>NC_081196.1:31352156-31963406 GCF_902713425.1 Acipenser ruthenus
GGGCAGTATATTAATCAGAGAGTATCAAGCAATATTTTTTAAATACGCTGACATCAAGACCATTCCCAACAATGCTTGCATTTTTTTTTTTTTACATACATTACATACCGAAAATAGTTAACGATTACTGCTTTTATATATATTATATGGAAACGTAAGCGCATAAATTAATATTGCCTTTATACATGTAATTATGATTAAATTGTTTATTTAGAACGCAATGTCGATGTATTCATTATTTGAAAAACAAATAAAATGGGCATATTACATTTTACGTCGTTGTAGAGGTGGAGTTAGAGGCGGAGTTATAAGGATCCAGGCTTGGTGACGTCCGTCTTGCAAGTATACACTGTTGAGCATACAGGGTGGTGGCAAGATTGCAGACGAGAGTCTGCGCGTAACGTCATGGTCTGTGCAGACAGAGCGTGGACAGCTTCGGTAGATGAACACAACAGTTCTGAGCAGAACCAAAATGGAGGTGGTGTTGGGAGAAATTCTAATCGCAGAAGTGGATGCAATCGAAGTTCCCTTTGTGCTCGACCAGCTTCATAATTTACAGCATGATCAGAACATGTATGGCAATATTCTGCAATTGTGCAGTGTGGAGTAGTGGTTAGGGCTCTGGACTCTTGACCAGAGGGTCGTAGGTTCAATCCCAGGTGCGGCACACTGCTGCTGTACCCTTGAGCAAGGTACTTTACTTTTTTAGTGCTCCAGAAAAAAACCTACCTGTATAAATGGATAATTGTATGTAAAAAATAATGTGATATCTTGTAACAATTGTAAGGTACCCTGCATAATGTCGTCTGCTAAGAAATTAATAATAATAGTAGAAACATTTCCTGCTATAAAGAGATAATATAAATGTATGTTTTGTGATGAGACAAATTAATGAGTATTATAACGGGCAGGATTCCCCCCGCCCTCTCACAAAGGGGTTGTTAGACAGTACTGTATTTTTACCTGGGACAAAAATAGTTCAAATACTTGCACATATGGTCACATATCTCACTTCAACTACCTGTTATTAAAGCTGATCTATTCTGCTTAATTCAAAGTAGGTTATTCCCAGTCCCTGATAGCCTTTCATCAATAACCAATTACACCTGCTGAAAACAGAGCGGTTTTAGGCTCATTTCAACCGTTTAGTATTATTATTTTTTAAAAACTTTAGAATAAATATCTGAATATTTGAAAAGTATAATAACTGTGGAAAAAGAGTCAAATAATTTTAATTTGTATGACCAATCTTTCATAAGATATAATTAATGACATGACTCAAAGGCGATTCACACTCCCTGACTAGGTAGCAGTAGCACATGGAGTGATGATTGTATCTGGTTGCCTACACACTTCTTTGTCAGCCAACACTTGTCTATTGTTTTGAGCCGAGGCTGCTCCAGCACAGTACCTCTTGAGAAGCTGCGCGTCTGTGCAGACTTTTAAGCCCGTGGATGCGTAACTTGGTGACGTCTTTTCCGGCTGAGTTCACGCAGACGATGAATTTGGACAGGTTTTCCACAGAATCAGCAGGTGTCTGCGTAACGTGAACGGAAACACGTTATCCGCAACAGCCAGTCTCAAAATCAGAACAGAGGTAAAGTATTTAAATGAACACATAAAGTAAATGTATGTAGTTCATATGTAATTTGTTGTGTGTTTTTGCATACTTAATCGTTCACGTTTTCTCAATGTCTTTCTGTGTATTGTTTTCCAGTATTAAATAAAATTAAAGGTATTGGATAATATATATGCATATTACGTAAACTTTAGAAACTCTCATTTGTAATTACAAATGCTAAAGTTAAAGGCTCTTTAGAGTAAGTAAGGCTGCGTGCGAAAGGTCAGTCTGAACAGTGGAAGAAGATAAGATACCTGTACCAGTACAGTATGGCGAGTCACTCGACGTGAAGTGATCCACTGTGATTTGATTTGTTGTGTTGTGTTGTGTTTCAGACTAAGTGGGTCAGATTTATAAAGTCTTTTAGTTTAAAACCAAACTGCAATTCTAAAGTGAAGCATGTATAACTGCATTTTGGGGAATTCATTTAAATGATGTTCTGTTGGTAAAAATAGGAGGCTGTGTGGCCTAGCGGTTAAAGAAACAGGCTTTTAACCAAGGTCCCCGGTTCTAATCTCACCTCAGCCACTGACTTATTGAGTGACCCTGAGCAAGTCACTTAACCTCCTTGTGCTCCGTCTTTTGGATGAGACCTAGTTGTAAGCGACTCTGCAGCTGATGCAAAGTTCACACACCCTAGTCTCTGTCAGTCGCTTTGGATAAAGGCGTCTGCTAAATAAACAAATAATAATAATAAAACTATAATTGTAAGTTTAGACTGCTGTGTCTGAAAATACTGTAGGTGTATTTTGTAAATTTTAAACTTTGGGGATTTTGTCACTCAGTTGATGCTGAAAAAGTACCCAGTGGGGGAAAAAAACAAATAACAACAAAAAAAAAAACCACAACGGTGTCACAAGATGAAAAGAATAATCTAAAGGTGGCAAAGCAAATGAAGACTATGTTTAGACCAACCTCAAAATTGTCAGAATTCTGCGGCAGAGCATGCATGCAGTCATGAGTGTTGAGACTTTTACCTTGGCTATACAGTATTACTAAGTTCTGTTCTGTCATTTGTAACAAACTAATTTGCAGCTTTTACATATGGTGTTTAATTTGCTTATCAAATTCACACAGAAGTGTGTTTTACATCTTGCATGACTTAATATATTGACTTAATATATTCTCAACCCTCTATCTTCATTTAGCCAGGAAAGCATAAGATGACAAAGAAACTGCTGATTGATGTTGACTGCGGTGTGGATGACGCCCAGGCGATAATGATGGCCCTGGCAGCTCCTGATGTGCAGATCCTGGGGATAACCTGTGTTCATGGAAACACTTCCATTGACAATGTCTGCAAAAATGTGCTCAGAGTTCTCAAAATTTGCAAGAGGCTTGAGGTAATCATTCATAAGGGTAAACTGCAATGAAATTACAACATTACAATACCCTGTGGCCTGCAAGCAATTTTAGATTAGACTTTTAAAATTTTCATACAGCAGTGATGTGATTCACTGAAAAGTACACATTCTATTTGGATGAAATTATCGAAGCAAAAGACGCATGGAGAGGCAAAATTGGGAAATGTGAGTTCTGTACAAGAGCAATGTAGCAGGACACTAACTAGAGACAGCCGTGGCAAAGGAAATTGCTGATCAAATTGAAAACAAAGATAAAAATAGCATTTGAAGCTAGTACTCTGCCATTATGGCCTGTTTCGGTAGTCACAGCACCCTTTTAGCACTTAAAATGTACCTAATGAGTTGTTTAACAATAACAATTTTATTATCCCCTGCGAAGGGGATATAGTGGAGGCAGTCATATGTCTCTTGGTAGCTATCAACTACAGCAAAACTGAATGGTTCTTTTAATATTTGGGAAGCAATGCATACAAGGAGCACAGAACAAGCAATATACTTTTAAAACATGTATTTAAGATAAAATTGCTTCACAAAGTTTAAAAGAAAATACGAATGGCCAAAATAAAGTAACACTGAAAAGAATAAGTAAAAAAAAAAAAAAAACATTAAAAAAAGTCTAATCATAGGCCTTCTCCATGTCCTAATAAAGTGTCCAAGCTCAGTTCTCTAAAATTGAAGGGCAGGGCTGCAATAATAAACCAGGGCTGGTGGGAGGTGTCATCTTTTTTTGGTTTAAAAGGGAGGAGGGATTTCTAAAAGAAAAAATAAAACTACTAAGCAACAATTAGAGACAGTTAAAATGTATAAGCACAGTGAAAACAAAACCAATACAAATAGATAAAGCACTTAACTTCCCCCTCTAAATGCCGAATCTGCCTGAAGCCACATCTACGTTCAGCTGCTTTCCTGCACATCTCTCCAGCTCTCTGCTTCTCTGCTGCTTTGCTCTATCCGGTTCTCGCCCTGTTCTGCGAGACACTCATCTCAGTCTCCGTTGCCACAACCGCTACACCTCACCGTGCTGCTCTGTGTCTTTTTGTCTCTGTCGGCCTTCACTGCTGCAAGCTGCACTGCACCTCGCCTCAGGTCTCTGTCTCAGTCTCTGTCTCTGTCTCTGTCTCTGTCTCTGTCTCTGTCAGCCACAACTGTTGCAAGCTGCACCTCACCTCAGTACTCTGTCTCCCAGTCTGCTCGCTCTGCTGTTTTTAAAGCCCCTTCTAAATGGCAATCTGGTAAGCCTTGTGAACAATGTCCTGTATAATTGGCGCATTAGTCAATTGGGGAATGAAGTCCGGGTGAATATCACCTTTACATTTATGAAGAAAAGAAAAAATAAAACAAATCATACATGAACCACATGTAAGTCATAGTGATAATTAGTGCACAGTGATTATGTAAATGTGAAGGAGGAAAAAAATAAGTATATAAATATTTGTGCCAAAAATAAATAAATGATAGTTTACACCTGCAACACATACATCCGTAAGCTGTATATCTATACTTGTATGTCACACCTACATTTTCGTCATATATAGGGAGAACTGCTTATCCAATTGCCATGAAATGATATTAATATTATTTAGCTTAAGTTATAGAGTATCATATTCTGGGGGTCTTACTATATGCTATTCTGTACACACTGTTGATACATGTCATAGTCATGCACTTTTTCAAAATAGTACAGCTCTACCGGTAATTTTTAATTTACAGCCATAGTAGGGGGTGTTTGTTATTGACATACTTGTTTTACTTGAAACAAGTTGGAGCAAAATGACTTTTGGTGTAAAGATCAATAACTCAGGCTCAGCATCATTACAGCCACTCTGTAGTTAAAGAAGGTGTTTTTAAATCATTTCCTTGTAGATTCCTGTGTTTCGCGGTGCATCTGCACCGATTCTTTCGGACTCCCTGAATGCTGGCCATTTCCATGGGGAGGATGGCTTGGGTGACTTTCCAGACCCGGAGGCACCGGGATTGGACCTGATCCACAAAGAACGAGCAGTGGAGGCCATGATAAGGATCGTCACTGAACATGAGGGGCAGGTGAGGTGGAAGTAATGACATGTACGGTTCTTTTTTAATGTTAAAATCTGTTTATTACCAGGGTTCTCCCTGGCTTGACTGCAGTCTGACAACCAACAGATTCCTTTGACTTAATGCATAAATCAAATCAAATTGATAAAAGTATAATGTGGGAAATGTACTATTAGTTGCACTGTTAGAAACTTTCACGAGGATTCCATATATAGATATATATTTTTTTTAAATAAGCACAATTAAGTGCAAGGAATTTGCTCTGAACTGATGATGCTTTTAACAGCAGTGTTCGTATAGAAGATGGGGTGTGTTCACGATACGTTGGGGGAGTCCTGCCCATTATAATACTCATTAATTTGTCTGACATTACAAAACATACATTTATATTATCTCTTTATAGCAGGGACTGTTTCTACTATACCTTTTCTGAACATGCTGTAAATTATGAAGCTGGTGGAACACAAAGGGAACTTCGATTGCATCCACTTCTGCAATTAGAATTTCTCTCAACACCACCTCCATTTTGGTTCTGCTCAGAACTGTTGTTCATCTACCAAAGCTGTCCATGCTCCGTCTGCACAGACCCTAATGTTACGCTCAGACTCCCGTCTGCAATCTAGCCGGCAAAAAAGTGTTGTGAACGCACCCTTAGTGTCACTTGAGTCTGGAGGTTATTAATTGGTTGTTTAGGCAGGCATTTAGGATAATTAGATTTTAAAAGTGCCTGATTAATCAAATCTTTTCAGGAACAGTTCTATCATAGCATGCTTTATTTTTGTTGTAAACATGTGCTGTTTAAGATACAAAAAGACAGTCATGGAAGTCCCTCTGTAGAACATTTTCATTCTTGTTTATTATCATGTCCTAAATGTGTTTAAATTATTATTATTATTATTATTATTATTATTATTATTATTATTATTATTATTATTGGTTCATTTTAATGCTGAAATCTCTTGACTGTAAGACTGATCTCCAGTCAGACCAGAGCAATGTAAAACATAGATTAACTTTTATTATATCCAGAATAATTTTGTATACTGCTATTTAATCATTTTAGTAATTGTACTAACAATGGTGTTTGGTTAAAATAGACTGGTGTACCTCTCATACAAGTTTTACAGATGATTGTACTATAATATACTTTATTGAAAATATATGTTCAAATGCCAAACAAAACAATACCCAGATAAACTGAATGAAGCAATTTTTCTGTGACTTGTTTGTAGTAGCCCTGAGGTGTGATGTGTTTTATAGGTCTGTCTTGTTGCTACTGCACCGTTGACTAACCTTGCTCTGGCAGTAAAGATTGATCCAAGTTTTCCTAAGAAACTGAAGAGTCTTTTTATTATGGGAGGAAACATGGAATGTAAGTTTTTGTTGTGTTAGCTCAATAGTTTGTGATGTGGTGTACCTTATGAAGAATGGGCATTAATCATGTCGGCAACCTAAAGGCAAATGCAGATTGGAGCAAAATTCTGAACAGGAGACCTACGTGGTCTACATGTTAGACTCCGATACGACTATTAGCAGTTCAAAGTAGTGATGATTGGGGATGGGTTTTTTTCTTGTTTTTATTTGTCTAATCTTTTTAACCCTTTGCGGTCCTATGTCAGACCTGGTCCGACATTGCAATTTTCCCTTTCCGGGCCAATGTCAGACCCTGTCCAACATCATCAAAAAGACGTAAAAAACAGGTCTCTAGTCACTTTTTCTCTGGAAAAAGCCAAGAAAACCATTCAATGGCCGAGTGAGACCGATAGAAGCCGAGAGAAGCCGAAAAAAAAGGGGGCGGATCTGAGCAATAGACTTAATCCCGGCACCACAGAGATAACACAGACAAACAAACAAGATAGCTGCTTCTGCATCCAGCACTCAGAGAATATCACAGACATGTGCAAAGCTGTTTGAGATGCTATAGTAATAAAATAATGACTTGGATAGCATTATTGAGGAGTTTGGTGATAAAACGAGTGATCAGGAGATGATTTATCAGTATGCACTACTATGAAGAGGTATGTGAAAAATACAGCGAACAAGGGGTGGGGGCGGGGCTGGGGCTGGAGATGCAGTACTGAGTGTCCTGTTGATATGCAGTGCCTTTTAAACCTGTTTTACTGTGAAAAAATACTTTTAAACAGTTCGTCTAAAATAAACTGTGCGTGTGAAAATAAATTGGACCTGATGCGCCTGAATGAATGGACCGCAAAGGGTTAATGCATTAATCTCATTTCAGAGCTTTAAATTGTTATCGGTGACGCCTTTTTTTCTATGTGTAGCAAGAGGAAACACCACAATCTGTGGAGAGTTTAACTTTGCAGCAGATCCAGAAGCGGCCTACATCGTCTTGAAAGATTACGTGTGCCCTACATACATTGCCACGTGGGAATACACTTCTCATCACAAACTCTCCTTGGTAAGAATGTAACATGAAAGGGTTTAGCCACTAGAAATACTTCCGTTTTGTTACCTTCTGTGCAAAATAACCTAAATATATTTTTGCCATGACTGTTGTGTGAATTTCAAAGAAATCAATTAAATGGAAGGGGTTTGAAGACTGAAGCCACTATACAATCCATATCACAATGTGCACTATGATGTGTATCATATGTAGGATATGTAATAAGGTCAGATGACAGGGTTAGAAACTTGCACTTCCCCAGCACTCAGTCCTGGGTTTCAGAACTCCCTTTGTTTAGGTATATTATTACATTGACCAAGTGCCCATAAATCTGCTCTGACTGAACACATTTCACAGCATGAATATGTAGGGCCTGTAGGGTTATTATTTGGAGTTGATCATGCAACTATAAGGGAGGGACTGTTTAGGAGGGGGCCAAGTACCTCAAACTTGAGTGATCATTACTGATTTCTTAAAACACAAAAATGACAATGGGCTCATATAGACTGGAGGGGATATAGATAACAGATACAATGATACATTATTAATACTTTTACAAAATCTATTTAACATCCTTTAGGATTTCTGTCATAGTTGGATGGACCAGAACACAGAAAAAGCCAGATTCATGAAGAACATATTTGCCTACAGTATGGAGGTGATAAAAGGTGATAGGATTAAAAAGGAGATGATTGGTGGTGATGGCTTTCTGTCTTGTGACTCCTATGCCATGGCTGCAGCGATTGATGAAAAAGTTGTTACAGAATATATCGAGTGTGCAGTATCTGTGGAGCTGTCAGGAAAATTAACCAGAGGGATGATGGTCCTAGATACCCTGGATCTACTTAAGAAGAAGCACAAAGCCTTTGTTATGAAAACATGTGATTTAGAAAAGTTCCAGTGTCTACTAATGGCAGCCCTGAAATGACTAATTTTTTTCAAATTCTCCATCTAGTCCTTTTGTAAGAATGCATGGAAAGTAATAAGTCAGGAAGTTTGGCCATATTGATTATTTGGCAATTCAATTAGGTTTTGAATTCAAATCTAATTTTAACAGATTAATTGTTTTCTTTAGTATTTGGGGATCTAAAAGTAATTGATTTTAACATAGTAATTCCACAAATCATTGCCATTTGTGTACTTCCATTAGCTACATTGATGCAGTTTTAAAAGAAACACATGTATTTTAATTTTAAAACATGATATATTACTTTATTACAGGAAGCTTTCCTTTTCTATGCCTTATTCTCGGGTTATCGGTTTGCACTTGCACTTGGGTCATTTCACCCCAGCAGTGTCTTCTGGGTCACAGCATGTTACTGACTGACAGCATGTCAGTCAATAGGGGAAGCAGCTGTTTGTTTGGACCTAATATATTGTTTTTCTGTACAAGTACTCTGCCAATTTTGTGTAATTCTGGTTTTAACAGGGCAGGGCCCCTCTGCCTTTTATATTGGCAAGTATATTTTGAGGTGTTCTACTTTCATGTTTCATATGGTGGACTATTATTTCTTAGCAGACACCCTTATCCAGGGCGACTTACAATTGTTACAAGATATCACATGATTTTTACATACAATTACTAAAAAACTATCTTGAATCTCAAGTTTGTATTTTTTTATTTTTTTTATTTTAATTGTTAATAAAATCAGTCACATGAAGAAATTAATCTTTCTGTGTTTTTTATTTTATTTTTATTAGTAATGTCCTTTTTTGTGCCAAATCTCAAAGCAAGGCTCCAGGCAAAGAGGGGTTTGGCAATCTGGGCACCAGTAGGCAGTTATATATTCATCTGCTGTTCCGGCATGTGTACAGGTTGGAAGTCACTTGTGAGGTCATAAAAAGGTCGGGATTTTTTCAGAACATAAACTCATATTATTGCTGACTTGGAGCATCATCATTAGAGACCTGAACCTGTCGAGCTGCAAATCTACGATGTAGGACCGGATTTGTGGACCAGTAATCATAGAGCTTTGGCTTCTTGACAACGCCACAATGGAAAACACTCTGTTTCTACTTTTATGTCTGAGCATTGCTTTGCTCATGAAATATTCAACACATTTGAGTGGTCCAGTTTTTTTGTTAGAGAGATTTTCAGGCCATGGGTTACTTTAAAAGGCAGGAAGATAGGAAAGTTTTCTAGATTTTCTTTCCAGCCCCCATTCTGAAATTCCTCAGCTACAGTGCCTTGCGAAAGTATTCGCCCCCCTTGAACTTTGCGACCTTTTGCCACATTTCAGGCTTCAAACATAAAGATATGAAACTGTAATTTTTTGTGAAGAATCAACAACAAGTGGGACACAATCATGAAGTGGAACGAAATTTATTGGATATTTCAAACTTTTTTAACAAATAAAAAACTGAAAAATTGGGCGTGCAAAATCATTCAGCCCCCTTAAGTTAATACTTTGTAGCGCCACCTTTTGCTGCGATTACAGCTGTAAGTCGCTTGGGGTATGTCTCTATCAGTTTTGCACATCGAGAGACTGAAATTTTTGCCCATTCCTCCTTGCAAAACAGCTCGAGCTCAGTGAGGTTGGATGGAGAGCATTTGTGAACAGCAGTTTTCAGTTCTTTCCACAGATTCTCGATTGGATTCAGGTCTGGACTTTGACTTGGCCATTCTAACACCTGGATATGTTTATTTGTGAACCATTCCATTGTAGATTTTGCTTTATGTTTTGGATCATTGTCTTGTTGGAAGACAAATCTCCGTCCCAGTCTCAGGTCTTTTGCAGACTCCATCAGGTTTTCTTCCAGAATGGTCCTGTATTTGGCTCCATCCATCTTCCCATCAATTTTAACCATCTTCCCTGTCCCTGCTGAAGAAAAGCAGGCCCAAACCATGATGCTGCCACCACCATGTTTGACAGTGGGGATGGTGTGTTCAGGGTGATGAGCTGTGTTGCTTTTACGCCAAACATAACGTTTTGCATTGTTGCCAAAAAGTTCGATTTTGGTTTCATCTGACCAGAGCACCTTCTTCCACATGTTTGGTGTGTCTCCCAGGTGGCTTGTGGCAAACTGTAAACGACACTTTTTATGGATATCTTTAAGAAATGGCTTTCTTCTTGCCACTCTTCCATAAAGGCCAGATTTGTGCAGTATACGACTGATTGTTGTCCTATGGACAGAGTCTCCCACATCAGCTGTAGATCTCTGCAGTTCATCCAGAGTGATCATGGGCCTCTTGGCTGCATCTCTGATCAGTCTTCTCCTTGTATGAGCTGAAAGTTTAGAGGGACGGCCAGGTCTTGGTAGATTTGCAGTGGTCTGATACTCCTTCCATTTCAATATTATCGCTTGCACAGTGCTCCTTGGGATGTTTAAAGCTTGGGAATTCTTTTTGTATCCAAATCCGGCTCCACAACAGTATCTCGGACCTGCCTGGTGTGTTCCTTGTTCTTCATGATGCTCTCTGCGCTTTAAACGGACCTCTGAGACTATCACAGTGCAGGTGCATCTATACGGAGACTTGATTACACACAGGTGGATTCTATTTATCATCATTAGTCATTTAGGTCAACATTGGATCATTCAGAGATCCTCACTGAACTTCTGGAGAGAGTTTGCTGCACTGAAAGTAAAGGGGCTGAATAATTTTGCACGCCCAATTTTTCAGTTTTTTATTTGTTAAAGTTTGAAATATCCAATAAATTTCGTTCCACTTCATGATTGTGTCCCACTTGTTGTTGATTCTTCACAAAAAATTACAGTTTCATATCTTCATGTTTGAAGCCTGAAATGTGGCAAAAGGTCGCAAAGTTCAAGGGGGCCGAATACTTTCGCAAGGCACTGTATATCCCTGTGACTTTCAATTTCTGGGACACAATCAAGATTTTCTACCACCTTAACAATGTCATTTTTTTATTAAAGCACTGTAATTTGGGTTACTTAATTGATCTTCTTTAGCTTCTGATTTTAGTTTCTAAAGACATTTCTATTTCTTCATGGGTTTTTCACTTTTACACGGTGTCTATGATTTCCTTTTTGCATAAGATTATACACTGTGTTACAGCTTTTGTCACCAGCAATTCCCTTTTAAAGAATATGGCATACAATACAAATCAATAACTGGAACAACATGTATTAACAGTGAATATACATATAAAACTTGTTAATGCAACTATTTAGACAATCAAGTTGTTACTACAGGCCTTTATTATATACAGTCGTATTTGTGTGGTTATTTTGTGGAACTAGGGCCCATGAATGTCACATATTTTCCATGTTCCTCTGATGCTGGGTAAATGCATTTCAATAACCCTTTCTTCCTCTGAATCTTGATCTGTTATCCAGCTATACAATAAATGGAGAAAATAAAACCATGTTAGTTTATGGATAAGGATATGTGCTTCGTAAGGATTCAAGATTAAGGATTATTATTTTTTTTTTATTACCAAATTATGGGCAATTAAATAGCCATAATACAAATTACCCTGGAATAAAATAAGAAAATGAGTATAACTTAAAAATGACTTGGCTCTATTCCTCTTTACTGCATTGGACTTAAGAGACAAAAGTGAGTAAACCTTTACAACTCAGGCTTCGCTCTCTCTTGTGGTCATTTTGGATTTCTGCAGACAGATACAAGTAGATGATATGATGGAGGACTACAGATAAGTTTTTATATATATATAATATATATATATATTAGCCACATATCAAATACTTACCATTGACCTTTTACATTCAAAAAAAGAAACTTGCAAAGCTTTACAAACTCCTCCCTTCAAGCAATCTCTCGGACTCTTCCCTTCCTATCAGAGTAAAAAAAAAAGGTGTTTATTTTAGGAATGCGACATCAATGAGTAAGTTACTAGTTTTTTTACACACCAAACAGCAAACAAAAAAGAAAAATAGCTCTCAAACAGTACTGTCATCTCTCCTGCTCATGAGACTGAATTAGTCGGTACCAATTGGTATTATTCAAACCTAAACAGTATGTTATACAGGGGTAGGCAACCCTGTATAACCCTGCCATCAATTGCAATCTGATGGGTGTTTTTGCTATTGTCATAAGGTTTGCAGGAAAGCTTAAAGCAAATGCTAAAGTTAATTACACATCATTTTTTGCAAACTTAATTTGTATTGCATACAAACATTTGCATACTATTTTCTTAATGGTGAAAAAAATATCATAAATTACATTAAAATGTAAAAGACTAAAGAATATGACACATTACATTTAAAAAAATTTGAAAGGCTGAAAACAGCGTAACAACCAGATTTTGAATGGGCGTTTCCCTGCTTTACTAGCAGAAGTTGTTTACGCTTGTGCAGTGCGCTGCGTACCACTTTTTAACATGTCCCTAAAAATAACACTATACTGCGCTTGCCCGGATATGCGCAAATTATTTTAACTCCGAAAACAATTAAGCAAATGTATGTGTCTAACTGATGAGCAACAATTTGGGTTTTCTAAAATTGTAAACATACGATTTTGTGGGTGAACTACAGTTTGTCTAGTTTGTAGTGATTTGTGCAGTAGTCAATCACAGCATTGACAGCGTACCACTTTCCGGCCCTACACCGGTGTAGTGTTATAAAGTGGTAGCCTACATCATCACAATGTGGTATGCATACCGAAACTTAACCTGTGTAATGTTAGAAAGTGGTACGCTGTGAGATTTTGGTATAGGTGCAATCAATAACGATGTGATGTGTTTTCCTATTGCCACTCAGGGTACATTTACCATTAATTATACATTTTTGCAAACCATTAAATTATACATTATTTTTTTGCAAACTTTAACTGGAAACAGACAATTAATTTATCTAAAAAGAAAAAAATTCATGACGAACAAGACAAAATAAGTAGTTGTCACAGATGGCTTTGTGTGGCGTGTGGGTGGTGACGTCAGGTTCAGGAACCGGAAAGAAAACACAGGCAGTAGTGCTGTGCAAAAAGTTTAATTAAATACAAAAACACAATAAAAAGTTTAACCACAAAAACACTGCTCACAGAGCAAAATAAATATTTAAACAAAACAAAATCACAAACACAAAAATCGAACAGCCAATACAGGTCAGGCTGGGCAAATGCCTTCACTGGTCCTGTACATTTTGTTTCTTAATTTTCTCTTGCTGCTCTCGCTCTCGTTCCACCTCTGAACATCCAACACCCCTCTGAGCCGAGAGTGGGTCTTTTATATTCGTGGCTGGAGCCTTAATTACCTATTAATAAATTACCTTATTAAGGCTCCAGCCACATTCCTATGAGAGTTCTAGGGAAGGGGTTTTAACCCCATCTCCACCTACTACACATTACAAGGCCGACTCTCTCGCCGGTCTCAAACAGCAAATAATAAAAGACGGGCGGTGCTCGACCGCCCGCACATTAACACAATAATAATGATTAGGACGGACGGCTTTGTCCGCCCGACCTACAAATACAATAACAATAATAATACAAACCGTGCACTGCGTACCACTTTTTATCTGCGGACCTGAAAATAACACTACACCGGTACTTTGTTTTAACAAATTGACCCTAGTTAGGTAAAGTTTCATACGAAAGGCTGTTCAAATATGAAAAAGTTTGCATGCAATATTAAAAAGTGGGCTGCTAATTCATCTTGTTAGATGTGTACGCCCAAAATGAATAAAAACAGAAGTCTAGGAATCTACCTTTGTTTATTTCCAGAAATCTATATTCATTATTTGGCCCACCACATTTCTGACCCCAATCCAGCCTATGGTCTAACACCGTGGTTTTCAACATTTTCATCTCAAGTACCAGTGTTTTCGACAGTGACCACCAGGTGTATCAGTGACTATCTGTCTGTTGTATTACCCTCACAGCTTTGCTCTTGTGTGTGTCTATGTGTGGTTTTATTTCACTGCCTAGCATTTTATGCGCTACCCCGGATTGTGCTGACTATACACGGTTAAGGCTAGGTTCATCTCGGTGCTTCGGCACCCTTGGTGCTTAGTGCCACAGCACTCTGTGCCCTGATCCTTCGGTGCACCAGTACTGTATTCTACCTCACTCAATGTCCTCAGTGCTTCTGCACCCTTGGTACCCGAGTGCAGGTGTTATTGACATGCTGTGGTGCCCTTGGGGCTGTGCAGACATCAAGCATGGTTAAGGTCCACACTTGCACGTCCTGCACAACGTCCCCTGCTAGCACGGCTGAGCCATACGCAGCGTTGGGAGCCCCTGACCAGACAGCAGACTCAGCTGATAACGCCTGCCCCGGAGCTGACCCCGCCTGCACTGGTGGTCGCCCCAGATGTTACAGAACCGGATGTCAGCATTGCTTTGGAGGACCATAATGCGATTTCAAACGCAGCCCCATGGGAAGGTAGCGCCTTCCTTCAGAAGCAGCCCCTACCTCCTCTGACCATTCCTTTGCAGCAGTTGCGGAATTGCTGCAGCGTTCTCATCGAGAACACAAGGTGTCTCGGCAGGTAGCCTCAATGCTCCCCTCCTGTACTCTGGTACGGGAGAGAATGAGACACTGGCACCGCCGTACTCGCCAGGCTGTCCGGCCGGGCGAATGGTTCGTCCAGCTCACAGGAAATATCTCAGCTTCGCCTTTCAGGGGAGCGTTTTTGAGTTTTCCGTGTTGCCATTTGGCCCCTCCTTAGCCCCCCGCATGTTTTCCAAGTGCATGGATGTCATCCTAGCTCCCTTGCGGCTGCAAGGGGTCAGGGTGATGAACTACATGGATGACTGGTTGATTTGTCCCAGTCGCAGGAAGGAGAAGTGGCCCACACAGAGATTGTGACGAGCCAGTTAATACCGGTGCAAAGTACGGTCTACTTGGGTCTCCGGCTGGATTCCCTTACGATGCGAGCCTACCTGTCGGACGACAAAGTAGCTGCTATTTGCAACTGTCTGGCCCTGTTCAACAAGGGTTCACAGTATAATTGGTGTTGTGTTAAACTATTGGGTCTGATGGCCGCAGCTTCAACACCCACCCAACAAGGGTTACTCCACATGCACCCGATTCATGTGTGACTCAGTGCGACAGACACTGTTGGCTGACCGTGTCTCGCCTATGCTGGGAAGCTCTACACTGGTGGAGGCAAGCCTCTGACCTGAGTGAAGGCGTAAGGATGGGAGTGATACACAACCGTCAATTGGTGATGACAGACGCATCCAACTCTGGTTGGGGGCCGGTCTGGGCAGTCAGAGTTCGCGGACCCTGGTCAGATCGCTGGACATCCCTGCACATAAATATGTGGGAGCTGAGAGCAACCCACGAGTGGCCCAATGCTTTTTGTACGCTTTCCCGCCGATACCGCTGCTCCATGCCTTCTTCGAGACAGTCAGGAGAGACAAGGCGACAGTTCTCTTGGTGGCCCCTAGATGGCCAAGGAGATTCTGGTTTTTAAACCTCTGCTAGCTGCTGCAAGGCCAGCCCTGGGGGATCCTGCTGAACATGGATCTCCTCAGTCAGGCGCAAGGCACCCTCTGTCACCCAGGACCGGGCAGACTCCAACTGTGGGTCTGGCCCCTGAACGGGACCATCTGTCTGCCTTAGGGCTCTCAGACGCAGTTGTCAGTACACTGCAGAATGCTAGGGCCTCCTCCACAGGGGCGTTACACACCATATGTGGAAGTATTTTCAAAATAGGTGCATGGCCAAAGGTCATGACCCCAACTATTGCCCAATAGGAACTATTTTGCAGTTTCTGCAAGATCTGTTAGAGGCGGGTCAATCCACCTCTACGTTGAAAGTGTACCTAGCAGCCATATCTGCATGCCCCCATTGACTCAATGTCCCGGCCGCTTATATACTAGCGACCTGTTTTTTGAAGGGTGCTCGGTGGTTACTCCCTCCCATGAGAGCCGTTCTCCCCGAATGGAGCCTTGATGTTGTACTGGAGGCTCTCACGAAGGCCCCGTTTGAGCCTTTACACTCCATAGAGTTAACATCTATGAAGACAAAAGCGGGTCAGTGAGCTGCAGGCGCTGTCGGTGCACAGCTCCTGTATGGGGACGATTGGAGCAGGGTGTCACTGCGTAGAAACCTTGCTTTCCTCCCCAAGCTGGAGTTTTTCTATCCACCTCTGTTTGCTTCAGAGGAGGATAAGAATTTCCTCTGCCCAGTGCGCCCTGTATACAGAACTGGTAGAAGGCACCTGTCGTTGTCGGGGTGTCACATAAAAAGTTTGCGCACTACCGAGTTAGATGACCGAAATGCAGAAACTTTGACTGTTGCTTTTTCTTCAGCCAAAATATACGTTGGTGCAGCCTGGAGATCGCTCTGCTCAATACAATACACTCCTAAGACAAATGTGTTATGTGCTTGTAGATATAGATGTACAAAGGGATCACCCGTGATCTGATTCAATGACAAACTTAACCCACCTTGAGAACGCAATCATGTTGAAGCAAACACGACTTCAAATCCTCCCTTACCCCGGAGCACGCTTTATTGTCGTCCTCTTTATCTTCATAATATTTCGGCATCCCCGCTAAACCAAGATGTTCTCTATTATTAAAGAAATACCCACAGAATCCAAATGGTTAACTAACGCGTTCTCTGCTGCATTCAATTCACTGATTGTTGTGAGGGCAGCCATGTAAAACAGACATCTGACCTTTACGAAGGTATTATGGGAAACGTGGTCATTTCAATAAAGAGACCCATCCATCGATGACGGAGGAGGTAACTACAATTCCCACAATACACCAGAAAGAGGCGTGGTTCTGCCTGTACAGAACGTTGCTACGTGTTCGGTTTGTTACAGGAACTCGGGATCAGAGTTTTGGAGTTTGCTGTGGAATACAGTGTATTACGGTTCTGGGAGATTCAGAGTTGATTGCTGTTTGTGCAGGTATGATTCGATGTTTTTTTCTGGTTCTATTTCAGTACAAATGAATTAATTGTTTTTCATATGTGTACTTGGCTGTGCCAGCAAAACGAGAGAAAGGCCTCTTTAGCAGAAGGGACCTAGTACTATTGCAAATTCTGTAACATACAGCCAAGAGGCAAGTCAATATTGTTCTCACTGCACTGCTGTAATAGTACCAGCCAAACATCAATTGTTATCAAAGGGTTAATTAAATATAGCCTCTACGGTGTCAGCTACTACAGTTACTAGTAGATCAGGTTTTCTTGAAATAAAGTGCAACGCATTTGCTGTGTTGTCACCATGATTGTAAGCAGTTTTGTTTAAACTGTAGGACATTTGAAGTTCTTCCTGTTTGCTTTCAGAAAAAAGATACTATAGCTAGGCTTGCTGCTTTTCGATATTAATCGGTAAAGTTCGTTAAACGTTGAATTGCCAAAAAATCAGAGTTCGACTGAAATAAATTTATATAGGATAAACGTCGGTAAAACCACGCGCTATCTTATTTTCGTACGAAAAAGTAACAATTTAGAAATCATCTATAGTTTGTTTAGTTTGTATACTTACAGGTGTCGGCGTTTAAACCACACACACACACACACACACACACACTCTTATATTAAATTCTGATGCATACTGACAGCACTGGTTTGAACATCATAAAAACTTCACTACAAAGTAAAAAATAAAGAAATAAAACGTACACACCAAAGTATATATTGAAATCAGGTCTGTCACTCGATTCAAATTTTTGATGAGTTAATTTGTGGCATTAGATTCGTCCGTACACATTTATAATAAATAGGAATTTGGTCTTTTTAAAAGCATTTTTATCTTAGTAAATGTCTGTCTTTGTATTTTTACTGCACTACCTGTGCTGTCCTTGTGGGCACAAGTGAATAAAACAAACTAAACTTTTTTTTTTTTTTTTTAATATTGTCAAAAGAACAATAATAATAATAAAACGCAGCTGCATATGTTACAGAATCTATGACATGCAGATTCACACAATACATTGTTATAATAACGCTACTGTTCAGGGATCGGTGCCACAAACGGGAAATTATATATATTAGTGTCTAGGATTCAAGCTTAATTAGTCCAATTAATTAATTTAGGGTACAGTTGGAACAAAAACCAGGAGGGACCCTGGCCCTCCAGGACCAGGCTTGGACACCCCTGATCTAAAGTTACTGATCTTCCTCAAATGCAACATGAAGTTGATCACTGTTTCACATACTGTGGCGCAAGTACATGGAAACTTACCATGGTTCTTTCAGTTGTACCTAGAGGTTCCCAAAATATTCCAGGTCACAATTTGGTTAGATTTGAAAAATGCTAACTTCTTAAACCAAAAGTTCATGACAGCATAGTAAGTATAACTCAATTAAAAGCAAACCATGAGCTTCTGTACCTCCTGTGTTTTTTTTTCTTCCTGGTTTCGTTTCAGCTTTTCTTTTTCCAGCTTTCTGTGCTCGGCGACGCTTTGTAAAGCATTACGTGGTCGTTCAAGTTTGTGATGTAGAGGCGTTAACCCCCATTTTTGCTTTAATCCTCTCTGCTTCTAAAACCACACAGCACGGGGGAAAGATACTTTTCATGTTGTTACTGCAGCTTGTATGTCGGAGTATACTAATCGCCTGTGAGTTTAACTGAACTAAAATATTTGGTAAAACTAAACTACCGTACAGTAAGGACCTCAGTACTAGCGCGTGAAACACATTGTTTGTCTTACTCTGATTGCCGCATCGGTAGTTAGATGATCAGCAATAAATATTATTAGAAATGGTAGTCTACATGTTTTCTATTGATTTGTCCACTTACTGTTTGTATTATAAATGAAATACAACACTAACACCCCTTTTAACATTAGGATACTTTTTCCATTACAGAATATGTTCATTTAAAAAAAAAAAAAAAAAAAATGTGTAGCCTATTTCTGTACCATTGCAAAAATAGTTTTACAATTTAGTGTATAGTATGTCACTAAAATGTAAAACCTAGTTAACCAGTTTTATGTTGTTACATTTCATTGCCACAACGTTAGAGCCCACTTTGTCTGTGACAAGGTTTTGATCAAATTAGTTAGTGGATTCCATAAGATGCTGTCTCACTTATATATACGTATACATACATACCTACCTTACTCACTCACTCACTCACTCAGAAGCTCAGGAACACAACACATTGAAGTCAAATACCCCAGTTAAGGGGAAATGTGTCCTTATGTGTTAAATGTAATACTACAGGTGTTTTGTGCAACCAGCCCCTGGAGTTTATTTCAGTTAAATCATAGCACCTCAGTATTTTGCAACAGTTTGCAAGTGTCGGTTGTTACACTGACACAAAATAGAAGAAAATTAATGAAAGACAGATACAAGCAGCCCACAGATCGCTAAAATTAAGAACAGGATTTATAAGGGGTATGTAAACTCAACAGACGTGTGTAAATTGTAACATGTTTTTATATCTATAAAGTGTTTGCAGTAGGCTTTATTTCCAGTCACGTGTAATGCGGCACTATGATAGTTTGGGCTAATTGTAGACCTAAATACGCGCGTGTGTGTGTGCGGTTTGTTTTAAACTGGACACATTGACATTTCGCAGTCGGACTTATACATAATCACTTATTTCTGTATTAATATATCGGGAAACAATGTTTCTGTATGGGGCCACAGCTGTGGACGGAACAGAGAGACATAACGCCAGGTGTTTTAGAGAGAACGAAAAAGAAGTGAGAGCAGCATGCTAGCAAACGTGTAAGTGAAGCCAACTGCTTAATAAATGTGTGGTGTTTTGTTAAAGTTGTATCAAGTTGCCTAAATCATTATTAAAAGTAAGCGGCAATGAAACACATAGAAGGAAGTTGATGTTCTTTGTTTGGTTGCAGGTTTGCTACAGGCTAAAGAACGTGAAACGTAGCCTACTTGCTTTGTCTGTTTCCCGATAAATTAATATATGAATACGTGATTATTATTTTCAATAATAATAATAATAATAGATTAATTATTATTAGTTTTAGGACGACCAAACGCGGGTTAATTTCATATACTTGTACGTTTTTGTACACTTAACATCGCTGGAATGTCGTTGAAGAGCAAGGTGACTGGCGATCATCGCTGGCGTGTCGCAGTGCAGTTTATACTTTCTACCGGTAATTATACACATACATACATACATACATGTACATTTGTGCCGGACGCCCACAGAGAAATCGGAACACAGTTTATTTGTCTGCTTCGCTACGCGGTGTGAAAGCCTGCATCTACAGTGTTCTAAAAAAATAAATAAAAAAGTTACGTTGGTGTGAAAGGACCTTTAACTTTATGGAAGATTTGCATTTTGGTGTAAAGTTCTTTTTGTATTTGTATTTTGATCAAGTTTTTAAAGTAACATTTAAACTTGCCAGCAGTAAAAAGTAATAGTCTTTACAGGGCGCAAAGATGGCCAAAATCCTTAGGGGCATCTGGCTCCTAGATTTTAAAATATGGTCCGCCCTCCGCCCACCCCCACCGCCCATAACCTGATTGGCCAATAAGCGTGCGTTAATCCACGTAAAGCCAGCCCGAATATATTCAAATTGATTTGTAACGGTGATTAAATAATTTGTCTGAACCGTAAATACAGTATTAATTTGCTTTTGCTTTAAAAAGCGTTTGCAATCAGTGGCAATAGCAGCTCTATGGTTTTAATGACAAGTTGTAAAAATAAAACAAATGGATGACATTGACCACCTTGATTTCAGTAGTTCATTATGTGACAGCAGACTAAGTTTTGAATAAACTTTATGAACACACTGAAAACTGAACAAACAGCACGATTAGAAACAGCATGTTGGCTACCAGATGTTAAATATTACTTTTGCTAATACATTTTAAGACGTAGTACTAAACAGTTAAATTTAACATGTACTACTTTAAAAATAAACAGTTCACAAACCAGGACCTTTTTTGAGATGCGTACACGTGTGTAAATTAAGAATACATTTTCTTACATTCTGTTTATTGCACTGCTGGGATACTGAACCAAAGCCTGAACAGGGTCTAACCACGCGTGGAAATCAGAGAAAACCACGTGGAGTATTGAGGTAAATGTTTTCAAAAAATAACCAAAAAAAAAAAATAGTGCTTAATAATATTAAGTGAGTGGGGTGGTGGGGGGGGGGGGGGGGGGACACAATCAGCAAAACTAATAATATAACTAACTTATTTCGTATCTGACCTGCCCACTCCCACTGTCGCCAATGGCGACTGCAGATTTAATACTTGATCGCTGAGACTCGCAAATTTGACCCTGCTTTAGATTAGTTTTTGCGTACTGTTTAAAAGGTCTTGTATTTGTAGCTAAACCTACATTATTTGGTGACCTTTCCATGACTTTCATGAATTCTTGTTTTTTCCCACAGTCTGGAGAGGGCAGATGCCCAACACATCTCAGAAGCTCTGTCTTCACTGATGAGGCAGATTCTTTCAGACCCTCTTGAGACTGCTCATAAGTGTTGCTTGTTATTGTATTTTTTCTGTCGTGGTCACCCAGAGAGAACGATGTTGGCCAGTAAAATGTCTCTATGGCCGGTGGTTTTTTTCCATCCACTAGCCATGGTGGCTAGTGAATGGCAAAGTTACTTTCAAGCCCTGCAGTGAGCCTTACAATATCTAAAGCCTTTATAAATACATTTTCTTCACTTGATGGGATGTATGGTATTTGTAGGTGGGGTTATTGTGGAGAGCAGGTTCAACCTGGAAGTCTTGATACATAGTCTACAAAACAATTTAATTCACAGCCTACTATTTGCAGTTCATCTCCCTGCATTAATAATATTCTGAGTTTGAATGTAGTTATTAATCTAGATCGAATTATAGTTTTAACATTGACAGAAAAAATCAGTTTGGCAATCTTTTTAGTTGTTATAATAATAGTTGTTGTTGTTAGTTCTTCAATTACATTTGGTTAGTAAGGCCACTACAATAAAAACATTTAGACTATTGAACCAGACTTTCTGGTTTGTTAACTGAATATATTCTGCTGAGAAAGATGCTTAATTATTTGTCAATATATATTTTTTATATTACATTAACTCGCCTCTTAAGAGAAATCTACTGGTTTGAGATCTGGATTGTGTGATTATTTTGTATAGCAACAGTTTATTCTAAACATTTATACTGGGTCATCATTTAAAACTAAGCAGCCAGCACAGAAAACTAGAAAGCTTACATTGGAAGTGTAATTTAACATGTTTCCTCCCTTTGGAAGAACCAACTTCAAAACGAATACGCATTTATAATTTTATAGTCCACTTTTTTTATTCGGTTCAATAGGCATGATGCATTCCTTCTGTATACAAATGTCTGGTTTCAATGTTTATATGTACAGTCACAAATGGGTGATTAGAAAATGGATCATAAATTTATTTTAACCTGATTGGTCAATGAGGTCCTGTGGCAAAGTGGTTGCTGATTATGTACAGGTGCATAGGTGATGCAGTGCAGGAATAAACAGAGAGATTTGTAGTCTGGTATGGAAAATAGATGTTTTATTTTTGTTAATCCAGGTCTGGTGACCAAATAATAAACTCTGGTTATACACAGTGATGTGTAAAACACGGAGAACAGTAACAGGGATTGCAGCCCTAAACAATAAACACAGTATCTCTCCCACAATATACAACCACGGTCTCCAGTCCTGGGTTCGTGCTTTAGTGCTCGTGGTGGGTGATACAGTTTAAAGAGTGACAAATAGTGCAGTGCTGTTCCGGGTTCAGTGCTGGCTCTTAGCGACAGCTCCGGAAGGTGTTAGCTGTCTATAAACACACAAGTAACAATTATAGACAAGACAAACAAAACAAACACTCACGATAATCTTAATACACAGTGCATGGGTCCTTCCGGGTCTATTTCAAAACCAAAACTGAAAGAAAAGATTTACAATTCTCCAGCCCCTTTTATGCGATTATGCATGACCCCTTGGTAAATGATTTCAGCTGACTATTGCCTGCAGCTGCTACCTTGTTTACCTTCCAGGTCAATACCAGGAGGCCATTTTGGTAAAGGCCTCCTAAATTGCATAATGTATTGCTTAATTAATGATGATGAGTCGATCAGCTGCGACTAATCAGACGGATAATAAAAGAACCACAGTTGTTATTTTGGGTAGTGATGGGAAAAGTGAAGCCTCCTGAACCATCTGAATCATATAGTTCGAAGCACATGAAGGAGGCTGTGTGGTCCAGTGGTTAAAGAAAAGGGCTTGTAACCAGGAGTTCCCCGGTTCAAATCCCACCTCGGTCACTGACTCATTGTGTGACCCTGAGCAAGTCACTTAACCTCCTTGTGCTCCGTCTTTCGGGTGAGACGTAATTAAGTGACTCTGCAGCTGATGCATAGTTCACACACCCTAGTCTCTGTAATTTGCCTTGGATAAAGGCGTCTGCCAAATAAACATGAAGCACTTCGTGCTCTTTAGTGCCATCTCTTGGTAGATCTGCACAACTCAATAAATTGAGAGTAAAGACAACCCTATCTACAGACAGAAGGTATTTAGTAAAGTGGACAATTGCACTTGTCGATCATACACTTTTGAGTGTGGAGTAGTTGTTAGGGCTCTGGACTCTTGACCGGAGGGTCGTGGGTTCAATCCCAGGTGGGGGACACTGCTGCTGTACCCTTGAGCAAGGTACTTTACCTAGATTGCTCCAGTAAAAACCCAACTGTATAAATGGGTAATTGTATGTAAAAATAATGTAACAATTATAAGTCGCCCTGGATAAGGGTGTCTGCTAAGAAATAAATAATTAATAATATAATATCAAGCAATTTCATTTTTAATTCTCAGTTAATTGGACATCTGTAATTAAGAATAGTTTCTGTGTAAAGCAGCATTTCAGTGCTTTTTCTAAAGACAGAGCTCGGCCGTTGCTTTTTTTGAAATTGTCTGGAATATTTATTTTACATATCAACCACACATGCGATTAACCTCTAACCTTCTTAAATAATCATCCTAGAAATATAAAAGTGTTGTCCAATCGAAAACAAGCTCTTGTTGCTTGAAATAAGACCGCGTAATTTGAGACTTCAGCAACCGTAGTGTGTAAGACGGTGTGATAAGTAGGATATTTTGATTCATGCTTACATGCAGATTCTTCGATGGCACATGTAGTATAGCTCTAGCTATAAAGGAGAGAGGTGGAAAATAGTGGGTTTGAATCCCTGCCGTTTCCATTTTTAAAGAAAGTGTGTACTCTGTATCTTTTATACACTTATAATAGATCAGAGGATTTTTTTGTTTGTTTTACCAATAATGTTCATAAAGAGCTCTGTTTGTAGATAATGCTTTTATGTTTGTTGTTCATTTGAAAAATCTATAAATGCTTATGAAATATAAAACAAAAAGCATCATCTTGACTGAAACACCACACTGTGAGCACTGTTGACAAAGTTTGTATTTGGTTAAAAACAAAAAAAAAGTTTCCTTCCTATCAGCTACTGGTATAACCTGTTCATGAGTCACATGACCTAGTGGTTCAATGAACCTTTTGTTTCGTAACACGGTTTGCTTTAATTGGTTCACGTGGGGTCGAATCAGCTTTAGCTTCAGTCCCATCACTAATTCTGGAATGAGAGAGAGAATTTTGTTAAATGTTTACTTCGAGCTCCTGAGAGACGTTAGACTTTTGTTTTGTTTGTGGGGAAAAAATAAATACACAACCACTGTCCTGTTTTCACTGCAAGCAGTGATTTGAGTGCTTTATTTCTCACAAGACAAGGCTGGTGAGATCTACCCCCTCAAACACTACAGACAAGGGTCCACTTCATTACAGTACATAGAAGGCAAGAGAGGCCAGGGAGCAGACAGTAAAGGTACAAAAATACCCACTCTGTTAGAATTTCACAGGGAAATTTATACGAGGTACAGAAACGCATGGTTTGCTGTGAATTGAGTAATACTTGTATACTAGCATGAACTTTTCCATAGGTGATCAATGGCTGAAATTACAAAAAAGAACCTTGACTTATTTTGTATTTTATTTGAAAATAAGTGACATTTAATCCCTGTATTCCCAGACGTATGCAGAAGATCTGTGTAACCCCTCACCTTAACAAATGGAAAACTATTTCTCCTTTCTCATTTAGCAAAATGTTACCAACCACAGCGTATTCTACCCAAACCCAGGGAAACGGATCTTTGAATTCCAGAGATGCTGCGCGCCATACAGCTGGAGCAAAACGGCACAAATACCTGCGCAGGCTCTTCAGATTCCGAGCCATGGATTTCGAGTTTGCAGTGTGGCAGATGCTGTACTTGTTCACGTCTCCACAGAAGGTTTACCGGAACTTCCACTACAGGAAGCAGACAAAGGATCAGTGGGCCAGAGATGACCCGGCGTTTCTTGTGCTGCTCAGTATCTGGCTGTGTGGTAAGTTTACTTAAAATTGTCATTCATGCTATTCATCCACAAAGATTTGCTGGATTGCAGTGGTGCTTAAGGGTAATCAAAAACCAGTACATACAGGCGTAAGGCCTGCCATAGCTTGGCCCATAGTCACTTTTGGTTCTTCGTAGCTTTGTAAATTTGGCAGTCTTTGATACAGTATGATGAAATGAAATGAAACTTGCAAAGCTTTACAAACTCCTCCCTTCAAGCAATCTCTCAGACTCTTCCCTTCGTATCAGAGTAAAAAAAAAAAAGGTGTTTATTTTAGGAATGCAACATCAATGAGTAAGTTACTAGTTTTTTACACACCAAACAGCAAAAAAAAAAAAAAAATTAGCTCTCAAACAGTACTGTCATCTCTCCTGCTCATGAGATTTAATTAGTCGGTACCAACTGGTATTGTTCAAACCTGAACAGTATGTTATACAGGGGTAGGCAACCCTGGTCCTGGAGTGCCACAGACACTTCTGGTTTTTGTTTTACCCAAATTGATTAAATGATTGGCTTAATTGGTCAGAATTACCATGTGTTCCAGTATTTAGCAATTGAGGATTAAGAGATACCTACAAAACCTGCAGGATTGTGGCACTCCAGGACCAGGGTTGCCTACCCCTGTGTTATAACATAGGCAGCAGTGTGGAGTAGTGGTTAGGGCTCCGGACTCTTGACCGGAGGGTCATGGGTTCAATCCCAGGTGGGGGACACTGCTGCTGTACCCTTGAGCAAGGTACTTTACCTAGATTGCTCCAGTAAAAACCTAACTGTATAAATGGGTAATTGTATGTAAAAAAAAAAAGTGATATATTGTAACAATTGTAAGTCGCCCTGCATAAGGGTGTCTGCTAAGAAATAAATAATAATTAGAGTTGCGAGCAAATGAAGCGTTATCATCACAACTGTGCTAACTGTGTCAATTTTGGCCCACATATTGGAATTATTGGTTAGTAGGCTATTTAAAATGTATTTGGATGCACACAAAATTCTAAATAGTATGCAGGCATATAGACTTTGAAAATAATGCATATAAGAGGCTAACCTTGTTCTAAAATCTAGATCACTCTTTGTTTGAGTTTGTGTGCGTGTGTTTGTGTGTGAGCGTGTGGTGCCCTATTCATTTTGCAATATAAAATAGTCTACAGCATGTATTGGTTTTTGTATATTTTAATGCCGCTATCATTTAATTTGCATTTTTTTAAAGCAATAGAAGGTGATAATAGTGTAACGATTAGCTATCAGGGGTGCCTGGCAAATACACAATTCACCATATCTAATTGTGACCAAACCGCTACTAGGACATAACATGTGCACTATTTGAGTAACACCACTCAAATCCTATGCCGAGGAATTATAAACAGGACAGAGGAGAGAAGAAGCTGGAACAGAACCCAGAGAGACAGTACAAATTGAGCAGTTATTGTGCTCTGCAGGTAATAGACCTTTTGGAGAGTTGGCTCAAATACAGAACAAATTATTTCATAATAAATCACATCCAAAGTTATATGATATCACTCAATAGTTAACCATCTGGCCCAACAAACATTATATCCGGCTGAATAAAAAACATCATATTGCACACTTGATAAACTCATTATAGTTTGCACATAAATAGTAATTATTGCACATCAATAGTAGCCCAGTTATATTGCACATCTTAATCATGTATATTACACAAGTTATTTATATTGCACACCATGGTTGATCATGTATATTGTGATAAGTGAAAAAAAATAAAATAAATAAGAACCTCCATACGTCTTTTAAATACACTGGCTGTTTCATTGCCACCTATTGAGGGTTTGCGATTGTGGTTTTATCAGTTTAGTCTTAATTATAACTGTGAATGTAGTTATGAAATAAAAAAAATAAATAACAGACGCCGTATCAGTACAGTATACCCATTCACTTGAATTCCGTATGTAGATACTACTGAATCGGCAGTGTGGAGTAGTGGTTAGGGCTCTGGAATCTTGACCGGAGGGTTGTGGGTTCAATCCTCAGTGGGGGACACTGCTGCTGTACCCTTGAGCAAGGCACTTTACCTAAAATTGCTCCAGTAAAAAACAAACTGCGTATAACTTATTTCGAGAATTTTCCCATTGACTTGTGAACACATTGTGGCGGTAGGTTTATACTAGAAATACTTTAAAAAAATACAAATAACCAAACGAATAAAGTATTAAACATCATAATGGTATACACAAAACTGAACAGTTTTGTGTATACATTTCATTACCAAAAATAACTCGTTTAATTAAAGATATGGCCCAAAAGTGCCCCCCCCCCCCCCCCCCCACCCATCACCCCGCGTCTTTTAAATGGGTTACACGCGCAGGTTTGTTGGAACAGATTCAGGATCTGTGACCGTGTTTGACCACAATTCAGTCGTAAAAATATTTACATAACTATTTTTAAGCAAACTGTATTCAAGTGACTTGTAAAGCTCATGTATTATGTATATATATTTTTTTGTTTGTTTCGATTCTTCTGGTTTTAAAAGCATAGTGCAGGTTATTTTTATTTTTTCACGTGGCTGCAGCTGCAATAGTAGTTTACAGTATGTGTCTTTATATACTGTATACTGTGTGAATGTGTGAATTATCATCCTTTCCACTGTAATTAAGTTACATGTTAGTAAAACTGTTTTTGTTAAACACCAGCAAAAATGGCCGTTTTAATAAAGATTTTTTCTCTAGCTTGTTGACTGTACCATGTTAACAGCTGTCCCCAGTGGTGGGAATGTGTCATTTCAGGGTAAAATTTGGGCAAACTGGCATGTCACTCATATTGATTGGCTCATGGCAGTCATGTTTGTTGATGTAGGAACTTTTTCCTGACTAATTTTTTTAGAGGACAGTACAAAGATAACGTATAACCAAGATTCACATCAATCGGCCAAAGGGCTCATGAGGAGTTGTTGTTTAAGCATTTCACGCAAAATCCAACATAGCTGCCACACCATGTGACCGATCCATTTTTCCTTAAGTAGAATCAATCATGGACATGAGCGCACCATGTACAAAATTTCACAGCTGTACTATTTACCGTTCATGAGAAGACTTTTGAATATTGTCCAAACTTTTCATTAAATCCAAGATGGCTGCCACACCATGTGATCAAAGGCCGCCATATTGACCACGACACAACATCACATAGTCATCAACATCTGTATCAAATTTCGTGTGTTTTGGTGCAGCCGATAAGAAGTTATACGCAGTTTTATAGCCAGTTGCGTATGTTGATGATGTCATGCAGTGTGGACGCCATGATTTTCACAGTAGCAACTTCCCTTGAACAAGCGTAACAGATGACCATACTGAGATGTTTTATTCCAATTTTTGTTTCAATCGGATAAGCGGTTTCAGAGAAGAAGATGTTTGAATTTTGATGATTTTATATTTTTATGGTAATTTTATTTCATTAATCAATGTGGTTGCCAAACCACAGAACCAATCAGCTTCATATTAACAACAGTTAATCATGGACTATCCCTCAACATGTATAGCAATTTTCAGAACTCTGCAGTAAGCGATTTCCGATACTTAGGCGTTTTAACAAATTCCGCAAAATTCAATATGGCTGCCGAACCATGTGACTTGCGCAAATTAGCTGAATATCACCGACTATCATCCATAGGCATCTAACAGTGTACTGAATTTCGTGAGTTTTTTAGCATGTTTTGGAGAAAAAAAAAAATAATAATAATAATAATAATAACAAAAACAATAGGCTTCCCCAGCCTACGGCCTAATATGTTATTAATAATAATAACATAGTTGGAACAAAGACCTTCATAGCTCAAACAATTTGAGGGTTCAGATTTTTTTCGGACTGTAATTAATTTTATGTTACAATTAAATTAAACCTCAGACAAAATGTGTTGGTGACCTTGAACTTGCAATTATTGCTTTCATATTCAGTCCCATGATTCAATCACCTTTGAATATTGATATGGTCCAATACTGTGGCCGCATTTGTTGTAATTTAATTTTTCAGAACACGTCACAATACAACACAGCAGGCAGCATTTGCTGGTAATTCATAATTGACCAAAATACCTGCTACATCAAACAGTTATTGCTAATGATTTTTATGTTGACTACAGTAGGACTATAACTTTGTATTTTGTTTTTTTCAGTCTCCACTTTAGGGTTTGCTTTCGTGTTGGGAATGGGATTCCTGGAGATGATTAAGCTACTTTTATGGGTCGTCTTTATTGACTGCATAGGTGTTGGACTTCTGATCTCAACCTTAATGTGGTAAGAAACAGCAACTTTGTCTGAACGAGATCTGTGTTACAGCTAAATGGGGTCATCCATAAAAAAAAAAAAAAAAAAAAAAAAAAAACACCCATGTGTACTGGAACAGACAATAAAATATGAAATAAAAATGTATTCAACTAAACCAGCAGTACAAATAATTAAGTCAAGCATAATCTCAGGGATATGGAGGCACACTGTTCATTGTCAAAGTTGCATTTATACATGAACTTAGTGGAAATGGGTCATATTGATCATTTTTTCATGTTGCTGACGGCTCTATTTTAGAATTGAGACACAGCAGGGGATGCATGTCACTGATTCAGCGAGCAGCATGAGTAGCTTGATGGATTTTATGATTTGTTTGTAAAAACATTACAAATGTTTAAATGTGTTGATTCCTGTAGTTTAACACTTTAGGAAAATTAATCTAACACCCTTACAGCTTTGTCTGCCACGATAATAACTTGGAGATGGTACTACCTTGATTTGATGTGTGCGTTCTTTAAAAATGGCAGGCACTTAACAGCTGAATGAAGTATTGCTTGTGAAAAAACATGGATTCATAGAAGTATATACATTTAAAGCTTGTTCGGTAATGCACTCAGTAACCCTGACTTGTATCAACAATGTACAGCTATGGTTAAAAGTATCCCCCTATAAAATTTAACTAATTTTGCTTCATAAAGTCAAATGAAACCTGCTGACTAATGTTACGTTAACGTATTGAATTTACATACCGCTTTGTAGGTTTCCAACAACTGACCAATTGAAAAATGTGACTCTTCAAAATCTAACATGAAATGCTGTACTCATTTTTATGGCGTACGGTAGACTTTTTGCGATATAATTTTGTAGTTTTGATTACATGATAATTGGAAAGTGATTCAGTACAGTCAGCCAATCAGCTTCCAGTTCTAGCAGGCTCTAATGATGCCCGCTGGAACGTCTCAGCATCATAACTGTGAATCAAATTTAAAATCAATCTGTGTAAATACTGGCGCTTTCTTTTTGGCTTGCTGTATTTTTAAGCATAATTCACATCTATTAGACAGTAAATACTAAACAAAAACACAATTGGTCTAAATTTATTTTATTAGCCACCAAAACCAGCCAATCAATACTTTGCATCGACGAAAGCAACCAATCCTGTACCTGCAACTGCCAAGAGCCAATCGCAGACTGGAGCACAGACACAGCATCTTTCAACAACAATAACGCGAGATGCGGACAGTTCAGTAATATTGGTCCATTCATATATAGTTTCAGGGGAGAAAGGCTTTGGTTGAAGGTAGAAACATGGTGTTAGGAGGCATTTTAGAGTGGTATTTAATGAGAGATTGCATTGGTAGTTCATTGTACATGAACTGTTCAGTAATTGCTCCGTTCCTTCCTCAGGCAATGTCCTGATTTTATAAATAGGGGTTTAAAACCCTAACAAGTTAATGCAAAGGTGGTCATTTCTTATATGTATTTCTTGTATTTGGTGGTAGCCTGCTACATTACTTGGAGAAATAGCCTGCATTATTATTTATTTTCAGCTCTTGATCGTTGGTTTTTTTGCAGTGAGTGTATTCTCAGACTAATAAATTGGTAAGAAGCACATTTTTTGGCACTGCTAATTACTGTACATTTATGAATGAACAGAGATTTGCTTACAACTTAAACTGTAGTAAATGTTGCATTGAATGTTTTTTCTTTAATTTAAATTGTTGCGTTGTAACGGTTGTGTTACGAGTCCTGTACATGCTCTTTGATTTATGTGTTAAAACAGGACATTAAATAGGAACAACTTTGCAGTTTTTACTCTTCCCTTTGCTTACTCCATTACTTTCTTTACTAGAGGACTTTAATGCAATTGATAGTATCATCATACCAGAATTGGTATCGTGATGCAAATGTTTGGAGTCACCCAACACCAATTGACGTATTATGTAACAGACTGTAAGTACAAGATAGTCTTGTATTTACAGTGTTGTGTTTAGTGAGCCTGCATTAGCCTGTGTAGGTGTTTAGTCTTGAACCATTTTGATATGCAACCAACAGTTAATTAACTGATGTTCAGTATGGTGTTCATCAGATTGTAATCAGCATATACCATTTGAGATCTAACTAGAAGCAAAGGAAGTTCTTTTTCAGTTAGAATGAGCACTTTATGCAAACTACAATGTGAATGTTAGATTCAAGCTGCATGAGCTCAGCATGTTAAATTATTCTGGGTGTAAATAGAACACATTTATTTAAATGTGAACCACAGCAAATATCTCTCTCACTCTCTATCTAACAGTAGACAATGTGTTATTTTCATAGATACATTACTTTAGCAACATGTAACAATGCCTGTACAGATGTCGCTGTTAAGCATAAGTAATTGGTGGTATGTTTGTAATGTGTCTTATGGTTTAAAACGTCTGTCTCTCATCAAAATCTTTTCCAGGGTTATCTCCAACAAATACTTAATGAAACAACAGAGCAAGGACCACGATGTGGAGTGGGGATATGCATTCGACGTGCATCTCAATGCCTTCTACCCACTGCTGGTCATTCTGCATTTCATTCAGCTGTTTTTTATTAACCGTAAGTGATATTTTGATACTGATGCTTTAATTCATGTGACATCTTATTTAAATCGATCACTATGTAACCAGTCTTGGTACTGTAGCTCACAGAGCTGCAGTCATCTCCATTGCAGTAATGTAAACTATGAGGAAATGCAGTGCACTTCTGTGATGGGTGGGATTGAATGTCCTAAGGCAGGCATATAGCAGAGGTGCATGTTAGGAAACTGCACTTACCTTTTCAATGTGGTGTATATCTAGCAAAATCATTCCATTCCTTACATGACATGCCCTTTTAATCTGGTGACAAATTAGTTAAAGAACATCTATGAGTTTGTTACCTCAGTTACCCAGTCTTCTGTTCATGCCCAACTTTTTTTTTTCTTCATTACAGATATTGTATTTATCAACCATGATTGGTTCATTGGTTGCCTTTTTGGGAATACACTGTGGTTGATTGCAGTTGGCTATTACATCTATATTACTTTTCTTGGTTATAGTGGTAAGTCATATTTTTCAATAAGTCTCTCTAGTGTTTTTTTACTGGTTTCCAAGTAAAGAGTTATAGTTCTGGCATAAGCGTAGGGTTTTGTATGCGACCTGTAAATTATGCCAATGTATGGTAAATGTCAATCTAAAATCCTCAAGTTATTTTTTGCTTAAATGTTTAGTACAATAATATGCCTCATCAGGATTTTTAAGTTGGTTTCTAATATTAATATATGTAGTATTGTAAGATGTGTACTGGATTTATAAGAAATTAGAGTGGTGTATGTCAGCAAGATATTTGTGTTGCAAATAGAGTAGAACCTGTTACATCGGTGCATCTAAAACACCAACGGTACTGTATGGAGTTAACACGCACAATGCAAATTAAAAAAAAACACCAAAAAATGTCAGAGTTGACACACTGGAAAGCACAGTAGTTTTTTGGAATGTTTTGTAAATTGCTAAATGCTGTATTCGTGCTTTGTTTTGCAATCATTTTCACAGATTTTCTTTTACTAGTATATGTACAGTTCCATACTTTGCTGTCTTTAGACATACTGATCTACCTGACAGTGTTCATTTATAGTGCCCGTTAATAAAGCAACTACAATATATCCCTCAGATATATTTTTACGTATCTCATGGACCCCTGAGACCAATTAAATTGTCTATGCCAGGTTCTACTGTACAAGACTATTCCACATATGAACAGACACCATTGATTCACATAGAGGAACTAAGCTTTAGTGGTAGTATCCTAGAGTTGTGGCTGGTCAATGATAATTTAGTGCTATGTTGGTATTTGATACCAGGTCGAAGACAACAATTAAAGGTGGTTTAGCTAGGCCCTGTTGCTCTAATTCTTTTTTTTTTTTTTTTTCTTATACAGCATTGCCCTTTCTGAAGAACACAGTAATTATGCTGTATCCATTTGCACTCCTGGTTTTACTGTACCTGTTATCATTGGGATTGGGGTGGAACTTCACCAAAGGACTTTGCTGGTTCTACAAGTTCAGGGTACAGTAAAAGTCTGAAATGACTTCTTAAAAGGACATGAATAAGCATTTTGTTTTTGTTATGGTGCAGCATAGGATGTTTTTTTTTTTGTAAAACCTGTAAATAAACGTTGGAATCCTGTTTTATGAAGGTAGTGTGTTTCTTTTTTATTATTTTAATGAACAGACATTTCACAACATTTGCTATTTCATATAAATACAACTCTGTATTATATTTACTTACCTGAAACCAATGTACATTCCTGAAACTGTCTTTTAATAAGAAGTTTACATTTGTTAGCTGCTTGTTCAATATTGAATTAACATCTTTCAGGCAGAACAATTAGGAATTTGCTTTTCTAAGGTTTCTTTTTACAAATGTTTTTTTTTACCACTTCGCATTGGGGATTTTTTGGGGTCTGTTTTTGGCGTCACTTAGAAAATGATAGAGAAGTCTTCAGAATGCAGTCTCGCAAATACTGGGCAGAACTTTGATGTAAAATCTGGTCCAATTCTGTGCTTTGGGAAACAAATCGCATAGGTTAATGGCTACTATACCTGAGCAGGCAATACAAATGGATTATATCTACGGCCTTGCAAAAATTGCGATTTCACAGGCTGCGCGGAAATCATGAAGTTAGCCCAATACTGCGATTTTTACAATATTCTTAAATAAAAATAATTTCATTATTTGTATTTCATACAAAAAAAGTTACATTAACGAAACTGTACAGCTCTATGTGCCTGTGTGTAACATTCGCCATGCACAGTGCTGTGCAGTGATTGTCATGTGACTATGCAATGTAAGCGGGATATTTAAAATACTACAGTGTAAACAAGAAAATTGATGTCTATAAAAATGTGTCTGCAGTAGATCACGTAAAGCAGTATCCAGCAGGAGTTTACACAGCGATGGAGGTAAGCTCTTTTGTACGTCCTGCAGCGTTCCTGTAGATCGCTACCAAAACTCATCTGTTGACAGCGAGTATTCACTGAAAGGCGGAAATCCAGAGCAGTACTGCGACTGCTTTACTTGCAAAGAAACAAAAAACTGTGACTTCCATATTCCAAGAGTCCACTTATTAAATTTTGACCTGACAGAGGCGTTTGTGCAAATATCCCTTTTGAAAATTGGACAACCAAAAGTTACAGAAGTTCTTCAGAGTGTAGCAAATGGTGGAGCGATCCTTAATCAGCCTAGCTGAGATGTGAATACTTACCTAAAGTTGCAGAGTATCACAAGCAGGAGATTATAGAATTGGTAAAAGTCTGGTTGCTTGTCAGTGGTCACACTGACAAGTCGACCGATGCCCAAGAACAGTATGTGTTACACATTGTATTTGTTTTGCAAGACCTAACTGGTGAACATGCACCTGACGTACTAGAACTGAAAGCTGTCCTTGCAGATAGTTTACCTACAGGCTGTTAATTACAACACAGTTTCACAAGCTATTGTAAAGTGCTTGAGTGACTTTAATGTTCATTTTGATGTCAGTGCATTTCTGTATATTTGCTGTTTTAAAAAAAAAAAAAAAAATCTGTACATGTAATTTATAACATTTCCGTGCACATTCCGCGACATACGATACTTCACCTGTGACACTGCTGCGAATTTTAAAGAATTTCCATGATTTTCATAGGGCCTTAATTATATCTAGCTCTGTACACCTGTAAATTTGAAATACAGTTCATACATTAATTCTTAGCAATTTGATCCTGTACTATGTCATATCTATTAGACATGTATCATGCCAGATTATTCCAAGAACTCAAATAGTTATTTCAGGTGGAAGCCTTATTTAACTCCCACATTGTTCTAAAAGAAGCAGACAGATTATCATAAACCAATAATGGTTAGGAACAAGAAATCTGATCTCTGGTCTAGATTGAGCTTTATTTCCCTTACAAAGTACTGAATTACTTCTAAAAGACGTGACTACCCAAGTACACAAGCAGAAATGTGATTTACTGCTGAAAAAAGATGAACCAAAAAACCGTTACTGCCCAATCTCAAATCATCCATGACATACAGGCAGCCATTTTCAAAGAAGTGTCATTTGCTTCCTGATGAATTTGAAGAGAAGTTTTTACAATTTCGGCATTTCTAACAAACAGTACCAGCTTGGACAGATCGGAAATGCTGATCTGACCCCCGTATGATAGCAGACAGCCGCAACCTGCCTCCACATGTGTAATTGAAGTTGTATCTTTGTAAGTGCACATTTATTTTTATTTTTTTATTTTTTTCTCAAATTGAGGGAATATCTTAAATTCGAGGGAATACGGTAAATACCAAGCATTGCAATAACCTTTTATATCAAGGTAAATTTTATTTCAATAGTACACATAAAATCTGTGGCACATACATGAAACATAATGATGAAAGGCACATGACCCATAAAGGTTTATGATTGTAGCAGCAACTGTTAAAATAAAGAACCTCTGCCTACAAAACCACAATGTAATAGGACAGTGAAAAGTTCTTCATGAAACGGTCATCTATGTAAAAATGTAAACAACAAAAAAAATATTTAAAAAATGTATGTAAAGTATAGCTATAAAATTAGTTTTACAAATGATTCCAGAATATCAAATGGATTTCACTTTTTTGGTAACCCTTACTATAAATATGGAACAGCAGGTGTTAAGAGTTTCACAGACCTTTTTCTATAAAACACGTAACACTTTTCGATTTACGGTAAACTGGCTATGATATTGAAGGTATTTACCCCAAGACTGTTTCCATTGTTTTATATTCTGGTCAAAATAAAAACACATTTTGAAGAAGGACGGCATAAAACACTGTGTATTTGGGGGGAAAAAAAAGTGTGTATAACCGAATCTCATGATGACAAATTGTTGCCAAGGAGTGTAGAAAGTATTAATGTTACAAATAAACAACACTTTACTAGTCATTCTTATAAATATTACCTAGTGTTGAGTATTGTATGACTGGTCTTTAAACAGACTGGGGGAAAAAAACAAACAAAACATTACTAATATTCTGTGCAACAGCCAATGTCCAACGAGCAGTTTTTCTTACTTGGACAGTTAAGTACAATATATGTAATTTGAAAAATTACAAGCATTACTGTGCTGAAATCAAATATTCTTGCAGTTTTAACAAACAAAAGCACAAATGTGTTCAAGAACCCTGACAATTAAGGCACGTTTTCAAATATGCCTTCTTAAAGACTGAAAAAACACTATCAAAAATGAAAAGGTATTTGATAAAGAATAATACCTCAACAAGAAATAACTAAATAGCAAATTTAGATGTGTTTACAACACCTACTGATTAATAATCCTATCAGAGAACATTTACATGCGTCTCATTTTATAAATAAATTAAGTCACCACCACTTTTCATAACATAAATTAGGGGCTTTACAGAAACAAAATATAAACCTAGACAGAAAGACGGCTTCAACACAGAGATACTGACAAATAAAAGTACAATTGCTCTACAAATGACAAAACGTACAACTCTCAATTTTCTACATTATTATTTGAAATGGATTGTAGGGGTCCCATTCATATTTCTTGGCATTGATCTTTTTTTGTTTTAGGGCGTTTTGAAGCATTCAAGGAATATTTTCTTGTCTAACGGCCTAGTTTTAAATGATTTTCTACAGTAGTATTCACAAGAGGTAGAATGAAAAGCATGAAACGTATCCAAACATATCCAAATGAAAGTATCAGGCATGTTTTCTACCAGCTCTGCAGTCCTCGGTGTTGACATTCTGTGTGCATCAACTGTTCTGAAGGGGTCACACTCTCTCTCTGCTATTGCTGGTTATCTTGCAGCTTTTTTAATGTGCATCTAAAAATGAACATTGAAAACATTGTTAGTGTGATTTTTGAAAGACTGTTTACACCCACAGATTAAAACTCTTTAACCTCTAGCCATTATACTATAAGCTCATAGCTACTTTGTTAGAGCCAGTCAATCTACAGCAACAATATGTTTGTCTATAAATACCCAGCATATAGTTCATAAAAAGTTTTGTACATATTCATGGCAGGATGCATCAGTCCAATTAAGGATACATATTTTCAAACAATTAGAATAATAAACAGCACTGTACAATGTATCAAGATAGGATGTAAATGACGACACTTTAAAAATATAAAAAATCATTTTTAAATATATAAATTTAAATCTAAATTTAAATAAGTCTAGTAAAATACTATATCCCTTTAAGAGGTATAACCATGGTTTATATTTTAGCTGTAAATTTGGTTTATTTTACATAAGATGGCTAAATGTGCACAGTGATTTGCAGCTCAAGGCTGTAAAGCCACTTTCTGGAAGTGTCAGTTATTCTTAACGGTGTTCTGACATGATGCAATGATAAAACCTGGCGTGCATGCCCAAGCAGAGGTCACTGCTCTCGGGAAGATTCAGCATGCCATCCCACTAGAGCAAGCAAGGACTTCAATTCTAAACATCTTCTAGTTACATGTCACTCTTTCCATTAAGATCAGTGTCCAGGGTCACATGTTTTTTTAATGTAATATGTATATCCATTGCAGGGATATGTACAGTATGCTGCTTGCATGTATTTTCTGGTTTAGTAGCTAAATCCTATGGAATGATAGCCTGACCTATTGTGGGTTGGAGCGCTATCGAACCCTCACCTCGCTGAGTATCGCCCACACGGCAGAGTCCTGCAGGACTGAAAGCCGCAGTGCAGAAATGGGATTGAAGACGGGATCAACTGCAGACTCTGACACTCCATTTTCAAATTTTCCTTCATGGCACAAAAAAGGAAAAAAAAATGGTTAAAGTCATTGACTAGAGGAACAAAGTACTTTAACACATTCATTTTTGTTTCTTGATAAGAACTTGACCTTGTGTCAAAAGGCAATTAAGAATAAATGCCCTGTATTCAGTCCTTCCTTGACTTGGCAGAAAATCCCCACCCAGCTTTACTGTGCATCTAGATGTTACTATTTCACTACTGTTGAGGGATATATTGTTTAACGGTATTACATCAGATGCAGTAATTGTAACTGTATTGATAACACCAGGAAACAAAAACAATTCCGTAAACAAAAGATAAACTATTTACCTATTCTGTAAAAGCCATCATCTGTGCGTTTATATTTATCTTTGGTTTTCAATCCAGTTTCCTGAAAAAGGATTATGGGATTCAATAAAATCGCATTATTCTCATAAAGTAATAAATTGAAATTCTGTCAGCGCTTAATAGTCTATACTTCAATTCCATGGTTTTGGACCATGATAAGGTATTATTCAATTGGAAACATAATGGAAGAAGCAGGACATGGGAAGAGGGTTAGTAATTTAGAAATGATACACTGTTTTGGCCAATACAGTTTGCTTACTGCATTCAGACATAGGCTGGTTGTGCATATTGAGTGACGCCATTCAGATAAAACCAAGGTCCTATTGTAAGTGATTGCAGCAGCAGTTGATGCACAGTTCACACCCTAGTCTCGAAGTCGCTTTGGATAAAAGCATCTGCTGAATAACTAATTAAAAATAATATCAAAGTCCTCTGAATTTGTTAGCTACAAGTTTTGAACAGTGATTGCTGATCATTTTACATCCAACTAACATCTAACTGCTCTGGATCGTATATATCTGATCAACTGACACCATGCGATTTAGTTCCTTTGCATGATATGACGGCATTATTTTCTACCTTGTAGATACTGTACCATTCAACCTCCTTCTAACACAATGTTCCTGCTTCATTAGTAGTTAACTAGTACTTTAGCCAAAGTTGTTGGTGTCATTTTGAATTAAGGACATCACTTTCTTTTCTTGTTCAACCACACAATGTTACAATGTGTGAACAGATGGTTTTTGATACCAGTGACTGAGAATATCAGCGTTTCTCAAAACATCTGCCCCTCAGTAGACAGGGTAGATGTTTTCTACATTTTAAAGGGTGTGTCCGATGACCTTGGCACAGGAGGAAGGAACACAACCCCTTCGAAGACAGTGGGCTGTTTTAATAAAGTGACTGTCCTGTTTAAAGTATGTACAAGCCCTCTCAAGTCCAAGGCTTTGTTTGTGAAGCACACTGGTATTCTTACCGAAAAAGGCAGGATTTCAACAGTGGTATTCTGTAATTTGTCTCCTGGATGCTCAGGGTTACCACTACGAAATAGATATCTGGAAATCAAACAGAGACAGGAGCATTAAAGATAATGGCAAATCCAAGGATCAAACCACAGGTAATCACTCAGCATTTATGGTGGTACAGCCAGTGTTAAGTTTGAGGTTTGCACTGATTCATCAGGAATTCAAACAATTCTCAGCAAAAAAATCTTGTTTTCTTAACAAAACTACTACCACTAGAAGGCAACACTTCACACTGCAATGCAAGTCCCTACACAGACACTCAGATTTGTCCTGTTTAATTTGAAAAGGCAAAAGTAAATTGTGACCTTCAGGGATGCTTCGTTGTGGATGATTCAGAAGCCTGGAGGTTATATGGCAGCTAGAATAAGGTATCAGATAAACCAGGAGCACATTCTGTCTTTTATTCCACTGGGCACAAAAAAATAAATGGCTCCTAGCTGTATTTTTTTTTTTTTTAGCATGAATGAACTCTCCATTGACTTCAACGATTTTCATATTAGAAGATAAAAACTGTCAAACACTGGCAGCTTCATGATCTTTAGATACTAGCTACTAAAGCCACAACCAGTAAAGTCAACAAATTAAGAACGCATACTTGAGATGACTGTATTGAAAAACAAGATTATATACAGTACCACATCTACTACAGACAGCAGTCTCTGGGGTTGCCATGTAAATACTATGTTTTGATACAGGAATCTGTAGGCATTATTTACATTGTGCTTCTCAGTCCCGCCTTGTAATTAGTGGATGTCATTTTTATAAACTGTGAAATGAGTCAATGTTTGTAAACCATGCATGCTGGCTTGAAAATTATTTTCAGCTTTTCAGTTCTTATATGTTGGTTGAGAGCAATAACACTAACAACTGGGGGGAATGAATGAATGAATAAATAAATAAATAAATAAATAAATAAACAAACATCAAAACATTGACAAGGCATTAGATGTTTCGTCATTTTTTTTGAGAATGTTGTAGTTACAATGTTCTTGCCCTCAGCCAGTGATAATAATAAAAATACTCAACAAGCTGATTTGCCAATTATGTTCAGCTACTGCTATCATTATGTTCTGCTAGTGAACACTTAACATAAAGCTGGCTAGAGGCAGGAACATGGTAACTAGCAAAATTAATGTTTCAATATAAAACATAAATCAGCCATCAGATGCTTCTTCATTTGTGGGATTTTTTTGTTTGTTATAATATTAGAAGTACTCAAATCACCATGTAAATTACTACTAATATTTGAAGATTAATGTCATGTCCTCAACCAAGTCCATTCACATAAATAACATATAATCTTAAAAACAGTACTTATCACTATTTAGACTTTCCACATGGAAAAACAATTGTGTACATCCCCAGCCACAACTTTAAATAGAGCATTATGGAGAAATTGATCTCCATGTAAACACATGGATACACAGGGAAATGTGACGAATCAGGTTGCAATTGATTATGAAGATCTGTTCTCAGATAACTTACTGTACCTGGTTAAATAAAGAATTGATATCCTAAACATGTTTTACCAGTTCAGATGTGATCAGTCAGTCTGTGTGCAGCGGTTGCCGACCAAGACTGACTGAGACCGATTAGTCATAAGGGTGTCAACCTATGGTGAAGCAGGTTTAAGTGACGTAGCTTGTCATGTAACTTGTCATACAAGATGGTGGAATATTGACAGCTTTAGTTCCACAGGTAAAAACACATTAGTCTTGAATTGCTCCGAGTGTCCCGAATTAAAAAAAAATACCAGATATGTGCACTTTTGAATCGTTTTTTTAGGCGTTTACTAATCAAAGGTAAATTATGAATTTACCTTTTTATTATCAATCTACTGGCAGCGTATATTTTCTTGCTGCGCAAAACAGAAGTAACCGGTGCGTCGATCTCCATAGGTCACAAATCACAAGTCCCTAGATCCACACGCAGAGAAAAAAACGCCAAAGTCAAATAAAAAAATCAACAGTTTGGATTTTATTTACCACAGGCTAAAGTGTAGTAGACAAACTTTACAAAAAGTCAAACACTACCTGAAACGTTTGCACGGTGTAAATGGTCAATAGCTAAATTAATAGGCTAAGCGCTTCTTTTGGTTGCCTCGCGGCGCTGTCTCCACCGTCTAATCAGCATACGATGCCATGCATAATATGAGGGTCGCTATGTTGGGCTAAGTTAATACAAAAATGTGATCAGGGCAGTATTAATTAAATTTGCATACATAGAAATCACCAGTATCTAGTTGTGGTCAGTAATTCAGTCTTAGCAGTGTGCGACACCCAGTCGTAAAAAACTGAACTAACGTCAAACCAAAACTGATCGCAAAATCTGTGCATACTCAGATGAGATGAGTCGGGACGGCTTAAGTCGGGCAGTGTGCAGCGGGCTTTATTGTCTTGGGAAATAACTGTTACTTAGAAAGTAACCAACTTCTATTACATTTCTCTCCAGTGGCCTGTAGTTTAAAATTCTTCTCTGATGACCTGCCTGTGGTTTATCATCCAGCCACTAGCAGGTGCTGCAGCTTTCCTTTTGCAACGTCCAGCAGTAAGATGGGACTTTGTTTGGAAATAAAGGATAATTGATTCAAGCATTATGGCTCCCCAGCACATTATTGCTAGATGCTTTCCTGCAATTGCTCTCTTTACAAAACACATTATTGTCCTTCTACAAATACTACAAGTTGTGCCACTCCACTGTTTTTAAAGCAGTCTTCCCTTGTTGTTCCAAGCTCATTTTTTTATGTTCTGGAACCATAACAAATAACAAACATGGTATTTAACGTTCAATTGCTTTGAGGGCAAGTAGAAACACCTTGGATCAAATTCAATTTTATACGAACATACAATTCCTGACTGCACAGAAGGAAAACTATGATAACCTACTTCTTATGCCCGATACTCTTCTCTTTTTTTTTTTAATTTAGTAGTTGCCAATTATTTGCATCATTTTCTCCCTAATTTAGAATATTCAATAATTTTTAGGCTCAGCTCACCACTAACACCCTGTGGCAGTGTGATCCCGCCTTGTGCGTATTGTTTGTTTATATGTTGCATGTAGTGTGTTAAATGTTGGTGTACTCTACCTTTGCTGTATCCGGTGTTGATTATGTTGTTGAATATATTCTGGATTGTTATGATATTTTTGTTCACACATCATAGGTCAGAATACCATCCTCAACTTGAAGACATTGAGAAAGACATCTAGTTGAAGCTGTTTGTCATTGAAGTTTCTTATAGTATTTCTAGATCCTCCAGGAGAAAAATAATTTCTCTTAAATAGATCTGGACAATTAACACATCCAGATCATTCTCCCCCCTGCAACAATGTTGGTGCTATGCTTGAAATGAGAGGCTTGTGGAAACAGAAAACCTGCACAATTGCATGAGTGGGAGCAAGATCTAGACACACTCTACAATGCACAGAGGAGAAATTATCTTTCTCCTGGAGAATGCTCAAGAGAAACACAGGTTGAGAAATGCATTTCCATCTTGATTATAATAAGTTTATTGCTGCATACCAGACAACACAGGAAACTGTTTGTAACACTTAAAATAGCAAGATGAATAAGAGCAGGGTGTTTGCACGAAAAGTACCAAAAAAGTGAAGTAGGGAGGGGGTGAGGAGAGTAGGAAAGGAATTTTTGGTAAAGTGGTACTATGCTTTTGATTACATTGTTGGATCACTTCCAGTCACCAGAGACAGGTTGAAAACATGGTACTGACACTGGCCTAATCAGGAAATCATAGTAACTACAAAAGAGGTTTTATCATACTTGATCTTTTCAGTTCTCTACACTTGCTGTATACTGTTTTTTTTACATAAAGAGAAGGGGGTTAGGGGGGAGAGAAGTCGTGAAACAGTGAAGATGAGTCTTTCAATATTAAAACTGGGAGCGGGAGGGAATCATTTGTGTTGATCAAATGCATTGTTGACTCATAAGATTTCTATGCAATGGCTCCTTTCTTCACTCAAACCAAGTTTATAAGACTGCTGGGGTCAGCTAGTGTAAACACTCTGAGACTGAAATGACTGTCAGGAAGCTCTGTTGTCTACAAACCCCTGTATGTCATTTTGATGACTCACCTTTCAATATTGACTGGCCTGTCAAATTTGAAGAGGATGTAGTCCCCAGCAGTAGGAGTGATGGCCCAAAAGAAGTCCTCCCCCAAATAGGTTTTCTCCAAGGTATGTCCCTGGTACATTTTGAGGGAGGTTGAAACCTCAGCTGGTGGGTTCACATGGATCTTGTGAAGTAACGGCTTCAGAAAATCTTTGTCCTGACAGAAAATAAAAGAATGATGAGCAAAGAATTCGACATGAAATTAGGGATATACAAACTAAACAAATTGCTTTTTTTGTTTTGCTTTTTTTAATGTTAATTTAAAATACTAGCTGTTGTGTGGTGACAAAAACAAACAAAAAAGGAATGGTTTTATAAATGGTTTCTGTCTCTCCATAATTAACCTATTATATATATAGGGTGGGAAAGTCTAGTCATTGAAACATGTATCATCGAGCATTGTTTTCTTGTTGGCACATATGGTTCATTATTGTATTCATGATGAGTCGTTTGGTTGAAAGAATCACCTATCCCTTATTCATTCCTGAGCCTCTACCAAGCACAGTCTGTCAATTGTGCCAAAGCATTTATGTGTAAACTTTACTGTTGAATAAATTGATAAGGAATTCCCTTATAATGTGCCGACTGTTTTACGAGGCAACTCCTAAGAGACAGAAAAGTCCTTTAATCTGATGTTAGTTGTCTCCCAAAATAGTTTACTATGTTATATAATGGTAAGAGCATGTTAAATCATGCATGCATGCATAGACAAATTAGGAGTGGTAGGGTAAAGCCGGACGCATCTCTACATGGTGTTGTGTGGTATTAATTGACGCCACAATTGGGGGGGGGGGGCCTTAGTGACGTAAACTCATAGTTCTCGATAGGAGGGAAAGCACATTGACCATGGTTTTAACCCTTTGCGGTCCATTGTCGGACTGGGTCCGACATTGCAATTATTCCTCACAGGTCCTTTGTCGGACTGGGTCCGACATCATTATAGCAACGCAATAAACGGGTGTTTAGTCGTTTTTTCTCCGGAAAAAGCCGAGAAAACCATTCAATTGCCGAGTGGTAGCGACAGGAGCCGAGACAAGTCGGAAAAAAAAAAAAAAAAAAAAAAAAGGCGTATTTCATGAATAGTCATACATGGTATCAGGTATCAGATAATGGGCGTCCATAATAAACAAGCTGGCTAAGTGCGTCAGTGCACTGAGACTATCATGGACATTTGCAGAGCTTTTTTCAGATGTTATAGTAATAAAATAATGACTTGGATCGCATTATTGAGGAGTTTGGTGATAAAACGAGTGATCTGGAGATGATCGATCGGTATGTACGACTATTATTATTATTATTTATTTCTTACACAGCTGAACGCTATAGCAAACAAAAGGCTGGGGAGGGGCTGGAGATGCCTAGTGTGTGCTTTGTTGATATGCAGGGCCATTTAAACCCGTTTGACTGTGAAAAAAAATACTTTTAAACAGCGCGTATAAAATTAACTGCGCGTGTGAAAATTAATTAGACCTGGCGTGCCTGACGCGCGATTAATAAATGGACCGCAAAGGGTTAAAGAATACAGGACATGTTTATTGAAGCGAAAATAATAGTAAGGTTCAAATAACTGTAGATTAGGCAAAAACAGAACATTGCCAAACTTAAGCACATTGATAAAACACACACTAATTGTTATACTGCAAAAAAGTGTAACCATGTATTATGCAACACAAGTTGGGGTCATCTTACAGTGAGCTTCTGGATCTTCCCAGCCAGAGAGGAATGCAGCCCGACGTGCTGGAACAGCGATGGCCTGAATCGAACTCGCAGATTGGACTTCTGTCGCTCGCAATGTTTCTGAGAAAAGAAAAGCGAGAGATCCCTGCTAAGAACAGAGCATAGTTTGAACAGATGGGGATGGGGAATGACAGGCTTCATTAACAGGAGTATCATTAAGCTTGGCATCCCAGTGTAAGTAAAGCTTCATAAAACCAGACAGGCCTTTCAGAAGTATTTTATTCAAGTGGAGAATCTCTAGTTTAGTTACCATCTCAGGGGTGGACATAAACCTTGAGCCACTGTGGACCTCTTCCGAAGCCGACACTGCTAATTGAGAAAAAAAGCCTGGTGGTTTTGCGTGTGATGTCGACTTAATGTCCCAAGCCCAATTAGTCCTCGAGAGAAAAGGAATAAATAACCAGTGAATTAACCCTCTTCACTGACTAGCCCCTAAACTTAGACAATTAAATTAAGAGTTTACTTAAACACATAAGCTTGTTACCTTATAAAGTGTAGTGAAAAAGACTCAACTTCAATGCAATGGGATTCTGGAATCTAAAAGTCCTGCTAAATGCAGTAATGATTGAAAGACTAAAGAGTAATTGGTTTATACTGGTATGTATTTCAAATAGTCAAATACAATCTCTGCATTTGTTTGGTGTTAAGCAACCCCTTCATTTATCAAAATACAGAGCCGAGGGACAGCTATAATGGTATCTATATAGCATGGAAATGTTATTTGCATGAAATATATTCTTCACATAATGTATAAGGGACAATGGAACTGGTTTAACATAATACAAATATTGTTTAAAATTACATTTAGGGTCTCCCGAGTGGCACATCCGGTAAAGGCACTCCCCCCGGAGTGCAGGATGCCCTATAGCTTGGAGATCGCCGGTTCGAATCCAAGCTATGCCACTGCACACCGTGGATGGGAGTTCCCTGGGGGCGGCACACAATTGGCCAAGCACTGCCCAGGCGGGGTAGGGGTTAGGATGGCGGCGGAGTCCATTGCACACCAGCGCCCTGTGGCTGGCTGGGTGCCTGCAGGCCGGCCTGTACGCAATTCAGAATTGCGTGGTCCTCCGATGCTGTAAGTTCTGAATATGGCTGCACAGCGGGCTTGCAGAGTGAAAAAAGTGGACGGTTGACGGCACTCTTTTCGGTGGACACGAGTGCTCGTCTTCGTCTCTCCCGAGTTAGTTCGGGGGTTGCAGCGGTGAGTCGGGTTGAATAATAAATTGGATATTCCAAAAATTAGGAGAAAAACTGGAAAATGAATAAAAATAACTGTTAAAAAAAAAAAATTACATTTAGCTGTTTAGAATCTGTTCCATTCACCAAAAGAGGTGTTCTGCTATTTTTTGTTTTATTGTGTATGTTGGAAATCTATATGGAAATTAACATTTGCATTACAGCAACTGAATCATTTTAACCCAATTCAGAATTGATGGATTGGTAATCTCAATCTCATTAACAAAAATAATTTTGATACTTGCACATATGCTGGTAAGCAAGAATGCGCTACAAGAATAATAATTAGGTATTTTTAGCAGCAACATTTCAAAGATAATGGACCAATCTGCAAAAAAAATCGTATTATGTCAAAAATACTAAAACAAAAGATTTGCCATAAACAAAACAGCCTATGCTTCAGTTTTAAACAGTTAAACTTGGAAGCATGCAACCTGTCTAGACTGGTTTCATACAATGATCTCTGCGAATTAATAAGGCAATTCAACAAGGTTAGAAATTCAGTATGTATGATTTAAAAGTATATTGTTTTTATTTATGTATTTATTTTACTATATGGCAATTACTTCTACCAGTACACAATTAATAATTACAATTATCAACTGCAAACCCCCTTTTTTTTTTTTTTAGGCTTTACAGTAATTAATTCAAATGAAAAAAAAAAGATTTATTTCTTAGCAACAACTACAGAACATGCTGGCATATGTTAGCATATTAAATAAGATTGATGGTAAATACTAAATGCCGCAGACATTCTTCAAAATTTAATAAGAGACTAAGCTAATTAAAAATCATGATTGTGTTTGGTTTACCAGAATAATGCATAGCCTAAACTGTCAATATCAAGAATTAAATTCAAATCTTTATTATTTCACTACAAAAAGTCGGTTTAGATTTAGATATTTTCCTTGGCTTGGAAGACTGCTGTAGCACTGAAGCACATTAACTTGTCATCATCTTACATTTTATAGTTATTCTTAAGCTTTAATTTCAAAACATAGTTGGAGTGTTCTTAAACAACAGTGAGATGTAACCATTTATAATCAATATAATTCAATGCATTCGCTTTCTGATGCCCACTTAAAAACTATTCAAAAATGTTCAAAAAGCAACAAAAATATTTGAAATATGACACTAATTGCTTCTGTGAGTCTGGTCAGTCTATTGTCCTTGATCACTGCATGGGGGCAATAAGGGCTTGGACATCAGAATCTCTGACCAATTTACCAGGTACCATTTATTTTGTTGAAGACAACTATGCATAACAACCTCTACATCTGGACCACTTACTAAAGGTGATGACAGTGTCTTCACAGCAACAGCCATTTCCAGTTACGAGCGGTGTGTCTACACAAACGCTGTGTGGTCCGAGTTGGTTATCAGCCAGGGAACTGTCAGTAATAGGAGATCATCTGATCTCAGTGCTTGGCTAACTCTCTAGACTCATTTCCATCTGTAATTGAATTCACACAGCCTTGGTTTTGCTTCACATCTCATAACCAATTCTGCTGGCATCCAAATGACAAATGCATCGGAGCGGAGAGTGTCGGATTCCTGCATCAAAGGTGTCTGGTGATACGTTATGGTGTCATGGGATCTTAATGTCCTTGCGTCAGAACTTCTTAAAGCCCCCTAACATGCTGGAATAGTGATTGAATGTATTCCTATAGGGCAGAGTGCCCCTAAACTGAGTCACCAAAATCACTTCCTGCAGCACCTGATATTTTTTTGAGGTCACTGGTTTAAAAACAGCTCATTAAGGCTTGAATGTTTGCCAGAGGTGATTTACTGTAAAATTAATTATATTCTTATGGTCCAGAAAAAAAGCAGCAGTCACAATTTGAAACTGTAAATCTTTCCTTACTATTAATATAAAATTGACCAACTTGACGTCAAAACATAATCAACTATCGGTATGTCGGTGACATAGATACTGCACCAAGACTGTAAATACAAAATATGTATCCACTATGCACCGTGTGCAGATTTAAAAATGTACATGACATACAAAAAGATGCCTCATACAACCCCAGATTCTGATACTCACTTGTACAAAAGTATGTACTTAGCAAGTTTCATTGCTATTGGATAAAGTTATATAGATATACATTAAACACTAAGAGCAACAAACAGACATCCATATGGATGGCCAACCACTTCCACAACATTGCCAGAGGGGGGGTAATAATAAATGGTCTGGTAGATGAAACATCAGTTTCTTCACAAACCTTATTTTGTATCTAATTATAGCTACAATCTGCTCAGGTTTGACAATTGAGGATCAAATATATACTGACTAGCAACCTTCACTCCTTGACCCATTTATCAAGGAATAGCAAAAATGACTCAATTCTGGGTTCTCCATAGATTGCATGTCAGGGAACCAAAATACATACCGCATCTTTCTCTGGATTGCAGGCTTTTACCCAGAGGATATGATCAAGCAGCCAATCAATGGGCTTCTCCTTATAGAACATGAATATGAACTCCACAATCAAGTTCAAATCAGGAGCCTGAAACATCTTCCCTGTAAAGAAACAGGCAATCACTATTGAAATGACATCACAATGGCGTTACTACAATGTAATTTAGTGGTGCTCAAACCCAGTGACTTCCAGTCTAGGTCTCCGTTTCAAATTTAGTATGGACTTTTAATGGTTAATGTAGACTTGGAGGGGTGCAAACAAAGGGGGTTGTGAAGTATCACTGCTTTATATTGGTGGCCAAAAGCAGTGTCTAGCAGTACTAACTTCGAGACTAAATAAATGTTTTTACCTTTAAAGCACATCAAAATGCCTCAATGATATATGCATGGTGTGTGTGTGAATTCATAATGATTTATTTATATACATTTTATTACCTTGACAAATTTTTCATAATCCATGCCAGTCTTAATACTAAAGTAGCCCTCAAGTTACTTTAGCAAGCAACTGTAACAAAGATATGCAGCATCAAATGCTCACTTAAATGTTTTCTCTCAAATAACAAAATGGGTAAGAATACTATAAGTCATCTGTTTATGTTACTGTATATCTGTGTACTACCCACAAAGCTTCCCCCCCTACCCACAAAGCTGGCCGTCAACTGGACCTCACCTTCTCCAGGGCCTGCTGCCCCTCCACCCTCTGTCACCCCCCTGGACACCTCTGATCACTATTTCATCTCTTTTTCTCTGTCTCTCCCTGCTCCTCCTACCCTCACTGTCACCTCTTGTCGTAACCTCCGCTCTCTCTCCCACTCTGTCCTTGTCTCCACCGCTCTCTCTCTCACCTCCCTCCTATTGACTCCTTCTCCCAAATCTCTGTAGACTCTGCTAGCTCCACCCTCTTCTCCTCTCTCGACTCCTTCTGTCCCCTCACCTCCCGACCTGCTCGCCCCTCCCCTCCCCAACCCAACCCAACCCAACTCAACCCAACTCAACCCTGGCTCTCCTCTGCGCTCCGCTCAGCAAGAACCACACTGCGATCTGCTGAAAAGAAATGGAAGAGAACCAAACTCCCTGCTGCCCTAGACCTCTACCACACTCTCCTCTCCTCCTTCTCCTCTACTCTCTCCTCTGCTAAATGTACTTATTTCCAATCTATAATCCAAGCCTCCACTAACAACCCATGTAAACTATTCTCTACCTTCTAATCCCTCCTAAACCCTCCTACCATCTTCTTCCCTCCTCTATCTCCTCTGATGACTTTGCCTCTCTTCTCTTCTAAAATCTCAGATATCCGCATACTCTTTAACACCTCTCCCTCCCCCCCACCCCCTCCCGCTCCATCCCCTACACCCACTGCATACCCTACTAACTCACCCTCCTTCTCCACCTTCTCTCCCCTCTCTGACTCTGACCTCTCCTCAATGCTCAAGGGTCACAAGCCCACCACGTGTGCCCTGGACCCCCTCCCCACTCACCTCTTTCAAGCTGCTGCTCCTGCTCTACTTCTTTTCATCTCCTCCCTTCAAACACTTCTCTCCTTTCTGGTCTCTTTCCCTTTGCCTTCAAAACAAGCCTCTATCACTCCCCTCCTCAAAAAACCTACCCTCGACCCCACCTCCCTCCAGAGCTACCCTCCTGTCTCCCTCCTACCATTCCTCAACAAAACCCTTGAGCGGGCTGTACACCGCCAGCTCTCTGCTTTCCTGTCCAACCACTCTCTACTCGACCCTCTCCAATCTGGCTTCTGCTCTGCTCAGTCCGCAGTGGTGGAATGACCTTCCCACAGATGTCAGGACTGCCCAGTCCCTGACCACCTTCCGACGCCTCCTCAAGACTCGCCTCTTCTGACAGCACCTGTAGAACTCCTCTTTTCCCTCTGGACACTTATCACTCTTCCTTAAATGAGCTTTACTTGCTCTTATCTGCCCCCTATTTTACTGCATTTAATCCAGTACTTTAGGAGTACTGTAATCTGTCACAACTGTTATTTAATCTGTAGTATTTTGTATTTAATTATTTCCTGATGTAACTATCACTGACACTTATCTGCTCCGTTATTGAATCATATTTTGTCATATACTTGTACTTGCTAGAACCAAAGTCATTGTATTTTTATCTTGGTCTTAATTGTATTATTACTTGTACGGGGATTCTTGAAATGTATCTTTGTTTACGACTGTAAATCGCCCTGGATAAGGGTGTCTGCTAAGAAATAAACAACAATAATACTACTTTCGGGTCTTGATAATTAACAAGAAAATGACTGGCATCTGAATTTAACATTCAACATAGAAAACAACATCTATTTTTTTTAATGATTATAATATAACACCAACTACTTCACAACGATACATTTTTTATAATGACAATTGTGGATTTATTTAAAAATGGCTAGTCATACAAGACACCAACTAGACAGTAGATGTGCATTCAGTGGTTCTGAATGTGGTGGAAGGTTATGAGGTCATGATTTTTGATTGACGGTGTTATTGTTTAGTTTTACAGAACCAGCACAACATACTGTAATGTTATCTGCTTTATTCTAGATACATGCAACACTCTTGCTACGGGTCTCGGTGACTTCTTATTATTAGTTTTAGGCCACACAAACGAAGCATCTCCCTACCTATAAATCCTAGCTGTGAGAACTCTAAAATCATCCAATCTTCTGAAGAGAGCTGAAGGGCAAAGTTTTTCATGGTGATGAAGTAGTTTGGTTTGGCAACAATGTCATCTTCAAGCTGTGGATAAAAATTAAATTTATAAAATGATATGCAGTTAATGCAAGACAGGTTTGCTGAACTTTTAATTTTTTTTTTTTCAAATTTAATTTACAAAAGTAATCTACTTAAATTTACTTAAGAAATATTTAACATTTGGACACTCAGGAGACCAAATGTTTAAGTGGTTTGACTTCAAAAGAAGAGTTCTACATTTTGGCAGTGAATAAACACTATTAAAAACATTCAATCAATTAAAAACTACAGAACAACTAAAGATGTACCATGCTGGAACAACAATGCTAATAAAACGTTTTTATTATAACCCTGGTTCCTTGAAATAGAAAAGTAACCATTACCGAATGGGAATTTACCTCTTAAAGACCCGAAACCCGAATAAGATACAGTGCCGTGAAAAAGTATTTGCCCCCTGTCTGATTTTCTGCATTTTTGCATATTTTTGACACTGAATGTTATCAGATCTTCAACCAAAACCTAATATTAGATAAAAGGGACCCTGAGTGAACAAATAACACAAAAATTTGATACATATTTCATTTATTTATTAAAGAAAGTTATGCAGCACCCAATGCCCCCGTGTGAAAAAGTAAAAAATCGCCCCCTTAGACTAAATAACTGGTTATGCCACCTTTAGCAGCAATAACTGCAACCAAACGCTTCCTGTAGTTATTGATTAGTCTCTCACAGCGCCGTGGAGGAATTTTGGCCCACTCCTCCATGCAGAACTGCTTCAACGCAGGGTTTTTGAGCATGAACTGCTCGTTTCAGGTCCTGCCACAACAATGGGGCTTACGTCTGGACTTTGACTGGCCATTCCAAAACTTTAAATTTCTTGTTCTTCAACCATTCTGATGTAGACTTGCTTGTGTGTTTCGGATCATTGTCTTGCTGCATGACCCAGCTGCGCTTCAGCTTCAGCACATGTACGGATGGCCTGACATTCTCCTGTAGAATTCTCCGATACAGAGCAGAATTCATGGTTCCTTCAATGATGGCAAGGCGTCCAGGTCCTGATGCAGCAAAGCATCCCCAAACCATGACACTACCACCACCATGCTTGACCGTTGGTATGAGGTTCTTACTGTGGAATGCAGTGTTTGGTTTTCGCCAGACATAACGGGGCCCATGTCGGCCAAAAAGTTCCACTTTTGACTCATCTGTCCATAGAACACTGTTCCAGAATTCGAGGATAATCCAGGTGCTTTTTGGCAAACTTGAGACGAGCATTCATGTTCTTCTTAGTGAGCAATGGTTTCCGCCTTGCTACTCTGCCATGAATCCCATTTTTGCCCAGTGCCTTTCTGATGGTGGAGTCATGAACAAAGTTAGTCAGATTTATATTGGGCAGGGCTGGCCCAAATCAGGCCTGGTTGTTAACCAAAGGACTCAAACAGCTGACCCTAATTATCCCTTTAATTGGGTTGAGTTAACTGGGGGGGGGGGGGGCAATAATCACACCTGAAGACTGCATCTTTGATAACCTTGCACACCAAACAAATGAAAAAAGCACCACACTTTGGTGTCATTTTCTCTCAGACTCCCTCTATATACTACTACAACCCACAAAAAATCTGACCAAATACAATGTGAAAAATGTGCAAAAATGCAGAAAATCAGACAGGGGGCAAATACTTTTTCACGGCACTGTATATAGTTCACTGAATGAACTAACAGCCAGAGAGTGTACTTTTGACAGGAGCACTAAATTAGGTGCATGCACCGCACAGCAATTGAATCCTCTACCAGGGCTAGTCCTAGCTTCTCCACATCATGTACCCAATATAACGTGTCCATAGATGGGGAACAGCAGGAGCTGTAGCCAGGTGACCCTAGGACGACAATCTCAAAAAGAAAGTCAGGGTTCACTGCGGGGGGGGGGGGGGGGGGGGGACACGAGAAATAGTGGTAGGATCAAAGATGGACTGCCTTGTCTCACCTTCTGTAAGCCAGGGCACTTGCAAGACTGCAGTGGACCTTTGACCAGTGGTAGAAGCTCTGCCGATAGGGAGCGCTTAACCGCAGGGGATGTGGTGTCAGACTCTACCCCCTGATCAGAACGACAGCTCCTGACGGGAACGCCAGCTCCTGTTCGCCCACCTCCTCAGAGGCGGCGATGGACAGCATGTCATCCTGCTGCCAATCTGCGCTCACAGCCCCCTGGGACTCCAAGGGGACAGGCTGCGCTGAATGGTCATACAGTAACTCTGCCAGCACTGTTCCTTGGTGGGAAACTGCTGCCAAGCTTCTCCATCTGCTCCGAGTCCGCCGATCGCTTGGAACAGTGACTCTTCTTCCTCTTTCTAGGAGGAGGAGAATGATGAATATCATGAGGACGGCTTCTTGCGTGGGCTACTTTCTCGTGTGCGTCGTCCACTCTCCCTTGGCACAGAGCCATAGGGGGAGGACACATTCACCTCTGACAGACGGAGGGACGCGGAGCGCTCTATAGAGCTGTGGGAGAGACTTTTCTCCAGCGTGCACTAAGAAACATGCGGTTCACCAGTGCTTCCTTTGCCTGCTCTGGCCCCAGGCAGGAAGAGCATCTGTTGTGCTTGTCCTCAACAGGCAGACTGGCCTTGCATATCTCGCAAGGATAAAACCCAGTGGCAATGCAATGTACAGTAACACTGTACAGGTGCTGCCTCAGTCTACTTAAAAACAGCAACAGGGCTGTTCAAGACCTGAAGACGACTGGCTTGGTACCAGCCCGGTGATGTCAGCCCTGGTCGGTACCGGTTTGGTGACTGTAGCACCGGGTCAGTACGGTATGGTACCGGTGCGGTAACCTCGGTCCCGGTTCAGTACGGTACCACCAGTTCGTAGTTACCGCGGGTAGCACTGTACAGGGATGCCCACCTGTGCAAACTACTGGCAAAGCCACTCAATCAGTACTCACACAAGACTGAGGGAAGCCTGCTGGTCAGAATGAACTAAGAGCCCTCGTAACGGTGATGCAAAAGCTGTCACCAAAACGGCATCAAGATGCTGTGGTAGAGATTGCAAGCAAGCACAACTGAAGCAACCTCTTGGTCCAGAAGCTGCTGTCACTAGTGTGGAGTAGTGGTTAGGGCTCTGGACTCTTAACCGGAGGGTCGTGGGTTCAATCACCGGTGGGGACACTGCTGCTGTACCCTTGAACAAGGTACTTTACCTAGATTGCTCCAGTAAAAACCCAACTGTATAAATGGGTAATTGTATGTAAAAATAATGTGATATCTTGTAACCATTGTAAGTCGCCCTGGATAAGGGCGTCTGCTAAGAAATAAATAATAATAATAATAATAATACTACATGTGTGCTGCAGACAGGCCTGCACTTCGTCTCTGTGAAAAACAGAATGAGAAAAGAAATATTTTTTTCTCAACAAAATACACTACTTTAATTATACAAACCGTTTCATAATTTTGGCCAAAACCAAAACAAGAATAAAATAACTCCAGCCAGAGCTATAGCAACCTGGGGAGAGAGCACAAAGTCAGCTGACTCAAGCGGCTGGCACAAGGCCGCATTGAGAAATAACACAATATATGTGTAATTATTATATATTTTTTAAATTATTACAAACAAAAACATTATCGCATAAATTATGTAAAACTTAAAAATTAATTATCTGAAGGCTCCTCCTGTCAGGTCAGTTGGAAAAATGGAATTGATGTCTGTGACCGCAGTGTTTTTATGTCCTCGGGGGCAGGCCATGACTGCGTCACAGGCTCGTCGAGCAGCTTTGAAATATCTTATTCAGGTTTCAGGCCTTTAATTCGGTAATGGTTACATTTCGTACTTGAAATGGAACAAGTATTTATCCTGTCAGACCCAGCTATCAGCAAAAAGAAAGAGCACAATGACTTGCATCTACTGTGTGCAATTGCTAAACTGTAAAAGTCTGATATACAGTACAAATGGACAGCCAGATGCCTAATCACACCCCCAGATTGTGATGCTGCCAATAACTTGTGCTAAAGAACGTTGGTGTGCATATAATAGACGGGTAACAAAAACAACACAGTAGTCTCTGCATATAGGAACACCTCTTAAGAGAACACTTTGCCTAAAGGAATACCCTTGTGGTGAAACCGATTTTTCTCCATTGTAAATGCGTCCCCATTGTAAATGCTCTGGCTAAAGGAACTTTAGTTGGTTCCAGCGGTCTGGAATCAACTCCCCAGTAATGTTGTTTAAGCTGACACCCTGGGATCCTTCAAGAAGCTGCTTGATGAGATTCTGGGATCAATAAGCTACTAACAACCAAACGAGCAAGATGGGCTGAATGGCCTCCTCACGTTTGTAAACTTTCTTATGTTCTTATGTTCACACCTTCTTGGCATCGATAGCGATTCGTTCACAACGGACACAGTACTGTTTTGTAAAAACATGGCATGCAAACAAATGGCAAAATGTGCCGCTGTTTCTCTTGCGACACAAAGTCGGAAATTGTTTGAGCTCTTGAAAAAAACCTGAAATCAGACACAAGTCGCAAAGCAATTTGGGGTTTCCTGATCTGGAGAGTTGCTTCACCATTCTGTTAAATAATGTGCATGTCTTGTATAGTGCTGCTGCATTTTGTAACGTGTATAGGGGTGCTGTATTAATTTTGTTTGACAGTTAGTTTATTAACATTAAGTTAACTCTAAGTAACGCCCATTATTTTTGCCTCTGCCATTGCGACAGCCCGAAACATATCTTCCAGCTAATTTCATAGTACTTAAGCTTTTTGACCGTGTTGTTTTGCTTTAGTTTTACTAACGATGGTTTGTTTGTTACTTTATTATTATAGTTTATTAACATACACTTGCTTATTGTTTTGCTTTTACTTATTCAGTTCATTTAATATGTTGATGCACGTGCATCATGACAAGTAATACATGTGTATTTATGGCTAACCGTCTTAAAAAACAGTTTGGTTATAAGAACACTTTGCTTGCTGGCAAAATTCATCACCCCCTGTTCATACCATATAACTTTCTTCATGTGTCTATATTGTAGAGGATCCAATATACACACAAAAAAAACAATAAACCTGAATATAATTACCTACTGTAATTGTCGTAACATAATTAATCAAATGTGTACTTTTCAGAATACATCATTCTTTAGTGAGGTATATGAACTCCCCCTGCCTGTCCACAATAGGTCTCATGCTTTAACCCTTTGTGGTCCATTGTCGGACTGGGTCCGACATTGCAATTAGTCCTCACAGGTCCTTTGTCGGACTGGGTCCGACATCATTATAGCAACGCAATAAACGGGTGTTTAGTCGTTTTTTGAGATGCCTAGTGTGTGCTTTGTTGATATGCAGGGCCATTTAAACCCGTTTGACTGTGGAAAAAAATACTTTTAAACAGCGCGTATAAAATTAACTGCGCGTGTGAAAATTAATTAGACCTGGCGTGCCTGACGCGCGATTAATAAATGGACCGCAAAGGGTTAAGGTACCGTGGGACCCTTTAGAGTTCTATACATATACCATACAGTAGTACACTTTTAGCTTGAAAATATCATATTAACCCTTTTAGTCCTGAACTATTTTGTTGAACTTGTTATATAATTCAAAAAGGAACTTTATTGAGTATACAGGAGACCAGGACAACAAATAATATATTATATATTATTTATACACTACTGTACCTCAGACTGGGACCTAGGACTCCTGTGAGGTTCCAACATGATTTCCGACAGCATATGTTAACATAAGAGAAGCCGGGACCTTGAGGTCCCTTCAGGGTTGAAAGGGTTACTGTAAATTAGCCACCACATAAGCCAGCCACATACCTGGACATAATAAGTACCCTTATTTAGAGCATACATCATAAGGAAACTGTAATCCAAATTCTGTTTTGTTCGCCACCTGAAAAATACAAATCATAAAGAAAGGTGATTAGTCAAACTGTGGCACCTTTCACTTTCTTTAGAACTGCATGTTGAAGCAGGGAAGTCTTTGGCATGGTAACTGTTAATAGTGCCTTCATGGAAACAAGAAAGAGCTTGATGAGCACTGGCGCTGTTAACACCATTTTATGTTGAATTAAAAACTTCTTGAATTGTCTTATCTTACTGCGACCCATGAATGCCTTGTATTCAAAGTAATTAAAAAATAACCTGTCTGTGCAAATTAGTGCAATACTTGTTCTATAAAATCACAGGCCTGAACACATACAAAAGTAGGTCATTATGGACTGGGTTCTGATCAGGAACTTCTATATTGTTTAAATTATAATGAAACGAGCAATGCTCAAGATGAAGCAAGAAATGCACAATGGCTACAAAAATTACTAATACACCCCTTTTTGGTTAATGGGACATTTGTTGTCATACATCTCTCTATAGAAAATCATCCTCGCTATGCAAATGATTTTAAATGAGCAACCTGTCTGACAAGACATAGGTACCTGAAAATGTTATCTATTTGTCAGAATGGCAAAAGACTTGGAGTAAACATTTACCATTAACCATTTACCAAATTTACCATTTTCACTAAAACTACATATTAAAAATAGAGTGCTCACCCTTTATAACGCTATAGTGGAGAGCCATAGTTACAAGACCGTGCTATTTGTAACAAGTATAAAAGCGCTACTGTAATGGCATTATGGAGCAAATGGAAGCCACGACCCTACCGTGTTATAACCTATTCCGCACTATAATGAGGCGTGTTATAACCGGTGAGCACTGTACCAGCACTACAGGAAACAACTATAGCTGGTAAACTACAGGGCACAGCAACCGACAATTATCCAAATTGATTGTTGTGAACTTATGTTAAAATTCATTTATTAAAAGTACATTTGATCACATTGGTGGCACACTGTGGCTTTTAAAAAAACATTTTCAACACTTTATTCAGTGCCACTTGTACTTCACTGTGTCATAGTAAAATTGGTCAGTAAATACATTTATTGATTTAAGTACCTCATAAAAGGTAAGTGCTTAAAAATATAAGGTCAATTGCAACAAAGTGAAAGCAATGTACTACAAAGTACTAACCCCGTACTAACCCTGTGTAAGTCGCCCTGGATAAGGGCGTCTGCTAAGAAATAAATAATAATAATAATAATAATAATAATAATAATAATAATAATAATAATAATAATAATGTACAAATGAGCCTAAAGAAACTAATCAAAGAAAGGAAAATTACACAAAACAAAGGCAATAGCAGTCATTAAATTCAAAAGTTTGTATGGAAGGCATCTCCTTTGGCATCACTATTTATTTTCCATTCTACTTTTAAAACCTATGTCTACATTTGATAAAACCATCACGTAGCCAAGAAAGAGAAAACAGAACCATTACAATTTAAAATCTTCTGTTAGCGGTCTCATTCTGACATATAAGTACATACGGACAGACGCTGTGATAGTGGGAGAAAGAAAAGTGCTTACTTGACTCTTTCCTTTGTGTCACCAAAGGTCTCCTTCAAGTTTGTCAAGTCAGGATAGTAACTAGCAGGAGGAGATATCACTTCCAAAAGGCCTGAACTGATTTCTGTAGAAAACCTGTCAGAGAGAAAGACATTAATGAATAAGTGCTGCCTGATGATTCCTTCTGCTGGGTTTCATTTTTGCAGAAAAACACACCGCTCCAAGAACATTTTGGGGATTTTATTGAATGCTGGTAAACAAAATATGGCTCAAAGTCACTGATGGCTAACAACTGTTTCTGTATATTAATTCTATATTTCATGAGTGTTTTAGCTCATTTTAAAACTAGGACACTGGACTTCTTATTAGCAATGATAACCTACAGTGCCTATAGTAAGTATTCACCCCCCTTGGGCGTTTTCAGTTTGTTGTGTTACAACCTGAAATCTTGATGCATTTAAATTGGATTTTGTTTCCTTTGATTTACACAACCTACTCAACACTTTGAAGAGGCAAGAGGATTTTTATTGTGAAACAGTTAATGAAAAAAAAAACAAAAAAAAAACTGAAATGTCTTGGTTAGATAAGTATTCACCCCCCTGAGTCAATACTTGGTAGAACCACCTTTGGCAGCAATTACAGCAGTGAGTCTTTTGGGGCAAGTCTCTTCTAGTCTTGCCACAGATTCTCAATCGGATTCAAGTCCAGGCTTTAAGCCACTCCAGTGTCGCTTTGGCTGTGTGCTTGGGGATTTTACATGGGCTTTTTTCGGAAATGGCTTCCTTCTTGCCACTCTTCCAGGCCAGATTTGTGGAGTACCTGAGCTATTGTTGACACATGGACAGTTTCTTCCATCTCAGGCATGGAACACTGTAGGTCTTCAGGAGTTGTCATTGGCCTCTTGGTGGCTTCTCTGACCAATGCCCTTCTTACCCGGCTGCTCAGTTTGGGAGGACGGCCTGTTCTAAGCAGATTCTGGGTGGTGTCGTATACATTCCACTTCTTAATGATCGACTTGACTGTGCTCCAAGGGATATTCAATGTCTTTGAAATCTTTTTATACCCCTCCTCTGATATATGCCTTTCCACAACTTTATCCAGGAGTTGTTCTGAAAGCTCCTTGGTCTTCATGGTGGTATATTTGCTTTGAATTCACTGTGGGACCTTACAGAGACAGGTGTATTTAATCTGAAATCATGTGAACCACTTTTATTGCACATAGATGGACTCCATTTAATTTATTGTGTGAATTCTGAAGGCAATTGGTTGCACCTGAGCTTATTTAGGAGTGTCATAGCAAAGGGGGTGAATACTTATCTAATGAAGACTTTTCAGGGTTTTATTTTTAATTGATTTGTTTCCCCCCCATTTTTTTCACACATTGAAAGTGTTGAGTAGGTTGTGTAAATCAAAGGAAAAAATATCCTATTTAAATGCATCAAGATTTCAGGGTGTAACACAACAAACTGTGAACATGTCCAAGGGGGGTGAATACTTACTATAGGCACTGTATATTACAATAAGAACAACAACAACAACAACAACAACAACAAGAAAACCATGGGTGTTGGTTAGCTCTATGTTAAATATATTTATGAGTATTTGTTCAAATGACCTGATTTATCAAGGTCTATATTCCAAAATTCAATTTGCACCATTTTCTTACAGGAAAATTAAACTGTTACAAAACCAGAAACAAGCAGTGTGGGTCAATTAAGATATGACCAAGGTGTTTATTACCAGTTTTCTAAAAACAGTGCAATCTGCATTTGTCTGTAAATCAGCCCCAATATGCTTTAAAATGAGCACATTGGACACACAATACACATTAAACGTATAGACAAATGGTCACTGTTTTCCAGTTTCTGTACTTCACCATTTCCTGCAAAAAAAACCCCCAAAAAACATAGTAGCTATTTATATATTTATTTATAAAAAAAAAATGAAGTAAAAGACCCTCTTTCAATGAAAGACTGTGTTGGGGTGGTGCAGAATCTACAATTAAAATTAATTTAAAATGTGCAATATATTAAATCATACCTGCTGACATACAGTGGTTATTATTCTTAAACTAAAACCAGCTAGGAAAAACTGGCAGTGAAGTTAAAATTATGAAACTTTCATGCACCCAGACACACAGCTATACCACAACACATGCAGCTCTTTTGTTCGTGAAAAACAATACGTAGCGGTAATCCTGTAATAAGTAAACAGCACTTAACTCTTTTTCCAGGCTCTCCACAACGCTACGGACATAATCAATATCTGCCTGCAAAGACAAAGCATTACAAAACAAGATATCATTCTAAATAAATTCTGGCAAAAGCAGAATGAATATACTGCAGCTGCAAAGAATGATAAAAAAACATAATCTTTACAGCTAGTGGTTTAATAGTGGTTAAACTGCTTATTAAAAACTGTCACCAGTTCATTTAAAATGCGACATTTAACATTTAAAAAAGTTAGTATTCATGTCAGTGAACTGACACCACACAACGTGCTGTCCTTGTAACTGGAGGCAAGCAGTTCTATTGTGAGCAATATGTGAAGGGCATGTCATTTCTAGAGACTGATTACTGCGAACAGTGTGGTGGAATGAATTTAATCGAGAGTTTGATGAGTCACTTAAAAACACTTCAACAATATTCCTCCTTGTTAATTATACATGTTATTATACATGCATATAAATAAATACTGGTATCTCTTTGGGATACTCCCAAATTAATCATTTCACAAATTCAATCCCTCCCAGGTTCTCACATTTTATCAATATATTTGTCTTTTTTGGGTTTAATACCACGTAGCTATTGATTGTACATGCACACCAGCATTCTCTTCACAAATACAGCGAATTGACAGCTTATGGTCACTGGGTACAGTATGCAACCAACCAAACTACTTTTAGCTCATGCACACAGTCGATGCTCAGATAAGTTAGCACAATCTGTACTGCAGTTCCCCAACTCAGTTTTTGCCAACATGTTCTCTTTATTGGTTTATATGAAGTTCAATTAACCTGTCAAAACCCCAGCGCCTCACAGGCAATTTCTGCCTGGGGGGCTGTGCCCTTAAATAAATCACAATATCTTCCAAAGTATAGACAGCACAGGCATGGTTCAGGGCTTGAATTCAAGGTAACCCCTTGGGCATCAAGACTGAAACCTCAGGTGTGATAAAAGTCTTACTCAGTACCACGCTCGAAGGAGATATCCAGAAAAAATACATAAAAAAACAACAAACGTTTTTCATTTTTTTATGTTCTATAGTCATTTTTTCAACTTGTAGCATATGAGAAGAGCCAGATTTTTTTCCAGTGCTTCACCAACATGTCTACTATACTGGGTAAATATTTGGAACTGTTTGAACAAAGGGATCAAATTCTACAGGAGTTTTTACAAAGCTAAGCCCAAGTGTCCCCAAACCTCTCCAAAAATAAACATTGTGTAAATCTTTATGTCCAGTGATACACTAAGTTCTAAAAGGGATGTTAACTTCTGGCACCTCACATGCTATCCATTGCCACATGCATTAGCCTTTGTAAGGCTTTTTTTTTTCCCTTATCTCATTCAAGAGGTGGGCGTGTTTGTTTGCACATCGATTACTCTGTAATGGATTGGGCTACAAACAAAGTAAAGGTATGAATGGAAAGCTTGTGACCTCCCCTACAACGTGATCAGGGAGATTTCACCGTCATCAAGGTTGTAAGACCAGAGCAGCAAAACGCAAGCTAGTCGATCGGATTTGTTTTGGAAGCATGGGGGTACGAGACACATTGCGAATGTGATATCTCAGCAGTGAAATGACGGATTCGAAAAATTCCTTCGCGGTTTGACGGTAGGAAAACAACAATTTTGATATTGAGTTAGCTTTTTTCTGTTTTGCTTTTGTAATAATATTACAAATTAGTTATGAAATATAATGGTTTACGTGCAGTTCCGTGTTTCGCCCGCGGGACTAGAGAGCGTAAGAGGTTAATTCAGAAATCTCAAGTAGTATGCCACTTTCTGCAAAGAAATCACACACTTGGGGGCTCCCGAGTGGCGCACCCGTTAAAAGGCACTCCGCGTGGAGTGCAGGATGCGCCCTATAGCCTGGACGTCGCCAGTATGAGTCCAGGCTATTCCATTTGCTGACAGGGACGGGAGCTCCCAGGGGGTGGCACACAATTGGCCGAGCGCCACCTGGGCGTGGGAGGAGAGCAAGGGCTTAGGTCAGCCAGGGTGTCCTCGGATCACCGCGTACCAGTGACCCCTGTAGTGTGGCCGGGCGCCTGCGGGCTTGCCTGTAAGCTGCCCAGAGCTGCGTTGTCCTCCGACGCTGTAGCTCTGAGGTGGCTGCATGGTGAGCCTGCAGTGTGTAAAGAAGCAGACAGCTGACGGTACACGCTTCGGAGGACAGAGTGTGTTCATCTTCGCCCCTCCTGTGTCAGCGCAGGGGTGGTAGCGGTGAGCTGAGCCTAAAAATAATTGGACATTCTAAATTGGGAGAAAATAATAAAAAAAATAATAATTGGCGACTACTAAATTTAAAAAAAAAAAAAAAAAAAAAAAAAAAAAGAGAAAAAAAGAAATCACACGCTCACGGTTGATGGAGATGCATGTGTTTGACATTTCTTTTTTGTACATGAATATACAGTATTACACATTCCTAATGAGTACATTTCCACAACATCCAGTCATGTTGTTTGCTTACCTCTCCTACAAAGACTATAATAACACAATCCAATTTCTCTTCAGGAGATAGCTTGTTTATTAACGAATGAAGGGTCTCTGCGAGATAGGACTTGACTTTCCTCTTCACTGTTGGTATTCCCATTACTATAGACACTGGAACATACAAAAAAACAAGCATTCATCTTCATTTTGTCGTGCGTTAAACATTTTGTGCATGATTATTCTTGACTTCCTGTTAATATAATTAGAATATCCTTGACAATCACAAGACAAAAAAACCATACACTGCTGTGCAAAGTCTTAGACATATTTCATTTTTCTACTCTGATGCATTATGAGCATCAGCAATTTACTTAAAGCCTCCACTAGTGTTTTCTACTATTATAACAACCGTGACTTGCATAAACAAGGAAAAACATTGAGTGAAATAGATTGCATCACTTGATTTTCAAGGTGTGGTCTCCAAAGCATAATCAACAAATATAGAGAGCCATCATCTGTAATTGACAAACCCAGGACTGGAAGATCCAAAACGCTGTCTAACAAGGATAAGATAATATCCTTAAGGAATATTAAGAAGACGTTGAATTGACAACAGAACTGGCAGAATTTTCATCTGTGGTTATTATTATTATTATTATTTATTTCTTAGCAGACGCCCTTATCCAGGGCGACTTACAATCGTAAGCAGATACATTTCAAGTGTTACAGTACAAGTAATACAATAAGAGCAAGATAAATACAATGACTATGGTTCAAGCAAGTACAAGTGTGACAAAATACACCCTTATCCAGGTTGCCCTGGATAAGGGTGTCTGCTAAGTACGGCTAATATAACAATTGTTTTATTCAGTCAAAATGTTCGATTCATTGACAAACTTGGATGTTTGATTTTTACTGCCATCAGTAACTCCAGCCACAATAATTTCATTTCAAATGGTGAAGCATTTAACGTTTTTTTGTGGTACCGCAATTTTGTCTGGCATAATTTACATACCACGGTATTCTCGTCTGGTTCCTCAAAATACTTACAAACGTGGCTTCGCTTCGTTCCTTTGTTATTAAAAATATATATATAACAAACTTGTCATTAACTTTATTGCACTGTGCTGTTGATACCATACGACGCCCACTACAGCATGAAAAAGAGAGTGCACCAATGAAGCTCCAGATTGACCAAGAATAAAACCCGCCCCAGTGTCAATCTTTCTGTTGCACCAATTAGAAAAGCTACTTGGAGGCATGATAATAAACTATTAAAATGAATACATAAAAAAAAATATCTACTTCAACCATTCCTACTAAACTGATGACTTATCAGTTTGAACAGGTGCCAACAATGGTCATTCAAAATTACCTGCGATGGCATTCAGAACTGGGCAGACACATGGCAAATGACATTTAATAGAGAAAAGTGTAAGGTACTGCACGCAGGCAATAAAAATGTGCATTATAAATACACCGTGTAACAATTTTTTTTTTTTTTTTGTTCCTGGGTAGTAAGTGTTATTTCCTAATTGCTTATGCCTCAAAAGTATAGAAAATGGCTATTATTCCCCAAGAACTTTGCTTTTGTGACCAGGACAGTGATATTTTGAAAATTACCTATTTTCCAGAACATTCCAGATAGATTCAGTGCTGAGTAAACTTGGAGTAACTTCTAGAACTTTCTAGAACTTTCCAGTAATATAAATAGTAGTATAAATACAGGGGCCTTAAGCCCATCAGTTCAGTTTAGTTCCAGCTGCCTAAGTGGATACATATCTGCATTTTTCTGAGATGGCATCAAGGTCATAGGAGACTTCAAAATGGTGGCATTCCTGATGGGTCTCCAAGGCTGTTTTACCAAGTTTCCCTGCTATCTTTGCCTTTGGGACAGCAGGGACACCAAGGCGCTCTACCACAGGCGGGACTGGCCACAGCGGACCGAGTTCTCTGTGGGGAGGAACAACGTCAAGTGGGAGCCACTGGTGGACCCCCGGAAGGTGCTGATGCCACCACTGCACATCAAATTGGGCCTTATGAAACAATTTGTCAGAGCTCTAGATAAGGAGTCGGCAGCCTTCAAGTACCTTCAAGACTTCTTCCCTAAGCTGTCCGAGGCAAAGGTCAAAGCCGGTGTCTTCGTCGGACCACAGATAAAGAAGATCCTGGAGTGCAATGAATTCCCCAAGAAGCTCACTAGTAAGGAGAAAGCGGCTTGGAACAGCTTTGTCGCAGTGGTTCGGGGCTTCCTGGGCAATCACAAGGCCGAAAACTATGTGGAGCTGGTTGAGACTCTGGTGAAGAACTACGGCACAATGGGCTGTAGGATGTCCCTCAAAGTCCATATCCTTGATGCTCATCTTGATAAATTCAAGGAGAACATGGGAGCGTACTCGGAGGAGCAAGGCGAGCGCTCCCACCAGGATATACTGGACTTTGAACGCCGCTACCAAGGACAGTATAACGAGAACATGATGGGAGACTACATCTGGGGGCTGATTCGTGAAAGTGATTTACAGTATAATCGTAAATCTCGAAAAACTAATCACTTCTAAATCTTTTGTAGTCATTTTTGTATTACTTTAGTATAAATACATGTTAATTTGGATTCATATGTTGTTTTTTTCTGACTTTATGTGAATGAAAAGACACAAATTTGCCCGTTTTCTCATTGGAAATAGGTAAATTTCAAAATATCACTGTCCTGGTCACAAAAGCAAAGTTTGTGGAGAATAGCCATTTTCTATACTTTTGAGGCATAAGCAATTAGGAAATAACACTTACTACCCAGGAACAAAAATTGTGTCACATAGTGATATCATATGGGAGATACTGAAATTGAAGAAGGAATCTATGAATTGACTCAGAAAGTCTTCATCTAGACAATGTGGGGAAGCTATAAAAAAGGCCAACAAGATGCTCGGATATATTATGAGAAGGGTTGAATTTAAATCAAGGGAAGTAATGTTAAAACTTTACAATGCATTAGTAAGACCTCACCTAGAATATTGTGTTCAGTTCTGGTCACCTCGTTACAAAAAGGATATTGCTGCTCTAGAAAGAGTGCAAAGAAGAGCGACCAGAATTATCCCGGGTTTAAAAGGCATGTCGTATGCAGACAGGCTAAAAGAATTGAATCTATTCAGTCTTGAACAATGAAGACTACGCAGTGATCGGATTCAAGCTTTCAAAATTATTATTATTAATATTTGTTTATTTAGCAGAAGCCTTTATCCAAGGCGACTTACAGAGACTAGGGTGTGTGAACTAAGCATCAGCTGCAGAGTCACTTACAATTACGTCTCACCCGAAAGACGGAGCACAAGGGGGTTAAGTGACATGCTCAGGGTCACACAATGAGTCAGTGGCTCACGTGGGATTTGAACCAAGAACCTCCTGGTTACATGCCCTTTTCTTTAACCACTGGACCACACAGCTACAGTACATCTAAATGGAAGCCTACTTATTTTAAAACAGTCCTTTCAGCTATGTATTTTGACATTGTACCTTTTTTGTGTTCCCTGAAAAACAAACAGACAAGGGTTGGAACGGGCTAAAATGAAATAATCATATATGCGTCACACTCGTTTAACTGTCACTGAAGTCAGAATTTTATAGGGTTGGATATGTGAGTGCTGACTGTATTACAGTGCATCCAGTTGCAAATATTTTGATTTTGGGTATGAATTGCTATAATCCTTCAAAACAGAAGGAATATTTGTGAATTTGTTAATTTTGACACGACATATCAGTAAACTGTACTGCAAGCTACAGAAATCGGTCCTTCAAGAACTCACCTTTTGTCCTGCCGAGACCAACCTGGACAGCAGGCTGAAGGCTTCCTTCATTGTTTAATAAGTGAGGCAAGTGGTAGTAGATATTTGGCACCTGCAGCGGTTTTCTGTGTGCCAGTTCCTTCAATAGCTTCTGAGTTTCATCTATAAACAAATATCATTGGCAATGGGTCAACAATTTTATAAACATTGTATTTAATTTTGTAGATATCACAACATACAAAATGGCACCTATAAACTTATTAGTAAAGCTATAATACTGCTCAACAACATTTGCCATGCAAATAAAGGGCCATAAAGGGATTTTTCCGGTTTCCGACCTTAAATCAGGAAAGACAGGATTGATGTTCAAGATCATGTTAATTGAACAATAAAATGTGATTTATAGTAAATCATAAAACTGTAAAGTCCTCAGTTACAATCCCAACATATATTCAAATCTAACCAGGATTACTGCAACAACCCCTGCTCTCCATCAAAATAGTACTTTTCAAAATAGACAAGAACTCCATTAAAAAACATGCAAGTCATCTAGAAAGTAAACTGGTACCTGAAAAATGTCCAAGTGCATCTTTGCTCCCGTTGGTTTCTGCAATGGCCCGTCTAAACTGCTCCAGGATGGTATTGAGCTCAGACGAGCGCTGCAGGGTGCGATGTTCGGCCGCACGGAGGCGCTGTTTTAAGGCATGGAACTCTCGCTGATAGGCGATTAGCTTTTCTACATGAAATAAAAAAGGAAAATATTTGAATAAATAAAAGGGCTATTCAGTGGATCTAAAACAGCGGTGATCTAAATACTACCACAGACTAGATGAACAATATAGGGCCCTATGTGTATTAACTTAATACAAATCATACAACTAGTGCAGATTAGAGCTGTTGAAAATAAGTAATGGGAGGAGGGGGAGGGGGGGGTGGGCTGATTTTAGCCAACTTTCTACCAACAAACTGAATTAAAAAACTTAGGGTAAAGCCTGAAAATAATGTTTAACAATTGTGTTATTAACCTGACACTTTTCATAAATTGTAGGTGCCTATTATAAACCTACTGTAGGACACTTTCTTAAACAAAGTTCTCTCTCAACTATCAATGCCCTACACTCAGTCTGAGATCATTTTATACTGTATTTGCAAAACATAACATATATGCAAATAGCAGAAAACTAAAACTGTGCCAAATCCACAAAGAAGCACTATTCAGTAATTGGGTAAAGAAATTCACTCCCCATTTAGAAATACTAAAAGAAACGTAATAAATTCAATGATAAACATTTAAATGTTGAGACACTGAGCTAGACTTGTAGTCAAAATGTTTGTCATTGAATTTACCAAGCTTTTTTAATATTTATAAATTTAGCACTATTGGAGTGTTTAATAGTAAGGGATGTAGCATTTACTAAAAGAAACCACTGAAGTAACAACAAAGCACATTAATATCATGCTGAATGAATTTAGTATATATCATTTTAGGGAAGGGGTAAACATTTTGTAGTAGTTACAAGCTTGTATTGTACAGCTCCTGGTCTCTTTTGTAACTTGATGCTGTACCTTGGGAGGGCCCTCCTTTAGTTATTACAGTACCCTTTTTGTGGAATTCCCTTCCCCCGAGATACCGGTAATGAGACACAACTGGTCATCAATAGCACTGTAGGTTTAATAATTCAGCAAATAGTTGTCAGTGTGTCAGAATTAGTTACCCCACCAAAACATGACATTCTCCTCTCTATCATTAGGTATGTCCTACACTAGCAGCTATGGAGACCCTTTAAAATACACCAAAATGCTTTTGACACTCTTTGCTAATCAAATCCCTGGAGGCACTGAGGTTTCGCTTGGCCAGTTGTATTTAGGGCATGTTGAGATGCAAAATAGCTTTTTGTAGCAATCTTATGACAAATCACTCAGCAATGTAACATGAAGCATGAGCATGAAATGACTGGCATATGATCTGTGAGTACTTGGCCTCCATTGTTTAACTTTACTAAAACGCCATAGGCACTCCTTCAGTTTCTAGATAATATATTATTATTTTTTACTCAAATCATTGTTCACCACAACTGGTTTTGACCAATCATTTTCCATACAGAAAATAGTTGCCTGCAAGAATATTTCAGTACAATATAGGCTAGGATACAGTTCAACAAAATTCTAAATCATACAGTAAATTGCGCAAAGAAGATAAAGGTGACTGCTAAAAAGACAATTTTATTTAACAAGTTCATGTCTAAAAGTAGGAACAAATACAAAGGATATGCTCCTGAAAAAAGGTGTACAGTAATACTTGTAACAGGTTTATTATATACTTGTTATTGTAGTTAATCGTTTCTCCTCACCCCAGTGGTGCTACTGTGAATTCTTAGGTTGGGTCCCTGTGACAGGGAGAGCACTGTCGCTGGTTCTTGCGTGGATGTGTGCAGCTGGGACGTGGAACAGGAGACGTGTTGCTAGGCAACTAATTGAGCAGGTAGGCTCGCCCAGTGCTGAGCTGAGCTGATCAGGAGGTCCGGATTGGCTGGGGGGCGTGCGCAGGGAGGCTGCACCACAGCTCGAGACGACTGCACCGCAATGCTACACAGGAGGAAAGCGTTTGCTCGGCAGGACAACTACTACAGACCCCTCAACTGCAAGACGGTGCCCGTCATAGCTCTGCTCAGCCAGGGACATGGAGTCGCTGGCAGGCCGGGACTTCGGAAGCAACAGCAGTGGGTTCGTTTAGCGGATGCGGATCCCAAACAGTGTATAGAGAGGGTTTCATAGTGTACTAGACTCCAGGAGCGGGACGTCTCTTTTAATGAGGTTAGCACTCACCTTGTAGGGATGTCACGGTATTTGACGGTATGGTACTGCCAAAAAATATACCACGGTTATCGTCGTACCGCGGTATAATGTCATTTTTTTGTGATCCATTTTTAAATGGCTATTTAAAAGAAATATGCTCAAGTCAAATAATTTTTTTAATAAGTAACTTTAAAATTTAAAGTTTTAAAACAAATACAACACACTGGTACTACAGTTCTATCAGGCACTACCTAACTGGAAGTAGTGTTCACTCCAGCTCACGCAGGCTCAGCAAAATAATGCTGCTTTTTTATTTCAAATTACTGTGGAGAAACACCAAAATATTAACATTTTCTGGGCTCAAAGGGGGTAAGGATGTGACCACTGCACTTTATCAGTTTGGACGGCATCCTATTAGTTAAGAGAAGCAAAGTGATACCTAGCAATAGCCAATCGAGTGTGTTTTAAGACATGCAGTGCCCGCCCACTGATCTCTCAGCAGAGTGCAAAACTTAATGATGAGAAGATGGTGCCTACAATTTTTTGGACTGCATGTTAACAGCCACGAACACAAAGGAAAGAAGAAATGTTAAGGTGGGTATGACACCGTTGCAAAGTTAAAGTGGCATCTAGGGGACTTTTTTTTCCCCCCAATGGGAATAAAACTGTATTAACTTTTGAATACATAAAACCAAAATCCCTACAACACTATCAACTCGAGGAGACGGCAACATCTTTGCAATACTGTTTAAAATAAAAATACAAATGCCTGTATCATTTTAGACTTAGTTATATAGTAGTAAATAGACTTCTTGATTCTGCATTGGTGTGTGCTTACTGAGTTTCTCTTGACAGATACGATAGATAATAGCTACTGTTACTTCTTTGGTTTGATAAATTAATAGGAAGGCAGTGATCAAAAGTTACAATGCCTTGTTCTTGCTGATATTTGAGTGTTTGGGTTTCATTTACTGACAATCACGTTTGCTAGCGATCATTGTTTAGTTGGGCGGTTTATATCACTTATTTAATAGCCTGCTCAGATAATCTCATGCATGGTAGTTTTCAGAACTTGACATGTCTGTGTTCATTAGTTAGTTCTAAGGAACACAGCGGCTCACCGATGGAAAAACGGTGAATAAAAAAAATGTGCCCATATCACCTTAAACCGTGTGAACTCGGTAATCATGGTATATAAAAATGGTTGCGGTTTCAAAACCGTGGAAGTTTATACCGCGGCTTACCTTAAAACCGGTATACCGTGACATCCCTATCGCCTTGTGTGAATTTTTTTTTGGCTTTGTTTTCTTTATTAAATCTGACACTAGGGCTACCATTGCTGGTACCCTAGTGACAGCCTGTGTTGATATTAAATCTACACGCTTGTGCGGCATGTCAACACCCACTGCTCTGGGTCTGATTCAGTATTATTCAGTGATGGTCCGTGTATGTAACATCACTCTGTTACAGTCCCTTAGACCAATATTCACTTTTTATTCATTTCCATAAGAAAAAGACAGCACACAGTTGAAATGTTAGTGCAATACCATCATTACAAGAAACAAAGATCTTTGTTGCATCATGTTTATATTAACACTGGTATATTTAATAGATGTTTTAAAAGTTTCAATCATGGGGTTTCTATGCAAGTTTAACACAAGACATTTACAAGAGAAAAAATGTCTTGTGTTAAAATGTTTTTTTGGTTTTCCGTTCGCTCAGTTTATTTTACTCGAGTAAACCGGGCTTTTCACCCGACGTCATGCAAATGAATGGGAAAGGTGGGGGTTGATATGTAAATTAGCTATGCGTAAAGTACTCATGCTGTTTTTGAAGATTACTAGTGAAATTTTATGAAAATGTGGTTTCCATGCGCAGAGGACTGGTACATGAGCAAAATACCTTGTGCCGCATTGGTTAATAATGTGTTTTACTGCTCTTGCCCAAATTGTTTTTCAAATGTCATTAGTGGGGTGTCATGTTGTTAGTAGTGAATACTGTTTCAACTAAGTTATCTTACGACTCATTAATTAAAAATAAACTCAGAGGTATAAAATGAAACTGACCAACAGGTATTGCAGATCACCATGGCTGAAAACCGGCGGAGACGTTATATATATTTCCCTTTCATTCAGGCAATACAGCATACAGGGGATCAGGTGATGCTGCATATAGTACCCTGTCTGGACGGCCGACAGCTGCTGAGGAAGTATTCAACACCACGCTTGGGTAAATACGGGTAGTGGGCACTTGAAAGGGAGGTGGCGGACACTGATGAAATGGACTGAAGTGCAGCTTTAGTTTGTTCCCAAAATTGCCACTCCCTGCTGTGAGGCATACAGGGAAGGTTACCAGTGTTGCCAAGTCTCACTAGAAAAAAAAAAAAGCATCACTGCCTTTCAAAACAAGCCCCAAAAAAGCGCAACCCATATTAGAGTATTTACGCAAATTCCATCTCGCGACTCTCAAAAACAAGCCCAAGCCCAATAAAAACACAATCAATACGTTCATTTGCAATTTTATTTGATCAGTTCTGAGAAGGCATCAACAACTTGTTGTAGTTGCGCTGTTTTGGGCGATCGAGCTGGCTCATGACATCCAGTTCACCAACTATATTTATTAAGGGCAGACACGCATTGTATTTGTGTGTCTTTGTATTTGCTTGCGATTGTAAGTCACCCTGGATAAGGGCGTCTGCTAAGAAATAAATAATAATAATTGTCTTTGGACTTAGCTGGGATCAAAAAAAGGTGGGAATTAATTCAGTTAGACATTTAAGCAGCAAGGGTATTCTCAAAGAGCTGCGTTAATACTATAACAAGAGCATAATGCAGTTCATGGCAAGTGATTTTATACAGAACTGTAAACCCACAAGAGATATAGAACATGACAGCTCAGACACAGCAAAAAACAATAAAAAAAGCAGCCCGCATTAAGGTGAACTACTCCACTGCTAACCATAAAATCGCCCATCAGCCACTACTTTCTGCCATCTTGGAATCCACAGTAACAACTGACCTGCTCCCCTGCAATATTTATAGTTAAAGGATAAACATGCTCATTAACATTTACACGTGAAATGCGGGTTTCCATGTGTAACTGGGCATGGATTTTCTCGTGCGTTTCATCATTTACACGAGTAGTCCAGTATACGAGAAAATCTTGTGGTGGACCACCAAGGTTTGACATTCCCCACTACTGCATCTCGCGTGGCATATTGTTGCACATTCAATCACTGTACCACTTATAGTAGTATAATACACTGTAAAGACATCCAGTTCAATATCCCACTGTGTGTGTTCTGTATGATGGATAACTGGAACACTGCTGCAGCAGGGTGATTCTGGTTTCATACCCCAATGGCTTTTAAAAAAAAAAACAAAAAACAAAAAAAAAAAAAAAACATAAATACCTTACATTTAAAAGATTAGCCTGTGCCTTGCCAGAGGATCTCTTCGCAGCCATTTCTGGGTTTCTTTAGAAGATCACCTTTTCCCACAGCTAGCCAATCAGAAGTGATAGATAGGGGTGGGGCGTAAACACTTTTTAAAAAGTTTGTGTGTAGGTGCTAGACTTCCACAATTCAGTTTTCAGAAACTTGCGTGGCTCTCTAAAAATATACCAGGAGTGTCTTTCTAGCAACAGAACGAACATTTGAAAAATAAATAAATAAAAACTACTTGACCAACATCCAAAGTATAACACCAAAACTTCTTGTCCCTCACACAAATCCTGTTGTCCTGGGCGTCGGGCGATACGAACTGCACACCCCTGATATTCCATGGCAATTATTTCCAGAACAAAATTGCTTCTGCCAAGACTCGGAGACCGGTAGTGAGGAAGTATATCAGTATTGTACAGGTTTCAGTGCACAAAGCTTCACGTACTGGACTTTGGTGCATAGCGCAACACTAGTACTTTCTGACTTCCTCACAATGAAGTCAAACTTGAAGCTGGAAAATGAAGTATACAAAATCAACATTGAAAAAGATTTGATAATAGTTATGGATGAAGCATGCGAAAGAAAACTATTTCACCCTAAAAAAACATTTTATCTTCCCACTGAAAATAAGTTTAGATCATCCAACACTGGCAATTTTGTAAACCGCAACTATTTCCAATATGCATCAGAGTAAAGAACTGCTTCTTAATCTTACATCATCATCACCAAAATGTCCAGTGGACAACTAACCACATCCACCAACTGAAGTGTAACACTGCTTATTTTTGCGAGGTTAAACTGGCTTGGGAAGGATTTCACACACACTACAGTGCCCTGCATGTGTCTAGACTAGACCTATGCTTGTGAATAACTATTTGTTATGATTTATGAATGCATGCATTTAATACCATTCAGCAATCCAACTCTGCCATTTAATCGGGGGGAAAGAGCACCAAAACAGAATGAACAAAATAAACCAAATTTAGTAGACTGCATTCTGTTTATCTGTCATTTTAAATTCTGCTTTTGTCAGATCAAGATCAATTTGCGGTTACATGGCATATTCAGCCACCACTGTTATTTTGCAACGATATAGATAGTTACAGAAGTGTGCGTCTTTACATTAAAATGCTGATCAGTTCTTTTAGCTGCTTGCTTTTACACACACATAAAATACTGTTCTCATCCACAAATAAAGATCGTTGCTGCACCATAACATTAAGTCAATATAGTTGATAAAATATATATATATATATTTTAATATATGCCATAAAATTGTAACTGTGCTGCACTGAAAATAAGAAACACCTGCTACAAATCAAGGATTACTGCATATCCCAGTAGCTCTTCCATTCCGAGTGCAGACTATCATTCCATATTAAACCGCAAATGTGAACGGGGTTGCAGACCTAAATATGTGGCGGCCCCTAAGGCGACCGCTGAGGCTGCCCTGGGCCAGCACAGTAGTGTGAACAGGGTCTTGCTTACATCACGGTTAGTACACAGTAATGACAAAAAAAAAAAGAACACAAGTCATTCACCATAAAGGTCCTGTAAGAATTTACTAATGCTAGGATGCTCAGTGGTGTTGGCAAACTATTTTCATTCAAACTCAAACTGACAGCATATAGAGAGTATGATTAAAGTGAATTTATTGTATACAGAACATGTTAAACCCACCAACAAATATTACAGAATTGTAAAAGGGTGCACCTTTCCTTTCAACAATATTATTAGACTCTTACTGTTGGGGGAAGAGTACTGGCCAGAAGCTTATTTGCTGTATTCTTCAGAATCCAGATCAACTTCAATTACCATGTGTGACATACATACTGTAAAAACCTGTAGCTAAGACTGCAATATATTGTACTACAACAATCATACCACGGCTGCAAAAAGCCATTCCCAGGTCCCGATTTAAAGATTAAACATGGATTTAATACTAGATAGATCTCGTTGAGGCTGCACAAAAGTTGGATAAACAGAAGGCACCAGTCCCCAGTGCTCCTTTTTTTCTCCAACATCAAGATCACAATCATATAAAACTAGAGAAAAAAAGTCTGAGGTTCAAAGTCTAAAATAAAATGCCGCCTGGGGAGAATCTGAGAGCTGTCTGCTGAATACATCCCCCACACCGACAGTCCTACTGCTGTAAATTAGAGGTTGCTGTGTAACACAGCAGGGAGCTGACCTGCTTTCTGTCTCTGTTCAGCTCATAAACTCACCAGTGCAGTGGCTCTCCACAAAGCTTCTCAGTGTCTTGTAAACGATGTACTGAACTGTGTAATAAATAAAAGGATTAAATGCTGTATTATTGGGCCCTAGTCTCAAATCATCATTTTTCAAGACAACGTTCGAGAATAGTGTACTGGTTATAATTATTCAAAAACAGCCATTAAAAGTTAAAGCTCTGTGAATAGAATCAATAAACACCTCGAAGACCACCTCCAATGACACTTCTCGCTAACAGAAAAGGCAAAACGTTAACCTTGCATTACGAGTCTCTGTGTAATTATTTAGAAATGTATTTTTTATCACTTAAGTGCATGCATGTTAAATAGTAAAAAAGCACTCTGATTCTAGCAGAATGAGGGGGGTGACATGTATATGTCAGAAGAGGCTTTTCTGCTGTCTGTTTTACTCAGGCTGTCATTACACTCGGTGCCTGGGAGTGTGTATATGCAGAAAGGAAAACTATTCCACAACTTATCTGATTTAAACTTAATTAATTTGAAAATAAATTGATCAGAACCAGTATCGTGACCTCAGTATATAGCATCCCAGAAACAAGACTGCGCCGTCCTTACTGGGCAATCATCTGAATGATTTGTCTTCAAATTCATCATGTCGCTGAAGCGAATAAAACATGTGTTTCATGGCTATTATGACATGAATGACTGACCATTGCGTGTTGTGTACAGTAGCTTTGCAATGTGCATTGTCCATGCTTTTATTTTAGCCTGCTTTTGTAAACTGTTCCAAAAAATACAAGTGTAGCATTGTGACAGAAAGACAATGATTCTTGGTGGTAAATCTCCCTCTCGACCTGTGAGGGCACCAAGTAACGGGAACAGAATACTCTGGACTACTTGGCCTGACACTTTGTTCCGGGGGTTAAAAGGAAGTCGGTCATGTAGAAAAGAGACAGAGCTTCGGTACACTAACTCATTGACCCGGAGGGGAAATGATGTGGCAGCTGCAGATCATAAAACGCAGCTGCAATCGTTTACCAAGGGGTCATGAGTGACGGTATAAATAGGGGTCGAAGCAATGTTATCTGTTCCTTCATTTTGGTTGTGTCATTGACCTGGAAGGAGCCGTACTGTTGGTGAAATAAATCGTGAGTGTTTGTTTGTACTGTCTATTGTTGAGTGTATTCACTAGACGGCTAACACGTTCCGGAGCTGTCGCCAGCCAGCACAAACCCGGAACAGCACTTCACTTGTAGCACTGTAAAACTGTATTGCACCACAATCACTAATTCATGCACTAACCAGACTTGTGTAAGTGTTTTGTTTTTAATGTGGAGATACAAGAACGGGACTATTTTTTCGGGACCAGCTTGGGGAATTATAAATGTAATACACGCTGTTGTACTGCTTACCATCATTATTACTTCCTGTTTGTTTCGCTGTCAGGCACTGGTCAAAAACAACTAATAAAAACAAACCTTTTCACCTGGATTACAATTGTCTGTTTGTTCTTTAATCACCTGCACCTGTACACAATTAACCAAATTTGCCACAAGCATACATACAGCTCTTGGGTACAAAAAGTCATCCAGGTTTTCTCCCTGTTTCTATCTTGCTCTTTTGCAGTTATTTACACTCAGTGACAAATAACAAATAACGTAGATTAGGCATGACTATTATTGGATTGCGTTACCTTTACAGAACACAAAATATAAAATGCAGTATGGTAATAGAAATAAACATGTGGTGGGTGTATTGATTTTGTGAGGGATTTATTTACCATTAGTTCAAATGTTCAAAATAGTATTTTTTTTTCTTTTCTTTTTGCAATTTTATAAGCACAATAACCCATGCAATGGTTTGTGGCAAGACATACAGTACTGTGCAAAAGTTTTAGGCAGGTGTGAAAAAATGCTTTCAAAAATAGACATGTTAATAGACTATATTTATCAATTAACTAAATGCAAAGTGAATGAACAGAAGAAAAATCTACATCAAATCCATATTTGGTGTGACCACCCTTTGCCTTCAAAACAGCATCAATTCTTCTAGGTACACTTGCACAAAGTCAGGGATTTTGTAGGCATATAGTCAGGTGTATGATTAAACAATTATACCAAACAGGTGCTAATGATCATCAATTCAATATGTAGGTTGAAACACAATCATTAACTGAAACAGAAACAGCTGTGTAGGAGGAATAAAACTGGGTGAGGAACAGCCAAACTCAGCTAACAAGGTGAGGTTGCTGAAGACAGTTTACTGTCAAAAGTCATACACCATGGCAAGACTGAGCACAGCAACAAGACACAAGGTAGTTATACTGCATCAGCAAGGTCTCTCCCAGGCAGAAATTTCAAGGCAGACAGGGGTTTCCAGATGTGCTGTCCAAGCTCTTTTGAAGAAGCACAAAGAAACGGGCAACGTTGAGGACCGTAGACGCAGTGGTCGGCCCAAGGAAACTTACTGCAGCAGATGAAAGACACATCATGCTTACTTCCCTTCGCAATCGGAAGATGTCCAGCAGTGCCACCAGCTCAGAATTGGCAGAAAACAGTGGGACCCTGGTACACCCATCTACTGTCCGGAGAAGTCTGGTCAGAAGTGGCCTTCATGGAAGACTTGCGGCCAAAAAGCCATACCTCCGACGTGGAAACAAGGCCAAGCGACTCAACTATGCACGAAAACACAGGAACTGGGGTGCAGAAAAATGGCAGCAGGTGCTCTGGACTGATGAGTCAAAATTTGAAATATTTGGCTGTAGCAGAAGGCAGTTTGTTCGCCTAAGGGCTGGAGAGCGGTACACGAATGAGTGTCTGCAGGCAACAGTGAAGCATGGTGGAGGTTCCTTGCAAGTTTGGGGCTGCATTTCTACAAATAGAGTTGGGGAATTGGTCAGAATTAATGGTCTCCTCAATGCTGAGAAGTACAGGCAGATACTTATCCATCATGCAATACCATCAGGGAGGCATTTGATTGGCCCCAAATTTATTCTGCAGCATGACAACGACCCAAAACATACAGCGAAAGTCATTAAGAACTATCTTCAGCGTAAAGAAGAACAAGGAGTCCTGGAAGTGATGGTATGGCCCCCACAGAGCCCTGATCTCAACATCAGAGAGTCTGTCTGGGATTACATGAAGAGAGAGAAGCAACTGAGGCTGCCTAAATCCACAGAAGAACTGTGGTTAGTTCTCCAAGATGTTTGGGCCAACCTACCTGCCGAGTTCTTTCAGAAACTGTGTGCAAGTGTACCTAGAAGAATTGATGCTGTTTTGAAGGCAAAGGGTGGTCACACCAAATATTGATTTGATGTAGATTTTCCTTCTGTTCACTCACTTTGCATTTTGTTAATTGATAAATATAAACTATTAACATGTCTATTTTTGAAAGCATTCTTACTTTACAGCATTTTTTCACACCTGCCTAAAACTTTTGCACAGTACTGTATCTTATCACACTTGGTGGCTGAAGGCCCTCAGCATAGGGTCACATGCTTCACGAAGCACCCAGGTATGCAGTAAGATACTGTATGTCTTACGGCACACCCTGTCATGGGTATTGCTAACATAACAAATACTACCACGAACAAAAGTCAGAAAATAAAATGAAAAAAAAACTCTTAAATGTTTATGGTTTAAGCTTGAAGCCACACAAGTCAGGACATGCCATACCACACAACTCAGCTGCATCCAGGTTAGGCTGGCTTTTAGCATAGATACAGAGATGTGATGGGCAGGGTAGCTTTCAAATAAGGGTGTAGTGATGGCTTTCTGCATGAGGTATTAATTATGTTATTAATTGTAAGTTTTACATTATGTGTATGTGTGTGTCTTTTAATGTTAAGTTGTTTTTAATCATTATGTTTAAATTGTTTGTGAATGTGTTTTTATAGTCGTTTTAATGTGCTTACTAATTTAGTTGCTTTAATATGCTTTTATGTTAAGTTTCTATACAGTATTGTGTTTCGAGTTCTTTCATTTCCCATCGGCAAAACCAGCTACGTGCAGTTTTACATAGCCTAACATGACTCAAAGTCACAGAAGTGTCTGAGCTAAACGCCAAAAGGCAGGAGATTAACGGAGATAGTGTGAGATGGTGAGGGGAACTGAACGACAAGATGGATGCACCCTGCTAGGTACAACGTGGTATGCAACCTCCCCCACCCCCTTGTCCCCCGTAGTGGAAACCCCTATCATTGGACATAAGAAAGACAAATGGGAGTGAAGTCAACAATTATTTACAAAGGTATAAAATGTCAAACATTGTAAAGTTTTGTCTTTTCATCTTTCGAATGGACTCCATGGATATCCGTGCTTTCTAATACAAACATATGCACTGAGGTCTTGTCCAAAGTCAGTTTAAATCTCGTGCTTGTATGATTGTATTGGAGGTATACCTTTCTTGTATATAAAGTGTTTTTGAATCAAAAACCATTTGTCAGGTCATTTTTTTCCACTACAAGAGCAGCACTGAAAATGTATTTTAAAAACTTAGCAACAACAACACCTTTAACAAGGAAAAGTTCCACTAAATACTGATAAATGGAGCAGTGAAAATCCATTTTCTCTACTACTGAAAAATGAAAAGTAAGAATGATACTTAAGATATGTTAGGGTTGACCGATTTTAATATTATGGTCTCAGACAGTACACACTTAATTGTAGTGTTTTAACTGGATTAACATACTAGTCAGCAGTATATTTTAATATGTGGCTTGGGTCCAGTGTTCAGCCACATCTTCCCCGACAAGCAGTTCTGGCTTCTCCCACACATATTATTTTTCCTTAAAATGTTAACTTTGTTTCAGCATTTTCCAACTTCTTCTAGTTGCAGCACATTGTTCCAGTTAAAAGAACACTCATGTTAAATCATGGAATGAAACATTTTACAATTAACTTGTCCTTGTCTACGCCTCCAGTAAATCAACTTACAATTTATTCCATCAAGTGTAGAAAATTTAGGGAAGCCTCAAAACAAGAACATCAGCCGCAATCCCCATAGAAAACATTCTTTGAGAAAGTATTGTATAAAAACAGAAGATTGTTTTTCTCTCTCATCTTTGACAGATTCCTTCCTTCCTGCCCACATTTAACATTTAGTTTCACAAAGTTCAAATAACTACAGTGAGAAACACTTGGGGGTATCACTAGTCTGGCAACACAATTTACTTGTATTGTTTTGTTCACAAACCCATTTAGCATTGAGTGTATATAAGCCTGGAAGTATGAAAATCACAGCATAAAATGCTCTCTGAAATATACAGGGTTCCAAAAGCAAGACTTAATAGGAATGTGTGGCAAAGGATTTCACCTTTCAGTCCAAAAGTCCAAAAGAAGCCAATCTGATAGTGGTTTGAGATCAGCCTAGGTGAAGGGACCCCCAACCCCCAGCTGTTGCCATGTACAGTATAAAGAATCAGTCCTAGGGTTAAAAATACTGTTGACTGAGTCAATGGCTCAATAATTTATTCCAATGCTGGCTTTAAGGATAATTATGTTGCTCTGTGAGAAAGAAGAGAATTTGGCCTATGCTCCAGCACTTAGTCGTGCTCTGTATCCTATTGATATATCCTTGATGAAACCAGAGCCTTCATGTGCGGAGATCTGTAGCTGTTTTTTTTTTTCAGTGGACAAGAGTTGTGTCTCTCCCCCCCCCCCCCAGAGTGGATGCACTCAGCAAGCAAAGCAGGGTGCCTGTTGAAAACCCCTCAACAATGACCTCTTTCACTGGGGAGCCGACAGGCCTGTTAAACCTCCAACTTCTGTATGAAATACAAACGCATGTTATTGGAAGGAATTTGTTTAGCCACCGGTCTGTTGGATTTGCCATTCTCAAAAAAAAAAAACCCACACACTACAAGGGACTACCTTGTGCACTTAATTAATTCTCTGTAAAACATTGGCACTTTCAGAATGAAGCAGAAATGCTTCAAGATTTACTCTGCGATGCAGCTTGCTTTTTCATGTGGACCCTTCATTTATACATTTCTACAGCAAGCAGACCAGGCACTCAGGCCAAGCTGAGCCAGAACAAGCGTGGCTACAATTGGCCCAGCTGCGTAATGGGCCACACCAGATCAAATCTGTACAGTATTTACATTTACTGTGTCTAGTAGACCAGGACTATTGTCACTATGAGTTTCACATATTACTGCCAAATACAAACCAAAAAAAATAACTTTGCATTTTGAACTCTTGAAAAGATACACAAGTCTTTAAAAAATACAGTAACAGTCTAATATTGTTTTGCTGTTTTTAGTCCAAGGGATAAAATGCTAGAAAAATCTTCTTGCCCCCTCCCGTTGCACAAAACACACAAAAAAAGTAGAATACAACTTGTAGGATTTTGTTTTTGTAAGTGGCAAATCACGTCCAAGTAGAATTGCAGCTCATGTTTTTTATATATGTATAAGGGCAGCTGGCTCTTTGAGCTAATATATATATGAGAGAAAGTAGTAGCTATAGAATTATGGATAATTGGCATGTGCAGATTTCAGCATTACAAGAGCCAATCAAATCGTGTGAAAGTTGCCAAAAGGTTTCTACATTCACAGTGTTTTAAAACTCAGAGTACAGCAACTGCATACGTGTCACCCTGTTTGGGGCTCATCAGCGCAGTGTAACTGTACTCTGACTAGTGACAATATGCCGATAGAATACAGCAACAAAGTAATCGGACAAACAAAACTAATTTCAATACATGCATTTTCTTTCAATATATTTGCACTGGCTCTTTTAGTCAGTTTAGCATTAGCTACATTTTTTACAGAGAAACTCAGGTTTTTGTTTTTTAATTTTTTGGAACTCAAAAACTTCCAGTTTCAGTTTTTTACTACTTGGGGTGCATTTTTGTTAACAAAAATGTTCGTGTATGAAAACAGCCCTAGACATCTGAACACTCAGAAGTATGAAGCTGCAGTTATCCCTACTGAGGATCGTCTGATTCACTCAAGCCATGTCAAAACTTTTGATTTATTCTACCATATTAAAAATGACAAAAAATTGTCTATATGCAACAAAGTGTGTGATGAGCTCTGGAAAATACCCACCAGTGCAGTGCTGAAACTACCAACAGTTTTTTTATTCTGTTTTTCTCTTTCGTCGGTATCGTTCAGTTTGGAATTTTATGCAAGACGGTTTCGGTTTGGGAAAATCATAACCGTTGCATCCATAGTTACAGCTTAAATTATTCAGAAACCACAATCTGTTGGCACAGACTCTACACAGTCATTTTGTTTTGACTTGGTATGGCACAAGCGGTTTGAATTACAGTTCCACTCATACATGACAGGACCAGACAGCCAACTAGATTAAAATATTAGTCACAGCACAATTTGCTAATCTTGTTATCTTTATACGATACTGTTAACCCAGTAAAAGAACGGAGTAGGATTACTCCAGTAAATCCTAATTAGAGTTTGTTTAACGAAGAGTTTTACAAATTGCACAGCAAACCCAAATGGCTTCCTCAGCTTGCTGTACATCACATGAATCAGTGTTCATCAGCTTACATTAGGATTAAGTCTGGTGATGAACAGGGAAATAAAGACAAAATTCAAAGCTGATCTGCATATAACAGTAGTAAAGGCAAATTCATTAATGCAGTGTAGAGCCGCCATATTGAGACAATAAATTTTTCAATTGGATTATATCCATATACTGTAGCCAAACATGCATGATTACTGTGAGACTACAAAACTGCAGACTCATTGGTTCTCTTTAGTGTGTATATGGGCATTTTTAAAACAAATCTACAATTAAAAGTATCATATGAAACAAAATAAATGCAATTACTTTATTGTAAAGCTCTACTGTAGCTTACCCTTTCTGTTTTCTGTCAACCAATGATATCATAGTTACAGCATTTAAAACAGTAGTGCTTGTATGTGTGGTGCTGGAGAGCAGTGTCACTCATTGCTGCAATACCACCACTGCAGTTAAAGTGCCCGCCATGCTTGCTAGTGCCCCCCAAAATCGAATTCGTTCTCAAGCATTGAAGAATTGACGGTATAATATAAAATGTACATACAGATACACAACACAATACTTGCAGTTCTGAACTACTGGAATGATTTTTAAACGCGTCTATTCTGCATATTTTGCAATAAGTGTAATATTTTGCAACCTATGCCTCAATACGAAGGTGCATTTTATGCTCAGTATAAAACACAGATATTATCTTTTTAACAGAAGCTGATTTGCAGCAGACAAAAAACTTGTCTAAAAATGTAAAATCGAGTAAAATAACCAAACCAAAAATAAAAGACAGCCCTATCTTACCAGGTCCCCACAAGGGCCAAAACAAACAGTATAACAAAACAATAGATATACTTTGGAATACCGTGGTTTCAGGCTGAGCAGCCACTTACATGGAAACATGGTTTTACAACTTCCCTGAATACCAACGATAATTCTCAATACTTAAAGCACCACAAAACACACCTTTACCAACACTAATTCTAAAACGAACACCAGTGATCACCCTTTTTATACACCTGTGGCTGGAGCCTAATTAATCATTTATTCATTTTACGGCTCCAGCCACATTTCCACATGTTTTGACAGGGAGGAATTTAACCTCCTCCCTGCCAACCCAATATTCCCCCCACACACCACTGCACCAACACGGCTTTCACCCTGCCACACCACGCCACCCCCATATCAGGAATATGTTGGGAAAAATACATTTGCTGCGATATGGACAACAGCAAAAGTAATGGGTTCCTTGTAAACACTGCAGAGGGTTCTGTAACAAATTAATTGCCTCATTTATTGGACTTGATATTTTTTCATGGGTCACATTCATCACTGCAAACACAATTGGAGGGCAGCATCTTGAATCTAGCACACTTAATTTGGCACTGAATAGGTACATTATGAGACCTTGTGGCAGGGAAGCCCTACTGCTGTGAATCGTGTGTGGGGAAATGTAAAGGTTAGCAGGGATGGGGTTAAATCTGCCCCTGCCAGCAATCACAGGTGTGACCATTTCCCAATTACTGGTAACTGAGTGATAACTGGAGAATGGCCATCTGTATAAAAAGGAAGAGAAAGCCTTTGTGTGGGGGAGGGAGTTAGGTGAGTATAACTGTTTTTTTGTAACTTAGTAGTGCAGGCGAATGCCCAGCCTACGTTTGTGTCTTTTGTTTATTAAAAGGTTTAAACTAAATAAATCACATAGGCGGGGCACTCGCCTTCACTACAAAACACAGTTTCACACACCTAACTCTGAATTAACCCCATTCCTGCCAACCTTACATTCCCACACACACTAACAGACCTGTTATTTTGGGCAGACAGAGAGGCTGTCTACCACCTGTCGTCTCAATACCCCTGCACAATGAAAGACTCCAGTAATTCTGAAGCATACTCTGCATAACCATAAGGCTAACACGATTGCATTTAATCTTATTGTGCAGCCATATTGCATACACTTCACAGGCTGTATGTAACATGCTACTGCAACACTGTGTAGTGCTGAACAAACCCATTAGCCTAGTAAAGCTTACTAAAATGACTCTGTGGCAGTAATTAGTTTTGTGCTGAATGCTACATGGTGCCAGGAAAGGCTATTATATTCTGTGACACTACAGCACAATAATGTGTAAAAGTTACAGCAATTCTGAATTAAAATCAGATACATGGGTTTGCACGCAGACTAAACCCATTACCGTCATCTTCCTCCTCAACAACATGACTCAACGTCCAACGGTATTGTACCACATGTATTGCCATTCAACTGGTTACATTTCCCAACATCACCACAAACCAGTATTCTCTGTAAAGCAGACAAGAATTAACATTTGTTTTGTGCTGCACAACGATGTTATCAGAAGTGGCATTTAAACAGAAATTGGAAATTTCCAGTTGTCGTGCAAAAACAACATAACCCAATGGTGCTCTAGAACAGCTTTTCTTCACACGATTTCACTCAATTATTGATTCTGTTAGAGAACTAAGGCCCAAAGGTTTGCTCTGACATTAAAGCGGTGGTGCCCTGCTAATTAGTACACAATAGTAACAGGGAAAATTGATTCTACTGCACTGATCGGTCGCTAAAGGCATGTTCTGCTGATACATAGCAAAGGGTCTGCCTTAGAAGAAAAAAAGACCTGACCTGATTAGAATGTGATGAATGTACATGGGTACCCAGGGACCCGCCTCCTGGGAGATTGCAACCCCTAAGCACTAAATATATACATACAAACATTCATAAATGGGAGTGAAGGATGATGAAACTACAATGACTCCTGCAGTGAAGGCTGTGTGCATTGGAGTGTGTGTGTGTCTGTGCCACCTTTAAACATGTAAACATCTTGATAATCGTTTTTGAAAAAACAAAGACTGCAGTTTAGAAACTAGTATAAACCTCAACTCTTGCCCATAAGAACTGCCTTGCATTAATGATATGTAATAACTTTTTGGCTGATATCGGGCTTAACTCGCATTTAATTTACAAATGTTTTACTTCGACCATGTTGCTGCCTGTTGCTTACTCCGACACATCCCTCTACATTAATACATAACTGCTCTGTTCTCATTTTTGCTGGCAAGTTCTTTTCAGATCAGCATCTGATTGAAATCTCATTTCCTGTCTGTTAAAGTGTTGTGTGGGCACTGTAGCAGCCACCTTCAGCTTCTGTTGGCTCTGCTAACATGTACTTCATGTTTTTTAACCACACCTGGGGAAAGATACAAGGCCATTACAAACTACAACTAACAAGGATTAGAACCAGGAGTAGAATTTGGGTTTATTAAACAAAGTTAACCAGGAGGTCCAGGAAGCACACACACATTCACTATGTTTAATATACAAGTTGTATTATATATACACGTGTTCCATATGTAGGGTTTTAATGTTCAGCAGCTTAAAAATTAGACAAATGTTTCAAGCTGAAGTGTCTACCTTTCTATTTTTGCATACAAGCCAGCCATGCCATCATATTTGCAATATTCTGCAATTGTGCAGTGCAGATGTGCAGTGTGGAGTAGTGGTTAGGGCTCTGAACTCTTGACAAAAGGGTCGTGGGTTCAATCCCAGGTGGGGACACTGCTGCTGTACCCTTGAGCAAGGTACTTTACCTAGATTGCTCCAGTAAAAACCCCACTGTATAAATGGGTAATTGTATGTAAAAAATAATGTGAGATCAAATGTTAGTCGCCCTGGATAAGGGCGTCTGCTAAGAAAGAAAGAAAGATATAATGTACAGGTAGTTCATTCTGGAGCACTGTAACTATGTTGCCAGTATGCAACATACTGTAACTATTCCCATCATATTCTGGGTAGATTTGCTATTTAGAATATTGGGATCCAGAAGAGTACCCTCACAGTCCTGGTTTTTGTTTGTTTTATACATGCAGTTGCACAAAGGCAGCACTTACATACATATAGCCTCCGAGCATTTTAATAGTGTAGCTACAGTGCTTGCTATAGAGTAATTGTCAGACTGTATACAAATAAAGATCATTTTTCTTTACTGGAATACAGAGTCTGAATTGTCCAACAGTAGTTTTATCAGTCTGGATACAAGTCCCCCTCCCACCAATCTTCAAGCTCTGATCTGACAACAGTTATTGGCTTCCCCATGTAACATGAAGGATGTTTTGAAGATAGAAGGCAACTGGTGTACATCTAGGTTAAATAATTGTCCATAGAAAATGACCATAGGCAGGGGCGGCAGCAAGAGAGGGCTTGGGGAGGCAGAAGCCTCCTCAAATTGTAACTTATACCCCCCCCCCAGCGAAATTACTAAGTCAGGCTTCTCTCTACCACTGTTTTTAAATAAGCAAAGCCATACAAAGTTATACACTGTCTCACGTTAACCTAAGCAAGCACCAAGAGGGCCAGATTTTCACTTGTTGAAAATATATTGATGCACCTCTATCTTACCTTAGAACGAAGATTTTTAACATTACTAGTAAATTATCTATTGGACACGTTTATATTTTTGATCTTATAAAACTTTACCAAGCACTTTTTACACAACTATTATACCAAATTAATCATGCTTATTCAAAATTGTTTTCGTTGTTTAAATACATTGTGCAGACTCTCATATCTCTATTTGTGTTTCATTAATTTAAAGTTTATCAATGTTCCCAAAACGCCACACCTGCGTTGAACATCATGCTTATTCAAAACTCAGTCCCCGTTTACATGCAAGATGTTCCTGTGTATGCTGGTTAAGAAAATACATCATGACAATTTCACTTTCTTGTAATCCTTTTCTAGGGTAAAATACATACAGCACAAGTTTAAATGCCTGCTGTTCACACAGGTCCACTTATCAGACACAGAAAATTATTATTTTAAAAAATATATTATTTATTTTTACTACTGTATTAATGTATTGATAATATGTGCAACATTTAGTGAATGTAAAAATATTGTTGATTCCCCATCTCTGCGGACTACCGAGCGGCCCAGAATCAGACTAGGGCTGTAAATCTATGTTTAATAGACTAAGGCCCTATGGAATTCTGTTTAAACGTTTAATCCCTTACAGCCCTAAATCAGACAGAAAGAGGGCTCCAAGAAACCTAGCCTAATACACAGTATCCACTCTTACACAGCAATTTGTGAACTCCTGCAACTTTTTAAGTGGACATTTTAAGCTTATGCAACATGAATCATGAAGGAGGACACGGACAACATGCCCCACATGTCGACCTGTTCCTATCCAGTTTTAAATAACTTTAGCATAACAGAGGCAAAAGTGTTAAAGGGACTAGGAGCTCTTAAAATAAACAAATCCCCTGGGCCGGATGAGATCCTCCCCATAGTACTCAAAGAAATGAAAGAAGTTATTTACAAACCGCTAACCAAGATCATGCAACAGTCTCTTGACACAGGGGTTGTACCGACAGACTGGAAAATAGCAAACGTAATACCGATCCACAAAAAGGGAGACAAAACCGAACCAGGTAACTACAGACCAATAAGCCTGACTTCTATTATATGTAAACTTATGGAAACTATAATAAGATCTAAAATGGAAAATTACCTATATGGTAACAATATCCTGGGAGACAGTCAGCATGATTTTAGGAAAGGGAGATCGTGTCTAACTAACCTGCTTGATTTTTTTGAGGATGCAACATTAACAATGGATAATTGCAAAGCATACGACATGGTTTATTTAGATTTCCAGGAAGCTTTTGACAAAGTCCCGCATAAAAGATTAATTCTCAAACTGAACGCAGTAGGGATTCAAGGAAATGCATGCACATGGATTAGGGAGTGGTTAACATGTAAAAAACATATAGTACTGATTAGAGGAGAAACCTCAATATGGAGCGAGGTAACCAGTGGTGTACCACAGGGATCAGTATTATGTCCTTTGCTATTCCGATTCTACATTAATGATTTAGATTCTGGTATAGTAAGCAAACTTGTTAAATTTGCAGACGACACAAAAATAGGAGGAGTGGCAAACACTATTGAAGCAGCAAAGGTCATTCAAAATGATCTAGACAGCATTCAGAACTGGGCAGACACATGGCAAATGAAATTTAATAGAGAAAAGTGTAAAGTATTGCACGTAGGCAATAAAAATGGGCATTATAAATATCATATGGGAGATACTGAAATTGAAGAAGGGAACTATGAAAAAGACCTAGGAGTTTATGTTGACTCAGAAATGTCTTCATCTAGACAATGTGGGGAAGCTATAAAAAAGGCCAACAAGATGCTCCGATATATTGTGAGAAGTGTTGAATTTAAAATCAAGGGAAGTAATGTTAAAACTTTACAATGCATTAGTAACATCTCACCTAGAATATGGTGTTCAGTTCTGGTCACCTTGTTACAAAAAGGATATTGCTGCTCTAGAAAGAGTGCAAAGAAGAGCAACCAGAATTATCCAGGGTTTAAAAGGCATGTCGTATGCAGACAGGCTAAAAGAATTGAATCTATTCACTCTTGAATAAAGAAGATTACGCGGCGATCTGATTCAAGCTTTCAAAATCCTAAAAAGGCATTAGGACTTTAATATGACCACACAATACCTGTCCTGTGACATTAAAAGTTATCTGTACTGCCTGCTTGGCAGCATCAACTGAATCATGAATTGCAAGTTGATGTGAACAGTATTTGAGGTGCTGATACCTTGGAGGCAAGATAAGACAAAAAGTCTTAATATAATATAATTTTGTCTGACCACATACTATAAGCAATTTTAAAAGATGATTTTTACCGTGGGATGGTTTTTCCACTTTCACTGACTGCAAGTTGCCCATAGTGGAAAATACAGACACCTGTCTACTACACTGTAAATAAAGGTATGGATTAAATCTCGTTTTTTATTTTTTTCATAATCCCACATTTGGTATGGGAATTGTGACCAGTTTATTTGCATGCGTATTTGACAATCCCCTACAGTTATCTAATTTAGTAATTACTTCGCTTACAGACACTTTATTTCACACTTGCCTTACCTTTTCCATTTTGCCAGGTTGTATACCAGGACAGGCTCATAAAAGAGGTTATGAAGATTAACGCTGTGGCCACAGTTCCATTTCTGAGCCTCATTTCATTTCAGCATCACAGTACGTATCCCGGCAGTTCAACAGTCCCACAGCAGAGTACTCGTGGAACGGTAAGAAGGGGCTTGCCTTGTTCTGTACAGGGCTCATATCATTCTCAGCCTGGACAGGGAACACTCATGGAATAAAGCACCACGACTACTCCAAATCCAAGTATGTCGTAAACAGTAAGAGTAAATCAGTCCTGTATTCTTCTTTATGACCTTGCATTAAAAAAGCAAACCGTAAAATGCAGATAAGAACACATGTTTCCATTAGAACCACAATATAGTACATTGTTTTATTAGATAACACAGAAGGTCCATATTTGTCTGTTTTGACCGTTTATGGGGGCTTATTTCAGACATTAAAACTTAACAGCCTCGAATTTAACACATGCAGTACTGGCTAACCTAGATCAAAAACAATAAAAATTTGGTGATTGTGAAAAATGGATTCGAAGATTATAAATGAAATTTTACGCGTTGGAATTGAGAACATTTTAGTTACTGAAACATGAAACACACGCATTGTCTTGAGAAACTGATAAAAGGTCTTATATGCGAATATCAGACGCTACACAGTACGAGGGAAAATACTGTCATAATAAAAATGAAAAACAACAAAATACACATTTCCAAGGCTCAGCAGCTACAGTTGTCTGCTTTCCAAATACTTTTCACCGTGCAATTGACTTATTCATATATAATTTTTAATGCTAGTATGTTACTTACTTTGTGTTACGGTATGAATGCTCCAAACAAATATTAACGTTAGTGTGTTAACAACCAATAGCTTTGCTGTGAACTTGTCCACGCCATACAAAACGTTTCTCCCTGTCTCCGTGTCAGTGTCACTCACCTTTCTACTAACATTCCATTCCACACTCTGCATTCTCTAGCAAACTACACTGCGTCTGTGCACCGCCCACCAAACCCAGCTATTGGCTAATAATAGCCCCGTTTAACCAATACGATCCTCAATATGAGTCGTGTAACAGGCCCAATCTGCTGTCTGCTAAGATTAAGTGCTGTCAATCAACTTTCACCTCAAAATCATGATTGGTAGTTCCGCTTAAAATTGGTTGAATTGTTTTTGCTCGTGCAGGCAGTCGCTTTTAATTTTTGTTTTGTCGCGTTTGTACATATTTTTTTTTTTGCATTTTTAGTTCTTGGTCGCTTATGTCAAAAGCAAAAAACATAATATATGTTTGTGGTCAATGGATATGTTCCCGGTCTCAGTGCCCAGCACAGTCTTCTTGCGTGTCTGTATTTCGGTGGTTTTCACTGTCACGTTGAGGGATGATGTCAATATAATTTATAATATGGATATATTAAACGTGCACCACATTCATACATCAATATCTTCTACACAATTATTGATAGAGAATAGCCAAAAACGGTTTTCTGTAAAATCATGAATGCTGTGTGTGTCGATCTCTATAATCTTGCAGTTGTAGAAGTCCAAAAAAGGACAGCAGCAGTTCGCCTTGTGGATGAAGTTTTAAATGCATCCAACCTTCTGTACCTCGGGGGCAGAAAAACAACCCTGGGAGACGAGTCAGTTAAAATTAAAGTGGTTACACTTGTACGGTTGTTTTTTGTTCCTTGCATATCATTTTTTGTACAAGTAGAACTATATTTTGACCTGCTAGACAGTAACGTAGTGCAGGCATTATAACCCCAGCACCAGTACATCCGCAGCACGCACATCGCAGCTCTAATATCAATTACATTTTGATATATGCCTCCTCCTGGTATTCTACTTTAAACATGTATGAATACATGTTTTCATTGCCAGAATCAGTTTTGCTATATACTCCATTAGATTTAATGATTGGAACCAGAACCTCTTATATAGAATAGTATAAAACAGCACAGCTGTCCTGCCTTCCATCATTTTTGCAGTAACAGGCACTTGACTGCCACTGAGCAAGTGCGGTAGCTTGACACCTGCCAGTTCTACTTTCATTCACAGACAAATACTGGCAAAGTACACCTACAATTTAAAAAAAAAATGATCAGGGATCAGTTCCTAAAATAGAGCCTCATAACTGCAAGGATTAAAATAGGTTCTGATACTAGCAAAACCGTGTCTTGTGAATTTAATGTCCATAACAGTTGTTGGGTAACAATTCGATGCCAGATTCTGTAGATATATAAAAAGAAATGTGTGTGACATAAAACCGTTGTAATCGGAAGCTTCTCTTTTATGCTTCCACCTGATTTTTCCCTGTGACGTGCTTTTGTACACCTAGGCAGATGGCATCAGCTTGGCCAAGGCATCCTCTGTTTGTTTAGAAGTCTGGCATATATTTGGTAAGCATATATTAGAACATATGTAAAGCGGGTGTTAATTCTCATTTGCACATATTGATATCCTTTTCAGATTTTTTGCTGTTACAGAAGAAACTATCACATCGATTCCTGAAAGATACGATACCCTTGATTAACCGATGGACCTCTGAACGGTAAAGATGGAAATGCACATTTTATTATGGGTTTAAAACAGTAAATTCAGCTTTTACCAAACAGAATGGATTCAGCTGCAGATACAAGCCCAACGCTAGAAAAGATGTTGTGTTTGGGAATGCAGTTTCACTTTTCACATGCTGTCCCTTCATGTAAAGCAGACTGTCCAGTTTAACTATGTTCAATAAAAGAAAACAAGAAAGCAAGCGGTTCATATACTTACTGTACAGTTAAATAGCTGAAACCAGATTATTCCATGTGTAGGTCAAAAGTGGCCTGATAGCTTTTTCACTCACCAATAGAGTTTACGTGTCAGTTTGCAGACAGGCTTCAGGGCAAGGTGTGGGGGAGCTCCTTCAAGGTTCTGAAACATTGAGCCAGTAAAACACGATATAATGATTTAAGGTTTATTAAAAATAATGCTTACTGTATAAATTCTATCTATACTCATTTAGCTGCTGAAGATGTGCAATGCCAGCCCCCTAGTCATGCGTTCTGTATACAGGTCAGCTACACAGTTAATATTGGGGATAGGAAGCTGTATTACACGAAAGAAAAGATTTACAATTGGAGTGGGAAAAACACAAGTAGACAAATGTTGACACAGATTGTGGTTAGCTGATGTCTCTAAATGTTCTTGGTGTTGACCCCTATCCAGACACGCAAGCACAGTGTGTTAATATAGATAAGGATGGCCTTGCACACATATAAGAAAAAGCTGCAATAAGATGAAGCTTGCAAAAAAACAACTCCGTATATAAAACGAGTTGTATAGTTCTGTTATAAGAAATGTGGGGGGTGTATTCTGCATGAACAACTTAAAAAGAGGCTGCAATGAAGCAGTATTTTTGCTTTTTGCCTGAAGTTGTACCCAGTGCATTGCACACTGTAGTTAAATTATTAAACACAATCTAAAAAAAATAAACTACTATCTTGGAAGAACTTGTTCAGTGTTTTTTGTGCAAGAAAGAAGGCATACATAGATTTGCACTACAGAATTGACTATACATGACCCCCAAAGCCAGATCATACATTTTTAATGCCATTTCTGTGTCGGTTAACACGCACGTACTGTGAACAAAAATATATATCACAGTTCCAGTTCCAAATCCAATTCCAAAGTAAAAGTAAAAAAAACAGCAACACTTTTTTAATATATCTTTTATTGTAGTTGACCTAATTAAAGGGGAGTGGAAATATAGATATAGGTGTGGAATGTGGGCAGCTTAAATTGGATATTTGCCTGCCAATTTAGTCTGGCCACATGAAAAAAAGAAAAGCAGGAATACAACTTTCAGTTAAACCAGGGAAGGGGAAGGGAGCAGATGACTGTTCTCCCTACCTAGAACACACCCTGATAGTTGTTTGCTGGTGTGTGAGCAGCAAATCACAGCCATCACTTAATAGCAGAGACATTAGTTTGTGGTTTGTGCTAGCTAATAATTGAGTGATTATCACCGTGTAACAATTTTTATTTTTTTTTTTGGTTCCTGGGTAGTAAGTGTTATTTTCTAATTGCTTATGCCTCAAAAGTATAGAAAATGGCTATTATTCCCCACAAACTTTGCTTTTGTGACCAGGACAGTGATATTTTGAAATTTACCTATTTTCCAGAACATTCCAGATAGATTCAGTGCTGAATAAACTTGGAGTAACTTCTAGAACTTTCTAGAACTTTCCAGTAATATAAATAGTAGTATAAATACAGGGGCCTTAAGCCCACCAGTTCAGTTTAGTTCCAGCTGCTTTAGTGGATACATATCTGCATTTTTCTGAGTTGGCATCAAGAGGCTGCAAGCATCCGGCAGACGCATTTTGCTATGTCTGTGGCCAATTTATCAAGACAAGAGTGAAAAAGTACTCAGTGGAAGCATCTGCTAAGATGTGTGAGGCCTACAAGGCATATTTCGGCATGCCTGTCGGGGATCAAGACAAACCCTGGGCACCTCATTTCACCTGCGAGCACTGCAAAAAAAACACTGGAAGGTAAGATGGACAATTGTTGCTCGGAATTTTATGTTATAAAATTTGTTAAAATTTTTAAAATTGTAAAAGTTTTTAATTTTAAAATGTTTTACAGTTTTCAATGTTATTGAAAAAATATATCATATGTGAAAAATGTTGCGAGAATCTCTTACACATTAGTCATGGGTGGAATAAATGTATTTTTGTAGGATGGTACAGAGGGGAAAAGAGAGCCATGAAGTTCGCTATCCCAAGAATTTGGCGGGAACCCACTGACCACTCAAGCAACTGCTACTTCTGCATGGTGGACCCTTCCAAACGTCGGACTGGCAAGAATGCACCTGCTATCACGTATCCGGACCTTCCTTCATCCATCGCCCCGGTGCCACACTGCCATGAGCTCCCCGTACCCACTCCTCCGGAGAGAGAGCAGCCGTCTTTAGAAGAGAGCAGCAAGTCAGAGAGCGAGGAAGACGTTGTAGATCCATATGACAATTTCAGAGGTGGAGCTGAGGAGAGAAACCCATACTACCCCAACCAAAAAGACCTCAACGACTTGATTAGAGATCTTGGTCTCACCAAGTCTAATGCCAAGCTTTGACATCTAGGCTCAAGCAGTGGAACTTGTTGGATGAAAGTGTGCAAGTCGCAGATCAGAGGAAGCGTCACCAACCTTTTTCCAGCTTCTTCACCCGTCAAGATGGGCTCTGCTTCTGCCACAATGTGACCAGTCTGTTCGAGGCAATCGGAATCGCCTGTAACCAGAATGAGAGGAGCAAGGCGAGCGCTTCCACCAGGATATACTGGACTTTGAACGCCGCTACCAAGGACAGTATAACGAGAACATGATGGGAGACTACATTTGGGGGCTGATTCGTGAAAGTGATTTACAGTATAATCGTAAATCTCGAAAAAACTACTCACTTCTAAATCTTTTGTAGTCATTTTTGTATTACTTTAGTATAAATACATGTTAATTTGGATTCATATGTTGTTTTTTTCTGACTTTATGTGAACTAAAAGACACAAATTCGCCCGTTTTCTCATTGGAAATAGGTAAATTTCAAAATATCACTGTCCTGGTCACAAAAGCAAAGTTTGTGGGGAATAATAGCCATTTTCTATACTTTTGAGGCATAAGCAATTAGAAAATAACACTTACTACCCAGGAACAAAAATTGTGTTACATAGTGTTATCAGCTTGCCTTCCTGACCATCTGCTGTCCTGCCCCACTATGCTTTAAAGAACCCATGTGACAGGACAGCATCACTGGCAATGGTGGTTGTTTACCAGGAAGGGAGATTCAGACACAGAAGGTACAGTGAAGCGCGAATGCGTGTAAACAAACACGGACTTAGACGTAAATACAGCACAGCACAACACAGAACACAAACCTCCCCCCCCCCCCACTACCTCTACCTACCTCCCCCTCTACCTCTATCTCCCCCTCTACATCTACCTCTACCTCTACCTCAAACTCTACCTCTACCTCCCCCTCTACATCTACCTCCCCCTCTACCTCTACCTCCCCCTCTACCTCAAACTCTACCTCTACCTCCCCCTCTACATCTACCTCCCCCTCTACATCTACCTCCCCCTCTACCTCCCCATCCCCCTCTACCTCTATCTCCTCCTCCCCCTCTACCTCTAACTCTACCTCTACCTCCCCATCCCCCTCTACCTCTATCTCCTCCTCCCCCTCTACCTCTAACTCTACCTCTACCTCCCCCTCTACCTCTACAGCTACCTCCCCCTCTACCTCTACCTCTACCTCCCCCTCTACCTCTACCCCCCCCTCTACCTCCCCATCCCCCTCTACCTCTATCTCCTCCTCCCCCTCTACCTCTACCCCCCCTCTACCTCTACAGCTATCTCCCCCTCTACCTCTACCTCTACCTCCCCCTCTACCTCCCCCTCTACCTCTATCTCCTCCTCCCCCTCTACATCTACCTCCCCCTCTACATCTACCTCCCCCTCTACCTCTACCTCCCCCTCTACCTCTACCTCTACCTCCCCCTCTACCTCCTCCTCTACCTCTACCTCCTCCTCCCCTCTACCTCTACATCTACCTCCCCCTCTACCGCTACCTCCCCTTCTACCTCTACCTCTATCTCCTCCTCCCCCTCTACATCTACCTCCCCCTCTACATCTACCTCCCCCTCTACCTCTACCTCCCCCTCTACCTCTACCTCTACCTCCCCCTCTAACTCCCCATCCCCCTCTACCTCCTCCTCTACCTCTACCTCCTCCTCCCCTCTACCTCTACATCTACCTCCCCCTCTACCTCTACCTCCCCTTCTACCTCTACCTCTACCTCTACCTCCCCCTCTACATCTACCTCCCCCTCTACCTCTACCTCCCCTTCTACCTCTACCTCTACCTCTACCTCCCCCTCTACATCTACCTCCGCCTCTACCTCTACCTCCCCCTCTACCTCTACCTCTACCTCCCCTATACTTCTACCTCCCCATCCCCCTCTACCTCTACCTCCCCCTCTACCTCCCCATCACCCTCTACCTCTACCTCCCCCTATACCTCTACCTCCCCATCCCCCTCTACCTCCACCTCCCCCTCTACCTCCCCATCACCCTCTACCTCTACCTCCCCCTCTACCTCTACCTCCCCCTATACCTCTACCTCCCCATCCCCCTCTACCTCTACCTCCCCCTCTACCTCTACCTCCCCCTCTCCCTCTACCTCTACTTCTACCTCCCTCTACCTCTACCTCCCCCTTTACCACCCCCTCTACCTCCCCCTCTATCTCCCCATCCTCCTCTATCTCTATCCCCCTCTACCTCTACCTCCCCCTCTCCCTCTCCCTCTACCTCTACCTCCCCCTCTACCTCTACCTCCCCATCCCCCTCTACCTCCCCATCCCCCTCTACCTCCCCCTCTACTTCGCCCTCCCCCTCTACCTCTACCTCCCCATCCCCCTCTACCTCCACCTCTCCCTCTCCCTCTCCCTCTCCCTCTCCCTCCCCCTCCCCTCTACCTCTACCTCTACCACCATCAATCCTATCCTCACTAATTTAACACCTCTGATCACCTTATTTATACACCTGCGGCTTAATTAATCATTTAATCATTTATTCAATTCACGACTCCAGCCACATTCCCACATGTTTTGACAGGGAGCAATTGAACCCCCTCCCTGCCAACCAATTATTCCCCACACCAACACATACACATGTGCACTGACAGTCCCTTTTTTGTCTAGAAGCCCAAAGGTTTGATTATTTTTTGGAATTCATAAACCATATGGATAAACATGGTGATTGTTTCTGATATCGCCATAAGGTGGTACAAATTTGGATTAATGCAAAGTTGCTTTATATCATGATGAGTCAGCTGGAAAGTATATGAGTTTACAATGTGAACAATGACTTAAGTAAGTTTGTAAGGGGTACAATACTGTAGTATGTGCCGACTGACTAACAAACCTGCAAAAAATATAAACCTGCTAAGTGGCTATAAACTGTGACTGGAAACCTCTACAGCAAAGTATAATGTCTGATAGGCGTCAATAAATTCCATCAACAAAAGCAACATTCAACCTATATACAGCAGCACAATTACTCAAGATGTATATTTATAGCTATATACCACTCAGGAATTTATAGTTCACTTTCAATTGTGCAAAGAATGTTGTCAATGGACTTTGGGTGACTGGTGTTCAAACATTTAGACAATGCAAATGCATAGAAAGATTAGAGTATGAAAGACAGAATAGAGTACAGAACGCCCTTTGCATTTTATTGGCATTGTCTGGCATCAGCTTTCAAGTGTAAATTCAAGTCTGTGGATATCTGAGTGTGACAAAGAGAGAAAGAATTTGAGCTGTAAATCTCCCTCCTCCCCGTAGCTGCGATCAGCTACAGGGCAGGCAGCGATTGGAGTTGGGTAGTACAAAGGGGACGCAGCTACGTGGGTACTGTCCCTTGTGCTGAAAACTTAACATATGGCTGGAGCTTTGCTTTGCTTTGTTTTGCGTTATGTGTTGTGTGTTACAGATGAGCTGGTGCCACAGAGCCAGCATTTACCCCTGATCACTACCTTTACTGCACATCACAGACACGCACTGCCATCCTAAGGTTTTAAAGAGCACAGTTTCGTGCACCATGAAATACAATTGCGGTTGCTGTTTACTTATTGCGTGGGTTTGTAAGCACCCTCACAAAAAGCTGATCTTAAGATATAATAGCATAATGTACTGTGGAGTTGAGTCAGTCCACTAGCCTTTCGACCTCTGGAGACCTGCGTTTAAATCTACTTTATGTCACAAGTATGAAATGTTGGATGATATTCTCAATTCAGCCTTCAGTGGACTGAACTGCTCCCTCACCCACTAAGAAGGTGGACCCTCCAGGGCAGCCACCTTGTGGGGCATTGTGGAATGCCCTATAAGAATTGTGATATCCCTGTTCTGTGCACAGATTGAGGATTTAATTGTCTACTGCCATGCGTAACACACTTTTAGAACCACTAGGTGGTGCTGTTGCACTAGTGATTCATGGTACTGTTACTGTACCTCCTGTGTGAACAGTTCGTAATTAGTAATTACTTCTGAAGTGTTTGTGTTCCTGTTACAAGACAAAACAGCAGAATTCAGTAGATATACCCCAGAGATAATGGATTCTGATTGAAATAAACAACTTCCAGTGCTATAAAATGCATATGTAATTTAATTAATGTAAGGTACGGTAGGCATTTGTTTACAATGAATCATGTGAGCAACAGCTTTGATATGTCCTTTGTATTCATTTTTTTCTCATGGGCTATAAGAATTACACTGGAATATAAGAACATAAAGAGAATTTTTATTGTTAAACAACTGTTAATGAAAAAAAAAAAAAAAAATGAAATGTCTTTTGGGGTAAGTCTCTACCAGGTTTGCACATCTGGATCGTGCAATATTCGCCTATTCTTCTTGGCAAAATTGTTCAAGCTCTGTCAAGTTGGATGGGGATCGTTGGTGGACAGCAATCTTCAAGCCTTGCCACAGATTCTGAATCAGATTCAAGTCCGGGCTTTGACTGGGCCACTCTAGGACATTCACGTTCTTGTTTTTAAGCCACACCAGTGTTGCTTTGGCTGTGTGCTTGGGGTCATTGTCCTGCTGAAAGGTGAATCTCCGTCCCAGTCTTAGGTCTTTTGCAGACTGAAAAAGGTTTTCCTCAAGAATTTGCCTTTATTTAGCTCCATCCATTTTGCCCTCTACCCTGACAAGCTTCCCAGTCCCTGCCGATGAAAAGCATCCCCATAGCATGATGCTGCCACCACCATGCTTCACAGTAGGGATGGTGTTACCAGGGTGATGTGCTGTGTTGGGTGTGCCAGACATAACGCTTTGCATTTAGGCCAAAAAGTTCCATTTTTGTTTCATCGGACCACAGAATCTCCCACGTGCCTTTTTGCAAATTCCAAGTGGGATTTTACATGGGCTTTTTTCAGAAATGGCTATCTTTGCTTTGAATGCACTACCCAACTGTGGGACCTTACAGAGACAGGTGTATTTAATCTGAAATCATGTGAACCACTTTTATTGCATACAGATGGACTCCATTTAACTTATTGTGTCAATTCTGAAGGCAATTGGTTGCACCTGAGCTTATTTAGGAGTGTCATAGCAAAGGGGGTGAATACTAATCTAATGAAGACTTTTCAGGGTTTTATCTTTAATTGATTTGTTTTTTCACCCCCCCATTTTTTCATACAAAGTGAAAGTGTTGAGTAGGTTGTGTAAATCAAAAGGAAAAAAAATCCCATTTAAATGCATCAAGATTTCAGTTTGTAACACAACAAACTGTTATTGAATAATGTATTTTGCAATATATATATATACAGGCCGAGCAGTTCCCATGATATATACCACGCCTGGAAGTGGTATACATCATCAGAACCACACGGCCCGAAGTGGTTTATACTGCTTATAACACGGCTACCTGTCATTTGTGGGAAGAAAAATAATTAAAATAATTAAAACAGATTTAAATGAACACAAAACAAGAAACTTTTATTGTGTATACATCCGCAATGTAATATAGTCCCAAATTTAATTTAATCTATTGTTTGTTTATTAAGAATAAATTGCATGTTAGTTTATTGTGAATTTCTGCATCGAAAGTGCCATCTCACTAGAAACTAGAGAACTGAGCACAACTGTGATTATTATTATTATTATTATTATTATTATTATTATTATTATTATTATTATTATTATTTATTTATTTATTTCTTAGCAGACATCCTTATCCAGGGCGATTTACAGTCGTAAACAAAAATACATTTCAAGAATCACAGTACAAGTAATTATACAATTAAGAGCAAGATAAATACAATGACTTTGGTTCTAGCAAGTACAAGCATGACAAAATACGATTCAATAACGGAGCAGACAACAGTGTCAGTGATAGTTTCATCAGGATATAATTAAATACAAAATACTACAGATTAAATAACACTTGACAGATTACAGTACTCTAAAGTACAGGATTAAATGCAGTAAAATAGGGGGCAGATAAGAGCAAGTAAAGCGCATTTAAGGAAGAGTGATAAGTGTCCAGAGGGGAAAAAAAGAGGAGTTCTACAGGTGCTGTCTGAAGAGGTGAATCTTGAGGAGGCGCCGGAAGGTGGTCAGGGACTGGGCAGTCCTGACATCTGTAGGAAGGTCATTCCACCACTGCGGGGCGAGGGTGGAGAAGGAGCGGGCTCTGGAGGCAGGGGAGCATAGAAGAGGTAGAGCCAGTTTTCTAGTGCAGGAGGAGCGGAGAGGTTGAGTGGGGGTGTAGGGAGAGATGAGGGTCTGGAGGTAGCTGGGTGCAGTCTGGTCAAGGCATCTGTAGGCTAGTACAAGAGTCTTGAACTGGTGATCGGGAGCCAGTGGAGTTGCATGGGAGAAGCGAGGCAGAGAGAACACCAGGCGAGCAGCGGAGTTCTGGATGAGCTGGAGCGGACGGGTGGCGGACGCAGGGAAGCCAGCCAGGAGGGAGTTGCAGTAGTCTAGGCAGGAGAGTACCAGGGCCTGGACCAGGAGCTGGGTGGCGTAGTTGGTGAGGAAGGGTCGGATTCTTCGTATGTTGCTCAGGCAAAATCGGCAGGTGCGTGCCAGAGTGGAGATGTGCTGGGAATAAGAGAGGCAGGGGTCCAGGGTGACTCCGAGGTTCTTAGCTGAGGAGGAGGGAGAGAGTGTGGTACATTCCAGAGGAACGGAGTTAGAGAGATCAGAGGAGGGGGAGGAGGGAAAGAACAGGAGATCAGATTTAGAGTTGAGTTTGAGGTGATGCAAGTGCATCCAGGAGATAGCAGACAGACAGGTAGAGGTATAGGAGGGGATGGTGTAGTCAGAGGTGGAGAAGGAGAGGGAAATCTGAGCATCATCAGCATAGAAATGGCATGAGAAACCATAGGATTTGATGAGGGGGCCCAGGGAGTGGGTGTAGAGAGAGAACAGGAGAGGACCCAAGACTGACCCTTGGGGGACTCCTGTTGAGAGAGGGTGAGGTGTGGAGGTTGCTCCACGCCAGGTTACCTGGTAAGTGCGGTTGGAGAGGTAGGAGGAGAACCAGGCCAGAGCAGTGCCAGAGATTCCCAGGTCAGCAAGAGAGGATAGTAGAATAGAGTGATCGACAGTGTCAATGGCAGCAGAGAGGTCGAGGAGAATTAGGACAGAGGAGATAGAGGCAGCTCAGGCAGAGTTTAGTAAGTTGGTGACAGACAGGAGGGCGGTTTCAGTGGACTGAGCAGAGCGGTAGCCAGATTGGAGAGGGTCGAGCAGGGAGTGGTTGGACAGGAAAGCAGAGAGCTGGCGGTGTACAGCCCGCTTGAGGGTTTTGGAGAGGAAGGGCAGGAGGGAGACAGGACGGTAGCTCTGGAGGGAGGTGGGGTCGAGGGTAGGTTTTTTGAGGAGGGGAGTGATAGAGGCTTGTTTGAAGGCAGAGGGAAAGAGACCAGAAAGGAGAGAGGTGTTGAGGAGATGAAGGGAAGTAGAGCAGGAGCAGCAGCTTGAAAGAGGTGTGGGGAAGGGGTCCAGGGCACACGTGGTGGGTTTGTGACCCTGGAGCAGGGAGGAGAGGTCAGAGTCTGAGAGGGGAGAGAAGGTGGAGAAGGAGGGTGAGTTAGTAGGGGATGCAGTGGGTGTAGGGGGTTGAAGCAGGTGGGGGTGCGGGGAATGGAGAGGTGTTAAAGAGTTTGCGGATATCTGAGATTTTAGAAGAGAAGTCATCTGAGGAGATAGAGGAGGGAGGAGGAGGGGGGGAGGGTTTAGGAGGGAGGAGAAGGTAGAGAATAGTTTACGTGGTTTTTTAGTGGAGGCTTGGATTACAGATTGGAAATAAGTACATTTAGCATAGGAGAGAGTAGAGGAGAAGGAGAAGAGGAGAGTGCGGTAGAGGTCTAGGGCAGCAGGGAGTTTGGTTCTCTTCCATTTCTTTTTAGCAGATCGCTTTGTGATTCTTGCTGAGCGGAGCGCAGAGGAGAGCCAGGGTTGGGGAGGGGAGGGGCGAGCAGGTCGGGAGGTGAGGGGACAGAGTGAGTCGAGAGAGGAGGTGAGGGAGGAGAAGAGGGTGGAGGTAGCAGAGTCTACAGAGAGTTGTGAGAAGGAGTCAATAGGAGGGAGGTGAGAGAGAGCAGTGGAGGCAAGGACAGAGGGGGAGAGAGAGAGCGGAGGTTACGACGAGAGGTGACAGTGGGGGTAAGAGGAGCAGGGAGAGAGAGAGGAGAGATAAAGAAAACGAGATGAAATAGTGATCAGAGAGGTCCAGGGGGGTGACAGAGAGGGTGGAGGGGCAGCAGGCCCTGGAGAAGGTGAGGTCCAGTTGACGGCCAGCTTTGTGGGTAGGGGGGGGTGGAGAGAGACTGAAGTCGAAGGAGTGAAGGAGAGGGAGGAATCCGGCAGAGATGATAGGCAGAGTTTCAAATGACACTGGAAGTAAAGGCCATCACACACCAGACGCGACGCGATTTTTACTGCTGCGACGCGACAAATTCGCTACGAAAACACTGTGCACAACAGAAGCGATCACAGACACGACACGACAGCTGGAAATTTGCCAGATCTTTCAGAAATTATGATTACTAACAAATGCAATAGAAAATGGCTTATTATTATTGTAGACCTGATGATAATGGCAATATATTAGGTGATATGCATTTAATCATGTATGAAATTATACAAACCAGGCACGCCCAGATCATTAGAAATCGACACCCATATTACATTTTTGGCTTCGTTTTTTTAATTTTTTTTATAATTGCTTTGACTCTTGTCAAAAAGGTCAGGGAAATTAGATACTGCAAGTATGATCCTCATCTCCATTTTCAGTGAAAGTGTGTGATGGGGTGCCCACCCCTTGTGTGTATTCATTTATTATTATTATTATTATTATTATTATTATTATTATTATTATTATTATTAATAGTAGTAGTAGTAGTAGTAGTAGTAGTAGTAGTCGTAGTAGTCATAGTAGTATATAAATATGTTGTGTTTATCAGTGGACGGACGAAAGCCGTCTGAGATGATTATTTATTATTTAAGATCACAGCGAAAAGCTGTGCGTTGTGTTTTGTTTATTTTTTTAAAAACCTTGTGCAAAAGGTGACCCTCTCCCGAGTTAATTCATTGTTTAATTGTTGCCAATCAGGAGATGGTCACCTGTATAAAAACCTGCAGCTTTCTGCGCTCCAGGAGAGAGTGTCAGAGGCAAGACGTGAGTCTAAATTAATAGAGAAACAATTGCTATAGCTAAAATATACTTTAGAATTGTTAGTGTTTGTTTTATTTTGGCCAGAGTGCCCTTTGCTTTGAAGTTTGAGTGGTGCCGTCAGACTAGGAAATGAAACAATAACAATGGTTGTTCAGTGCAAAACGGTGCTGTTGCGCTCATATTTAATAATTAACAAAATAAACAGTTTAAACAAAAGAACACACAACACAAAGCAAAGGGCAGACTTTACACACCAATCCGACTGCAGTGTCGGGGGACAGGCCCTCAGTTTCCCCCAGATTCTTAAATTAAAATCCAGGCCGGTAATTCAGGGGGTGGTGTCTGGCCTTGTCGTTACCTGCTTTTCTAAGAGTTTTCATGACTGTCAGGAATACATTATTGCTGGTTTTAAACTCGCTGTCAGCAGAGATGTTAAATCTTCTTCTGTTAAAATATGTATTTAGTCCAGCTCAGCATTATAAAAATGGAGACAGAATACTGGTCCTCAGTTGAACCTCTTGCACTGGCATCAAATTCCTTTATGTTGTTGAGATTTTTTGGACTTATTTCCATAAAATGAATGTCCATATTTTTTTTCTTTAAGTACATTAACCAGCCCATGCTGTAGTTTGTTTGTGTTTGTTTCAATCTTTGTTTTCTTCTGTTTCATTTAGCTGTTCCTCATCTACTGTTATGTGTCTACTCTTGCTGGTGCACTTATTTTATTTATTTATTTTTTTCAGATGGACTGCTGTCTTCACTCAAAAAGTTGGTGTTGTACCAGTTATGTGCAGTTTCATCCCCAAATATATTAAAGGAAATAGGTGAAATGCCACTCTTTTTTGGCAGTAGTTTTGTAACTAATAACAAATAAAGTGGCAGTTTGTCATGGAATTTAGAATGTAGTGGTGTGTAGTGATTTATTCAGTGTGAAGCGGCTCATTAGTATGCAAGCCGTGCTATACGCTATATATACGCACGGTCATGTGATGCTGTTTAACCAATCAAAGGTTGTTATTTTTCCAAGCCATGTTTAGAGACAGAGGGAACTGAAATCGTAAATGCAAAGCTTCAACTGAGGCTGAAGGAAGACATTTTAAACTGAACTACATTTCAATATACTGCATGCGCTGTAATAACACTTCTTGTATTAATAATTATAAACCTCCTACCACTTCCACTTTTTTTTTTAACAAAACCCTCCTATTCACAGCTCTGCAGGTTTGACAAGAGAGGGTCCAGTACACTCAAAACCCTGTTAGGTAAAATTGTTTTCTCAGCTCTTAGCTTGGACACCCTTTCAATAGAGGGGATTTCTTTTGTTAAACATGAAAATCTTGTATCCATCTGTGTTTCCAAGCATTTTTTAATGTCACTCCTCAAGGCTGATTTTCTGATATGAGGTGGGAAAGCAAGCTATGTACTTTTAAAGCACTTGATGGTGAACTGAAGCTTGTACAACACTGATATGTATTCCCAACTGTCTTTTCAGAACTTTTGGAACAGTTCGTTAGCATCTGAAATGATGATCTAAAACTACAGTAAACTAAACAGAATACACATAATAAGATATTATATATAGATACTATATAGTATACATTTAATTACATAGTGGAGATGAAACATAAAATCTATTATGTTATGAGAATTTTTTCTTGAATAATAAAACATGAGAGCCAATGAGATGTGAAAATGGTTATTATTATAGTATATTATTTTTGTTGTCATGTTTAGAACATTCACAGTGTTTCATTTTTAAAGTAACATCCCCACATTACAAAGGTGTAGGAGGAGACGGTAAATTGTGAGGCATTTGTGGTAAAGAAAGTAGACTGCTACCTGACTAAAAAAAAAAAAAGAGGAACTGTCATGAACTCTTTAATCATTCTAACTGCTTAAGTAAACATGTTGACCCATTAATAGTAGATTTTTTTTAAATAGATAGCTGATATCCCTAAACTGTTTATAATCATGTTTGTGGCAAAACTCATTTTACAAATACATAACACTTAAAGCATTAACTGGGTTACAATTACTAGTAATAACAATTGTTATAAGATATTACCAAGTAATATGTATTATTTTACTATACTATTCCAATCCCCAAAAACATATCTTAACCCAATTATTAATCAATAATTTTATTGGCCAGTATATGATGACCCTAAACCTCAAAAGTAATACAAAAAATCCCCTAAAATATGTTAAGTTTTTTTGAACTTGCAATCTGTGCTATGTGAGAGGTATATCACTGTAACTTGACTCCCCTAATGCTTAGATCTACGATACAATATTGATTTCCTAGCTATTTCATTATCTTCATCAATGAATTCAGTCTAGAATTCCCACATCTGAAAGAAGGACATTTTGGCATATGTACCTGTATTTGGATTTTCAAACAATATATACATTGAAATGCTAGCAAAGCCTTGACCGTTTAGGCTTGTCCCTCCCTGGTACATCCAAGTAACCCTTCCACATTACTGACTGGCAGGGGGGCTGTCGTGCAACTTTACATTTCTCTAAAAATGACTATGTTATGTATTACAGCAGACATAAACCTACAGACCTTGGCTATGGAAAAGTTAGTACAGTTTTTGTATGATATTTGCAATCTGAGAAGTGCCGTTGATCAAGTTCTATTGATTTTATTCCTATGACCTGGGACAGTGCTTTAAAATATATATAAACATCCCAGCAACTTTTAGGCTTGAACTTTACATTTCTCTTGCACTTCCTCAATCTGTTTAGAGAATCTGTATGGCTAGCATTAGTGTTCATTTAGTTGGACTGAATTTTTACTGTGGATTTATTTGAGAATTCTCAGACGTCAATTTAATTTGTGCTATCATAACACTATGTGTACAATTTAGTGTACAGTCTGCATTGTACTTGTTAGATCAGATACTGCAATAACTGGCATAATCTGATTGTTATGGATTTTAAGAGTCACTGAGGGGTCAATGACGCTATTTTATATCAACTACCCGTAATGTCACTCTGCACTACTCATAATGGGGACATGCAAGAGAAATTAGAGGCTCTTTGATAAGTTGCAGGAGTTTCAAAAAAGTTCAAAACACTGTAATGTCTCTCTGCGCTACTCATAAAAAGGTAAAGAAAGTTTTAAAAAAGTAATTTGACGTTGCTCTTGAAAATAATGACAAACATGTTTACTTGTCCTAGTTTCCCTAACTTATATGTGACTATTGGGACTATTTTACAAGGAAAATATGATGCAGCTGCAAGTGCTACAACTATCGGAGATGGAACATAATAAAGGCAGTGTTATAAACAGAGATGTCCCACAGAAAGAAGCAATATTATTTGTTTTAATTTCTACTATAATATACAATCCTGATTAAAATATTTCTTCATCTACAATTTTGTGCGGTTTCATTTAATTTTAGACCACTAAATTACAATACACAGGTTCAATTATGAAAAAATAAAAATAAAAAAATCAAAGCATAATAATAAAAACAATTTTACGAGTGTCATTAACAATGAGGCCTACTTTGTTTTCATCTTTTTAGAGAACATTAAAAAAAAAGGTTAACATACAGCAAAACTATTACACTTCAACCTCTAAGAAGCATTCAATGGAATCAGTTCTTCACATGCTCATGACATTAAACTGTTCACCAATGAAATCGTTGTGATACAGCAGTGTGCATCTCTGTGCCATGTATAATAGGTGGTACAATTCTGGGGATGTGGATCTATTAATCCATAGATATGTCATTCCATGCCTGGGACTTCTTCTTCGCAAGCTCCATCCATGGTGGCTGACCAGCTCCAGCAGTAGGCACCGGCAGGTCCTTGCTCAGTTGGGGTTTTTCTTCTTTATCTGTGCTTATTAGTATGACTGTTGATGGAACCCCTTCTGTACATCAAAACACAAACAATAATTCCAGTTAATCCTTCATGCTGAATAGAAAAGATAGCAAATGACATGTTTTACATACAAGGCCAACAACAAAATAGTCTCACAATTTTCATGTAACAACTCAAAATGTATTTTAAAACTGATTGTCTGGTTTCACAGACACCAATTAGCCCTAACCTTGGACTATCTTATCAAGGCAACATTAGCAAAGAGAGGAGGTCATTGGCCCATTAATGCTCACCCACTTCCAAGTAGCAGATTGACCCCAAGACTTAGTCAAGAGTTGGTTCTTAAAGGATTGGTACTACATGTCAACAAACTTGCAGAACAGAAAAATAAAACCAATTTGAATCTGTTTAAAAGTCAAATCATAACTGGAGGCTCTGGGTGTTTATCCTAATGCAATTGTTCAGTACTTAGTAAAGAAAATGCGAATGATAGCACTACGGTTGCTACAATAGTATGAGACATTGGTAGAAGGGTACCTCAGTGGTATGGCTGCCGTACTTCTTTGTAAACATGTAAACTCTTGCAGTAAACTGAACAGCTTTGTTAAACGATTCATATTCAGTTAATATATTACATTCATTAAAAACATAACCAAAAAAAAATGTTACCTTTCAATTGGATATTAAACATAAAGTTAAGTCTGGTCAGGCCTATTGTGTAGTTTCTTAACAAGTGCTTGTATACCAGTGCTGGCATGCAAGTATATAAAAAAAAATGTATCTACAGCCTTGCATGAAAAAAGCTAGGTTGTATAATAATGAACCCCTAGCAATAAATGTTGTGTTCTAGTATGTATAACTGTTTGGTGTTGTGGCATACAGTACCTGGTGTGGGTAGTGCAGTGGTTTGAGTGGGCTGAGGTTGTTTCCACTCCATCTTGACGTCCTGCCTGTGATCCAGTGCGGCTCTCTGGGTGGGAGAAGGAACTCTGTCGACCCAGACTTCAGATTGAGGCCTTAATGTTTCTTGCTAAAAAATAAATGAAGAAATGCATGCATGAAAAAAAATAAATGTGACCATTGCCCTCTAAGGGTTACATTAAGTAAATGTAGGTACTGTTTTATGTGTGTATTGGTATAGTAAATTTGCATCACAACCTTTGAAATATTTTTAACCATATAAACTAGCAAAAAACTACTTGGAGCTATAATTCAATTATTCCTTCCTGCAACCAAGGTGTTTCTTATTAGTTTTATACCATTCATATTGGAGTATGTGCAAATGCTTAAAAAACATCCCAATATATTTTAAGTCAATACAAATGTTGATGGGGGTGGCAAACTATCATGTTGGCATTTGGTAGTAAGTGCTCTATCTGGTAAATGGCAAGCAGCAGTGAGAGCTGATGGTGGTATTATTGTTTTTATTCTATAATTTAACAATGTCATTTTGTTTCGTATCATTTTAATATAATTTTACTGTTTATTTTGCATCCTGTAACTTGCCAAGTCCACTCCCCAATGCATCATTATTATTGACTCTGTGAGTCATACCCTGGTTTTAATAATGTTGAATAGTTAGATTCATTATTAATTTGTGATAAAAATTTCTCTCTAGTAAAAGTGGATTGAAAACAACCCTTCCCCCAGACAAACGCACACAAATCCTAATATGGGTTTATAAAAATGACCATATAAGGTAGTTTTCTGTGTTTAAATCTGTATTAAACGTCCTAGTACTGCCAAGGAAACCCTGTTTGGTTTAAATGTCAGTTGGCCAGGTGAAATACTGAATTTGTGTGCACGTGTTTATTTAAAGGAATGGGTCAAAGCACAGGGGATAAAACAACTGTTTACAAACAGCATGTGCATTAAACACTGAGGGACATACAGTTCTGTGTCATATTGATGTCCTTGTTTGTGACTGTCAAATGACAACTGACACTTGACAAGAACTAGTAGACCCTGGCTTCAGTCAGTAAATTACTCAATTTCATTAAACTCTTCTTGCTCATTATCCTTTTCGACGCAATGTAGGACTGGAAAAATCAATCTGCAAAGGCTATTGCATCTACTGAACCATATTTTGCACAAATAATGGCAGTACTGTATTTATTTTCTTATCTGTTTCCTTTTTACAACCACAATTATCCACATTTCTGACATTCATAATTAATATTATCTAAGCAGGACAGTAATTACATTATACTCAACACAAATAATGGGTTATTAAACAAGTGATGAAATGTTCAGAAAATGTAGATGTGTATAAAACGTTCTACATGGCACCCTGAATTCAGACTAACCTCTTTGTTAGCCCCATAATTCAAAGCAGGGTTTCTACAATGCATTGAAAAACCAACATAAACACAACTGGACAGGTGTTTTTGCCTACAGAAACCAGGCATCACGTGGAGTTGCTACCTTCGCCTCTCCTTGTTTTACTTTGTCAGTCTTCACTTCTGGGATCAGGTATTTTTCTTCTTTGCTCGTACTATTATGCTGCTCTTGGTATCCTCTTTGTTTCAGTCTGGCCATGTTAATCCATGCAGGCTTGGCCACAGCTGCAGTCTCTTTAGTCACCTCTGACATGCTCTTTGTAGGAGTTCCTTTTTCTGTAATCCAAAGGAAGTAAACATGGAATGTAATACACATTCAAGATACAATGATATGAAAGGGCCAGGGATTTAATCATATATTTATACCATGAATTTCACAACAGTTTACATCATTTTCCTGAGAGTAAAAGCTTAATGCTGATTTCATTAAGACCCCAAAGCGCTAATCTTGAACTACCTCATGTTAACCTAGGTAAGGTAGTCCCTGATTACTGCTAATCAGGTTCTGTAGAAAAGGATCATTTATAAAAGACTATTTGGAAATTATTTCATGGGTTTATAAGCAGCAAATGTATCTACAGTATCCACCACTTACACCGTCCAGAGTTTTTTGCCGTTTCTGTTGAGCAAATAGTTTCCCATTTGCCATTCCCATTAATTTCAATAACAAAGGCATCGTTTATTCCATGTTAAGCACAGCGTATATTTCAGACAAACTCAGCTGTTTGGATCTCGTTATGTGCCATTCACATAGATTTAAATAACAAACGCAATGCCTATACTGTAGTAATCTCTTTTACTAATCCACCAATCAGCTGTTTTCACCTCGTTACTTTGCCATTCACAAAGATTTCAATACAAAAGGCAGCACTGTAGTAAAAGCTTGACAGATCGATCAATCAGCTGTTTGCATCTCATTACTGAGCGATTACCCTGTAGTGTACCTTGGGTATTTAATCCGCAGTGTTGGGTTTACAGTTTGAAAAAACAGCACTGACTGCAACAGCAAGCATGGCTGGAAAGAGAAAAGCGATGTGCATCAGCATATGACAATTCAGTGTATAAATAACGGTTAGATGCTGTGTGCTTGCTAAAGCATGCTTGGAACTCTGTCAGTCAGCAAACAATGCAACATTGCTTCAAAAAAACTGGGTTTTCTGTCGTTGAGGAGAGTGCTGACAAAAATACAACCCCAACTGAAACTCTGATAACGCCAGCAGGACTGTCAGAGGAAGAATTCTCAGCTGTGTCACCTTGGCGACCAGGATGCTTTGCCTGAAACAGACACCGATGATGTAAGCGTGAGTGCTGCGCATTTAACACTGTGGCGTGCTATGGAGCAGCATCCGGATATAAAGCCGAATTGGGATTTTTTTAGAAAACGCTGACAAAGTGTGCCATCCATACTTGCAAAAACAGACCGTCCAGATGCCTATCACAGAGTTATTTGCTAGAAACAATGTGCAGTAATGTAGCCTCCCTGTTCTGTACATTTTTGCACTTGCATTACTTTTTTGCACTTACTTTTTATTACATTCATAAGTTTTATTAATTTTTTTTATTAGTGTAATGCTTGTCTTAATAAATATTTTTAACTGCATACAATGCTGTTTGTTTTGTTTACTGTATTGGTGATTGGGGGACATTTTGAATGTCAGGTTATTGTGTGGGAGTTTATATCGTCCATCACTTACTGCGGGTGAATCACGTTAACACAAACGTGCTAGTTCTAAGTGGTGGCAACTGTATCATATTTTTTTTGTACCTGGTTGTATAAATTGATCTCTTGGAAGATCAAAAACTTCAAGAAGGAAAAAATGCTCTTGTATAAAATGAATTCACAGAGATACTGTACCGTTATCATGTTCTTAATGTTCTTACTAATTTTCCATGAGACTCCAGAATCATTTAATGTAATAGATAGGCAGCCCACCAAAACAACTAAAAACACTCCCTCAAAAATATAACATACTGTAACACTTAACGAATCGATAAGGTTCTGTAGATATTTGTAAAAATGTAATAATGACATACAGATAGATGAACAGACAGACAGAAAGACAGTGTCTCAGCAGGGGATAATAAGTAAAGTTGCTCTGTTGCATCAGATTTGTCTCACAAACCAAGGCCAATATTTGAATACTAAGTAACACATTGGCATGTATTTTCAAAACTTGTGGTTGGGTTTAACACATATTATGTGGAAATGCTATTAGTTAATATAAAGTTGTTATCTCTTTGACTTATGTGGCTGATCATAAAATGTTTAACATTTTTTTTTATTACTGTTGATATAATTCAATCACTTAGCTTTACTAACAAGATGGTTACACAATTATTTTGAGAACCTGGTAGGGAGTCTTTAAATGTAATTAAGTGGAGTACCACCTAAATAATTATCACCTCAATTATTATTATTATTATTATTATTATTATTATTATTATTATTATTATTATTATTATTATTATTATTATTAATTTATTTATTTTTTATAGTTGACTTTTTTTTACTAGACTAAACATGTCATATAACGCTTTCAAATGAGTTCTGCTGATATGATGGTTAAACATTTTTAAAATGAGTTATAGTGTAGCCTAAACAGCAGCGGAGCATACAATCTGGGCCACAGCAGTTTTCTGTTTGTTTATTACTAATACTGTTTTTTTAATGTCCATAAAATCTTCAGGCATTATAAATGGGTATCATATTTATGTTACTTCTGAGATTCAAATGCAAAGGCTCAAAGAAATGAACCTTAATGCATTTAGACAACAGTATTTTGTTATTGTTTTATTGTACCATATTCATTAGGTATTATCTCACAGTTTAATAATCAGCCTAAGAGAATTTTGAAATACTTCTGCTGCAAGCTGTTAGATTTCAGCCTGACAATAACTGGTTGAGACGTCTTCCCCATAGAAGGTTAGTTTCCCTTTATCTTAAAGATTAAAGGTAAACCCTGATAACAAGTGGCCCGCCTAGTGACCTTCAAGGGAGGACAATTCTCTTAACTATGCTACACCACACCTACTATATTGTTAAAACAAACAAACAAACAAAAATACCAAAACAAACAGAGCAATATAAAATGCCTTCAAACAAGTTTGCTTTGACATTGCAAACCACTGGTGAACCAATAAAGAAAAAACTCTTATGAAAGCTAGACTTGATGCAAAATGCAAATAGACTTTGGCCCCTATTCTGTGTTCCACTTTGATTACCAGCATGCAGAAGCACAGTGCTGACCAGCTGAAACATAAGTTCATAGTAGAGGGAAACTTTTTATTATGGGGCTGTTACTAATACTAATAGCTGTGTCTACCCAGGGCCGGTGCTAAGCAACTTGCCGCCCAAGGCAAAGTCTAGCATGGCACCCTTATATCAGTCAGGTAATGATTATTTTAATTAGTTATATGGAATTTTGAACATTTTAAACTGTTATATGAAACGAAATGTACTGGTTGAAAATGTATGTTTTGGCAAAAGTAGTAACGTTCCTTTGATATTGTAAATAGCTTGTTCTTGCTTAATTATTCTACAGAATAACACAGCACTATAGGGAAATATCCAACCATTTTAAAATGGTAGGTTGTGGGCAGTTACTAATGTTAGAATAAGCTAAGCAGACCAAAAAGATATATTTTTTTTAAATTTACGGAGCACACATTATGGATCACAAATTAACATTAATCTGTCGTCAAATGATCTAAGGTGAAAACAAAACTGTTTGTATGACATTATCAAAAAAAAAAAAAACTCCCAATGTACCGTACGTTTTCAAAATATAAACTTGTACAAAAACTTAGCAGAAAGGACAAGGCAGACGGTGTAACACCAACTACTACCTTCCCCAATACTGTCAGTCTAATTCCACATAGCACTGTAATTAAACTAACTTCATGCTTTTAGAATACTTGCACAAGTCCCAATGCATACTTTTTTTTCTTAGGGGTAAGCACTTAGGCTATTATTAAACATGAAGGCAGCAAACTCCATCTGTATGCACAGCAAATCCACAAACACAAAATACAGTATTTCACAAGTTTATCACTATTTTTATTACATATCTCAGTTGTAATTGAGATACACAAATGGCTTATCAGGGATCAACTGAATAACCCTACACACCTGTCTGTTAAATGCACTGGTGATGATGGGAGTCTCACCGGTGACACAGAGCCATCTGGTCACCCCAGTAATAACGACATGTGTAAGTAGGATAATGACAGTAAGCTTGGCTAGTCAGTTAAAAACAAAGCAGTTTTACAGTGGAATTTAGCTCATGTCCAGGACGGTTCCATTTAAATTGTATTTCATGTCTATTTAGAGGTTAGTAATATTGCCAGTGTCATGTGATAGGCAAAAACCAGATTTTTATTTTTGTAGCAATTGATTAAGGACTTCAGAGATCGGAATTGAACACATTTTATTAGCACTGCTATTTACTGTCAAAATACTGTAAATTCATTACAGTACTGTACTATAACATTACAGTTGAAATTATTAATTTACCAAAGTTTTGTTCTGACAGCTTCTCCAAAAAGCAATTTTCTCTGCTTTATTATTATTTATTTCTTAGCAGACACCCTTATCCAGGGCGACTTACAATTGTTACAAGATATCACATTATTTTTACATACAATTCCCCATTTATACAGTTGGGTTTTTACTGGAGCAATCTAGGTAAAGTACCTTGCTCAAGGGTACAGCAGCAGTGTCCCCCACCTGGGACTGAACCCACTACCCTCTGTTCAAGAGTCCAGAGCCCTAACCACTACTCCACACTGCTTCGCACATAATGCCGATTCCTTGCTTTAATTTTTTTTTTTTTTTTTTGTCACCCCCCTAAATTTGCCATCCTGGGGGGCTGCTGAGTTTGGCCTGTGGCCAACCCCTTTATTTCAAGTATTTTATAAAATGTAGAACTTGCTGAAATTGGTTCTGATGTGACACTATGGGGGAACTTGTTTTATTTGGACTGAGATGGTATGACCATTAACATGTTTTCTTTTCAGTATCAGACTAAACAGGTTACTTGTTGGCATTAAAAACAAAGAATGGAAAAAGTTAAATCCCTCTAAGCACTGAAGTCATTAAGTTTGAATTGTAACTGAAAACCAATGTCCCTTCCATAACCCTCACTTATATGGAAGGCTAATTAAAATATGTCTAATACATTTGTATGCCACAACTATCTGTATACTAAACTGAAAGATCAATAACAGATTATTTTGTTTAACCAAACAGTTAAACAGAAAGATGAGAGCAATTGTGAGGCGTGTAAAATCAGATTGGTGGACCTTACTTAGTGGTGTGACACAAGGGTCTATATTTGGACCCTCACTGTTCCTCATTAATATAAATTACTTGGCTCAAGATACATTAGGCAATATTGTTAAATTTGGGGCAGTAGTGGTCCAGTTAAGTAAAAGGGATTTGGCAAATTCATTTTAATGTTAATAAAGTATTGCATATTGGGCATACAAATCTAGGATACGTATACCATGAAAGGGATAGAAATAGGGAACAACAACTTTAAAAAGGATATAGTGGAAAGAAAAATAAAATAAAATGTTAGGCTGTATTGCAAAAAGTGTGGAATACATGTCTAGAAAGGGTGTGCTAATTATATCAAGTAAGAGGCTGGGTAAGAACTGGCGACTACACACACCACAAGCAAGCAGCTCAAGCACAGTGCAAATTTGAGACTGTCATAGAGCTTTTAACCTCATCTCATCTCACCGACAGGGTACAAAATCCGTAATGTATCACATAACATTGCCCGTTGCACTAAGATTATACAATGCCCTAGTTAGACCTCACCTAGAATACTGTGTGCAGTTTTGGTCATCTTATTACAGAAAAGACATGGTGAAGGTACAGAGAAGGGCAACTAGGCTGATCCCAGGACTTAATGACATGAGCTATAAAAAAGATCCTCACCCTAGAAAAAAAAGGGAAAGAGGGGTTTGATTGAAGTCTATAAAATCCTAACTGGTATAGATAAAGTTAACCCATGAGACTACTTAAAATTTAGCACAGAGTACATGGAAACTGAGTAAAAGTAAAACACTGAGAACATTTAAAAGCCATCTTCTCGTTCCCAAACTTTTGTTATGTTCTTATGTACTTTGCAATTTCGAAACAAGAATTTCTGTGACATTCATTGTCCACCCAGACTGTAAATATAAAGTTTCATCACAGCTGAATAAGCATTTCTCTAGGTTTAAATGCAACAACAGCGTGACATATAGGCAGGCAGACAGAAAGGTTCTTCCATAGTCTGATACACTCAAAAAACTGATTTTCATTATAAAAGGATTAGCTGTTCTCTTGATATATGTAACAAGACAGACAGACTGACAAATAATCCCTAGAATCAGATACACTCATTAACCTCAACTAAGTGTATGAGCTTCTGGTTTCTATGTTACCAGATGATTGCATTCTCTGTCAATGATCTCATTAATGCAAATTAACTGGGAAATTAGAATCTGCCTAAAAACATTGTAAACTATCCAGCTTTTGGCAGGAAACAACTGTTCACACAGAGAAACAAGAAAGGGTTTCCATTGACTCTCTTTCACTAGAATAAAGATGACTCTGAAAATAGGCCCAACATTAAAAAAACTCTATTCTAAAAAATCTACTGTGCTAGTCCTTTTACCTTTTCAAGAACTCAGTCTTTCCGATCACAGCTTTTCTATCATGATGACGCACCTGCTTACCAGCTTGTCAGTATGGCTATGATTTGTTTGCTTAAAAAAACAGCAATATGCGTTTTTTAACATTGGTTTTCACATTGGTTTTCTTACATTTGCTGTGTGGAGTAGTGGTTAGGGCTCTGGACTCTTGACCGGAGGGTTGTGGGTTCAATCCCCAGTGGGGGACACTGCTGTTGTACCCTTGAGCAAGGTACTTTACCTAGATTGCTCCAATAAAAACCCAACTGTATAAATGGGTAATTGTATGTAAAAATAATGTGATATCTTGTAACAATTGTAAGTCGCCCTGGATAAGGGCGTCTGCTAAGAAATAAATAATAATAATAATAACCAGAATACTGTTTTCATAAAAAAAAAAAAAAAAAAAAAAAAACAAACAGTATACACAGGTATCTTCCCACAATAATGAAATAAAGATCAATGCAGGGATTTTCAGAACCTGTGCAGATTTATATTAGATAATTCTATTTTCTCTGTTCTTTTATCAAACTGTGTACAGGGAAATGATTACATTTTCTTGTACGGTGTAACCTCCTGTGACAGAGAGCGAAGGTATTAGCTGTAAATCTCCCTCCCGACCAGAAAAGGCACTGTGTAAGGTTGGAGGTATGCTTCCCCTTGCCTGGCGGATTCGATGGAAGTCTGCCATCTTGGAGGAAGCATGTACCTGTGCGTATGTGGAAGGACTCTATTGCTGCGGGGCAGGCAGCAATAGGATAAGCCAGGGCGCCAGGCTGATCGCAGGGAGGAGTTCTGGTAGTACAAAGGGGACACAATACGTAAGTACGGCCCCTAATTGTATTTGGGACTGAAATCAACCGTGAAAACTTGCCCTATACCATTGTTGGTATAGGGTTGGATTGTTTTTATTTAAGTGTGAAATAAACCAAGAACATTTTACACTTTAAACTACTGCTTGGACATTTCCTTTTATCCACGCACCACTCATATCCTGACACCTCCTTATTAAACAAAGCAAATAATACAGCATTTCATACAACTAAGACAAGGATAACTGATAATGGTTCAGGTTCTGATTAGCCACAACTGAGTGTTAGCCAGTCCATATATGATTATATGAGCGCCTTTTCTACACATAGATTGTCTCCAAATATAGCACCTGCACTTAGAAAGTGACAATCCACCTTGTATTGTTTTATTAAACTAGTTTGCCCAACCCTCCTGAGAATTAATACAGTGCTCCTACCACACAGAAGAAAAACTACATCACTGTAATGAGTTGTTCAGGAACATTTTCTGTAGTCAGTTAAAACATACATTACAGCAGGCCTTACCACTGTTTTTATGAAAACTCAATCTTTCCTCTTCTGTATTTTCACTCTTGGCTGTGACTGAAGACACATCTGTCGTGCCAGCACTTTGCAACATAGGTTTCCTCAGTAAGGGGGGTTTTACATTGAGCTGCTCAGAAGATTTGGCCTTGATTTTCCCATTGTCTTTAAAAGAGCTACCAAGGACATCTGATGGATTTGGGTCATCTGCTTTCCCATCATTAGGGAGCCCGATGGAGTCACCTGTGTCCATGAGTGTGCATACCTCCGCACTGTGACGTTTCACATTAAAGTCAGGATGAGATCCCTCTCTGTATCTTAGGGATAACGAAGTAGAGCGAAGTTTAATGCCAAAGGGAGACTTCTCTTCATTATCCTCTCCTTGGCTGTCTTTCCCTACTGCAGCAACGACAGAGTCCTCAGGCTTTTTGCTAGTGATTTCACAAGACTCCTTTGCTACTTTAGGAGGTGTCTCTTCCTTCTCCATCCTGACAACAGGATTGGGTTTGGGATGGGAAGATGTACTCCCCTGAAAAGAATCATCTGTCTTAATCTCTGTTTGCTCTGTGCCTGTGAAGCTGCCCATTCTTGGACGATCCCAGGCGGACGAAATGGAAAACTGGAAAGACCCAGCATTCATTTTCTTAAATGATGACTGCTGAGCTAGGGGTTTGACATCAGCCCCCCTACCTACGTCGGCAGGTACTGTAATGACTTGTTCTTCTTTTTCAGCAATTGGAATACTATCAATAGGTTTTTTGGCAGGTTCTGAAGATTGCTTGTTCTGTGGCAATTCCTCAGGCAGTGGTTTAGTTTTCAAGGGAGATAATTTGGGATTTTTCATTGAGTCTTTTGAATGCAGGCTATTAACTGTCCTTGATGAAGCTGAAGGCAGCTCCTTAGTGTGGGTTTCAGATTGTGCCACCTTGTACAGATCATGTGTGTACCTGGTTATACTTTCTCTGATGTTCACAGAACACAACATACTACTTGCTTCTGATTTGGGAACATCTCTTAAGGTGTTATCACCAATATTTGTATCTAGTATTTGGAAATTCTCAGTGTCCTCTCTTACTTGTAATGTAGCAGTACGTGCACCTGCACCTGTATTTAAGATCTCTTTAATCAAATCCTTACTCTGTGTTTTTTGTATGCTTACAGGTTTTACCGGTACTGTTTTATCTGTCTCAAGTTTTAAGAAGTTTGTTTCAACTTTAGCATCCACAGTCACAGGATTCAATTCACATGTTGTACTGGAATCCGGTGTGTCTGGGAATAAAGCCTTGGTGAAGGTAGAGTCCTGGGTATTGTCAGAACTTGAAGAATTACGCAGCAAGCAAATGGCACTCTCCTTTTCTGTTAGATCTGTACTCTTCTCAGTCTGCTGTTCCATTAGAGTGTCAGATGCCTTGACCACTGTGGGCTTTTTATTGAGCAGAGCAGTTAAAATCCCTGTCCTAGGCACTTGGCTGGAATAGGAATAGCATCTTATTATTTCTTGTGGCTCATTTTCTTCTTCCTCTTCTTTTTCTAACAGGGTATAGTCCAACTTATTCAGGCTTTCAGAACGGGGTCTTTGTATGTTCTGCAAGGACAAAAAACTAAATTACTACTAAAATTAAACATTAACTATTTTAATATTTTTGTGCATGCTGTTTGCATTTATTTGAAATGGTTCTGCCATTCGTAAAGCTAACTTTTATTACACTGCCATTGATTTTACTGATTCCACTATGTCCTATTTCTGCTATGCTATTGCATACTTAAATGGCTGTTGATTGCACTTTACACTACACTACACAATACAGCTAGTTGTACTGCTTTTTCTTCATTGCTAAAATGTAGGCCATCTAATTTTGAGTTAGAAAGAAAGATTACTGCTGTCTGAGGATTCTGTGATCTTTAAACTTTGTGGGGTCCATATAGAGCAGACAGAGTTGAAAGGTCAGATCATTAAATTACATTCTGGAAAATCCTTCACATGATTTTAGTATCACATTAAAACATGAAGCCAATACAAAAAGGCTTTACACTTGTTTGTTCATAAATACATGGATTGGGATCTTACAGAGGGGTGTCTTCTTCCTTTGGCCCCAGCTCTCTGGTTTCTTGGTTTTACTGAAAGACGGTGTTTGGCAGCAGAATTGTCCAAACATGCGGAGAACTCGGGAGGAGAGCTGAAGTCCACGACAGGGGAGGTGCATCTATTGGAGGTCTGAACAGTGGGTGACAGTGGGCTTGAAGCCCTGTAGTTGGTTTTAGCGACTGGAGAGAGAGCTCTGGATGATGGTTGTGAAGAGACCTGAAATAAACAACAAAAATAAAATAAAAGCATGATTAGTACAAAGTTTTCTTCTCAATAACCACATCCTTGTCTATTGAAAGTAAACACTTCATACAGTACATCTGATGCAACACACGTCTCTGGATTTTTTCTTTTGCAATTACATAACTTTTGATCACTACTGAATAACTCATCCACCAATGTTTAGTTAACTCAAAATGGACATTAGACTACTACCAAGGAACTTTTGGTTCTATTTTCCACTGTGATGTAATGACGAGGAATTACTTTTTAAATGTATACTATATTCACATATTTTGCAATGACAAGTATTTCATATATTCCGTTTAATCTTAAATTATATTTATTTTACACTACTGTTTCAGTTGTGTACAAAAATTCAGACATACTGTTTGTATAATGCCTTTCATTTCTTTGGTGTACCATTTCCCAAAAAATACATATTACAGAAACTAAACAAAGGAGAGCCATTGAGATACTTTAAAATGGTGCTACTTAGTCAGTGGTGGATTTCTACATGTGTGACTGTTACTAGTAAGTAAATACATTCAGGCAAGAACTGGGAGCTCTGGAACACAATGCGAAACTGTGCTTGGCTTTCTTGTCTGCCAAATAAATAATATGAATAGTAAATTATACTGTTCCAATAAACCATATTAATGTTATTTGTTTTTTAAGTTTTCACTGTATAAGACTAGTAAAAATGGAGAAATACATGAAAAAACCTCAGAATGCACAAATACACCGTCCTACTGTACATTGTAATGAATATTGATAAAGATGGTAACATTACTGTAGAACCCAAGTCACCTGCTATTGGTGGAATTAACATGAATACAAGTGTCTCATTGGTTTTACAGTTTCTACAGAGTGTAGTATGATGTAGAAAGGTGTCCCATGAAAGTAGAGTCAACACTGTAGAAGCAGCATGATTCATTCTACATTTCCTATCAACACATAGGCTCACAAGGATTGCAAACATATATTTCTTTAACCTAATTGTAATACCATATATATGTTTTTCTTTGCTAAGACATAGACTTCCTTAAAAACTACAATGACACCTACAGTTATGGCCAAACGTTTTGCATCACCTTATAGAATTAACACATTTTACTTCATAGTCGAATGAAACCTGCTGAATCATGTTAACATACTGAATTACATACAGTTTTGTAGTTTTGTGTGGTCCAGCGGTTAAAGAAAAGGGCTTGTAACCAGGAGGTCCCCGGTTCAAATCCCACCTCAGCCACTGACTCATTGTGTGACCCTGAGCAAGTCACTTAACCTCCTTGTGCTCCGTCTTTCGGATGAGACGTAATTGTAAGTGACTCTGCAACTGATGCATAGTTCACACACCCTAGTCTCTGTAAGTCGCCTTGGATAAAGGCGTCTGCTAAATAAACAAATAATAATAATAATAAAAACTGACAAAAATGTAAAAATGTGACATTTTGAAATCTAACCTGAAATACTGTACTACTAATATGGCTTCCGGGACACTTTTGTGATATCAACTCGTAGTTTCTTTGATGTTAAATAAAAGATATAAATTATGTTCATATATATATATATATTTTTTTTTTTAATTGTCTCAATGCTAAAATTCTAGGTGATGTAAAACTTTCGGCCATAGCTGTATATTGAAAAATACATATTCGTGTCAAACAGGATTGCTAGTTCAAAAAGTTGTAACTACAAATAAATTGCAAGAAATCCTACAATTCTAGGTGATGCTAAACTTTTGGCTATAGCTGTATATAGTGAATGGATGTGCATGGTGTTTAAGCTTTATGGAATGATTTTGTTAGCTACAATCACTTTAAATCAGTGGTGATAAAGATAGGTCATTTCAATTTGAGGGCACAGCCTTTTCAATTTCAGATCACATTTTTACATATCCTAGTTTGACTTGTATTCTTCGTTGTTTTTGTATGTACTGGATACCATCAGAATTACCTGCTCTTCGTCTTCACTGCCTGTCCCAGCTAAACTCAAAGAGCTAAGATGTCTGTAAGTGTCATTGAACTGTGGGATGGAATTAGGAACAGTTTCAGTCAAAGGGGACAATGAAAACAATGGGTTACCAGCACAAAAACACATGCAATTTCAAGTTGGTTAGTAAACATAAAAACACAACACAGTTAAATATACTGGCATGCAGGGTCTGAAAAGGAAAATAATTAAATGTTAAAAAGCATCTTAACAGCAAGAGTATATGCTTGACTTGTCAGGGACAGCAAATCATCCAGAAATGTAATTAAACACTACTACACTGTATTATACTTTGAATGTATACACCAGTAAATTATGGTTTGTACCCAATGAGCATACACCAACAGTAATACTGCTTCTCAAACTAAAGAGACGTCCAAGTTCAGTCGTGTCTTTTTTCTTTACTGCATCTACATTGATAACCGAGCAAACAGATTCTGAACAGCTATTATGAGTGAGCAGAGACTAGTTGAAAATGATTTATATTCATAGCTGTACCAGCAACATTAAATATCAAAAGTACAAAAAAAAATTAAAAAACTAGGCCGTGTTTAATTAACCCTCCTATTATGTTGTGGGTCTATTTGATCCAACACTGGTTTCCAATGACCTTGAATTTAACTTTTTTCCCCCTATATAATATTTCCTAGGTTGGTTTCACAAACTTAAAAACAGAAAATAACTGTGATATGTTTATTATTATTATTTTTTTTAACATTCATGATATAGCATCAGCATTTGATCTTTTCATACTACCAGCAATCAAAAATATAATACTGGGAATTACAAACTTAGAATTCAGAAGACATTTTGATGGGAAGACCCAAAGGATAACTGAAAATAGCTAGTCAGAAGTGATTTATGACCCAAGAATGTTATTGTGATGAGCACGATGCACATGGATGCACATGGATGCAACAGCGTGTACCAGGGATGACAAGAAGCCAGAGATTATATTGGACTATAATTTATCCAAAGAGGGAGTTGACAACCTAAATAAACTGACAGCAACCTACACCTGTCAACGCATAACTACCCGCTGGCCACTGGCCATCTTCAACAATATGGTTGATGTGTCAGCATACAATGCCTTTGTCCTTTGGACTTATATCAATGCAATCTAGAATGCTGGCACAATGTTTCAATGAGGCACTATTGACACCTTTCATTCAAAAAAGATCAGGAATGCCTAGAGCACCTGCAGCAACCGCTCTTGTCCAGAATGTTCAGGCAAAAGGAGCCAGTGCATCTCTGCCTGCAGCAACTGACATTGCAAAAAACAGATACACCTGTGTGAAATACAGAAATTATCTGTGAAAACATATGTCTATCTTCTGTCAGTTATGTGCAATGTGATCTCACAGTTCTGTCCTGCATTTACAAAGGACCTGAGAGTACATATCATTCATCATGGACAGAAATTATGTTTGGTTTTGTCACAAGTATCTACAACACTTTGGCCCAGTAATTTCCGGCCAGTAAAAATATGACCGGATACTATTTAAAACTTGATTTATAAAACTACGGGCTGGTTATTTTACCAGCCAGTAATGGTTTTAGATGTGATTTTCCGTCACGGATAGTTACCGAGGGATTTTATCTAACCAATTGTCAGAGGTATACAAATGAGCCGTGCCACGTACTTTAGACATCAAAGGCATACACCGTCACTTTATCGCTACGGAATATGTCTGGAGACAGGCAGGTTGTCAGAAATATTGAGATATCAGTTTTAAAAATAATAATAGATGCACACACAGGTGCTGCACATGAATGAGAGGTTAGGGCAGGTGCAGTATATGATTTTTTAATAAAAGAAATATACTTTTTTTAATATAGTTTATATACACATGCCTTCCTGAAAAAGCACTGTAACCACCAAAAATGTAATGTGTTGTCACAGTTCATGATATTGAAATTTTGGTTGACAAAAAAAGGATCCTCTAATGTTAAAGCATGTTTCCTTTGCAGCGCACTAGAAATTATTATTATTTATTTTTTAGCAGATGCCCTTATCCAGGGCGACTTACAATTGTTACAAGATATCACATTATTTTTACATACAATTACCCATTTATACAGTTTGGTTTTTACTGGAGCAATCTAGGTAAAGTACCTTGCTCAAGGGTACAGCAGCAGTGTCCTCCACCTGGGATTGAACCCACGACCCTCTGCTCAAGAGTCCAAAGACCTAACCACTACTCCACACTGCTGCCCTAATTATAGAAGACACTACAGCACCAGCAAGCTCTGGTTATTTTCTCATATGTTTACAAAATTTAATGACAAATGGCACAGAAAGACAGCACTGCACAGACACATTAAAATACAATTAATTGTTAAATGGCAGAAACATCGCCTATGCTTTTATTTGTTACTGTATTCCGTCAGTTTGCAAATACCTGCACAATTCATTGAAATGCAATACATACAATAACATCTCAAATCTGTTTCTCATACAGTACACATTACCATGCAAAAAGCTTATTTTATGAAAATACATAAATACAGCTCGATTGAAAAACCCTGCCTGTCACACAATACTACTCGGTTTCATAGCAAAACTGGATTAGAAAACGCTACATATTTCTTGCAGTTTATTTGTAGTTACAACTTCTTGAACTAACTAGCAATCCCGTCTGACACAAATATGTATTTTTCAATATACAGCTATGGCCAAAAGTTTAATGTAGTCAATTAAACTACATTATATCGCAAAAGTCTACCGGAAGCCATAATAGTAGTACAGTATTTCATGTTAGATTTCAAAATGTCACATTTTTACATTTTTGTCAGTTTTTCGTTAAGTATATGGAAAACTACAAAGCGGAATGTAATTCAGTATGTTAACGTAACTTTATTCAGCATGTTTCATTTGACTTTATGAAGCAAAATTAGTTCATTCTATAGGGTGATGCAAAACTTTTGGTCATAGCTGTAAATAGTAAACTGCCTCTATCTATAGATGGAGTGCTATTAAAAATATGTAAAGCTAAGTAACCTACTAGATTTCTACGCACAGCAGTGATGAATACACTGTAGGAACAGAAAATAATGATTTTTTATGTATTTTTTTTACCTGCAAAACTCGCCAACATCAAAATCCTAATCATGCAGAGTCAATAATACACATTAGAAAACGACTGAGTGCGAACAGCCAACCAGCTTCCAGATCCAGCTGGCTTCTATTTTTGCATAGATGGAACATTGAAGTCCTTAATTGTGAATTCAATTTTAAATCAATCTGAGCATAAATACCGGCTTTTTCCCTTAACATTCTAATCTACAACTGATCTGATAACCTGTCTACAGGTAACCAGAGTCTGAGGCAAATAGGTAAGTGATCCTGCTTCAAGTAAATAACATTAGCTATATTTAAGTAACATTATAAAGGTGGTGTTTTAATTAGGTGATCTAGTTTTTGATTAGTACCAGGTGAGTGTGGTTAAATTGAATAGAGGTTGATTTTCAATTTGTTTGGTTTCCACAGAGCATTCTGTAGTTGTGTGATCCCATTGAAATGTATTGAAAGTATTGTATTGCTTAAGTACTGTCTTTAGCGCAGTTAGCAGCTGTTTACCAGTTCCCTTGCAAAGTGAGGGTGGAGGCTACTTAAGCTGAGTGAATCTACTAGTGGTCAGTCTACAGGTAACCAGAGTCAGAGGCAGATGGTTGTTATATTAGTCAGTTAGGCTATTTGTGCACCAGCATGAAGTGGCAGCTAACCGAAGAGCCTCACAACAAAAGAGCCGGGAGTCTAGCTGTGGGAGTCCTGCGAGGGGAGGCCTGCGCAGAGAGGCTTTTGGTAAAGATCCGAAACGAGCAGCGCTCTGCAAGCCATGTCTGTACCCTCCCCCCCACCGCTCCCGCTCCCACTGTGCCTATTTGTCTCGCTTGTCCTGCTATGACTGTCTCTCACATCCCTGTCATTCTGTCCTCTCACTCTCGTTCTCTGTCCTCTCTCCACTGCTGCTCCTCCAACCCCTCTAACCTCATCCCTCTGCCTCTCCCCCCTCTCACCCTCTCCCCCCTCGCACTCTCTCTGGTGCACTCTGGAACTGTCAATCTTCTGCTAACAAAGCTGATTTCATCTCTGCCCTTGCCTCCCACATCTCTCTCGATTTCCTTGCTCTCACTGAAACCTGGCTGTCCCCTGATAACACTGTAACTCCTGCCGCCCTGTCCTCTCTCTACGTCCTGTCCCATACTCCGCGTCTCACTGGACGGGGAGGTGGGACTGGTCTTCTCCTCTCTCCCTCCTTACTCTTTTCTGTCCTCTCCGACCTCTCCTGACTCTCTGTTAACACCTTTGAATTTCATGCTGTCCAACTAACCTCTCTCTGTCAACTCCTGCTAATTGTACTGTACCGTCCCCCTGGACCTTTCGCTCACTTTCTCGATGAACTTGACTACCTACTCTACCTAAGAAATGGAAGAGAACCAAACTCCCTGCTGCCCTAGACCTCTGCTGCTCCCTCCTCTCCTCCTTCTCCTCTACTCTCTCCTCTGCTAAATGTTCTTATTTCCAATCTATAATCCAAGCCTCCACTAACAACCCACATAAACTATTCTCTACCTTCTCCTCCCTCCTAAACCCTCCCCCCCTCCTCTATCTCCTCTGATGACTTTGCCTCCTTCTTCTCTTCTAAAATCTCAGATATCCGCAAACTCTTCAACACCTCTCCTTCCCCCCACCCCCTACAACCACTGAGTCCCCTACTAACTCACCCTCCTTCTCCACCTTCTCTCCCCTCTCAGACTCTGACCTCTCCTCCCTGCTCCAGGGTCACAAACCCACCACATGTGCCCTGGACCCCCTCCCCACTGACCTCATTCAAGCTGCTGCTCCTGCTCTACTTCCCTTCATCTCCTCCCTTCTGAACACCTCTCTCCTTTCTGGTCTCTTTCCCTCTGCCTTCAAACAAGTCTCTATCACTCCCCTCCTCAAAAAACCTATTTTGTCATATACTTGTACTTACTAGAACTGAAGTCATTGTATTTTATCTTGCTATTAATTGTATTAATACTTGTACTGTGATTCTTGAAATGTATTTTTTGTTTACGACTGTAAGTTGCCCTGGGTAAGGGCGTCTGCTAAGAAATAAATAAATAAAATAAAAATAAATAACATAAAAAGCTATAAAAACATACTTTCTGACGCTGGTCAAGAGACAAGGGAAATCATGTCTGTGACAGGACACTGTAATGAAGGCTTAATTTGCAGCTACTGGACAGCAAATAAACAGTTAAGACACCGATTGGTCCACAATTCTGTCATTAGCCAATCCACTCCCTGCCAGCTTGAATGATGCCCCGCCTCCAACAACAAGTTTTGAGTTTTGAGTTTTTCTATTCTAATTATCTTAGGGACTATTTTCCTCAGCGGAAGGTTACCCAGTGAAATATCAGAAGTTCAAGCTAAATATCGTTTTTAAAGTTTTTTTTTAAAGAGAAAATAAAGAAATACATCATTTTCTAACAGCGATAGAGTCCTCTCGATGCGGGCTCTACCGTGTGGTAGATGACCTTAAGTTTCGTTAGCGCCCTCGTCTACGGCTCGTGACGCATAACTCCAGTCGCGCTCATTTAACACACGGTAGAGCCCGCATCGACGGGCTCTATCGCTTAATTAATACAGGGACAGCCTTGTTTCCAGCAGTTTGACTCTTCAGTGCATGTTAGTTCTCCAAAAAGGTTAATAATTGTGCTCCTGTTAAATCGATATCTGCTACGAATCACAGAGCAAGTCCCAACTCAAATCTGCGGGGTCTTCTCACTCTTCTGGAAGGATCATGATTTATGTTTTCCAACCAGCCTATCCAGTTCAGATGAGTTAACAATGCAATATAATGTATGCGTTGCAAATAACAAAATACTTAAATTACATAATTATTGTTAATGAAACATACACGTTATTATTATTATTATTATTATTATTATTATTATTATTATTATTATTATTATTATTATTATTATTATTGGCTTAAATACATGCTCCTAAAGACAGAAATTATGATAGGAAATTATACCGTTAAGACACATCTCATTCTCTGCCTGTTCTGAGGCACGTGTTAATTATGATGCCGGTAAGGGTCAATTAACGGCACAATACAGATTTATGAATCAGACTAATAATATGCTAATGAGAAAATTGGTCTCTAATGTCACGATAAGTGAAGTTTTCTGACGGTAAATAGCGTTTTTGCATCACCCGATGAAATACTGTCATTTTAAACACTATTAATGGAACGGTAAAGAAGACAGTAAGTTTTAGGAATATGGGCCCTTATGTCCTATTTTTGTGTATATCAGCATTTATTGGGACAGTTATAAAGAACTGTTACTGAAAGTGAATGTACAAAAGTTATTAGAAGTACTTTATAAAAAGGTGTTTTTTTTACACTATGAAATTCTACACTATGTTCAACTTCTCCAGATATTAAGGTACAACACAATTTTGGTTTCTGTGTAATAGAATACATCTTTGAGTTTATCATAATCTGTGTTTGCATTCACTTCTAATATTTAACATTAAAGAGTAAACACTATGCAAATACATTTATTTATTTATTTATTTATTTATTTATTTTTTATCAATTGAAGGCTGTTTCAACTTGTTTGAAATTGCACCAGGTCAACATGACCGGAAACATAACAAATGTACCTAAATTCTAAACATAATGGCAATGTGCCCCACCCCTGTGTGTATTTTTGTGTTTTATGTTGTATGTAGTGTGTTAATGTTGGTGTATCGTAGTTGCTGCACGGGATATAAATGGGTGTGTGTAGCACAAGTTGTTTAAAATGTATAATTGTATTTAGTCACGGGGATTGCACTTCACTTCACGTGCATTTAAAGTACTTAATATGTGAGCACGGGGTTTTCACAGATTAGTTCACGTGCTGGGATTCAAGTGAATAATTAATTGATAATTGAATCCCAGCACAATTGTATATATAGATGCACGTTTCACTCACTCGGGGTTGTGTGTTCGGTGAGTGGAGAACGGGTGTGGAGAAGGAGAAAAAGTAAAGTAAATCAAAATAATAATTGTTAGTCGTTTAGACTCACCGTGTTTGTTTGTCTGTTCGTCCACTGTTTGTTTAGCGTTAATCCGTTTTGTTTTTCTATTTTATTTTGGCCTCAAGTGCCGTGTCCTGTGTTTTGTTCAACCTTTTATTTTTTTGTTTGTTTAATAAACGCACTGAGCGCAGCCATTGCACTTCAGTTTCACTTGCCACTACTGTGTGTTTCTTTCTGGTGTGACGTCATCCCTGCAGCTAGCCTGTCACAGAGGGTTAACAATGTTCTTTATAAACCTCATGGATCTCACATAACCATATTACAATTAAGCATTAAGACATTCGGAGGCAGGCTGCAAAGTGTAATACTGTTTACCTTTCGCTGATAGCACTGTGGTTGAGATATTTGACCATTTACTTTCAATCTTTCTTGCGCATCATGCACATCATACAAGACTAATAAAAACAATATCAGAGCATAAAATGGTTGAGACATTGTTATACTAAAACAATAAATACAGCGGAACGATTTCTAAATCTAGCCTAACTAGCTGTTGCCTTTACCCCCAAACTAAATTACACACCACGACAGTGGGAATTACCTTAGATCAGTGGTACTAACATTCCAGTCAATTCCAATTCAGGGTCTCGTTCCAACCAGGTCCTTCATTATTTCAATATACTTGCTAGGTACAACTAAATAATTAAGGGCCTGGTAAGAAAAGATCCAAACCTTGTCTTTCCTTGCAGGTTATGACCATTGTGTTGGACATTAAAACACAGACTGGAGCTTTCTCAAGCCAGGTTTAAATGAAGCCCATTGGAATAAGAAAGACATATCAGTACAATGTATTGCACTTGCCTGTGCTGCGCTGCCACGTGCCAGGCTTTCGTGTAGTGGAGATATTTCTGGAGGGCTCCTGGGCAGTCCATCATCTTCGGAGCTGGCGCCCGTGTCCTCAGTCCTTTTGCCAGGGATCACCAGTGGAGGTGGGCCAAGTCTGATGTTCTGCTGCAGCTTTAACTTTTACCATGAAACAAGATGAAATGGCCTTAATTACCATCACATTTATATTCCCAAAATACAAAAGTTCCATGCAATTCTGTCTACTATTTGGTTGTGAACAGTACATGGGAACAGCACCTCTCTTTTAAGCAGATTTTATAAAATTTCAAGGAAAGAAAACAATAATGTAGCATTAAAGTTTATTTTAACATATCTATCTGGTTGTTCAGCATGTGCATTGATGCTTTCTAAATAATGTTTATTATTTACAGAAATAAACATTACACAACTGTTCTGTTGAATATTTTCTCATAAAAACTAATTTCGCTACGCTTAATAAGGTAGTTTGTCAGCTCTGGGATCGAGTGAGCTTCTTCACAGTATCTTGTCAATGTATCTCAAACCTTAGAATGACTAGCTTCTAATTTAACTTAATTAAATTTAATTAAATTTAAATCTTTGAGCTCACAGAAAGATAGCTAGGAGATTTCTAGGTGGACATCTCTCTGTGCTGAGACACGACCATTATTTTATAGGTCAGTGACATTCATATTGGAGAATAAAAAGTGAAATACTACATAATAAGCAGTAAGTAATCTGCTACCCAACCCCAACACTGAATATTTATTTTTTTAACACTAGAAGTGCCAGAATTTCGAACTACCTAGAAACGCCAAACAGTACAAAACTTAAATAAAACATAAATAAAATAAACATTTAACTAGTAACTATTTTGTAACGGGTGTCTGTACATACAAAATTGTATAAACATTTTATTTATTTGTAAAAATAACATCAAAGGGTCTTTTTTATTAAAATAGTATATTGCACTATTTCAAAACATAAATAACTATAATGCAATAAACTATTTACATAATTATATTTATTTAACCTACCTACCTGGCAGCTTTCTAACCTGTACAGTCCACACACAATACATGCTTCTCCACTTTCCCTCAGCCTTTACCACACACTGCCCTTCCACAACAGGTGCAGACATTCAAAGTTTTATTGTCGTTGCATTTTACAACCTGGCACTGTTTCCTCTTGCATGTGGGTGCAGCAGCTGCAGTATTGCCATAAGAGACAGCTGTTCTGCCCTTTTCTGATCCATATGTGCTGACCGAAGCTCCATGGCTAACTGCAAGATTAAGTCCCTGCTGTTGCAGTTTTCCCTGGTACATAAATTAAACTTTTAAGTTTTATACAATCGTTTGTCTTTCATTATCATATTACAGCTGTTTAAAAAGCTACCGGTTAAAATGACAGGTTTGCCGTTTCTAGGTAGTTTATAATTTGGGTCTTGAAGTGGAGTTAAAAGGTCTGTTTAGATAATTAAAATAGAGCCCACTGTCTGAATTATGTTATCTTTGAACAAAAGATACCTGTAAAGCTTTTATCTTCCCAGACACATTTTCCTGGGATAACACACGTGCTGGTATGGAGGACTCGGGCATGGCCTCAGGAATGAAGATGCTGTCATGGGACAAAGCTCTTGAACCCAGAACACCTTTGGGACACCTGAAACCATAAATATTTAGAAAACACACATGTTATATATTTGTTATAAACCATCAATTCTCACCCAGCCCATTACAAACTTCAAGCCCACAGAATACAATAGGTTTTACCCAAGTTCATCTTCAGAGTCAGAAATGACTGCCATGGACTCTGGAGCCATGACATCACTAGCTGACTGGCTCTGCTTCAGCCCACCCTTCGAAGCAGAAGTGTCGCCCTCCTTCCTCTTTCTTTTACCGAACAGACGGATTTTAAAGGCTTTGAACTTCGACTTCTTCTTTCCTGAGAAAGAATTTCCATTTGATAAAAAGAAAGGAAAATAATTTAGGTTTCAAAAGAAAGAAAACAAACCTACTTACTCTTCTCACACTAATAGTTCAACTTAAAGGCTTATTTTTTAATTGTTAAAGAAAGCAGTTGAATTTGTCTAAAACTTAAATCTAAAACTCATATTTCCCATATAAGTATTGATTTTGCCACATTAGGCAAGGCCCTTTCCAAATTATCTTAAATTACAATGCAATAGTTCTGGACTAAGGTGCAATGGCAGCTCAAGGTCAGCTACATTGCTAGAAAATACATACTGGTCAATTGAAATACCAAAGTACCATATCATTACCAGTATGGTACCGAACCTATATTGGTTCCATATTCATTGTGTTGTCATTGGCTGGGTCTCCACAGTCTTGACTTATGTGACGTAGCACACACATGACAAGCACATTCCTCACGCTATAGGAAGTGTGCGTCTAAAACATTGTACGACTTTAAAGGGTGGGTAAATCGCATTCTCATGCTAAAAAGCCATACAATAGACCAAAAACACAGTTTGTTTTGCATGGAAACATGTCCAAAAGTCTTACCTTATGCTCACGAGACTTCAGTAGTGAAAATCCTGTTTGTGACGTAACCTTATGCAACTTTCTACTATAACTAAAGACCATACCAAGCAATCCTTTGTTATCTGAGATCTGCTGGAAGTAGCCCTTGCAAAAACATTTAAATACACCCTCCTGTATTTTATATTAATTAGGTTATTTCCTTTTGGAAGGAGAATGTCTCAGGCTAAAAGAAAACTACATGGAAACCCAAACTACTCGAAAAGTACTACCAAAAAAGCGTGAGAAAATGGAAACCTGAGCTGTTTGGGTTTCTAATATGGTGATACAGCATTATATTAGTATCCTACTGGTATTTTTTCTGTAAGGAGAACATTTTCACATTCCTGTATTGATAATCTAGTAAAATGATTTCAACCAATTCTTCTTTGCAATAGTACTGAGTTTACATTTTAGTGAACACACTGGCCACAATCGGTGGTTTATAAAAACCTTTAATTGCCCATCACTGGTTCAGTCCCTACAGCACTGTAATCCAGCCAAGCCTTCTCTTGAAGGGAACACCAGTGTTTTAGCTTCACCAGTGCAAACAGCATTGGCGAGCAATTTCTGTTCCCACTTTTATGGATAGCCAGATTATAGATTTGCTGTCTTGATTGATAAAGGAATTGTTTTTTTATAAAACTGAGTTGACAGATTTAAAATGGTTTCAACTTTGTTAGCGCTCCCACATCCAGTGCTCTTGGTTCTGGTGCAATTTCTTTAGTTTTTAAATGTGCAAGCATCATGTTCTGGGTCATCTGGGTCATGGTGAATTGCCTAGCAGTGCCCAGTCTATTTTGTATAGTTTTCATACACAATATAAATACATATTTACAATACATATAGATTAGAGGACAGAGTAATGTACAATACAAGCTGGTAGCACCTTGAGAGATCACAGCAGAAAGGGTGAAATTACACGCCAGCTAGGATCACATCAGAAGTGTATGAAAAATGTACTAAACTGCATTTTTAATTCAACTGTGATTGTAACTATAACAGTAAAAAAAGAAGATGCTGCATCACATACTAAAGCAACGTTTCTCAAATGCAACTACCAGCATGATTTTGTGCAGTCACAGCAGCCCCTCCCCCCCCCCCCCCCCCAAACGGCTCTCTTATTCAACCTATATCTTAATCAGCTCCCTATCCAGCTTTCATTCAGCACAGCTCATACTCATTCTGCTTCTGTTTCTGTTAGCTGCTATTGGCCAGCATTAGCGTCAGTATATTCACTCCATGTTGATTGGCCGAGTTTCTGATGATATTTCATTTTGCCATGTGTCACAAATCTCCACCCGTTTCGCTTTGTGTCAGCGCTCATTGGTTGACCAAAGGAAGAAGGCTTTAGTAGTACAACGTGAAAACAGCGCTATGGAATAATATTTTCTTTAGTGCTGAGAAAAATATGAAAACAAACATTTCTCCACATGAATTTGATGGCAAAAATCCATGTCTGTGTCTGCCACAAATTACATAGTTGACAAATACAGTAATCGGTCATGTATCCGCCTGTCACATATCTTCCCTAACCGTTTATCCACCATGATCAAGCCCTTCAGCAACGTTAGTTTATTATAAAACAGAGAAGATTAGTTCAGAGATTGTAGATCCCACCAAAGTTTTCGTACACTGTGTTGTATGTGCTCCATGCTCTACCATTGCTGGTCACGTGAGCTGTTCAGTGTGTTGATATGTAAATAAATCCTGTTTGACTGCAGGGTGCATCAAGTTCAACCTCCGTCTTGATCACATACCTGTCACTCAGAAGCGAATGCACGCACCCACACGGCAGACAGCTGCTCTGTCACAAGCATTAATACCCTGTATCTTTCTAAACAAGGGTTTAGGGGAGCTCCCTAATAAAAGTTGAATCTCAGAACAATAATTGTGTGATTATAGTAATTGTTACAGCTGTTTATAATGGTATTTAAAACAGGATTTATTTATCCGACTTTTTACATATCCGCCCTTACTCTGGTCCCACCACAGTCGAATATGCAATGGATTGCTATATTACGTTTTTTGCCTTACACCAATTTACCGTCGTGCCAGGATTTGCTTGTTAGTTTCTAGAATGGCAAGTGGTACAGTATATATACAAAACAGGATAAACAAGAAGTAAACAGTCCCGATTAGGATGCATACGTAACCCAAGGTGCCAAATAGTGACCTTAACCCGCTAAAGTAAAAGTGCTGCTTCAGATTTGGGAAGCGAGTCAGAATCGGGGGATACATATGAAGCGTCACACTTTCCAAACACTGACTCAACCTGCAAGGTAAATGTTGTGTCTAGTGATCAGCATTTTGTTTTCTGTTGTGATCCAGTTTTCTGTTATGTGGAATGCAATAAACAAAAGTGAGTTTTTTTTTTTAAATTATACAACGCTCCCCTTTCCACATTTATTTTAAGAGCATGTACAGATAAACAAAAAAGGCACAAATGAACCTCAGTAAAGCTGTCACTTGTCTTTTGCCATTTTCTAATTAAAAAACTAATTTTTGTACTGTTCCTGCCTGAAATACTCACAAGAAAAAAAAAATTAACTACTGTTAGTCATCCTTTGTTTTATACTGTAGTTAATTCAGAGGGTCACAGTATACTGATTCCGGACAGAGTAGAGGGGCTGCTGTATTTTTCAGAAGTGCATATGTCTATATTTTATTTATTTTTCAAACAATACTTATGACAAAATAGCAGTATGGCCACCAGTAAGTGTTGGTGGCCACACTGTGAGGCCACCAACATATTTATTTATTTATTTATTTATATATTTATATTTATATAGCGCCTTTAACCAAGGCGCTTAACAATTTTTAAACTAAACGGTACAATCAGGAAAAAATGGCTGAAGGAAAAAGGTATGTTTATTGGGCAAGGGTGAGGAAGTAGAGAGTGTTGCTACAGTGAGAACAGAGGCTAGGGCAGGGTTGGGCAAACAGGCAGGGACCTGACCAGGGGTTAGGGGCTAGGGCACGCAGGTTCCTACCTGTAAAATCTTCACTGCATCCTTCAGCTTCCCCCATTTTAGAGTCCATTAGCCCTGTAGCCACAATATGGTTCTCACTGAAACAAAACAAAAAAACATGTTGAGGGTAGCTAAACTTTTATACATACAGTAGTACAGTTCAACAGCAATACATACATTTTACTTAAACTATCCATATTGCATTATGGGCCCTATTCACAAAGCTTTTCTTGCATTAAAAAGATGTTCACGTTTTTTATGGTAAATTTGACCCACTTAGAAACTTGTGATACAACTGATTTTCAACTGTTTTATCTGACTTTCTGCCAAGTTTCAGGTTGTTTTGTGAGTGACCATAATAAAAACAACAACAGGTTAGAAAACATTTGTTATATAAAACCATATTTAATCCACCAAACAGAACTTTATGTACTTCCAGTTTAAATATACTGGTTAACCATCAATTATAATCAATCAAAAGTAATTTCAACCTTTAATACTCCAAGGCCGACTACATTGGAACTGATCTTCATGTGTAGGTCAAATTAAGTTGAACAGACTAAAATCTGATAAGAAAGATACTGTATTGCACAACAAAAGTTTGGTTTCTATAAGCAATGTTTTCTCCAAAATATAAATGTGCCTTTAGGTCAAACAAACCTATTTAAAATATCTAATTCAATTTTGCAGTGCCTAACATTTGGCAATAACTCTCAAATTTGTTACATCAATTTTTAGAACAGAGTTGTACAGTCCACCCTTATCAAATTTAGATAAAACACTTTAAACAAGAAGGTATACATTTGTTGGTTATTATTAGTTAGTATTTTTATATTTTGAACTATTTGCTGTTTAGACAAAACCAATAACACCTATTACATCACAATGTACCCACCTGGTTAGAATATTATTGTGTTCACTTTGTCATGCAGTAAGCTATAAACCTGGTATGTTTTATAAGGTGAGGTTAGGCGCTATTGTATTTAGCTGGATTTCAGTTCCCTTCTCACAAACCAATAAATGAAAAACAGGTTATGGACATATATTCTGATATAATGAAAGTCAGACAACAAATAGGCCATTGTCAGAAACATTTCTCTCTCAAATAGTGTTAACACGTCAGTTATTTACCAAGTAAGCATTCGTCATTGCATAGCAGCATTGTATTTGACCTTTCTATTTTCCAAAATATTGCATTTTATTTGCATGTGCTGTTACAGTACATGTTGGATTTCCAATTTGCATTTAATATGTACAACATAAAATAACATATTTAAATATTCTGCAATACAGAAGTAGCTCTGATATGATTGTGTGAATTCTGTTTTACACAATTTTGAAAATATATTGCATTCTGATTGGTCGGCTCAACTTTTCAAAGTATGGGCAATTAGCTGATTTTCTGGATCCTGAAAGTAACAAGGGAGCAACTCAAGACCAAAAACTGCTGCTTCTGCCAGTTCTGAATCTTTGTAGCTTGCTAAACCCAAATGAAACATGTTCTACTGTGGTCACTGTTTTTCAGCATCTTTGTGGACTGTTTTCTAGCTACCACATCTGATTGTGTTTCTCTAAACACTTTCATTTTAATTTGTATTACAAATCATTCATAAGATAATTAATGACATGACTCGAAGGCGATTCACACTGACTAGGTGGTAGTAGCACATGGAGTGAGGATTGTAACTGGTTGCCTACACACTTCTTTGTCAGCCAACGCTCGTCTATTGTTTTGAGTCGCGGCTGCTCCAGCGCAGTACCTCTTGAGAAGCTGCGAGTCTGTGCAGACTTTTAAGCCAGTGGATGCGTGACCTGGTGACATCTTTTCCGGCTGAGTTCACGCAGACGATGAATTTGGACAGGTTTTCCGCAGATTCTGTGCAGACTTAGCAAAGTCTGCGTATCGTGAACGCACCCACTGATGACACTGTTTTTAAGGGGTCAGCCAATAAGACACAACACACCTTTTTAAAACTTCAATACATTGACACTGTTGTTGTTGCTATGCTTAGCTCTTTTTCCGAGTTCTTGAAAGTGCCAAGAAGCACAATCATTCCTGCTGAAAAAATAGAACAGCATTGAATCTATTAAAAATAGTAAAGTTAGAAAAACGTAGAGAAGCAACCAGAAATCATTTTTTAAACATTTGTACGACAGAAAATATACGTAATTTGTATTGGTTACACTATGTCTGAAATGTGTGTCCACACCTTTAAACTACAGGTTGAAATTAATGCATGTTTTTATTTATATTGATTGGGGTGAACCTTTATGTAGGGGATACAGGAAGTGAGAATGGGTGAGAAAAGTGAGACTTTTTAAGGTTTTTAAGCCCCCTTAACCGTGTATCAGCAATTAATACAAAAGCCTTACACAATCTTCCCAAAGCCAAATGAACTGGTTACAGTATCAGAAGCCACCTCAGAAGAACAGTTGCCCATCATTTCTGTTGGGATTGGGCAAGTTTAGCAGCAGTTGTTTGGTAATGGAACATAAAATATCACAGAGTGGGTAGAAGTGTATTGTACTGCAAAAGAGCAGTTTTAAAATATGGGCATTCCATACTCAATTACTATGGAGGTAAAATACACTTGCTAAGTTATCAAGGAGGTTATGTGCAACTACTTTAAAAAAAAATATATAACATGCAGCCCTTGTAAAATGCCCACCTCTCTCATGCTAAAAGTAGAGAATAAAAGTAGACTACTTAGTAGGACCAATCATACTTTAAATTGTGCTTATATATACTGTATTATATGTATCAATTAAGAATAAACTATACACTTAACATAGACAGTCCCAAAATAAAATCTTTGGTTTTAGTTGTGTTTTTTTTTCCCTCAAACATGAATAAAAAAATAGAAGAATATGGTTTAAAATTAATTTAGGTTGTGACTTATGATATACTTGTAAAATGCAGTCAAGTACACTGCGTGCATCCTGTGTATAGCATGCCACAATGTTACAAAAATGTCTAAAAATGTGCATGTAAATTCCGAAAACGATTATATTAAATATGTCATATTTTTTTAATAACATTCTGTGTATACCTTCAATAGTATATAGTCAGCCAAGAAAATAATTTTAAAAATGTATCCTATTAAGTCGAGTCTCTTGACAGGTGCAGGCTATGAGGATCAAACCTCATTTTGCTCTGAGAAACACTCCCGAATGCAGCCAGTGTTAAAACACTGATTCAACACAGAGCTTGCGTCTTTCTACTGCATGACCTTATTGTGTGGGCCACATATAATCAACTGTCATTGTTCTTTAATGAAACCCTGCTTTCAGATTAAATTGGGCAAAAGCATTAACCCTATACAGCAGTTCTTAACACACACCAGACTACATACTTTGAAGAGGGTCCATTCAGGAGGCTTGCTTATTGCTTTCCATAGTACAGTATATATCAACTAGAAATTTGTGTTTTTGTGAACAAAAAAACTAAAGTGGTAGACCACTAGGCACAGGAACTGAATTATTTAAAGACACTTAGCCTTGGTTTACTTGCAGTTTAGAAACTCAAAATTCTCTCTATCACACACATTCATCACGCTATAGGAAATGAGTGGCCAAAATACGGTACGGCAAAAAAGTGTGGTAAATCACCTTGTGCTAAAAAGCTGCGCAAATTGACTATAAAAACAAGAAGTGTCAAGATGATGTCAATTAATGATTTATCCTCCTTGTATATTTGTATAACACTCCGTCTGGGTTTTATTTTTGGAACGCTTGTAGAAAGCTGTAAACCCCATGGATCTATACATGTACTCCTGAGGGTTGTTGTTTTTTCCCTCACTTTCTTTTCCCAGTGGCCAAATTATGCAGGCTGCACTTTAACACAATCTGAAATCATCTTGTAAACCCTGTTTTCGAAAGGTGATATCAGTAGTCTTGCAAGGCCAAATTGTAACGCTGACAGAAACATTTAAATATACTCTCCCGTATTTTAATATTAATTAGGTCATTTCAATTTTGAAGTAGAATTTCTTTCCCTAAAAGAAAACTACATGTAAAACAAATTGACTGACATTCGTTGTCAAAATCCTGGGTGTTAAAAGAGTGAAGTGCTGTTGTGGGGAGGGACACAGTTGTACATTGAGGAGAGAAATGGGGGTAAAATAAGTGGGCAGAAGTCCTAAAACTAACATTTTGGGTTGATCACTTTTAACATAAAAGAAATGTATTTTTTTCAGTGCTGTCTGAATGTATATTTTCTCTCTACCGATAATGTCCTGGGGCTGTAGTGGTTCTTGTTGTCAATGTAAATTCCCCTTTTAGCAGCTATGCTCTTCATAAAATAATGTGCACAAATCCTTACAGATTCAAGGCTGGGAGGCGCGGAGATTCCTTTATGTCTTGCATTCAGTCTTTCCACAAGTGAACTCAATGATTACTTGTGGAAAGGACTGTTTTGTTATAACAACCATGGCATTTTACTTTGACCATGTGGTAACCACGCTTTGTCTCTGTTAATAGAATAAAAATGTGTGGGCAATGATAACTTGTACCCTGTGCTGGAGGAATAAAACACAAAATGTCAGATTCATAAAACTTTAAACCTTAGAACCCAGCAAGCTGCAAAATCAACATTTAATATGAATGCTTAGAAGTATTTCATGAGTAGTCTTAGGGGCAACTTGTGCTGATGAAAGTCCTAACCAAGTTTCATAACAACTAGATAAGCGATTATGTGCATATGTGTAAAAGAAGTGGGGATGATAAGAGCACCAGGGAACCTTAAAAGAAGCGATTGTATACTGTTACACACAGTGTAGCAGTGTAATGTAGTTTAAATGTAACTGCTATTAAGTTATATTGCATATATTTTTTAACAAGCCACACACAAGCACATCAATATACCTTAAATACAAAACATAGTCGTCACAGAATATATTTTTATAAATAATAAATAGCCCTGACACTTTTCACCACCACAAAGTTTTAGAATCCCAATCAGAGGGATTATTTTATGAATTACTACCACATTTACAGACGTGCTCAAATTTGTTGGTACCCTTACAGCTCATTGAAATAATGCTTCATTCCTCATGAAAAGTGATGAAATTAAAAGCTATTTTATCGTGTATACTTGCATGCCTTTGGTATGTCATAGAATAAAGCAAAGAAGCTGTGAAAAGAGATGAATTATTGCTTATTCTACAAAGATATTCTAAAATGGCCTGGACACATTTGTTGGTACCCCTTAGAAAAGATAATAAATAATTGGATTATAGTGATATTTCAAACTAATTAGTTTATTTAATTAGTATCACACATGTCTCCAATCTTGTAATCAGTCATTCAGCCTAATTAAATGGAGAAAAGTAGCCACTGTGCTGTTTGGTATCATTGTGTGCACCACACTGAACATGGACCAGAGAAAGCAAAGGAGAGAGTAGTCTGAGGAGATCAGAAAGAAAATAATAGACAAGCATGGTAAAGGTAAAGGCTACAAGACCATCTCTAAGCAGCTTGATGTTCCTGTGACAACAGTTGCAAATATTATTAAGAAGTTTAAGGTCCATGGAACTGTAGCCAACCTCCCTGGGCACGGCCGCAAGAGGAAAATCGACCCCAGATTGAACAGAAGGATAGTGCGAATGGTAGAAAAAGAACCAAGGATAACTGCCAAAGAGATACAAGCTGAACTCCAAGGTGAAGGTACGTCAGTTTCTGATCGCATCATCCGTCGCTTTTTGAGCAAAAGTGGGCTCCATGGAAGAAGACCCAGGAGGACTCCACTTTTGAAAGAAAAACATAAAAAACATAAAAAAGCCAGACTGGAATTTGCTAAAATGCATATTGACAAGCCTCAATCCTTCTGGGAGAATGTCCTTTGCACAGATGAGTCAAAACTGGAGCTTTTTGGCAAGTCACATCAGCTCTATGTTCACAGACGAAAAAATGAAGCTTTCAAAGAAAAGAACACCATACCTACAGTGAAACATGGAGGAGGCTCGGTTATGTTTTGGGGCTGCTTTGCTGCGCCTGGCACAGGGTGCCTTGAATCTGTGCAGGGCACAATGAAATCTCAAGACTATCAAGGCATTCTGGAGCGAAACGTACTGCTCAGTGTCAGAAAGCTCTGTCTCAGTCGCAGGTCATGAGTCCTCCAACAGGATAATGACCCAAAACACACAGCTAAAAGCACCCAAGAATGGATAAGAACAAAACATTGGACTATTCTGAAGTGGCCTTCTATGAGTCCTGATCTGAATCCTATCGAACATCTATGGAAAGAGCTGAAACTTGCAGTCTGGAGAAGGCACCCATCAAACCTGAGACAGCTGGAGCAGTTTGCTCAGGAAGAGTGGGCCAAACTACCTGTTAACAGGTGCAGAAGTCTCATTGAGAGCAACAGAAAACGTTTGATTGCAGTGATTGCATCGAAAGGTTGTGCAACAAAATATTAGGTTAGCGGTCCCATCATTTTTGTCCATGCCATTTTCATTTGTTTTATTATTTACAATATTATATTGAATAAAAAATCAAAAGCAAAGTCTGATTTATATTAAATATGGAATAAACAATGGTGGATGCCAATTACTTTTGTCAGTTTCAAGTTATTTCAGAGAAAATTGTGCATTCTTCATTTTTTGTGGAGGGGTACCAACAAATTTGAGCACGTCTGTATGTGAATACAAAACTGAATATATATTAAATATGAAGTAAACTTTGGAAAATAGATTTTGTTTAATTAAAAGTCAATAATATCGAATAATTTGTAATTTGTACTGACAGACCTCTTCCCCCGCCTACATTTACCTTCTCTCAGTTACTGTACCTCTACCCAAGGTTTCTAGAAAGGGATGTGTGGCAGGGCTAAGGCCCTGCACATGGAAATACTCAGTTTCCTTTCAATTTGAAGATGACCGCCAAATTTAATATTTTTGGGATATGCCTGCTTGTCAGGTATTCGCTGAGCATTTTATATCAAAGCTGCCGGGCCCCTCCACAGAGTGACGTCCTCGACAGACAGGTAGGTAAAGTGGTGAATATTACACTAACCCTTTTTTCCAGTTGTGATTGACTCTTAAGAGCTCCCTCTTTGTGTTTTTGTGAGTTCCCTTGCAATTAATTGCTGGAAGTAGGCTTGCCACTTCCCAGGAATCAGAAACTCGGCGACCTCAGTACGCCCACTTGGTGTGTACGACCTAGTGCCCCTACAGGCCACCGATTACTCTGTGTGCGAGGTGCCTGGACATTGAGCGCCTCTGCTGCCTTGGCGGACAGGTCGTCCTGGCGCTTTTCTCGGAGAAACCTGCAGCCAGCCTAGGAGAGCTGTCGTCAGTCTCGGGGTCCCAGGACTCCCCTCCCTACCCTCCAAGCCCTGCACAAAGTATTCCTTCTGTGCAGACTTCACAGCGCCACCGCAATTGCTCTAGATCTCCCTCGAGGGGCAGAAAGAGAGCTAGAAATGCAGACCATGCGAGGTGAGGCGGGACCGAGGACATCACTCCACGGAGGGGCCTATCGGCAGCTTTGATATAAAATGCTCAGCAAATACCTGACAAGCAGGCATATCCCCAAAAGTATTCAATTTGGCGGTCAACTTCTCTTTCAGGGAACCAGGAATACATTCGTAACCTATCATTTTGTAGTTTTTTTTTTTTTTTTTAAATAATTAGCTACATTGTTTCCCACCATGCTTTGTTTTTCCTATGTATTTATATTTCTTTACACTTTGTTTGTGCATCCGCGTCGATCCATTGTTGGTATAGCGACGTGGTTAACGTTGAAGCAACCTGCACCGGTGATACCATTGCTGGTACCTTAGTGGCGGCAATGCTCAGCTGTAAATTAACTGTTTGAAAATACTTGTAAATAAACCTGGGCGCCTCTTGCGGATTCCTAAAACCCCAATGTTCTACATATTGGCATTAGATGCCATATTGGGTATAACTGTTCAGGCATATATACAAAAACGTATATATACTGTATATGTGAACAGGTTGGCTGTAGGGGTGACGTCAGACCCGGAAGAAACACACACAGCACTGCGAGTGAAATGTGAATGCGTTTGCTTGCACGTTTTAATAACACACAGAAAATAAAACAGTTGAACAGAACAGCACACAGCACTTTGAGCCAAAATAAATAGACAAACAAAAGCCAGCCCGCTTACCTCTCTTGAACACAAAACCCAGTGTGCGTGAAGCACTCACCCTTTTATGTAGCTGTACTGAGACTTGATTGCTAATCAATCATTCAATTGGAATCTCGGTACATCTGCACTTGAACTAATTGTACTCCCCGTGCATCCATACTAATACCCATTTTAATCTGTACGTGGAGTGATTGTGCAATCCCTGTGCCTAAATACAATTATACACTTTACATCACCTGTACTACATAACCCACACTCTGTGTACCAATACCTACACCAACAATAACACGCCACATGCAACATATAACACAAAATACATACAGGGGCGGGAGCATCCCACTACAATATATTATTGCCAAAAATTTATAGCATTCCCTGAATAGACAAACTCCAAAATATTCCCTAATCAATGGCAAAATCATGGTTAAAATTCTTAGAGTAAGTAGCAGGCTTTCGAAAAATATAGCATAGTACATCCCGACGTGTTGCTACAACTGTTTAAATAACATACCTGTCATTTTTATTTTCATTGTTAACATCCTGACAACTTTTCACACTTATAACGTTAAACTCTGTTTTAAAGCTCTTTTCAAAATGGCAGCTCTAGTGCATGGATAGTGTAAAGATTATTGCCCACATTGTGAAACACAGCAAAAAGGATATTGCTCCTCTAGAAAGAGTGCAAAGAAGAGCAACCAGAATTATCCCGGGTTTAAAAGGCATGTCGTATGCAGACAGGCTAAAAGAATTGAATCTATTCAGTCTTGAACAAAGAAAACTATGCGGCGATCTGATTCAAACACTCAAAATCCTAAAAGGTATAGACAATGTTGACCCAGGGGACTTTTTTGACCTGAAAAAAGAAACAAGGACCAGGGGTCACAAATGAAGATTAGATAAAGGGGCATTCAGAACAGAAAATAGGAGGCACTTTTTTACACAGAGAATTGTGAGGGTCTGGAACCAACTCCCCAGTAATGTTGTTGAAGCTGACACCCTGGGATCCTTCAAGAAGCTGCTTGATGAGACTCTGGGATCAATAAGCTACTAACAACCAAACGAGCAAGATGGGCTGAATGGCCTCCTCTCGTTTGTAAACTTTCTTATGTTCTTATGTTCTAATTCTAATAATGATCCATGATGTGGTATGGAACAGAAAAGCCTGAGCACTTGTTATGTATTTAAAAAAAAAAAAAAAAACTAATTGCTCTTCCTGCAGTGATTTAGAGGACAGATCTCAAGCCCCAGTGCACTAAAGTGGCATTTTGAAAAGAGCTTTGAAGTTATAAGTATAAAAAGTTGTCAGGATGTTTAACAATGACAAGAAAATTACAGGTACGTTATTTAAACAGTTGTAGCAACACGTGGGGATGTATAATGCTATATTTTTCGGAACCCCGCTACTTACTCTTTAAGACCAATAGACTGTAAACAGACTCCTATAGAGAGGTGCTTTTTAACCGGAGAACATTTTCAAGGATAATTTCTGCTTTTGGTTACTTATATATCAGCTCTTGAAATCCAGTTAAGCCACAACAAAAAAGGAATCATCTCACAGTTCACATTATCCCATATACAGTAACACCAAATGCTTTCAAGAGTAGTTCAGTACTTAAGACAGGCATGTTTCAGACATCCTTATCAAGTACACCTATCTAAGCTGTCATATATGTCAGCAGCATTTTACCCCCTTCAAATGAGATCAAACACAGCAGCTACACTAAGCTGTGTGTGTTACTAAATGCCTGCTATGTGAGCAGGTTAAAGAACACTGCAAGTTTACCATGAACAATTCATTCGCAACTGTATTTAACTGCACTTTTCCCCCTAGGATAGTCATTTTGTATTGGCTTCTGATTTGATTTTTAATTATATTTGGAGATATTTCAGAAACGTAGTACCTTATAAACCCAAAAGCAATCTGATTCGTAGGTACTGGTATTTCCTGTTAAAGGTTATCAGTATAACCTAAAACTTAGGGAGGTGGAAGATCCCTTTTTAATTTTTTACATTTAGTTTTTGCTTCCTGAGCTGCAGCAGAGTATGCAGATAACATATATACCCCCCCCCCCCGTTGCAGGGAATGTCAGGAGCATACCTGTTTAAAGAAGGCTTCAAAAAAGGAGAAAACATGGGAGCCTTTTTCTAAAACTACATTTAAGGAACATAAACAAACTCAAAGCCTATCAAGGTACTGTTCCAGATCAAGAACAGTTCATAGATGGATAATATGAAGCAAGTATGGGTTAATTGTATATTGTGGGATATCTTGTTTTCCAGGACACCGGTAGCATTCAAAATGTTTTGTTTTAGATTAAAATGACATTAATTATGCCTTGCTTACTTATTGTACGGATGTGCAGGGATCTTTTACAATTTGTCATTTTTTATTAACCAATTAATTTTATTAACTAATTACTGGAAAACAGTTATTGGTGTTGGCAAGGAGTGACAAAGAACTATCTAATTATATGTACTGTATGTTGATAAATATGGTCATACCACAGAAAATGTACCTGACAATTGTATTTAAGCTTTAACAAGAAACTCACATGTACCATTTTCCCTACAAACAGGGCTTTGTTAATTCACAGCACAGCAACTTACAGCTCTACCTAATATCCCATGCAGTAAAGCACAAAAAATAAATGTAGGTCAAACAAGACAAACAGCTTGTGGAATGGGAATCTTGCTCATATCAATTACTTAAGTACTGCAACATAGAACTACCAACACAGTTCTCCCATTTAAACAAACTAATTCATCTACCTAATGTATTAATTCACCTGACTTTTCCCTCTGTAACCAGAGCAAAATAAATGTCCTCACCTTGAGTCTCTGGTGATAAGCCATGGTTTGCCATCCAGTTCCCTTCTCATTCTTGTCTAAGAGGTTTCTCTAGAAGGCAGACTGGATCACACAGTGCTCTCCATTCTCAGCAAGAGATTATGCATACATTGACCCCTGCATTCCTCTGTAATTACTGCACATATTATGTTACTGTGTACATTAAACAATGCTGGCTGGAGATACCAGTGGAAGCATTTTTTCGGAAGTCCAAGAAAAAATGTGACACAGTTAGCACGTCCACGCTCACTCTCAGAGATGCTGCCTTTTTAACTACAAGGAGCCCCAGTGATGAACAGTTCAGTGAACACTGACTGTTTAATAAGCAGGCACAGTGCTTCCTGCTCTTAGCGTGACGATGATGGTATCTGACACGTGAGCCGAACGCAATGCTTAACAGTTTTCACTGAGTGCACTGTTTGCATTGCACTGGCTATAGAACTGCTGCCCTTTGATGTTGCAACAGTGTTCCTCATAAAACTAGTTACACAGTGCACTTAGACCATTTTATTTCAGCAAACAAGATCCAGAACCTTGAATCAACACCTTTTAAAAATGATTTAGGGTACACATTATTTACATTTGTTGAGGATTTCAGTGCTGTAAATCAAGGGAAATACAGCACAGAAGCGTTCAGCACACAATCTTTGTATCTCGCCCAGCAAACTTCCATCTCCAGCTTAACTCTTTACTGACGAACCCTAATGTTTTGAAACTGTGGTGTATCTGTATATTTCATGTAAAAAGAGATTTGGACTAAATATAAAGTGTGTACTGAAGTGAACACTATTTAGAAGACCATCCACTTGTCTGCAGGTGAGGAACACGAATGTACACTGCTATTGTTGGGGTACAGGGAATTTGTATGACACAAACTTTATATTTATTTCTTCAGAAGACAAAAACATGACCTAATATCCTTCATTGTTCTTTTTAGCACTCCATTTACAGTAACAACTAAAAACAAATGGACATTTATATTATATACTTTCATGTTGCTAGGATTACTAACATCACCTAATAAAACAACAGATTCTCAGATCCACATGCAAATTATGAAGATAGTATCAACACATTTGGGGTATGTTTGAGCGAGATGCTAAATATATTCAAAATGACCTCATAGGCCATCAAAAGCAGGAGCTTTCCTTAGTTATGAATGACACTCCTATACCTGAAAAAGGAAATAGATTTGTTTTTATATTTAAGAATTCCCTATCCATGGCTGTGGTCATTGTTTGTGTTGATAGACACTTTGTAGATGTGATATTCCTCTGCATCATTCTCCACCTATCAGTCACCAATTCCATGTTTGGCCATTGATGTGTTAAGCACACTGTCATTCTTTCATTCTTTCTTTCTCTCTTTCAATTGTCAGTTTTATTGAAGAATATTTAACTTTTTGTCACTAATTATTTTCTTTAATTTAGAAATAATAAAATACACTAAAATTCAAGACAAATGTTTTAACTAGAAGTCTTTTTCAATGCCTTCATTTCATTTTTTTTGTATTTCTAAATTCAGCACTATTGAGTGTTTAATGGATGATTAAAATAATGTAAAATAATGTCAACACAACCATTGTCCGATGTTTAGCATCAATAAAACATTCTAGCACTAATATTACCCAGCATGCTACAGAGGGCAGTTCAAACAGCACAGTACTCGAATGCAAGTTGACAGGACTCCCTTCCCCAATTTAAACCCGTTACCATCTGGCAGTGAGATCATTATTCAGATTGCCGTGTCACTTAGTTCCACTTGTTAGAATGTTGCTTTTAGAAACAACATGAGCTGCTTAGTGAACCTTAGAGAATTACAAGTTCATAACTATAGTACTCTGTGCTAACAGTTAAGCTCCTTGTTTTTTCTTTCCACGTCTCAGCAAGTGGAATTACATACAGAGTAAACATATTCTGGCTGTTGATTAATTAGAAACATTTCCTAAGAAACCACCTGTAGGGAATCAGACACACATGTAATTAAGGTGATAGGTAAATAGAGAATATGTTCCCAGTAGACAGTTACGTAATATGTAAAATTAAAAACATAACTACTTATACTAATCAGCCCCAAGCTCCTTATTACAGTAGTTACAACTAAGGTGTTCTGGCAGAGATAATTGTCATCTTTCAAAGGTCTCTTATGGTTAGTTATACTAGTTAGTTATACTAGTGATTTCAATGAGTACACAGTCTTGTACGAACAGTAGTACCTCACAAACAACAACATATTGTAATAAGGAAGATGTCTCACAAGTGCAGTGACACCCACACTGTTATCCTGTTCCTGTCAATGCAGAATGCCTTGGTGGTTGTTATAACTGGGGTAAAATGGGCAACAAATCCCTCACCAGCGTTGAAGGTTGAATACTTTTTTGTGAGATAAATACTTTGAAATTACTAACAAGTTATTACACTTCCACAAGGACATGACAGAGGGAATCCATATCCAATTACAGGAACTGTTATATGTAGAATAATACTGATATGAGTCAGGGATGAATTCATGAAAAGGGCACACGCTGACAACCTATCGTTAACTGTGCATATTTAAAATTAAAAGTGCAATCGTAAGCAGCTGCTTTCACTCATTCCTATCAAAATTACATCTTGTTCGAATAATGGTTAACTTATTTATTTAGATGCACCAAGAACAAAAAAAGTAATGGTTTTACTTTAATCACTAAATAAATATGTAGGAAGAGTGTAGACACATATATACATTTCACTACAACTCTTTGGTTGATAAAGCATCCCAAACATTTATTTATAGTCTCTATACACTCTCCTGGGGATGTGCATCCGTAACTGTATAGGTTAAAAACAATACAATTAAAAATATGCATATTTCTCTCTCTCTCTCTCTCTCTCTCTCTCTCTCTCTCTCTCCTTTTGTCTGAAACATCTCTTCATATGAGAAACGGTGTATTTATTCCAAATTTCTTTTAATAACAAACCAGCACCCCTAGTTAGTGGCATTTCTGACGAGCTGATTTTAGCATGTGGTGTCGCTGAGAATTTACAAAATAATTTCTTTTTTTGGGACATTTTCAATAACTGTTCTACTGTGCTGTGTATACAAGCTTCTGACACACAGTGACATTCTCAATGCGCTAGCAGTCCCTCATGACAAAATTCACAACAAGCATGACACCATGAATGCAAGTCAACCTTTGGAGCCCTCTGACTGTCCTTGTATACACCAACTACTGTACATAAAATACAACTGTTGAACCTGTTTCAACACAAGATATTTCTAAATTGCAGTGTTTAAGTAGGTTTTAACAGTATACACTACTTTTCGATTTGTTTGTTCTACACGTTTATGGTAAGCATGTTGCAGACTTTGCAGCAAGGACTGTGGTTAAAGATTTTTTTTACTTAAAAAGATAAACAGGTGTTGGTGCTGCTTTGTTTTATTAACATGTTTAACATAATAGCAACCTAATGCATGACTTCCATCATATACAGGAGTTACAGTTATGTTCAATAGCTTTCTGCACCCCCATTATAAAAATTGTTCCAGCGCGACTGCATCGATCTGAGGTTCTGTCACTCTTTTTATACTGGAGGACCGTTGTATTGACCTTTCTGAAGCAGGTGGAAAGCAAGTGGTGAAAGTTTAAATGATCCATCACTTTGATCTTTGGAAAATAGACATCAATGCATAGATCATTATATATTCCACCAAAAAGAAAGCATCAGAATAACTAATAGACCAAATTAGCAGATAGATTCCAGTCGTGTTTTCTGCAGCTTTAGAAAATCGCAGGGAAAAACAGAGGTGCAGAAAAAACGGTCGAAATAAAGATGTAAAATAACCCCCCATGTCTCCTGGTGTGCCATAGTTAAAATCACAATTTCCACTACATTATTTTAGTGTCTAAACATTAATACGGTAATGCTACTGTTTGTCTTCACACAAAAGAAACATGAGAGCCCCCGAGTGTAGTCTTCATTGGGCTTAGTTCTCAAAACTATTTACTAGCTATTGGCTATTGAGTTTTTCAGAACTGAAAAAAAAACAAATACAAATCTAGCCCATTGTATCTTCAGTTTTAAAAACAGCTCTTTCAAATCTTGATTTATATATATATATATATATATATAGTAGTGATCTGTGTGTTTGTGTTTTCCTCTCTGTATTCCCGCGGTTTCTACTAGATTCCCGCTCTGTATTTCCCGCTGCTCTTACCTCTGTGTCTGTGTAATCCTAGCCTACGTGTGTGCGTTCTGTGTCTCCCCTGTGATTGACCCTGTCTGTATATGTTCCCATTGGTCCGAAGTGTGTGGCCGAGGACCAATGGGATGTGTGTCACTCTGCCCCTGATCTACATATGGGGGCGGAGCTAAGGGTATAAGAAGGGTCTGGGCCCGGCATTGTCTTGTCTTGGTTGCTATGGTTGTGAATGTCCTGTATCCTGCGTTGCTGTTCAGAGCTGTGGACTCTCTGTGTCTTGAGTGTGTTGTGCTAAATAAAAGCATTGAAAAGGAACAAGCGTCTCTCTGTTTTCTGTCTCTTGAGCAACACACTACAATATACACAGTAGAACCTGTCATATCCGATAGTGTTACATACAATACCCTCTATTAACCGATAGACCTCAGCCACACACTTCGCCCATCTTGCTCGTTTGGTTGTTAGTAGCATGTGTTAATTATACATTTCTGAAACAAGTCGTAAATGATAACTCGAGTGTTAATCAAAAAATCGCTATGTAGCATTGATTTGGGCATTTTCAGGCGGTTGTTATGCCTATTTCTTTATAAAATAATCGTCCTATTGTGATTTCCGAAATTATGTTGATTTACTAAATAATGTTAATATCTTAACGAGCAGTGCTTCTTGGACTATTCCTTTTGTTTGCGTGCTAATTTAAAAGCAAATCTGTGTTAATTGTCATACTTTATCAGGAGTTCATTGAACTTGGAAAAGGAGGGTTTTAATTAACGAAACAGTATATAACTCACCTTGAAACAGAAATTTAACAGACCGCGGCTGACGATACAGAGTGAGAGAGAGAGTGTACAGGACTAGAGTTAATTTCTTACAGACAACCTAGATAATTAGATATTTGTAGTTATAAAACTATTTTAGCCTTTTTATACTTAGAAAAATAATGAAGGAGATTTATTCACTTGTTTTAACCATTTGTAACCTTGGTATAAAATGATATACCATTATTTGCACCCAGTGTAATGTTACTGCCAAGAAATTATCAATGCAACTGTAGCCTATTTGAATTCTGCATACGTACATTATATGACAGCTGACCTCTACTGTTGATTTTATTTGAATTATACAACTAAAATCTTGGTATAGAAAACGGCATATTAGATATTACAATAAAGTTTCCTTAGGTGATTGTGGATTTGCAAGCATCCTTGGCTTTTAACACCTGTGTCTTATCCACACAAGAACTAAGAACAGGCGTACAAGGACACACAGATCCACTAGGAATGTGATCGAGATCATTGACATGGATTTTGCCTAAACGTATTTGTAATGTTGTCAGGCTCCCCCCATACTTGTACAATGTACAATTTCACCTTCACACGTTTGTATGTATATAAAATGTTCTTATAATACTTTAAATGTTAGGTGGCTACTTCTAATCATGTTCAGTTAATATCTCGGAGGCGAGCAAAGGGTACCAGAGAAAATGCATGATTAGAAGATTCACCGAACAATTAATTATAAACAAATTGTTTATTGGGTTAGGGAGTTCTATTGTAATTTTAAAAGCTTAATAAATATATAATGAAGTGTTACATACATGGTATACATGTATAATAACTAACAACTACAAACACAAATGGCACTTCAAACGTATTTATTTATAGCCTACAATCGTACATACTAAAATACATATAAAAGTAGATGTCAACATAAGAAAATAAATTCCAACCAATATACATACATGGCTTATGGTATTTTTTTTTTCTTTTTAACCAAAAAAAGATAGCAAAATGCATATTAAAAGAGTTGTATACAGTAACCTGTGGCAAAATATCCCCCTGAATGAGGGTAAATGACTAATGGGGTTTAATTATTATTTATTTATATATATATATATATATTTTAATCCGTGCCGTCCGATTTTTACCCACACGCCAGATAATCGTAAATTAGCATTTTATATGTGAAGTGTTCTAAAAAGATGTACATTCTGCATGACAAAATGCACAATTTAAATGAAGTTTACAAATTATACACAACATAGATATTCCTATTACTTTTTATTTCCATTTGGCTGCTGCTCGCTGGTGGGAGAGCCGCCTCCCTGTACGCTAGTAGTTTCCATCACAGCGAATTATGCTTCCATTCATTTTTCTTGATCTCGTTAACATGCATTTTGATTAATGAGTTCCCCTTAGCAGGAAGTGATGTAGGTGACCTGCGACAATTAAGCTTTTTAAGGAGAAATGCCTCCATTAACATAAGAACATAAGAAGAACATAAGAACATTAGAAAGTTTACAAACGAGAGGAGGCCATTCAGCCCATCTTGCTCGTTTGGTTGTTAGTAGCTTATTGATCCCAGAATCTCATCAAGGAGTTTCTTGAAGGATCCCAGGGTGTCAGCTTCAACAACATTACTGGGGAGTTGGTTCCAGACCTTCACAATTCTCTGTGTAAAAAAGTGCAATTCATTTGAAAATCACTTGCTACTAAAGCTCTTGTTACTATACCACGAGTTCCATACAATAACACTGTTTTTTGAAAATCCTGCCCAATATTTGCACATATTTATTTTTTATTTTTTATGAGGGATATACCTACATGTAGTTCTTGATACAACTGTCTGTAAAACATTCAATTGCTGATTAAGGTCCCAAGGTATATAAATATTATCACAGTAATCAGGGTTAGTATATAAAAAAGGAACAGTATAATGTGATTGCTCTACAAAATACATAGTCTTCAGTAACACTTTCATTCTCATTAAATGTAATTTATTTAATTATACCAATACACATGGAGACAAATATTAGACACAGGACTTGAAGCACTTCTTGTTTGAGTCGATTTATTACCACCTAAAAACAAAACAATCAAACAGTTAACCAGTTGCGGTTTAGCTTTTGAAGATTTCTCATTCATATCACAATACTGTAGATGGTCTGTCCTGCATAGTACACCATTGGTAAGTTAAAACTTCTGAATAAATGAACAGTTGGAAGCAAGCATCCTACAAACAACATAGGATAAGCCAGATGTTGACATATTTTCTAATGATGGGATTTATCTCCAGCCTAGTGCTTGTTGCAGTGCTCACATCTGTACCACTTAATGAATTAGGTTTTCAGAATCACTCTGAAATAATTATATCACTTCATAAATAAAGTTTTCAAAATTGACTGAACTGATCATGCTGTGAAGAATCATTCACTGACTATTACATGAAGACACCTGAACATTTTAATAGTCTATTTTAGTATTTCTACAAATCTTACCTGTAACCTCATATATTTATAATGTATAATATGTTCATTGTTAATTTTAGCGCTACACGGAGAGCAATGCAAGAGGAATGTTTTTGGGGTGTCACATTTCAGTTTAGTTTAGTTTACTACAACTACTAAACATTAATCCATACTAAAGATTGAAATATTAGCCCCTAAATTCATGCAGTAAGCTATTAACTTGCTTATTATTATTTATTTAATTATAACAGTTTACTTTAGTTCATTTTATATAACTTGCTAAATGTGGAGCATTGTTTTAGCAATGTAGTTTAATTACACAATTTCTAAATGCTAGTACTAACTTGAGGCAATACAGTAGGTTACAGTGGTTGAGTCTCCATGCCTGATAGACGGTCTGCAAAGATGCCACTTAGTATTAATTGTGGGCGCTCAACTACAACCGGACTTCTCAGTCACTGCCCACTTTGGCTGGATTTCAACTATCAACCTATAGAAGACAGGCTTACACAGTATATCATTGCCAGCAACTGGCCCACCCAAAGTTATAACTCACAGTGGATATCTTCTAGGGTTATTTCTTTGTTAGCTGACAAGTCCATTAAAAACTTACCAGGCAATAGACATCTATACTACACACCAATATAATAATAAAGCAGACATGAAATACAATATTCTTCTGTGACAGAGAGTGAATTAATCCGAGTCAACAATCTCCCTCCTGACCTGTGAAGGCACGGTATAACATGAACAGTGTGCCCCGGACTGGATGGTTTGACAGTTCATTCCAGGGAAAGGTGGAAGTCGGCCATCCAAAAAGGGGGCAAAGCCACAATACTAGAAGTCAGTGCCTTACTGCATTAGGCGATGTGTCATGCATGGATTGGAGGAGACGTGATTGCACTCGCTACCAAAGGGGGTGTGACTGACGGTATATCAGGGTGTGTGGCCAAGCGATCTGTTCCTTTGTTATGATTGCGAAACGGAGTGCTGGAAGAACCATAAAACGAAACCGTGAGTGTTTGTATTTGTTTTGTCAATCACTGTTTTTTTTGTATTTTCGTAGATGGCTAACAACCGGGAGCTGTTGCTGTTCCAGGCAGCATTAAAACCAGGATTCCAAATACTGCACTAGTCACAAAATAACTATGTATTCACCACCAGCATTGGAGCACAGTGAGGAAACCCTGTTTTGCGTAGCTGTGCAACTACACATTGCTGTGTAGTTGCCAGCATTATGATTTAACAGTGCTAAACCGTGAAAACAAATAAAGAACTGTTAGGACCGTGAACACTGTTTATTGTCGTTGTTTGAGTACTGCACCACCTCTACACCTGCACACTACAAGCCACATTGCCACACCTTCCGTATAGGTATATGAGTTTAATTTAACTTAAGCCCGATTGCACATGTATACATTTGAGCCACTGTTTACCTACTTCACTTTTTTCACTGAACAATAAGCTCCAATTGATATGCGTCAAAGTGGCCTGATAAATCTGTAACTTGACTTGTTTGGATTCACACTTCAACTGTATGCAGCGTAACAGTTTAGAGCCGGGTACATTTTTAATCATTGTTTTTACATAAGGCAAAGTTGTAAAAACACCTCAATGCATGTTTCTTTGAAATCGTAGCAGCAGGGAATACCTCCTTAGCTCAAAGAGAGCTGGAGTGTCAAACAAATTTGGGGGAATGTGAACAAATGTAAACAAACAAACTGGAAACTTTCTGCAAAGAAGGCTTGTTAATTATATTTTAAAATAAAGCCAAACATCATTGTCAAACACTGCTATGCACTGCGGTCATTACCATCTTTATTAGGTTTGAGGGTACAGTTAGCGATCCTTAGTGCTGAACTTTGATGATGTGCCAACATCTTACATAAAGCGAAGCATAGCAACTGTTCCAATAGTAAATCCCCACCCATTCCAGAGAGCTGCAGTGAAACGATTTTTAGATAACGTTTCTCAAGGGTTATATAAATAACTGTGTTGATGAAATACAAGTTGTTCAAATAAGATAAGTGATGACAGCCTATATGTTTTTTTTGGTTCAAATCATTCTGCATAATCGTCATTACATTCCAGTTAACTCCACCTAAATGACAAACTGACAGCAATAAAAATAAACTCCGAAATTACTCTTAATTGTATAACGATGGTAGCAAATTCCAATCTGCAATTAACCTTTTCCATTAAATAAAGAAGTCTTAAAGGCAAGTGGCAAATCTAAACAATTGTTTTGGTTCAATCTTAGACTGCTTTTCACACTATTTTACACGCTAGTGCCTGAAAAAGCTGCTGGTAAAAGGGTTCACAGATTCTGAACATTATACTACACTAGTATACTGTACTTTTTACATATCGTTTGTGTTTGCCCAATATAGCACACTGCAGTAGATACTATAATTCTATTTTATTCTATTTTATTCTTTGAATACAAGTTCCTTTGAGCATAAAAGCATGGACTGCAAACACAGTGGAAAAGCATTAATTCCCATAGCAAACAGCAACAAATAATCCGCCCTCTTAATAACATTGTATATGGATCACTTTAGGATTTCCCATGGGCTATATAATCCCTGAGCAGATTAACGGTTAAAGTTCATAGGTAAGGTAGGTAAGGCCTTTGTCTGACAAAATGATTCAATAACAGAAAAGAGAGCAGAGAAAGAGAAAAAAATAACTTTAACATTAGTCTTTAAGAAGATGTAGAAACATACAGCATATTGTAAAAAAAATGTATATTACATACAATAGAGAGAAACACACATTTTGGTTTGATCTATTATTCACAGAAAATCCTATTCTAAGAGGAGGAATTGAAAAAGCCACTAAAAAGTACATACAAAATGTAACATTTTCAGTAAAAACTCTGGTGGCTTACCAGTTGTCAACAATGCCTCGTTGTCCCAGCTTCAGCTCTTCACAGGGCCTTCTGTTCTCAGAACAGAACCCTCAGCTTCCCAGCATCTGAAGTATAAGAGAGCAGCCAGCCTCCAAGAGGGGAAGCATCTCGACCCGACACAGACTCTGTTACATCAACGGCAGGCACTGGAACGGCTGGTTAAGCTCCTTACGAATTTTGAATTGATTTGGACACCATACAAGAGAGCTTCAATGTGAGTGTAGAATATTCACTTTGCCTTGAGCATCAAATGATCCCACTTCTGCCGCTGGATGATCCAGTGAGAAAGGGGGAAAAAAACACTGCTATCCATGTGTTGCTAGGAAACACTGTGTTTCTGACCTGAATTTTTAGCTAAGTTTGGTGTTACCCTGGAAGCCCAGCTATGTTGTCTTTTTTTTCTTTTGTATTTCGCAATAAAGGATTAGACAGCAGTCAAAGACCAGGCTGAACCACATTAAGGGTTTTAAAACAGCAGTAAAGACCTTTGTGGATAATGATATAGTGATAAGGTGTGAGATTCTCTAGTACTGTACAGTACAAAATAGCTTTCTTCATAAAGGGGCTGTTTGCGTGTCATTGTTTACAAACGTATCACCCCTCCCTTTAGATACACAGTGTGACCTATCTACTTCTGCTCAGCATACTAATGCTCTCTGCGTCAGCTGGATGCCTATCCTAGCACTCAGCACTATGTTCTCACGCAGCAGCCTTCAGCAGAAGGCAATGGATAGGGTCACTTATTGCCTACATGTGCTAACTAGAGTACGTATCTTTTGCTGACAACCACACAACTGGCAGCTGGCACTTAAAAAGCAAATTTTTATGGGTGTGAAATCACAGCTATCTTAACTAATGTATTTAGAAACCTATGCAGTACATGTTTACAACGCCAGACTGCCACCACTGAATCAAAAGAGGGTTTTAAAATGCTGGCAGTATTACAATAAAAAAAAAAAAGAATAAAACCTATTACTTTTAAGGAACATACAATAATAATAATAATAATAATAATAATAATAATAATAATAATATATTATTATTATTATTTATTTCTAGCAGACGCCCTTATCCAGGGCGACTTACAATTGTTACAAGATATTTTTACATACAATTACCCATTTATACAGTTGGGTTTTTTTTACTGGAGCAATCTAGGTAAAGTACCTTGCTCAAGGGTACAACAGCAGTGTCCCCCACTGGGGATTGAACCCACAACTCTCAGGTCAAGAGTCCGGAGCCCTAACCACTACTCCACACTGCTGCCCTATTATTATAATAATAATAATAATAATAATAATAATAATAATAATAATAATAATAATAATAATAATAATAATAATAATAATAATAATAATAATAATAATAATATTGAAATTAATGTTTTAAAATGTACTGTTACTGGTAAAAACAAGGTCCAAAATAAACCATACAAGAACACTGATTCACACGGATGAATAGCAGCCAAGTAACACTGCGGCCATTGTTGGGTAGAAAGAACTCAGGAAGAATAGCCTCTCAGTGCTGAAGTAGAAGGATTCTGTCCAGCAGCCAACTACTTGGAAGACTAATTAAATACTTTTACTGTTCTGCAACCTGATTCAGTTTCCTTTCTCAAAACCGGCACTGATAGACCAGCCTTATGATTATATTTTAATCGACTCTCAGTTTCAGTTTAAAAAAAAAAGGTTCTTGTCAGTTGGATTTCTGATTTAAAAAAAAAAAAAAAAACGTATTTATTGTGTCTTATCAGAAATATAAACTGCGAGCAAATCCCAGGTGGTCCCTAATAAATGTCCCTAATTCAAAATTAGACACCAACACAAAAACTGTAAATTCCTTACAATACACCTTACACAGCATCTCAACAGACAAGCCCTTTTTTTTTGATGTGGGTATTTACAGTACTCTTGATGACATTTATTGAATTGATCTACAAAGTGGCAGATCTAAAAACGTCTACCTGACAATGTATGAGGCAAGAGAAACCTGTCTTTAGCTACAGTGGAAGCCAAAAACAGCTAAAAAACCATTTGAAATATGGCGTGGTACTCTCCGTGGTAAAATGAAGTCAATACAATCTGCAGTTTTGTTAACCTGCCCTGCAACTTCTGCAAATAAATGAATATCCCTTTTCTCATCTGATATTTCATTGTTTGTGTATATTTATGTGAACCTATAGAAGTTGTAAATACATTAATTACTCATTTATTTTCACTTACCGTGCAGCTGTGTGCACGTTTATGACTGAGAAGTAATGAATGGGTTTCTTGTCAACAACACATTTCCCAAGGGTGAAAGTCGACAATGTACAGTAAGAATTATATGTTATGTATTATTTTGTTTATATACTTCAACTATTGTATGAAATTCATTTTGCTGGTTACACAGAACTAGCATTGACCCGCCTCCCATTAAAAAAGTATGAAATGTATTGTTCTTAGAATTATCTTTGTAGAGCACTGAATCAGATGGCACAAAAACATCTGGTTTCCTCATCTAAATTGTTTCAAGAAATATTGAAAACATATGCATGTATTTTGCAAATATTTTTAAAGCAAGCATAGCAGCCAGAACTTCCAGAACCTTACCGGTGCTATAGTTTACAATGGTCATATGACACACATCACCAAAAAAAAAATATATATACATATGCTCATACCGTAGGATACCAACCACTGGAATGAAATATTAAATCTAGTATTTAAAAGTATATGCCCATGTTCAATAAATTCAATACACTGGCCAATTTACAACTATGATATTAACTTACAACTATTGCTAAACTTCTTCATTCGCATGACTTGCACAGGACTAAAAATCAGGTGTCCTCAGAGTTGGTCAAATGCAGAGGATGTCTAGTAACCTCCATGACGTGGATTAGTTTTCATCAAGGAAAGTCGGTAAATTAAAAATGAAATGCAATGCTGTGGCCTGAGATGGAGCTTTTGTGCATGATTTGTAAACAATGAACTGGGTGTAAATAACTAATTTCATTGTACCTTCTTATCAAAGGCTAGAATAACCATTTCATTCCTTGAGTGATGTGCATTGGCATATAAATATCTTCAAATGGATGCTTCAAACGGTGCCAATTTGGCTATGCCCAATCTGTAGAATCTCAGGACATATCACACCAATTCTAATATTATGGTATGTTGTAAAGGCTTGTATTGCTTTGAGGTGAATACCCCAGACATGCTGTATTAAGGGCAGCAGTATGGAGTAGTGGTTAGGGCTCTGGACTCTTCACCGGAGGGTCGTGGGTTCAATCCCAGGTGGGGGACCCTCCTGCTGCTGTACCCTTGAGCAATGGGTAATTGTATGTAAAAATAATGTGCAAAAAATAATGTAATTGTATGTAAAAATAATGTGACATCTTGTAACAATTGTAAATCGCCCTGGATAAGGGCGACTGCTGATAAATAAATAATAATTAATTCTAGCAGCAGTGTGGAGTAGTGGTTAGGACTCTGGACTCTTGACCAGAGGGTTGTGGGTTCAATCCCAGTTGGAGGACACTGCTGCTGTACCCTTGAGCAAGGTACTTTACCTAGATTGCTCCAGTAAAAAAAAACAACTGTATAAATGGGCAATTGTATGTAAAAATAATGCGATATCTTGTAATAATTGTAAGTCGCCCTGGATAAGGGTGACTGCTGATAAATAAATGATAATTAATTCTAACATAACACTGACATGGTCAATTCACACGGGAGTAAAAAGACACAGGACGATGGCCCAGATGACAATGGTCCTTATGTCCTGTAAAAGAATTGGAGGATCTGTGAGAATATTATCTTGGATAAAAATAAATGGACGGTTCACACAGGGCTAAATTTCACCAATGTCAGAAACCACCTGTTTATGTGGTGATTTTGTCCTGTGTGAATCGGGCTATTGTCAGATTACTTGTAATATTTTTACAAAGTTGTGTCAATAAGGATCTGCATTTAACAACAGATATGGAGCACAAACTCCATACATTATAGAGTTATACTATGAACAAATTGAATTGTATATTTAGCAGTGGCAGCTGGTGAACTTTGGGTCAAGTGGGGCGTAGGAGGAAAAAAAAATCGAACAAATGTAGACAGTATAAGACATTTTTGCACCGATTCTTTCTTACCATTGAAATTCTACGAAGATTAATATGCCTTGATGTTATATAAAGCCACATATATTCGCACATGGCTAATTTTTAATATTGCTTTTTGTTTGTTTTCGTTTGTTTACTGTGCAATTTAATTAGTTAAATGTATGTATATTAGCTATATGTACAATGTATATTAATAAAAAACATATTTTAATTACATGCAGTAAAGCGGTTAAATAAATTGAGCGTGATTTATTTTTAGTGACTATACGCATGCATACTCATATATATACACTACCGGTCAAAAGTTTTAGAACACCCCCATTTTTCCAGTTTTTATTGAAATTTAAGCAGTTCAAGTCCAGTGAATAACCTGAAATGGTACAAAGGTAAGCGGTAAGAGGTTAAAAAAAAAAAGTTTAGGTTACCAAAAACTGAAAAATAATGTACATTTCAGAGTTATACAAAAAGGCCTTTTTCAGGGAACAAGTAATGGGTTAACAACTTACAGCTGTTCTGCAGCAATGGAAGTAAATTAAGCCTTGAAAGTTGATGCTAACAATTCCTACAGGTGTCCCAACTTTTGTTGATTACTTACAAACCCTCTGTCTGTATAAAAGCAGTGTTGGAACAGACTGTGTTACTACACCCTCTTAAGCATTATTTGGACAGTATTGTACTGCAGGAAGTAGTATATTGCTCTCATAATGGCGAGAAAAAGGCAATTAACAAAGGAAGACAGACAGACCATTATAACCCTTAAAAGTGTAGGTCTTTCCTTTAGAGAAATTGCAAAGAAAGCCAAGGTGTCAGTGAGTACAGTTTCCTGCACCATCAAAAGGCACTTGGAAACTGGAGGAAACTCTGACAGGAAGAGGTCTGGCAGACCCAAAGCCACAACAGAATCAGAAGACAAGTTTCTGAGAGTCAACAGCTTGCGTGATAGGCAGCTCACAGGACAACAGCTTCAAGCACAGCTTAACACTGGTCGAAGTTAGCAAGTCTCAGTTTCAACTGTGAAGAGAAGACTTCGAGCTGCAGGTTTGACTGGTTGAGTGGCAGTAAGAAAGCAATTGCTAAGATAGCAAAATAAGAAAAAGAGGCTTGCCTGGGTCATGAAGCACCGCCAGTGGACTACTGAAGACTGGAAGAAGGTCTTATGGACCGAAGAATCAAAATTTGAAATCTTCGGTTCATCACGCAGGGTTTTTGTACGCCGTCGAGTAGGCGAAAGGATGGTTCCTCGGTGTGTGACACCAACTGTGAAACATGGAGGAGGAAGCGTGATGGTCTGGGGCTCTTTTGCTGGATCCAGAGTCGGAGACTTGCACAGAGTGAGTGGCACCCTGAACCAAAACTGCTACCACAGCATTTTGCAGCGCCATGCAATACCCTCTGGTATACGCCTAGTTGGTCAGGGGTTCATCCTACAGCAAGATAATGACCCAAAACATACCTCCAGGCTATGTCAGAACTACCTTAGAAGAAAAGAACAAGACGGTAGGCTTCAAATCATGGAATGGCCAGCACAGTCTCCAGACTTAAACCCCATCGAGCTGGTTTGGGATGAACTGGACAGAAGGGTGAAAGCAAAGCAACCTACAAGTGCAACACATTTGTGGGAACCTGTGCAACAGTGTTGGGAAGAACTTTCCGAATAATATTTGATTTCCATTGTAGAAAGAATGCCACGAGTGTGTTCGGCTGTTATATCTGCAAAATGTGGCTACTTTGATGAGTCAAAAATTTAGATTAAATTTAGTTAAACAAAACGATTCCATGATTTCTTTTTTATCTCCAATTGTTTATTTGTTCTATGCTTTAATTTCAGAGTACATTGAGACATTAAACTGCGTAAATTTCAATGAAAACTGGAAAAATGGAGGTGTTCTAAAACTTTTGACCAGGTAGTGTGTGTAAATATATATATATATATATATATATATATATATATATATATATATATAAATTATGAATTAGTCATTTAGCAGACGCTTTTATCCCCCTTACAGACTAGGGGGTGAACTATGCATCACAACTGCTGCTGCAGAGTCACTTACAATAGGACCTCGGTTTTATATATAGTCCGATTAGAAAGTAAGTTTCCCATATCAACGCACCATATCTCACAAACAGTAGGGCATAGGAAGGTGAAATTGCATACGGTTGTTAAGTGAACCATGGGGACGCAAATGCCAGTTATTAATTTTTGTCAGTAGCGTATTTCTGTTCTACAGTGCTGTGGGTATAAATAGTCCTGTCACTCGCAAGGCAGCTCAGCCAAGCAACATGAAAGTGTGCAGAGAGGTGAACTGGTCAAGTTTTTTTTTTACAGCAAAGTAAGCAATGCCAAGGCAGCTCTCAGGGAATACAGTAGAGTGCATAACATCTGCAACAGGCCGTGTTCAAGAGTTCCTGCTCACAAGTTCATCAAAAAATGTGAAGAATCAGGTTGCACCTGTGATAAGCCTCGTAGTGGCAGGCCACCGACACCAGCTCAAGTTGTCACTGAGATCAGCCATGCTGTAGCAGAACAACCCAGCACAATCCAGCACGTGCACGTGCTGGATTTACCCAATTCAACTGCTCGTAAGGCTCTTCATTCAACTCAGCAGATGTTTCCACAAAATCTGCATCATGGTCAAGCATTGGAGGAGAAGGATTTCATCAGACGTGTCGATTTTGTGTTGCAGTTCTTGGCACGACTGGAATTGGATATCCAGTGGCCTGCTAATATCCTGTGGACGGATGAAGCGTACTTCACCCTGTCTGGAAGTGTGAACACGCGCAACTGTGTTATCTGGTCGAGACAGGCAACATTTGCGAGACCTTTACATGATGTTAAAGTGAGAGTGTGGTGTGGCTTTATGGCTAACTTTGTTACTGGACCGTTCTTTTTTGATGAGCCATCAGCAAGGGGACCTCAAACGTGCACAGTCACTGCTGCATGATACCACACCATGCTGACACCCCATGACATTCCTATGTTACAGCAACAAAATGTGATAAACACTACAGTCTTCATGAAGGATGGTGCCCCTCCGCATATTGGTAACCAGGAGAAACGCGTCTTGCAGGAGCACTTTCAGCACATAATCATTTCACGTCACTTTCCTTGTGAATGGCCACCTCGTTCACAGGACCTTACATCAGCAGATTTCGGGTCACGGGGGTATTGAAGTCACGCATGTACCGAGGGAACCCTCACACAATTCCGGTCCTCAAGGACGCCATTGTCCGGGAGGCAGCCAGCATACCTGATGAGATGCAATTCTGTCTGTCTGCCACTGAATTGGGTGATGTATCCCTCTACCGTGGTCCTATTGCCTACTATTTTCCTGTTTGCACACCTTTAAACCTGAAGAATTTTCACTGCAGGTGCTGTACGTCTTGGTTTAAATAGGCCCAGTGGCATAACTTTGGTTTCAAAAGTTTGTGTGTGGGAGGGCAGTTTCTATAGGTGGGGCATTCAGTAATAAAATGTGTAAATGCTGAATGGTACTACTGATGGAAACATTTTCTAATGTGTTTTAAACAGTAAATTCAACTTTTAGAAGGACAGAATGGATTTAGTTGCAGATTAAAAAGATGATGCATTTGGGAATTCAATTAACATGTTTTCATGCTGTCACTTCATGTAACTGCCCAGTTTAAACATGTTCAATAAAAGTAAACAAGAAAGCAAGGGATTAATAAAATTACTGTACCATTAAAAAGCTGAAACAAGATTTCTCGGGTTAACACGCATGTTGCAAATTTTGTATATAGTCATCTCAGTGTTGTCCCTCTGTAACCACATTAATGTGACTCTTGTCCCACAAAACATCCTCAAACTTAATAGAAAGTCAGATAGAACCAGGGTGGAGTGGAGTGGCCATCGGTCAGTACCAGAATGTGATACCCATACTTAAATAACACAACTGTTCAAACAATAAAAAGTTAATTTATTTCTGTTAGATGGTACCAGTGACAGTGCCAGACTTTCCCTGATGATGGGGCAAAGAGGGGCAGAACTACATCCTACTTTGCGCAGGCATGCAGAAAATACATTTAAATCATTTTCTGTGTCAGATAAGTGGACCTGTGTGAACAGCAGGCATTTAAACTTGTGCTGTATGTATTTTACCCTTGAAAAGGATTACAAGAAAGTGAAATTGGCATGATATATTTTCTTAGAACCAGCACACACAGGAACATCTTGTATGAAAACCGGGACTGGGATTGTTCAACACAGACGTGTCGTTTTTGGAACACTGATAAACTTAAATTAATGAAACACAAATAGAGATGCGAGAGTCTGTGCGATGTATTTAATTAAACAACAAAAACTATTTTGAATAAGCAATATGTCATGATGAATTTGATATAATAATTGTGTAAAAAGTGCTTGGTAAAGTTATAAGCTCAAGAATATAAATTTGTCCAGTTGATAATATAGTTGAAATGTTAAAAATAGCGATACAGGGATCTTTGTTCTAAGGTAAGGTAGAGGTGCATCAATATATTTTCATAAGTGAAAAGCGTCCCTCTTAGTGCTTGCTTAGGTTAACATGAGACAGTGTGTAACTTTGTATGGCTTTGCTTACTTAAAAACAGCAATAGAAAAGAAACCTGACTTAGTAATTTCACTTGGGGGGGCTATCTGACTTTCTATTAAGTTTGAGAATGTTTTGTGGGAATAGAGTCACATTAATGTGGTTACAGAGGGACGACACAGTGACGACTATATGTCATAACATAAATGCAAACATGTAAACTAATTTAAGCTCCTAAAAAATAGACTGTATGTGTTATTTTACCCCATTTCTGTTCACAATTACCCTCTGTGTGCAGTAAGTGGGGTTAAAGTGAACAGTGAATTAAGTGTGGTATCATTATTACAATTACACAATCAACTACCGGTTATTTATTGAAAAAAAAAACAATATTAAAAGCATTTAGCGAAGAGCATTTGTCTCTCTACTAGTAAATAAATTGGTGAAACATTTAAAAAGTACTTTGTTTGTATTAATTGGCACCTGGCTTCAATAAGGTTGACCTAATAAGGTGGTCAAGCGACCCTGTTTTCATAAGTCCCCTGGCAATGAACTTGGTAAAGTCAGTTAAATCACCACGCAGATTTTTGATGAGTTTAGCTTTTTCTTTGGCAACTATAATACATTTTTCAGTTTTACAGTTCAGCCACATCAAAACGTCAGTTTCAATGGAAGCACTAAGAACATGTATAGTGTAAAGTGAATGTATTGATGAAAAATATATGTTTAAAATCAACAGTTTATTGTATTTTATCCAAATATAATATGAAAGGTTGATAGGAGGCTAGGTGGCTATGATACAAGTTTAAAGAGGATTAGTGAACATTTCAGCCAGGTGGGGCGTGACAGACCGGCAGATGGACAGACCATTTTGGAAGAGGGCCAATTATTAGTATGCTTACCAGATAAGGTACAGTAAGTGCTTAGGAAATGGTCCTCAATATAACATGTTCATTAGGAATGGGGTTAAAAATAGCCACAAGCCAGCTGGGGTATAGTAAAGTATTTTCTTACAATTAAATATTAACTAGGTTTGAAGAAAAAGGGAACCCTCTGCTGTCCTAGGCTTGTCAAATGCCATGTGCTTTTGCCTGTTTAGAAGTATTTCATGTTCGACAAAGAAAGCCTTTTTTTTAGCACTCTGTTTTCAAATATGAGTGCCAAGTATTTGTACAGCTTAAAAACGCAATACATCTGTGATACTGTGGCAGGGCAAAAGCCCTGCACGTGTAAATAATGTATTGTATTGTGTGTATGTATAGTTTAAAAATATATATAGAATAAATGTGCACTAGATATGGCAGGTTTTTGCAGTTATAAATAAAGTTGTGAAGTTTTGAATTTAAGTTTGGCAGGGATGGGGTTAAATCCAACTCTGCCAAATCCATGTGCAGAATGTGGCTGGGGCTTAATTGACTAATTGATGATCAATTAAGCCCAGCCACATGGTATAAAAAAGGAGCTGGAAAGCCAGTTTGGTTGGTTTTTGTTTCAGCAAGCATGCAGCCTCACTATTGTGTGGAGAGCCAGTGTGAGTGAGTTGTATAGGGATTAATTTAGGGGATTTTGATCCCACCCCAGTTTATTTTAGTGTGTCAGAGTAGGTTCCGGAGCGGGACCTCCCTTTTAGTGGGAGCAGCGCTAAGCCAGTGTGTGGCAAACTTTTGTTTTTAGCTGTTTCTCACTGTGTTTTGTTTTGCATTTTTTTGGAGCTCTTATTTTTATTACGCTATGTCTGTGTATGTCCTCCTGCACTAGGGCTATCATTGCTGGTACCCTAGTGGCAGCCACCTGTCATAACATTTTGTTTACTTTAATAAAATCGTGACGCCTGAGTGGCATTGTCAGCTGCATCCCTCTGTCTCTCTCTCATCATTCAGCGGACACCCACAATTAAAGTAGCAGGTACTAAGACCCCCTGTTACAGATACAAAAAGTGTTTATCTAATGAACTGGTTGCCAACCTAAATTAAAAAAAAATAGTAATCAATATTAGTGATGATTATTTTTTAACTTTCCCAATAAACTGGTTCGGGATGGGCACGAGGAAGATATTTGTACCAAATACAAATGATCACATTTTATTGTAACATTTTATTTAAATTTCGATCACACGTCACCAGCAGAGTAAAGATCTCATATTCAAAACCTAATTTTATCAAATTGAAAATAAATGCAACACTAATTATTTGAGACTTCACATATTAGTAATAAATACACATATTTTATCAACATCAAACTCATAACTCACCTTTCCATTAAACTAAGCAGCAAGGCATGTCCAAGTGGGTTCAGTGCATTTTCCACAGTGGGTCCAGTTCGCAAATTCACAGTGGATGCAGCCACTTGTCCTGGGTTCTTCAGCTGAGCGATGACTTCACAACTAAGTATGTTGATATAATACCAGACAGATCACAATTCTTGAGCGTGTTGGAGATATTATTAGGTTAGGTTGCATGGTATTAGTTTTGTACAGTTCAGCAAAGACTGCAATTCTTGAGGAATTTGTTGCCCAAATTTGTCAACAATTTAAACTGCTTGCAGAGAGAAGTTACCTCTAATTCCCCATACCCTGGAGGAGGCTCAGCTGGCCAGTACTCAAGAACTCGTATCTGTTCGATTAGAGAGACATAGCTGGATTGAGTCTGGGGTGCTGAACAAGATCCTTTAGATGAAGATGTCGTGAACATCCAACGTTTCAGATTGTTAATGAGATGGGTAAGAAACTGCTGATGATTGATGATAGTAATTTTGTTGTTATAAGTTAACAAAACAGTTCCAAATGTTCCTTCTTCAATTGCAATTTCAGCCTCAAGAGTTTTGGTACCCAGGCGCTTTTTTTTTTGTCCTACAAAGAAGCTCATGCTGCAATGGATCAGTTTGTCTGCGTACACAGTGCAAGTTCATTCAATGTATTTTACATGAGAGCTAAATCCAAAAGAAACTGCTTCCAAGACAATCTTTTAAACAAAGCTTTATATGATTTTTTGTCTGATAATGAACTTCTTTCATCAGTTATAGTAAAATTAAAGTGAGCACACAATACTTCATAGTTGTGCCACACGGTGTAAATGGTTCAAAATGAACTTGCTACCAATCTGGTGCTTAAAATACAACCAATCTTTATAATTTGCTGCTCTAGTTCAGAAGACTCATCTTCAAACACACTGCATAACATTTCAACCAAGGATCTGGCCACTAATGACATCCAGAGAAGCTAAGGCAGGGACAGCTAGACAAAATGGCTGATGGTTTCATCAGAGGGGAGAGCACATGTGATGTTCCGAGATTGATTGTGAAAGAATAGGACTCCAACAATTTTATCTACAATGTTCAAAGGAAAATAAAGGCAAGGAGGCAACCGTGAAGGTATCACAGCATATGAAGCGGGGAGTCCGGGGATATCCAAAGTGCCTTGCAGCAAGAGCTGATGTCCTACCTACACTTGCTGATATTAATGGAATTCTACGAACCCTGTTCCACCAAATGTGAAAATGTATGGAAGTTACTGTCTGGTGATAGATGGGCAGGCACTTGTGGTAGCAAGAGGACAAGCTTCTGGTGCCACAGATATTCATACCCTTGCAGACACATTTGTGAATTCAGTGCTACCAGAATTAAGTCAAGACTGGTACAGGTCTGTTTCTCTTCCCAGCAACTGGTTCATTTTTTTAGCCCAGCATGAAAACAAGGCAGATCTGGCTCAGTTCCTTGGTGACCAACTTCTGACAAATGCTGCTTACAAGAAAACCCTGGTTGTTTCTGGGTGCTTTAAAGAGGAGGATAACGCTCAGTCATCAAATAAAGACACTGACACAAGCTCACCATGTGACTCTGATTGCTTGTAGAACTTGACAGCATGACATGATGCAAGCAGTGGATGAAAACCGGAAATAAAAAACCCAAATCCATTTCAGTAGTTTCTATCAGCCAGAAACTACTATTTAATGAAAGAGTATTTGAAACTCTGTTTTCCTTCCATACAGTCAGGCTGTGACACTGTATCCCACCTTGTCAGTCATACTAAGACAACAGCATGGAACAGCATTTAGTACTGCCCATAATCTTCTAAAGATCTTGGAAAAGGGTGACCTTGATAACGAAACAGTCAAAGCAGTAAAGAAGTTCATGTACAGATAGCAAGAAGTGGAGAGTTGCCACAAACAAGTGATGTCTTGCTCTTTCACATCCAAAAGGCTCACTCCAAGCCAACTGCTCCTATCCAAGACAACCATCGCCAAGTACCATGGACTGGACAAATGACAATAGCCAACTAACACCAAAGCTAATGTGACTTGCTTCGATTCCAGAGAGCTGTCCAGAGAATATCACATCTGGATGCATGTTCCACAGATGTGGATGTTGAAAACTGAAAATTGAAATTGCAATGTACAGGAGCATGGGGATGTGCAGAAAGTGAAGATAAATGCAGATTCCACATTTAATAAAACAATGTTGCAATCCTGGAGAGCTATATAAAGATTTGTTTTTATTATGTGGAAGGAACAACGACTGTACTATACTGTGGACTTTATTCAATCAGCATGACATTTCTAATTTAAATGAACAGTTTTTGTAAATGGTGTCTCTGCTGAGTTTGTACAGTTCAAAAACATGGGATTAGACAATTCTATAATAAATATAACAAGAATTCAAAAAATGTTTTATAAGAGGGCAAGGCCTAGATCCAGTTCCCAGGCTATACTGTAGGATTTGTTGTCTGCAATATTCAATTCTATGGTAACCAAGGTGAATTGAGTTCCACCCCTTATTCAAACCTTAGTATTTTTTGTGATCTCTTGTACTTCCTATTGACTCAATTTCTCAACTTCTGAAATACTTTGAGGTTATGGGTAGTAATGCCTATAACTCAATAAAACATGCAATAGTCGTGTATTTCCTAATAGTAAATGCAGCATATAAAATCCAAAAACAAATATTTCAATCTTTCTCAATGATGGGGTTTCCATGGAAAAATAAAAATTTGGTAGTACCTTTCAGGTTTTTGGATTTCCATGTAGTTTCTTTTTGGGAGAGGAATTCTCCTTCCAAATGCAAATGGCCTAATTACTATTAAATTGCGCTGAAATGCGATTTACCCACCCTTTTCAGCAGTACCATGTATTGGCCTCGCACTTCCTATAGTGTTAGGAAACTGCATGAATGTGCATGAATGTGCATGAATGTGCATGAATGTGCATGCTACGTCACGTTCTCAACTACATGGAAACCCCGCCAATGTCTTCAAGTATATACCATTCATTACAGTATGTTTAAAGGAAAATGGCAATGAAGCTATAAACAGAGGTTGCTTCCTAGACGCAAAATAAATCCATTGGACGGAAAAATATTTTGGCTTCCGTTCACAGGATGCACAGAATGGTAAAGGGATGCAGACATGCACAAAATGACCATAAAATACTTGCTTGTTTTAAAAAAACTGCAATATAACAGCATTGAGATTAAGGTACACTCCAGTCCTGTAGGTGGCAGCAAAACGCCTCATATTTGGCTTACACAGCAATATTAAGGATATTACTTTAGGCCCTGTCCATATTACATAAAATCTGGAGAACTGTACTCAAAAACGTTTTAATTAATCCAGCTCAAAGCGTCCACACTGAAGTACTGTGTCATGTTTAGTCGGGCGTAATGCGTACACACTATTACTATTAAAATAGTTCAGTTACAGTTCCTAGCAGTGCAATCAACAATGGAAATTAATATGATAGTATCCCACCATGCACTGTATTTTATTTTAAAATAATGTGCTATGCCCCATATTAACAGAGATCCATATTGCTAAGAAATAAAAACAGTATTTTGGAAAAAGTATTTTTAATTCATTTTTCCACATAATCAGGTGACAAAAAAATTAGCTGATTCTGTTTCATAATTAAACTCAGAAAAAGCTGCTAATTACTGTGGCAAAGTGGTTAACAGTGTGCAGGTGCAGACAGACAAATATAATCCAGGTGCAAAGTAGTTCAATGAGTTTGTATATCCAGTGCCTGACGGCAAAACAAACAGTAAACAATAAATGACGGTAAGTAATACAGTGGCGTGTATGACTGGTCAACGGCAGAATAGTAAACCCAGAGATGAGAAAACTATGTAATATTATTTAACAACTCTTCCACAATACCAACCTTTGCCCCTTGCTATGGCAGCTGTTTCACTGGGAGGGTATGTAATTTGCATATAGATCATAAACAACATTGGGCTGGTTTTAAACAAGTGAATCCCATGAGTAAAGCCATTAAAGAAAACCCAGGTTAAATAAAAATAATAAAAACCTAGGTTAAATGAGTAACTTCTACCGTGCCATCTCAGCTCAATTCAAAAGATGAACCCAGCAAGCCCGAGAGCAACTTGTTTGCTTTAATCTATCTTGATTGCATTTGCTTATTTTGTTTTGCAAATTACATGCATAACCTTTTGCTGCTTCAGGTGGTACTGATCACATTTTGCCTGTTTCAACTGTTATGTGCAAAGGGAGGCACTGTAGCGTTAACTAAATACATGAAAGCCAACAAAATAATTAAAGTAAATGTTCCCTAAAATTAATTCCCTTCACTTCATGGCCTACATTGTTGGTGAATGTACATTTCAATTTTAATGTTTTAGCAATGACTTATGGGTGTTCAGAATGTTTAAGTTTTTAGATTATTTAGATGATGTTTCTTAAAAGAGAAAAAAAATACTCTCAAGAAGTTTCCAAAATATCCAGATATAAGTTTAAAGTAGTTTAACAGCTGGTTTCACAGAACCTCAATTAGCACTTCTTGGCCTACCTACCTAGCCTTACTTAAATAAACATTAGGTAGTCCAAGGTTAGTGCTAATCTGTGTCTGCGTCATAATTGTTCATATAATCTAACAACCCAAAATGTATTATAAAATGGTTGACTGTCGGATATTAGTGCAACATTAAGATGGTTAGAAAGAACTGTAAAACGGACAACGTAAAACGCAAAACTTGAACTTTGCACTAAAAATCAGACAACTAAATCAACGGATCTGCTCGTCAGTTTTAACAATACTGTGTACTAAAGTTATATAATGACGCACACACTGAGGATAGATTACATACCCATCATGCCAGGTCAGAATAAGGTGACTGATAAAGTCGTTCAGTCAACAGCATAAAGAAAAACATACCAACAATGCTGAGACTTGACAAAGTGCAACAGTTTAAGTTTTTTTTTTTTTTTTTTTTTTTAAAGAAACCAATAATATAATGTATGATGTTCCATATCATACCAATGCTTTTATATCATTCTCACATTGCAGGTAAGAGGCACAGTAGTGAAGAGGCAGGTAGGTAGCTAAGACATATAACATGTCAGCTCAGTGTTTTGTCAACAGGATTGATTAAGTAACATACATCATCCCTGTATGTATTTATTTTTGTTTGTTTAGTAACAACCAGACACAAACAAAAACAATGCAATTCCTGGTAACACTGTAAGGGGAATGCCACCTCTGGCAGAACGGTGTGTAAACATGAAGTTAAATTAATATGTGGAAAAATGAATGGATTGTAAGGAATAAGTATACATGAATTACATAACATAACAGGATTCTGATATGTGAATTACAAAATAAATTGTTAATAAACAGTTCATTTTTATTAGACAATACCAGCATTCCAGGTCCAGAGAATGTGAAGTTACTATATGACAAGAGGTTAAATAAATGTCTCTACAAAATGGTTCATTCTTACTGGATGGTGATCCTGCTTACTATTAGATGTGACTGAAGAACAAGGAGCTCAATTGCCTTTCCCAGAGTCACACAGCAAGAATATCAACATTTGGGCTCTAAATTCCAACAGTTGTAAAGCCAGTACACACAAGCCTATGTGCTAAATGCTTATTGTGTTCTTTAACAAATCAGTTTGGTTTGTTGGCCCTGCAAATTATAAGAGCAAAGTCAAACTGATGAGCCTTCAGTAAAATCTCTAGATCAGTTCTCTCTCTCTATATATAAAAAAAATCTATTTACTTATATATCATTATTTACATAAATGAGATGGATAGCAACAACTATATGTATTTCAAAACCTTGTACTGTGAAGTTTAAAAACATTTTCTTATTTATAAAAATTGGCTATTTTATACTACTTCAACCTGACATCTGTGAAATTAGTTGTTTCATTGATCAGGCACTAATTACATGAAAATTAAAGTTTAAATACACTTTTGCATTAAAAACACACACACACACACACACACACACACACACACACACACACACACATCAAAGTACTGGACTTTATGCCAGGCAGAATCAATTTTCATTACTTTTAAGAATTAAAAAGAAGATACTAATCATCTATAAAGCATAGCATGTGAAATGGGAAATGTGAAAAGAGTTGAATGTTCAAGCATAAAAATTTGGAGGAAGCAGATGCGCTCTTAGCCAATCATATTCTTCCATTTCTTCAACTGGCTTGCATGGAACGGTGAGTAAAGCCATCTAATAAAATAGCCAAGGGTACCATGCCTCCCCTCCCTTTTTGCATGTTTTAGCCAATCACTGGACATGTGCCCTCCCACATTGATGACCTTGGATGCTCATACTGAGAGTGAAAGGAATGAAGTGCAGTTTAGGACGTAGCGAATGTGAAAAGATTGATTCGTTTAAATTGTAATACATTAAAAAAATATCCCTATTGTTTCTGTTTGTTTCTTCAAATTACAATGTATCTTGCTCCTGAGTTAAATTTTGGCTGAACTGCTTACTTTTTAATAAATAGTTTCATATGTACAGAACGGTATATCATTATTTTGTTGGTTACTTATTTAAGCTTAGCAAATTAAGTCAATAGAATGTGCTTGATTTGTACCTGCCTTTCTCCTGCCTTAACAACATTTTTTAGGAAATATTTTATGCAAGTGAAGTGTCTTGAAATCTAAATGCTATATTAATGTTATACCTGCGAAGTCTCCCCCTCCGCTCGCTCACTGTACATCTTAATTCAGCTGCTGGTGTAGTGTTATAAAGTGGTACATCATCACAATGTGGTACGCGTACCAAAACTTGACCTGTGTAATGTTAGAAAGTGGTACGCTGTGAGATTTTGGTACAGGTGCAATCAATTGCGATGTGATGTGTTTTCTTATTATCAAGGTACATTTACCATTAAGTATACGTACTTTTTTTGCAAACTTAAACTCGAAACAGACAATCAATTTCTCTAAAAAGAAAAAAAGACAATTCACGACCAATGAGACAAAATGAGAAGTCCACCGCAGTTATAGAAGTAAAAAAATGTCCAAAACCCAATGTATTGCATATGATAAATATTTGCATATTATTTTCTTAATGGTGGAAATAAAAAAATAAAAAAATGAATACGACCGAAAACAGCATAAAGTACCAGATTGGATGGGCACTTCCGTTCTTTCTAAGCGGAAGTTGTTTATAAGTTGTTTAGTCATGCGTGAGCAAGCGCAGTGCGTTGCATACCCTTTTTTATACACTTACCTGAAAATAGCACTACACCAGCCCCCAAAAAAACCCTGGTTTTGTATTTTCAAAAGTTGTCAGGTATGGTTATATACAGTGGATTTTTAAACATATACTGTCAGTGTAACAGTTACATTTATTAGAATAAACTATGATGGGCTACTGTTTTCTCTGCTGGCTAGTGTAGAAAATTCCTTTTAACAGCAGCCTTAAATTGGGGTAAAACGTTACACTAGATCAGGGGTCTCCAATCCTGATCCTGGAGGGCTGGTATCCATCCTGGTTTTTATTATAAGTGTAATTGGTCCAATTAATTAATTTAGGGTACAGTTTGAACAAAAACCAGGAGGGACACCGGCCCTCCAGGACCCAGGATTTGAGACCCCTGCACTAGATCCTACTGCTGCTGGGGGCGTAAGGGGACCCAAAGCCATCAGCCTTTTTTCTGACTCTGCATTTTTATGGGCCACTGGTTGCCTTTTGATTTCTACAAAATTAGAATGTTAACCAATAATAAACCAGTTTTACGCTATATACGCATGTTATTTCAGCAGAACCTAACCAAAAGTCAACAGCTGCAATTGGAATCGATCCAACAAGTTACCTGGTACACTGCTGTAATAAGATAATCACCATTTACCAGTGTGTGTCTTGAAGAAAGTCTTTACATTTCTTGATTTCTTACGTTTTACAGAAAGTTGAACGTCTTAAACATCTTAAAAATCTAGAAACAGAACACATGTAGTGTACAGTAACAACAACAACAACAACAACAACAACAACAACAAAAATAACATAAAGTATATTAATCAACGGCGATATCTTTCGTTTGGTTTTGCATTAGGCAAAATTACTAGTTTTGTGATAGTGTCGTTAAAATCTTAATCAGCTCGTCAGCGCAAACGTGCAGTTAACAACGGAGCAAAGTGCGTACCTACTGACAATACTGTATTATTTTTGAGACAGCGAACACAGAATAAAATAAATACTTTCCAATACTGTGTGTGCCAATGGCTTTGCATTCATTCATATACATACGTCACGTTTCACTACACAACACAGTGTAGAATGTTTACACCCAGTAAACATTAAACAATACAACATCTAACGTAAAAAAATATATATAGGATGGCAGCACTGTTAAATTTGCTACACAAATATTTCGGCTTTTGCGTTGAAGTTACCCGGAAAAGAATTCGAACTTCCCAATCTATACTATTCTAATGCAAAGACAACGACACATTTGAGTTTGTTATTTCATTTACCTTATGCAATCGACCCTGTTGCTGTTCTTTTTCTTTATGCCATTAACATTTTCCAAGAAATGCGTTCTCCTTTCAGTTCACAGTGAGTGTTGCAGTGTTTTCGTGGGCAGGTCTTAGGGTAGGACAAGGAGCCAATGGAGGGGACAAACTACCCCAGTACCACTGCCAAGCATTGCTGTCAGGTGCACAGCTACCTCCAGGGAAAAACATGTACTCCAAGCACGCAGCCACCAGTGAACAGGATTGGCTTTTTTTGCATCTGACAATGACAGCTGATGTTGTTATTGAAAAGCTATAGGAGTGCATTCACTTTGATGTTTTTATTTTCCTGATCAAAGAGTCAGGGTACAACTTCTGGTCAAGGTAGGGGTGATGGATGCAATTTTTGTTTTGTAGCCTACTTTTTAATATGCGCTCCAAAAATAAATAAATAAATAAAGTAGCCAGCAAAAAAATAATAGGGATTTTATTGTGTATAGTGTAAATCAAGTGTTTAGATTTGGACATTAATCTAATGCAAAAGACTATAAACACATGTTATTATTTATGTACTTTTTTTGCAAAGCATAGACTACAAACACTTCATAAATGGGTTTATAATCTGTTCATGAGATTTATGTTTAATGGTTTTACAGTGAGACTGGTTATTTTGATATAAAAGACACCAATATATACATATTCTTGCTAGTTTTATTATAGCAGTGACATTGCTTTTCTGCTTGTAAAAAATTAACAAGACTGACAGGCTAATTTGAGAAGAACAAACTAATTATGAGCAATTGGTATTAAACATTTTTTATATGTTTACATACTTTTACATACTAATTACAATTACTGAATCCAGAAAGGGTCGACATTTTCCAGCTCTTGTTGCACCCTTAAAAGAAACACTCACAAGTCAGTTTTCTTCTCTTTGTTGGAACTTTATTTAGCCTCGGCTCGAGTTGACTTTTTAAAGCAAGGCGTATCATTTCTTTACATCCAAACAGCATACTTGTTCCTACTCATCTAGAGAGCAGTGTCCCGTTCAGTGATGGTAAAGCTTTTACATTTTAGCTATATTTTCTTTTTTCTTTCTTTTGCAGTCTCTGTTAACACTCGTGTATACTCTCTTCATTCCACTTAATCTCCGACCTTTCACCTCCTGTGTATCCTAATTGTTAATTTCTTAAAGGAACAGTGCTCCATTACGATGCATCTTTATATGTCCAACTCAAGAATAGCAAATGCAACCAAACTAGTATAATAATAAAGAATGCATGAATGTTTGAGCTATTTTAACTATTTTAAGGATGCTAACTTTTAGTTTTTAACATTAAACATTTTAATACTTAGTATTTTCTAGGGCTCAACAATGCCATTGGTTATCCATTACAGTACCACTATACCTAATCGGTACATGTGTGCTATTGTATTAGTACCACTGGGAAATACGATATCCTTTATATTGCCATTGCTAAAGTCTCCTAATGGTTCTGCTAGGATTTCTTTAGAGTAATACATGGTATTGAAACTGATCTCCCAGTGGTATTTTCAAGACTCTTCTGTACCAAATGAATGCTACCTGTTCTGTCTTTTTAATTACTAATATTGTGCAACTAAGTATGCAATTTTTGGACAGGAGATCAAAGGCTTATAAATTATTATGATTATTATTTTACCCCCAATTTTCTCCCCAATTTAAAATGTCCAATTATTTTTCCTCACCTCAGCAATTCCCCACACAGCTCAGGAGAATGTTAGGTTATTATCATAACCCTGGCTCCCTGAAATAGAAATATAACCATTACCTCATGGAATATATCTCTTATAGCCTGAATTACCCGAGAACTTTTATCAAAGCTGTACCTTTTAAGAGCCCCGTATGCCTCTGATGTTGTCTCTGCCCCAGGAGAAAAATACAAGCTAAACATAAGGCACCATTTTCTCTTCAGGCCTGCTGCATTGAAGTGAACACAGTGACCTTGAAGGGTATTAGTTACATTTCTATTTCAGGAAACCAAGGTTATGATAATAACCTAATGTTATTACAAAATGTAACCATTACCTAATGGAATACAATACCCAAGCCGTCGCAAATGAAGGACTTGCAGCACCGGCAGATGTGCTAAAAAGGAAGATAAACTGCCTTTAGCATTCTGGTTGAGGACCGATAAGGCTCCATGGCATATAGTTCACAGTACAGTGACGGAGAACCCTCATGCAGTGTATATGCCGCAAGGTTACACTGAGTAACCTCAGCCTTTAACACCAGAAGTCCAAAAAGGGTGTATGGCTAACTACCCCAGGATTTAAAGTGGAACATAATAATAAACATTTGTTAAAAAGCAGAATGAGGTCCCAAAACCAGGGTTCTGCTGATCTACGACATTCAGTCGGTAGAACCTGGTAAAAGTATGAGGTGTGGCCCATACTGCAGCGTTTCAGATGTCTGTGACAGATGCGCCCTGGAATAATGCCCAGGAGGCTGCAAGGCCTCTTGTGGAGTGACCAGTCAACTGTTCTGGTGGGGGCAGGTTGGCTAGATCGTATACAATTCTGACCGTGTCTGCAATCCACCTTGACAGCTGCTGTTTAGACAGGGCTTGTCCCTAGAACTTAGACCCGAAGCAAATAAACAATTGCTCGGATTGCTGCCAACTCTGGGTGCAGTCAACATAATACGCCGGTGCCCTAACTGGACAGAGCGTATGGAGCTTTCTCTCCCTGTCAGACTGGAAAGAAGGTGGATGGAAGGCCTCCAATTACACTGACTGGTTGATATGGAAAGCAGAAATGCTTTAGGGAGAAAAGCAGGATTAGTGTGGAGTAACCTTAGTTCTGGCCTCTGCAGAGGCCATTCGCTGTGGAGAATGCTTGTATTTCACCTACCCGCTTGGCGGAGGTAATAGCAAGCAGTAAAGCTGTCTCTAAGAACAGTAATTTCTGCTCTGCTGAATGAAGGGGCTTGACGTGCGGTCTTGGAAGTGCGTCCAGCATTACATTGAGCCGCCAATGAGGGACAAGGTCCTCAGAGTACCCTTCAAATGTTTGCTCCTGGAGAGATTGAGTCAATTTAAATATGGCAAGCTGAAATAGCTGCCAGGTAAACCTTAAGTGTGGAGGGAGATTTCCCATCATCAAACAGGTCCTGCAAAATTGCTGTATATCTGCCATGGGGCAAGTCATGGGGTCCAGTGCACACGACTGACACCACGTCTGGAAGCCAACCCATTTGTACCCATACTGGGAGCATGTAGACGCTGCCCTGACAATCACCTTGTCAAATAACCCGAGGTGACTCAAACATTTCCACTCAGGGGCCAGATCCAGAGCTGCAGAACTGTGGGGTCTATGCCACAGAGTGCCCCGCGCCTGACTCAGCAGGTCACGATGGGCCGGAAACCCACAGTTGACCGCATAGGAGCTGTGCCAGTACCGAGAACCAGGTCCTCCTTGGCCACTTCAAGGCTACTAAGTGCACCCAAGCCTGGTCTCCATCTTCTCCAAGCAAAGTGTGAGCAGTGGCAACAATGGAAAAACATAGAGCAGTGTCTTGGGCCATCTGTGGGCCACTGTGTCTATGCCAAGAGGGTGAACACTCTCCATTAGGGAATACCAGTGGAGACAATGGGTGATCTCCTGGGTCGCAAAGAAATGTATCTCCGCACACCTGAACTTCTCCTAGATGAGGTTCCAACCTCCGCGTGAAGTGGCATACCGAACTGTGGGGGCCATCTCCTCACCCTGACAGGTGAACTGCTCTTACTGAAAACAGGTTTCATGAGCCCATAGCAAAAGCTTCTGGGCAACATGATTGAGACCGGGATACCGGAGACCACCATGGTGGTTGATATAAGCCACCACTGTGGTGTTGTAAGCGTCTCCGTTGTATCTCCCTGGAATATTGCTGCAGGGCCAGATGACCTGCCCGCAGCTCTAAAGCATTTAGTAGAGACACTTCCATGGGGGTTTCCACACGCCTGCACCCCCTGGCCATTCCAGACAGCGCGACAACCTAGGTTGGAAGCGTCTATGGTCACCAACTCTCTCCTTGTGACACGTTGAGATGTCTGAGGTCGAGGATTGGTCTGAGACTTCCATCCCGTTTTGATACAAGGAATACCTGGAGTAAAACCCTTCGTTGAGTGAGTGAACAATTGCAATGGCCTGTTTTTGCAGTAGGGCCAATACCTCCTGAGACAATAAAATAGTGTCTTGAGGTTTCATGACCGTTGTTACGATCATGCCCTGAAAGGGATGAGGGCCAAAATGAAACTGCAGAGTAACCGGCCTTGATGGTGGTAAGCACCCAGGTTTCTGAGGTGTGTGATCACCAATAATCCAGGTGGGCCTGATAGAATGGGCCCTGGACCTGTGGCAGCAAACCCTAGGATTGCTGGCTCACAGGGACTTGCACCTGCGGCTGCTGCTTGGGAGCAGGGTGCCGGTAATTGTGCTGTCCTCCGTGCTGCGCACCCTGAAAGCAGTTCTGCATATTAGCTCTAGCAGGGTCTGTATGAGCCTGCGTCTGCTTCTGGGGCTGAGGGTGCCTGTTTCGCCATTGCTTTGCCAGCTTATAGGCTGGGGCTTCTGCTTGGGGAGGAGGCGTTGCCAACTCCCTGGAAGTTTCCTGTGCTCAGTGAGAGCGCTTTAGGATCTCATCCACTGGTGTCCAAATGTATAACCCAGTGTTACTTGTGCATCAAGCAATGACACCTTGTACTTGTCAGGCACTTGGGCCTGAGAAAGCCAGAGCTGCCTTCATGCTGCTACCAACGTGGCCATACTCCTGCCCAATGCCTGCCTATTGTACTTAGACAACTGGAGCAGGTGGTTATTGACTAAGCTCAACTAGTCCAACCAGTGGGACGAGGGCCTGTGTTCAGTGACAGAGCCTTCAACAGCTTGGACTGGTATGCTACCAGTATGCTACTGTAGCTACCCAGGCGCGTGCAAAATGCTGAGGCCACATAGGACTTCTTCAGCAACACTTCTGTGATGCAGCATTAAATCAACTTATCTCCGTAGTTATGACTTAAAGTCAGAGCTCACACCTTCCTCAGGCAAAGGCTGAAAGAGAAAATGGCGCTGGGTCTTATGCGTCACTCGTATTCAGAGAAAAAAGGCACTTTACAGAGAGTTTAAAAGGGACCAAGAACAAAGTACACAGAAAGAGTACTTGGAACTGCAAATGCAAGTCAAAAAGGAAGTTCGAAAGGCCAAGACAGATATAGAAATGAGCATTGCCAAGGGGGCTAAAACCAATTCAATTTTTTTTTCCAATATTATAACAAAAGAACATTCAAGGAGGAAGTAAAATGTCTAAGAGATACAAACGGCAAAATCACAGATGAAGAGAAAAAATTAGCAAATATATTAAATGATTACTTTTTACAAAGGAGGATATGGACAACATGCCCCACATGTCGACCTGTTCCTATCCAGTTTTAAATAACTTTAGCATAACAGAGGCAGAAGTGTTAAAGGGACTAGGAGCTGTTAAAATAAACAAATCCCCTGGGCCAGATGAGATCCTCCCAATAATACTCAAGGAAATGAAAGAAGTTATTTACAAACCACTAATCAAGATCGTGCAACAGTCTCTTGAGACAGGGGTTGTACCGACAGACTACAAAATTGCAAATGGGGAGATCGTATCTAATTAACCTGCTTGATTTTTTTGAGGATGCAACATCAACAATGGATAATTGCAAATCATATGACATAGTTTATTTAGATTTCCAGAAAGCTTTTGACAAAGTCCCACATAAAAGGAGGCTGTGTGGTCCAGTGGTTAAAGAAAAGGGCTTGTAACCAGGAGGTCCACGGTTCAAATCGCACCTCAGCCACTGACTCATTGTGTGACCCTGAGCAAGTCACTTAACCTCCTTGTGCTCCGTCTTTCGGGTGAGACGTAATTGTAAGTGACTCTGCAGCTGATGCATAGTTCACACACCCTAGTCTCTGTATGTCGCCTTGGATAAAGGTGTCTGCTAAATAAACAAATAATAATAATAATAATAATAATAAAAGATGAATTCTCAAATTGAACGCAGTAGGGATTCAAAGAAATGCATGCACATGGATTAGGGAGTGGTTAACATGTGGAAAACAGAAAGTACTGATTAGAGGAGAAACCTCAAAATGGAGCGATGACTTATATTCTGGTATAGTAAGCAAACCTGTTAAATTTGCAGACGACACAAAAATAGGAGGAGTGGCAAACACCGTTGCACCAACAAAGGTCATTCAAAATGATCTAGACAGCATTCAGAACTGGGCAGACACATGGCAAATGACATTTAATAGAGCAAAGTGTAAGGTAATACAAATGTGCATTATAAATACCATATGGGAGATACTGAAATTGAAGAAGGAATCTATGAAAAAGACCTAGGAGAAATGTCTTCATCTAGACAAAGTGCTGAATTTTAATCAAGGGAAGTAATGTTAAAACTTTACAATGCATTAGTAAGACCTCATCTAGAATATTGTGTTCAGTTCTGGTCACCTCTCTACAAAAACCAGACCAGAATTATCCCAGGTTTAAAAGGCATGTCATATGCAGACAGGCTAAAATAATTTAATCTATTCAGTCTTGAACAAAGATGACTACGCGGTGATTTGATTCAGGCATTCAAAATTCTAAAAGGTATAGACAATGTCGACCCAGGGGACTTTTTTTACCTGAAAAAAGAAACAAGTTCCAGGGGTCACAAATGAAGATTAGATAAAGAGGCATTCAGAACAGAAAATAGGAGGCACTTTTTTACAGAGAATTGTGGGAGTCTGGAACCAAGTCCCCAGTAATGTTGTTGAAGCTGACACCATGTTATCCATCAAGAAGCTGCTTGATGAGATTCTGGGATCAATAAGCTACTAACAACCAAACGAGCAAGATGGGCCGAATGGCCTCCTCTCATTTGTAAACTTTCTTATTTGTCTCCTGCGGGTGGAGAGGACGTCTGACGCATACAAGGTTCTTAAAGGAGCAGCTTTGATATAAGTGCTTACATAATTTGGGCTGTAAGAGATATTAGGTAATGGTTACATTTCGTACTTAAAGGGAAGTGAAGGTTCAGTCACTGTCCTCCAATCCCACGACTAAGCCAGCTTCCTCTTTTACACCAAGGAACTCAACAAGAGTAGATGTCAGCTAGCTACTGACCTCTGGAGGACAAAGGCCAGCCTTGCAGGTGTCCCTGAGCTCGCTAGGCACCTGGCCGGTAGGGTCTGCTGCTGTAGCGCGATGAGAACAGTCCGTGACGATTCTGCCTCCTTAACCTGCGGGAGCACCAGAGCCAATGCAGCGCTCCCTCCAGAATCCTGACTGTATGACTCACCCTGCACATCACACCACACCCCACCCCTTATAATAGGTTCTGGTACTTTCACGGAGGTTGTGGGCCATTTAAATTGGATTAGATTGCAACATTAGCTCCTTGCAACATGTGGGACTATCCCAGGACAAATGGTTTAGAAAGATTAAGGTTCATATGATTCATTTTGTTTACTTACAGTAAGTAAATGTTTATATGACTTTAGTGGAGTCAGATAACTTGCTGCTGCAGCTGTGTACAGTAGTTTTATAAGCAAGCACTCTTGCTATCAAAAAGAGTACTGCTAATGCATGACAATATTTTTACATTTTTTATTTAATTGTTTTACCAGGTTTGTCTCATTTTCAAGTCGGATTTAAAATGTCAGTGGGCTAGTACATGTATAAGTATACAGTACATTTGGAATTCTGCAGGGGCCTTATGAAAATCGAATTAAATACTTAAGCATGCGTGTAAAGATCTTTCTCAGATAGGTGCCTTTGTTAATGTGCACAGCTTTTGTGTATAATTTCTGCCTTCAATGAGTTATAGAGTAACATTCATAAAGAATAAAGATTGAATAACAAACTAAATATAGATATATTTTATTCAGTCCTATAAAGTACAAAATAATTGCATTTATCGCATGTATGTAAAAAATTAACATTACTGAAAAGAATTCAACAAAAAAACTTGCATAAATTCTGTTAATGCATACAAATTTTTAGTAATGTAAAAAAACCCACAAACGTTATAAAATAACTAATTCATTGTTCATAATAAATATTATAATACAGCACCAATAAAATGTCCCAATTAGAATCTGAGTGACAACTATACATATAATTTCAGCTGAGAGTTTGCATTCACAGTGTCAACTAGTGTCAAAATCTAGTTGACTTTGATACTGACCATAAAACCAAAGGAGTTTTATGGTCAGTATCAAAGTCAACAAGATACTTATTAAGTCTTACTCCTGTTCCTTTAAAATGTCAGTTTGCTTTATGAATTCTGAATAGAGGTAAAAGGCCATCACTCATAAAATATTTTTAAAACATGCCATTACACTGGATTAAATTGTAATTAGTATACATGTTGATTGAAATAGTCCTAAATGCTGTGGAAAACACTGTACAGTATAACAATGCTGTTAAAATGTGACCTAAATCAGATGATTCAGTGAAACTGTGATCACTCTAGATAGGAGGCATTTGAGACTACTGGTAAGGCTGCACTCTGTCTATGCTGATGGCTAATTATTTAAGCAATAGAACCGGAATAAGAGGGCTTTACCATCTGGTATGGCTCACCTCGTGCTGTTAAATGTCTCGAGCCGATGAAGCCGATGAAGCTGTTCCTCAGTTCAGACACCTCGTACAGAAAAGTGGACATGGTTTGTGAACGGTTTGTAAAACATATAGAAGAATAAAAGTACAGCTAACTTTGAGGGTGTGTATTTGTGTAAGTTTCAGTATTTAAGTTACCATTAGGTCCTAAAATGTATTAGTGAAATAAAAAAAAAATAAGAAAAGTTTTTTAAAAATAGTAAATTAAAAATATCTCGTAGTGTTAATGTGTTAATTCTGTTTCTGCTGTTTGTTCAGTAGCTTGTTCATAACGTTTATCCAAAGCCTCCTTCCTGGCTTTGTTAAGAAGAGAGCACTGTCCTGTGTGTTATTGTGATATGCTGAAATGAAGCTGCTGAAAGTAATCAGACTGCATCCAGTTGTTTGATTTCTTCAACTCGTCATTCAAACTGGAGACTCATTGCTATTGTGGTGACTGTATTGATGCTGACAGCAAACACTATTCTTGATTTTATTTGATTTTTTACTTTATTTGCTATACTAAATTTAAATAGATAGACTGCACGTATAGGACAGTGAGGAAACATTGACAGACAACATTCAGAGGGTGTGTACAAGAACAGAGATTTTTCTTTCATCAAGCAGAAAAAAGGTAAAATACATAAATACTGTATTTCCGTATTTTCTAGCGTATTGATTTGGAACAGTGATGAAACATAGTCTGAAAGATACGATTTGAGGTTCTTTACCAGAAATTAAAGCCCTCGTATTGACCAATCAGGTTAAAGGAAATCACTGATCCATTTTCTAATGTCATATCTTTTCAGATGAACCAATGGGAACATCCATCTAGAAATAGCTGTTACAGTCAGACATTTTTTTGTTTCTCTATTCAAATGTAAACATTTATCATTCTCCTATAAAAATGTGTTAAAATGAATGGGAACTCATGTATGTAATGTACTTATGTATGCATGTATGTGTGCATATAAGATGTGCATCTACACTATGCACAGTATGTTTGTATGCATGTATGTGTATTTAAAACTCATTTAAAAATCATCCTTATTAAAATACAGTAAAGGTAATACATTTAGATTATGTCTTGCTCAAATATATTATTATTTTATTGTTTGTAAACCCTAGGTTTTTTTTTTTTATTTACCTGAAAAAATATTTTTGGCAAAAACAAGTTTTCTTCACAGTAAAGGTATAATATCTTCAGACAGAACATTTGATTTGTGGTAACAATCGTGTTTCCTCTTTCAGTAGTGTAGTCTTAGAAGTCCCTGAAAGAAACATTCCTGAAAGAACATAAAATACTGTAAATACATATACATCAATACTTGAGGATAAATTAATGCATTTGTAAACTCAGATTATGTAATGTGATCTCACAGGGCTAATTTCAATGAACTTTTAAAAAATACAAATGGGATGCATTCTGTTCCGTCTTCATTTTACCTATTTTAATACTGTTCTATATGTAAAAAAATGAAAGGCAGTTTAATCCCATCAGATTCTATAGTGGGGCCCCAACCTTCATCCCCAAAAAGCTTTTCATAATCATACAGTAGCCCCTCGCTAAACCGGACATGTTTGACATAAGGAGGTGTCGGGTTTAAAAACAATACAATAAAATCGCACACACATACATTTACAGTTCTTGATGTATTTTAAATATAAATCATTGCGCTACAATAACACTAATGTGTTTTGGGTACAATGCGAATAAAAGATTATTTTAAGGTCTACTTAGTAGCCTAGACAATTAATGCACAATAGATCATGGTCCTATACAGATGATCAGAATGAGCTGGAGGGGTTAGTGGCACATGTGCGCAGTCTATTGCTCCCAACATGCTGGGAAAACCAGAAATGTCATAGAAATTTATTTTCAAGGCTTGTAAGTACACCCTAACTTAGGTAATTGGGTGTTCGTCTCAAATACATTGAGCACAACTGGCAACACAGGAGAAAAAGCGGACTGGGAAATGCTAGCAACAATTGCGACTGTTTAAAACATGCTTTCAAAAGTTCTTAACAAATTGATGCAATTGTAAGTGTCGCAATTGCCCGCAGCTTTAGTACATCTCATTACAATATTTTTGATCCCTAATTTGCAAATTTCCACCCTGTTTTTGCAAATTTCTGCAGGAACGCCTAGAATTACATGTTCATTTAAGGCTAAAGCGCAAATAAGAACTACGGCTGCAAAGCATTTATTAAAATGATGCTACAGCGTTGCGTTTGTTTAATACATTTCACACTACACTTCCTTCTGGTTTGCATCGATTGCGACACTTTAGTACATCTACCCCTTAAGGTAAATACTTTGTGAACACAGGCCAATTTTCTGTATCAAAATTACCAAAGGAATATAAGATATCAGTGTGAATGCTGAGCCTTCCTTCCTCTCACCTGTCGAATGACCTGTCCAGTGAGCGTTCTGGGGATCGCAGGAAGGAACGTTCAGGCAAGTAGGCGGCTCTGGGGCTGAGGGACCTTCTCGGTGGAGAGGTGGAGCTTAGTGAGGCAGACAGGCCGTGGCGACGAAGCTCTTTCACAGCGCGCTCCCTGAAGGATAAAAAGCAATTCAATCAATTCAAACACACGCCACATCCCCACATGACTCTCATACCACACCACGAACAGTCGAAGCACATTAAAAACACTAGATACAGGAATCGACGTACACTTGCCTTTCAAACCGCTCGGTTGATAATTGCCGATTAGTCAATTCCAGTTCTGCTTCCAACTGTGCTGATTTGCTTCTGACCTGAGCAACCTCACGACTTTGATTTAATCTGTTAAAAAAAAGAATAAGTACCAATTTTTTAAAATATGCCGAACTCCAGCTCCAACAAAGATATAAATAAACAAACAAACAACATTATTAAAATCAGATGCGTCATTATTAGGGACCTACCTAAATCGCGATTTCGCGGAAATCGTGAAATTGAGGGGTCACCGCGAAATTCACCTCTTAGGGGCCAATGCATACAAACAAGTACGGAGAGGAAAAAAAAAAGAAAACTTGTTTAAATGAACTACTGCACAACGCAAGTGACGCAAACTACGTATCTTCCTTCTGCAGATAGCCCTTTTTTATTCCTTTGCCGTCCCGTGTGCACTGCACTTAAGCAAAAAACAAACAAACAAAAATGTCCACAAGTAACATTTACAAAATAAATTCTCCAAAGCAGTTAACGTTCTTATTTACTATTCAAATGACAAAGTTTTCAGCCTATCAGTGCGTCTTTACTGCTTTTATGTGACCTGTACTGTGCAGGAGGGGGCGGGACAAAGTTGGTGCTGCATTGTTTTGATTTAGGTTCTAAAATCTAGTTTTCAGCATTGGAAGGAAAATAGTAGAAATGGACGACAAAAAAAGCAAAGTATATTTCGGCTGATGATCGTTTTAAGATATTTCACAAAGAAACTACATGCAGACTGAGGTAATTGTTTTCCATATCTTAATGTGTATTTGGAGAAAATACGATCGATCGCTATTTAGCTTCAGAATCACACATTAAACAAAAGGCTACAGAGGCTGCTGAACAGAACGTAAAATAAACAGCTTTCAGAAACCAAACTGGAAAGTCAGAACAGACAAGAAGTATTCCTGTCTGCAAGTTAAATCAGTACTAAAACGATCCAGCACAGCCACCTCGCTTCAACCTGCTGCTTACAGTTGGAATTTTAGACCCGAATAGCCACGTCTTCTTTGTTTTGACTCGGTACTAATAAAATAAATTATTGGATGGGACAAATAACATGACAACGAACGTGCTGCATACATTGCCTTTATTAAAGTATGCCAGATGCCCTTGTGTAGCCGAGTTTTTGGGCTGTTTCTAATCGATTTCCACATCTGTATAACTTGGCAAAGCTTTGCCTTAACTTCCAACCAATTCAGTGGATGCAGACGTGCAGTCTCAATGTATGGGCAAGTCACCTGCAGGGGGGATGCTGCATGCTTGCCTTTAACAAATGCCAGCACTGTGTTTTAGTAAGGAAGCAAGTACCACTATTTTTAGGCTTTATAGTGTTCTGAAATACTGTCTACTTAGGTGTATTTAATGTTTAAACATGTCCGCAAAATCCTAATTTATTTCCGCAACATACCCGTGAAAAATACGTAAATTTACCACGATTTAAGTAGACCCCTAGTCATTATGCTGCACAGCAATGTAGGTCAAGTTAAACTAAACAGACCCCCATTTACCCTACTGATACTTGTACTTTTGCCCTGTTACAGCAGTCAGTGCTACAATGTACTTTGCAGTTGCACCCCACACAAAACAAAGGACAACTAAAAAATGTGTTTGAATCTATAGCAATTAAAACAGATCTAAGTTCTAAATACTTTCTATCTGCTAGCACTGAGTGCCACCTCTTGTCCGAAATGTTCTGTTAATAAACGTTGTCCTTTTCTCTAAAGTATGAAGAGAACCAATACCTCCAACCACATGCAAAAGGGAATTACATTACATCAGCCGAGATAGAAAAAAAGAGAATGCCCCTCCCTTGACAGAGCAGACATGTCAGCAATGACAGGTCAAAGCCTTTATTAAAGCTATCTTGTTTGAGAACTTACATCTTGCTGTCGGCCAACGTGAGTTTGTCTCGCAGCAGCTCGATCTCAGACAGCTTCTCTTGAGTGGTCATCTGGCTGTGATATTCCTTCTCTCTGTTGGTTACCAGCAAGCTCTCCAGGTTTTTCATGGAAAGCCTCTCACTTGCCAGCTGCTTCTTGAGGAGCTCGATTTCTGAGCGTTTCGATTCCAGCTCATTCAGCACCTGCAAAGAGAAGACAATTAACCCGACTGTAAAACAACAAAATATCTGTGGGGAAATCAATTTTGCGAGATGTCTAAATTGTTCTGGAAAGATATGTGACCACTTCTCACTCATTGCTACCTAGGGGGTGGGAAATGTGTTCTACACAATGGTCCACAGTCACTTTTGAGACTGATCTACTGTATGTAAAATGTAAGTTATTTGTGCTGTTTTGGATATGAAGGCACCTGACAACTGAGTGTCTATTATAATTATAAAAAATGTGTGACTGAAGCTGCAACAGAGAGATGCAGTTTTTATATATCAGTCCTTAATGTAATTTGAGGGACAGCCCATTTAGCAGCAGTGTGGAGTAGTGGTTAGGGCTCTGGACTCTTGACCGGAGGGTTGTGGGTTCAGTCCCCAGTGGGGGACACTGCTGTTGTACCCTTGAGCAAGGTACTTTACCTAGATTGTTCCAGTAAAAACCCAACTGCATAAATGGGTAATTGTATGTAAAAATAACATGATATCTTGTAAGTCGCCCTAGATAAGGGCGTCTGCTAAGAAATAATATATTATTTACACAACAGTGTGCACATTCCATTTTCTGTCCATAGCTGTATATACAGTAGCAGTTTACTCATTGGAACATGGATAATATCAGTGTGCTCAGGTAATATAGAAGTGTACAATAGTTCTGTTTTAGAGATACATACTTGTTCCATCTCCAGGTTCTTGGAGCTAAGCTGTCTGCTTGTCATCTCCTTGCTGGTGTCCAGTTTGATACAAAGCTCCCTTGTGGACTCCAGATCTGAGAAGACAGACGCTTTTTGTGACTGCGTCTGTCTCAGCTCATCTTCTAGCCTCATTATGCTCTTGTTCAGATGGGAAATCTGACTTTTACAGGCATCTTCCGCCACCAAGGACTGAGCCAGAGAAAATACAGAAACAAATCACTAGAAATATTTCGCAAACAAAAAAAGCATCCCTGGATCATGTCAGAGGATTGGCCTATCAGTTGGAATGTTTTCTAAACATGAAGTAAAATGGATATTGGAAAGAGATCTGCCATATGTAAGGTCACCATATGACTCTGTGTTCAGCGGGACAGTTTGGGATAGTTCACGCTTTTCAACCCAATGCATTCTGGTACGCTTTACCTGTCTCAGGTACCATTCTTACCTTTAAGAGAAGCAGGACTATGAATGCATTGGGTTGTGAGTTGAAAAGCCTGAACTATCACAACCTATCCCGCTGAACACAGAGCCATAAGGTCACCTTAGCCATATGTTAAGTTTTAAGCAATGCTAGATTTACTGGATAAAAATTATTGTGTACCTGTTATGAAGCACATATTTCAAAGCATTAGGCTGTTATAGTTCACAAAAAGTGTCACATTATCCCAATATGGCAGCTATCTTATAGTAGGGCACATGTCAAACTGAAAGGTAACTTTACACATGACTGCTTATTCAAGATGTACTGGTATTTAAATAATTTAAAAATTGTAATTATTTAATTTGACTATGGATTTGTTTTACTTTAATTCAGCCTTATCTCTACTGTGTGACAGAGAGCTGTGGCTTTATTTTAAAAAGCCAGCATTTGAAAAGCAGACAAGATAAAAAAATAAAAATAATTCTTACTTCATCAAGATCTCTCTCCAGGGTTTCAATGTTTTCCTTCAATCTTCGCCTCTCAGACTCGCTGGTAAGAAGCTCCAGCCTCACAGAGCTGACCTCCCCTTCCATCTTGTGTGCCTTGCTCTCCCAGTTCTCAGACTGAGACACGGCTCGACAGTAGTTATCCAGGAGCTCGCGGTTCTCCTTATCCTATGTGTACAGCACAGTGGGCATTGCTCAATTACAAAGTTTAAACTGGTCCGCTTGGTTTAAACCTTTTAATTAATTTACTGAGGCAGTATCTATCATCCCAACACAGACTTAGCACAATTTTATATATATATATATATATATATATATATATATATATATATATATATATATACACACACACACACACACACACACACATACACACACGTAGTGATTAGAAAGTAAATTTACTACATCAGTGCACCATGCAGTAAGTTCTTTGTGCTGTTTTTGCAATAAGAAACAGTCAAAATAATTAAAAACCTGATAAAAAGTTAGCTGACAGTAAAGACGATAAGCAAATTACATTTGAGGCGTATGATTTTAGGCACAATGACTATTTTATTATCCATTTATCAAAGTTTTTTATACCTCTGAAAACATTTCTAATATAGCTGAAACTAACCAACATTGATTTTTCTTAAATAAATTTATTGAAAATAGAAAAAAGGTATTACCATATCTATGTTGCAAGTCCCTCTATAAAAATACATACCTTAGATGTAAGCAGATTCTCTACTCGTGCAACATCGTTCATGTAATCCTGAACTTTCAGCTTCAGGTTGTTAACTACTTGTCCAGAATCATCCAACTTGCGGAGCAGGGACTGAGGCAAAGTGTTCAAAATGTTATGTTTACAATCACGCTTATAAATGTGCAATGCAAAAAAGACTGGTGTTGAGTACTTTTAAGAAGAAGTAGATGCTTACCACTGTATTTAAACAGTGTTTTAGTCATTTTAAATCATTACATCTTGAGTCTATAGTGTAAGGGACAGTCCCCAAAGAAAGACTTCGCTATGCTAGGAATTCCTAATAGATGATCAATGAAGAAATATTGCACACAATTTAAAACAGAAACCAATGGCTCAAATTCCTGATTATGCACTTAATATTTACTTTTTAATTTATTTTAAATATTTTTTTGTTTAATTGTTTCATGGAAGGTAATGCACTGACAGCACATAAGTAACACAAACAGTGGCAATGCGAGAAACAAGCCTTATGCCTTCCATGGCGTTCTCTTATTTAGAGTTTGATGGAGCAGTACAGTTTTAATCAGCTGAAATGAGAGAATTGCTTTTCTTAGATCAAGCTCTGCATCTTCTTAAAAATGCACCATAATTTGGATTTGCAACCGTTCTATTGTTAGATTTTCCAAAATAACATCCATTTTAAAATAAAACCACCCAACCTTGAGTTGAAGCACACCAACTTTAGCTTTTTTTAATCTAAAAATAATGGTTTGATTGAACTAAACTAACAAACCAGAGTTCTACTTTTAAACGTGTTTGGGTGCTTAATATAGAACAGTTTGTGATGTTGGCACATTTACCTGGTTTTCAAGCCTGGCCTTGGAAAGGGCATCTTGGAGCTGGCTGCACTCCCGCACAGCAGCCTCTTTGGCTCTGCCTGTCTTGGCAAGTTCTTCATTCACAGAGTCGAGCTCTTGGCGGACACTGCTAATCTCTCTCTCCCGACTGCTGACAGTCTCATTCAACTTCCTATTTCATTGAAATATATATGTAATCACTGTTATCTCCAGAATACAAATCGCTGGATAAGTACTGTATTAAACTAGCTTTCCAGGATAAAACGGTTTTATGCTTGTCAGAGAAGCCAAAGCTAAAAGCACTTCAATCATTTTAATAACTTCACTAAAACAGCATTGTGAATGCACCAGAAATGTAACTAGCTAACAGGGACAAGAATGCTCTGATTTCAACACCCTCTCTGAAGCAAACTGCAAATAGTCAATGAGATAACGATGGTTACCTGATAAGCTTTATCTGAAGAATTATTCAAAGATTGTTTTATGAAGAAAATACATTTGAATTGGTATTTTAAAGAAGCCAGCAGCAGTCTAGAACAGTTCCATGTACTTCTACCTTATTTTTTGGACCAGGCCCCTTTTCTTTGTTTGTAATAGACTTCTGTAACCTCATAGGAAAGGATAGCAGATTTTTTAACCTTTGAGACTATTGGATGTATCATTTCCAAAAGTTACCCTGGAACAGCAGTACAAGTTTATACAAAACAAATTATGACATGGCACTCATTATCTTTTATTAGATTCAAGGAATGCAAGTGGTATAAATGAGTTCAGGATATGTCTTAGAACCCCGAGATGGATTTAATTTATTGGTTTTTACATGGATTTTGAAATGAGAAAAAAAAGTATGGATAATTTTAATAAACAGTTGATCAATTATGTGAGTAACTTATGCAACTGTTTTTTGACAGACAATGCTGTAATGCACTGTTCGGAGAATACTGCAGATATAGTTACTACAGACAGTACGCTATGCTTCCACTTTTAAGAAGCGAAGTAACGTCAGCCAAAAATGTTGTGGTTTCAAAGAGTAAATACTGTTTCTGTTCAAATCTGGTGAATTGTAGGTGTGGTGGATTGAAGAGAGGTTTCTTAGCTGGGGAGCACTGTATTATACTACCACGTTATTTTTCCTGGTTTATTGTAAAATGTGCAGTAAATAGTTCTTGGATTAATTGGGTGTTAAATATTTCGTTTTGCAAGAGAACCATGTTAATTGTGTTCTATGAAAAAGTAAAAATGGCACATGACCAAGATATATATATATATATATATATATATATATATATATATATATATATATATATATATATATTATTGATTTAGTTATTTTTATTTAGCTTACCCAATTATTTTACCCCCGATTTTCTCCCCAGTTTGGAATGTCCATTCATTTTTCCCCTTCACCGCAGCAATTCCCCACAGTTCAGGAAAAGCTCAGCTTCCTCTTTTACACCCAAGAACTGAAGAGCGGATATCAGAGAGCTACTGACCTCTAGAGGACAAAGGCCAGTCCTACAGGTGTCCGCTGTTGAGCTCACTGGGCAGGGGGGGGGGGGGGGGGGGCATGACCAATTTTTTTTTAAACTTACTTTGCTGTAGTCTCCATTTTCTCAATAGAAATTTTCAAATCCTTGATGAAATTTTCCTTAAAAAACATAATTTCAATACTTCAAAACATTCTTTAAATGCTCTATTATGTTTAACAGTTATAAGCACAGTCATACACATTAATTATCCAGCCCTATATTCACAAAACTGTTTGAAACAATGTTTTATACACATTCTCTCATGTTAAACAATGCTTTGAAAAGTGGTAAAATGAATAAAACATATCAAACAATTAAATGTTTCCAGAAATGTTTGGGAATATGACCCATTGGATCTTAAATTATTACTTCAGCTGAGACATCCCAAAGGTGCCTGAAAAAGTCCCCAAATCAGGCAAATGGATTCCCACACTCTTAAACTGTTAAATCGGCAACCGTACAATAACAGCACCTCAACACACAATCCATGTGCTTTCTACTATATTTATCATATTAGAAGTGATCAATGACTGTACAATGTAACCTCATATTGCCATTGTTTTGTTGCCAATACTTTTTCTTTGCCACTTGAAAGCATGTTAAACCATAGACCAGCAGGATTTATGTCTCTGAGATTTACCATGCCAGAAAAAAATGGTATAGAAAATCCCAGACTTTCTGGCCTAGACAGCAGCTACTTTTTTTTCCTTTCTTCTGAAAAATACCTTCTCCTCTATCTCACTCTGACAGGCAGAGATCAGCTCAGTCTTTGTATCCACAGTTTCCTGTAAGGAGTCCTTATCCTGGTCTAGTGAGGTGATAATACTCTGGAGATTGAGGATCTCTTCTCGAAGCGAAGCAATCTGCACTGCTTGGAAATCTGTGCACAAAAGGACAAAACAGATTAAAATGCACTTCATGAACCTGCTACACCTCAAACACCTCAGATAACAGGCCCTCTCTAAAATCTACCACCTTAATAAACCATTTAGGCTACCTGGATAAAATTTCAGAATACATTTTCCTTGTGACATATCAGAAATGTTTCCAGTCTTGGATAGAAAATCACACCTTTACAGTATATACAGTATGTATAAACTTCATATTTATCTGCTTTACTATGTGATATGCATATTGTTCCTGATCAACTGTACCTAATTCTCGGTTAATACACCCACAGCAGGTTTCAGTTATTACACATTGCAGAGCTACCTGCTGTAGGGTCACAAAACAAGCTACAGTTAAATCAACCAGCTGTTAACAGTGTAAATGTTGACTGGATGCACAGTTCTTAAGATGCAGCTTAAAATGGCATGCGTCTGTACAGCACAGTCTAAACAAGCACGTGTCATTTTCATTGGATAGGTGCAATGTGCCAGTAAACTTTATGCATTACCGTTCCTAAGATCTATATCATTAAAATACAAGATCTTATTTTTATTTGTTTACCATTTTTTTCCTCCATTCGTTTGAGTTTCTCCTGAGAAACCTCCAGTTCATTGATCTTCACTGACAGTCGAAGCTGGTTCTCATTTAGGGTCTGCTCCATTTGCTTATTTGTTGCTCTGTAACCAGTAAAAAATGTTAGACATGATTTTAATGTTTAGTGAATGTTTCAGTTTTCACAAAGATTATTCAATTGTCATGTTGATGACAAGGGATTTTAACATCTTTTATTTTAACAAGGGTCAGAGTTAAAGCCTAAGGCGTGATTAATTGATCTCATGAAGCTCAAAATACTATGAATCAGATAACTCTGACAGGTACTACCAGTAACAACAATTTAAGTTTTATTTTTTTTAAGCTGTTGTACTATAGAGCAACTGAAAATGGTTTTCTGTATCTCTATCATCAGATTCTCAACCCATACTACAGTATACACTCTGTTTTCAAGTAAACTCTTTATATCAGGGGTGGGAGCAGAGCAAAGTAGCCAAGACTGAAAATGTATGGTGCCGAGAGAAGCAGTTAGCAGTTTATATTTTAACAGTAGTTGCACAAAGCCTATACACTACAAATACAAAGCAAATACATGTATACAACCTACAGAAACACATTGTGCACAATAATTGCACAAACCGTTTCATTTTACAAAACAAAGCGCAAACAGAAAATAAAATAAAAAAAGCTGTATTGCTTGTTGCTTCGCTTATTGTAATAACTTGTTACCTCTAAGTCGCCGTGCATAAGGGCATCTGTCAAGCATAAAAAAAAAAAAACATAGGCTATGCTCCTGCTGCCTTCAAACCAAAACTAAAAGCTTATTACTGTGCTGAGAATACCTCGTTTCCAGCTAAATATGACTGCTCGTTTTCACTACATTTTCTCAGGTACAGCTAACCAAAGATATTGTATTTATTTCTATTCTATTAAATAGAATATCTTTGAGCTAACATTGGGAGAATTTGCGCTACGTCAAAGGTCAAACGACATTCAAACATTGAAATTCGAGTCACTATTGAAACAATCTTTAAACATGTAACAATGTTCTGTAAATGTGTTGGCTGCAATAAAAAACAGAAAACCTTAAATGACAAAGTTTTTGTATTTTTCTTTACATTTCTAATACTACGTAGAAATAATTATGACGTTTTAAAATCTGGTAGATGAGAATAGAGACCTTCGCAAGCAAGTGGAGGATCTCACCCCTGCACCCAGTCAAGCAACGACACGGGGATGCTGGAGGTTTGAGGATCGTACTGAGTTGGTCTGGGAGACGGGGAACCTATTATTTCAGGCCGAGATAGCTCACCGCCCCGCCAGTCATTCTCGCAGCCCGACAGTCTCCCTCCCCCCCGTAGGTATGGTCAAACTCGATCACCTAGGGGCCAAGCTGATGAAGTAGATGTATGCCAGGTTAGAGAGCTAGCCAAAGATTGTGAAGTTTTTGACCCATCTAAATCGGATTGTAGAAGCCTACATTAAAGATGTTAAGTACGTTTTAGGCTTGTTTATCGCAATTTTGTTCCCCTCAGTCAGAGAAATTATAATTTTGCTTGTGGATATAAACACCATGCATATGTCTGATATTAGGATGATGGTGCAGCGAGCTGGGGAAAGTAAATACGCTGGTAGGTACCTCTGACCGAAAAGAACGAGAGCACCATGTACTAGCTACGCAAGCCGACTCCCAGCTGAGTCTGGAAGGGACCGAGATCCCCGTAGTCAAAGGTTCCCACAGACCGTCCAACCAAGCGCCCTCGGGTAAATACACAGGCCAGGATGTTAGTTTTAGGTATCCAAAGAAAGGGGGTAGGTACAAAAATAAGTAGCAACAAAATAATTGGGACAAGCAAAATAACCTGCTCACGAGAGCTGAATTTGAAAAAAAATTCAAATTGACACGACATGCCCCTTGAGGCATGACTAAACTAGAACGCTCCCCCTCCCGTCCCTTCGGTCTATCTGATTGGGTGGGTGCCTTGGGTACCAGTCCTCCGGATGGAGGCTGGGGTATTACAAACTATGCATATCAGTGTGTTATGTTGTGTAATCTATGTTTTTATATAGGGTATATGTTTCCAAAGCTAAAGGAAATCTAATTTGTGTTCATATATAAAAAAAAAAAAATGCTGTATTTTTTTTTTTATTATTATTATTATTGTCGAGATCATAGGTGATGAATGCTGCTTGTTGATGCTTAACTTGCTAGGATAATGAAATGACCCTGCTTAATGACTTTTTCACGTCTTGAAGGACCACAACGTCTCAGGATCTCGTCGCCCTCGAGACAGGGGGGAATGTAGCATCAGAGGGGGTCATAATATCATTCTGTGTATGAACGTAACAGAATTGAAATATACAGAGGGGAATCTTAAACCATTCTCTGTGTCTTCTTGGTTTCTGGTCACAAACTCCCCCACCGACAAAGAATGCTTTTAAAATAAGTCATAAACTAACTGCTGAACAAATGACTTATCTTCACGATCGCTGAATGACTCTTTCGGCGCCGCAAGCCAGACAGTTCTGGGTGCTTTGACACCTGAGACCAAGGGGGCGGAATAGAGGACCAATTGAGAACAAAGGGCCGCGTTGGAACGAGAACAACCAATGAAAAACACTCCACGTGGACTCTGGTACCGTCCAAAATAACCAAACTATCCAATCACAGAGGTAAAGAGAACATTACAAAAGTATGAGCGCGACACGAAATCCGTGGTTGTGATACACAAACCAGTCTTTGAACTGTGACAATCTGGACATCCAGCCTGCAACCAGCTGGAACAGAGATACTGTTTTTGGACACTCTAATACGAGATAACTATTCTAGTGTTTGCCTTGGTGTGGGAGTCTGCTGCGTAAGACGTCTAAAATCATAAAAGTACTTGTAATCAAATCTCTAACTTAGCCCCGACTGATCACCGGAGAAAGAGTTGGATGAACATTTGAAGTCGACATAAAGTGAAATTTTTGATTGTTTAAATTGAAAAATAACAGGCAAATATGTATTCTATTTTTCTCTTAACGTTAAAGCAATGCGCATTCTACATGACATGGTTCTTGTTCTCGTGTATTAGATATGATTTTTAGATCATTTATCAAACAACATGGGCGGTATAACTTGTCCTGTAGTATAAAGGACCACCTTACAACGAGGGAACATTGTATTGCATTTTAAAAATATATACTTCCCTATTTTCTGTGACTGTTTTTTTATATTGTTTATGCCTATTACTCGCCTGAATCTCCTGTTTAAAGCTTGTTTTTTCGGTGTCTTCTCAATCCTTAAACAAACAAACGTAATTATATAACATTAAATGAGTGGTCACGGATACAGTATAATACTGTACTGTATTTTACCATTTTTGACAGTTAAACTGTTTAGCTTTAAAAATATTTGGGAACATTTAAAATCATTCAGTTAATTTACATATACAAGTAATGGATAAAGCCTAATTTCAATCCAATTCAAAACTGATTTGAATCTATATATTAAAAAAATGCTTTTTTCCTCAACTAAAACATTCATTCAATTGACAATAGCCATGTTAACATACTATAATTGTGCTGCAAAAACTGATAAGAATCAAAAGGGGAACTTTAGTGAATTTGGTTTTTGTTAAAAATCGACCACTCTATTTATGTAAGTTCCAGTTAGTGGTTTATTGGTAATTTTAATGCAAAAACTCAGGTAAAACACACACACAATTATATATATAGGCTAACTTCACTATAACGAACCCCTCTATAACAAACACCCATTTTTAATGATCCCAACAGCAAGAACAGATTTTTTCAATGCAAATTAGCCCTAGAACGATCACGTACAGGAACGACCCGGATACAGCGATCTCAGTACTGACTGACACTGAACTTTCTCCAGTGTTGTGTGTTATTCTCTCAGTGAAAACAAAGACCATGGTTGACTAATTCAAAGATAACGCTAATTCATAGATGACCTATTGTAGTACGAATCATGCATGACGAATGCAATCGCTGCCTGTCCGTCATCTTCACACAAACTGCAACCAGGAAACGGGCGTGAGGAGCAAGTTACGCTGGATAGTTTTTTCAAGAGAAAGGACATGTAATTACTGAATTCTGCATGTAAGTGTACATTCTTTCCTTTTTCATTTCTTTACTGTTTTCTTTTAAACATACTTGTAGCAGAGGGGGAAATTAGTGTTGGTGTAATTTATATGTGTCTTCTGTATTATGTCCTCTGTGTGTTACCATCGTTGGTAGCATCACATGACCCGTTTGTTTACTTTCTGTATTGTGTTTAATAAACCCTGTGCCAGCATTTTAGCTCCAACTCCCATGTCTCTCTGTCTTGCAATGCGGTTACCCACACATGTGACACGAGTACCTTGTCACAATACCGTTTAAATGTTGATCAAAGTGAAGGAATCTTCATAAAAGTACTATATGTTGATGTTGAATTCAAATTTCCCATTTTATCATTATTCTGATACAGAAAAATGCCAAATCCTATTATATGAACACCCTGATATAACAAACGTTTCTCCAGGTCCCATGGGGGTTCGTTACTGTGAAGTTAGCCTGTGTGTGTATATATATTATGACAATGACTTTTAAAGTAATTAATGATTGAATATTTGCGAATTCGCTGAATGGTCCATTTAATTAATAATTATTGCTATTGATTGTTTGCCACAGTAAAAATATGATGCTGTATATTCATACAACTATTAGAGTATAGAAGCTTACCCTTCAAAAATACTGTGCACAGTGCTGGCAAATAATAATATCTGTAATTTAGAAAAGCTTCTAGGTATTTAATATTAGTGAAATGACATATGCTGTCTTCTGCTTACTGCATATCTTATACAATATGTACATGCATATCTTATACAATATGTACAATTAGATGGAGTGCTGTAAAATATCTATAAATACAATAATAATACTCTATCTTCCCTCTATCATCCTGTAGTTGCTAATTTAGTAAATTGTGAACTTAAATTCATGCCTTTAAAAAAGTCCAAACTGATTTACAGTGTTAACACTATGTTTCATAGCTTGCTCCTCATTTTACATCACCATGTATTAAGTGTTAAATAATGGAGTAAATGGACTCATCTGCTCCTTTTTTCAGATTGAAAATGGGACCTTACCAACAGGTGCACTGAGATAAATGCCAAGAGCAACTGGGCCGGTGGAGCACATTATATCTCTTTGTTAAAAAAAAAAAAAGGCTTTTGAAAATAATGTTTTGGATCAAAACTCTAAAAAGTGGAGCAGTGCAGCAAACAAAACAAACACAAATCGGCCTTTATATTTCAAAAAGCAAATATACGGTTTTTATAAAATACCTTTCAAAATAGGGAGCAGTTTACAGCCTGCTGTCAGTAGTGTTATGTACTGTACATCATTGCTTTAAGCAATACAGAACGATGGTAAAATATCATTCAAAAAGCATTTAGATTTTCAAGCAGTCTAATGTGATTCAACAGTAAAAAAATTAAAATAATGTAAAAATGTAAACTGTCGGCCTACAATACCTTCCATCCTGGACATTAACTTTCAGGCAATGTATATGATTTGTATTGTTTAAAATCAATACTAACACATGATGTTTTTGCTGTTTTTGCTCTGCGCCTAGTTTATTTACCTTAAAATGCTGCATTCTGTTCCAGTCCTGTCGAGGTCATCCTCAGTGTCTGCTGCCTTGCGAGTCAACAGTTTGACCTCCTCTTCAAGAGACAGCAGTGCTTCCTTCATCATGGACTGCCTGGATCTGTACTCCTGACGCTCTTTGTCCAGCTTACAGAGCCAGGATGAACCAAGTTACTCACAAATTCAGAAGCAGTTTTACTTTTATTACAAATGTGTGTTCTCATTAAGTGTTGGATTGTCAGTACTTGAGATGGAAATACTCAATGTAACCACAAAGCTGGAATAGTACACACTACCCAGCGAGCATGCTTCAAGCCTCATCATGATTATTCAATTAGTTATTGATGTGAACGGTTCTGTTCACTGATGAATAAGGGGTAAGGTGGAGGGGTGGTTCTTATAATTTCAGCTGCACAAATACATTTTCCCTTACCAAGATTATTTCTGACTGCAGATCTTCTGTTCTTTGTTCCAGATGAGCCCTCTCATTGATAGCAGTCTCGTGGGATATCTGTTACAAAGAAGTAACTTCTTTTTTATTTAAAACAAATATAAGTGGCATTAATATTACTGATTCTATTTTTTTATTTTTAAAGTATCTGTAACCAACAAAATAGTTATTTAAATGGTCTGTGTCATGCACATCCATTAACTTATATAGGCTTCAAATATGCAAACATCTATCACCTTTTGAATCGTGCTATCTGGCACTACTAAGTTAAATAAATCTCTGTTTGCAAACCATGCTGTTAGACCTGTAAAGTTAAACTGTCCCCACCCCTTAAAGGCCTTCCTTCCAGTCAGTAACAAACCACCTGCTTCCCCACATGACTGACATGTTTGCAGCCAATTAGATGCATGACCCCAATGATACTGCTGAAGTGAAATGACCAATGAAGTAAAGCAGCAGCAGACTTCCTGGAAGGTAAGGAAAGTAAACTGAGAACCCTGCTTAACCTAGTTGTAGCAGAGCAGAGAGAGAAGCTTGGATGAGGCTTTGTGTTTGAACTGTTTTGCTTAAACCTTTTTATTTTGTTCCTGTGTTTTGTTAATTTGGTTGTAAAAAGTAAAAGTGAGCGAAGAAGCGCTGAACTGCTGAATAGCAGCCTGTATGGGTCTGCTATTTGAAGAGCGCAGACCAGCCATGCTCGGGACGCTACACCACACGAGTGTAGTACAAGATGTCATGTTTTAAAATTGAAAGACATGTTTTCTATAACACATGTTTCTTGTAAAATGGCACATTTGAGATCTATATAGAGAATTAAAGTGTGTGACAGGTAAGACTTGCAAACATATTTTGTTCACTACACTCATCAGTAAAATGCTATAAAATGATGGGTTATTAAGACATAAAAAAACATAATTTACCACCGTGGCACTGCCAACTGAAAGGTAGAACCTATCCAGACTGACTACAGTCCATTGAAAGATAAAGTGAGACCACCAAACTCGTGATTTAAGATTAGGCCAGGCCTTTTCAGCTGAAAAGCTAGTGCATTATCTAACCACTATGTCACATATCTTCCCCTTAGTAAGACATTACCTGTAACCTCTCCCTCAGACTGTCCCGCTCGGTGGTCATCCTCCGCAGGTCAGCAGTTGCCTGGTCCCTTTCAGCCTCCACACGTCGGAGAATGGAGTGTGCTGCAAGGCTTGATTTAGGAGTTTTTGTGGACTTGATTATCTCCCTCCGAAGCCTTGTTATCTCTTCCCGGGCCTGTTAAAATCAGGGTGGAGAATTAAGCTGCAGCTCTATTGCCATGAAAACCGTTCTCAATGAGCATGCCGTTCCTGTGAGTGTCCTGCTCTCCCTCCGCAAGACGGTTCATTCAGGTGGAACATGATTGGTTTATACTTAAACTTAAGCTATGCACCTCACTATTGGTTAGAAGGTTACCTTATACTGAACATATCAGCAATTTTTGGTGTTCATTATAATAACTGCCATTTGGAAAAAAAAAACTTTGTTTTATTTGTAGAAAATTAAATTACTATGACTTCCAGTTGAAATCTCTCCACACATTGCAGTCCAAAATTGTATTACAGACCTGTATATTAGTGTTTCACTTCAAACAGACAACTTAAGACTACTACATCAGGCGCGCTGCGTCAAACAAAAACGTACACTCGACAAAAATGGAGGCAGACCAACTATTACTCATGTGGGTACCTGGGGAGACTCCACACTCTCCTTGTCTGTGCTGCGGTGCCTAGATAGAACATGTCTCAGTTAAGATTGCTGTAGTGTAAAAACGAACCCCAATTTCTGTAGTTTTGCAGGGTTGTGTCGCAAACTTAACATTATCTTACCTGAATTTCATAATTTAGTAATTAAGTCAATGTATGTAACCACCGTCCAGAATGCCTCTGACAGTATTTTGTTCTGAGTAAAATAAACAATATAATACATTTTAATACAATATCATTTTTAATGATACTGTATTGGCAAAGTTATCCTTACATTGTACCAATGACCCAAATAATACAGATGGTAACATATGCCAGTATTGTTTTTATTTTGTTGGGAACGGAGTAACCAAGAAAAATGCCCAAATATTTGCCTTAATAAATGTTTTTTTGTGTGTGTTATTTATATATTTGAATTTTACACGAGTCAGTTCCAGAGTAAAGGATCTTGCTTTGATGTTAACCAACTAGGGTGTGCACCGGAGACACAAATACAGACAAAATATCAAGTTTTCACAATACATCTCTTGTGTCTCATTAATCCTCACCACAAATTAAGATTTGGTTAAAAAATGTATTCTTCTAGCACATAACATACAGACTGTACAAAATATTCTTCATATTATTTAAAAGTCAGTGCTGACCTGAAAAGATATTAATTTAAATTCTATATTCCTTCGAAATTAAAATGCACTTATTGAACCACTTTTGCTTTAAAAAATAGCCTGCATCTTAAAATTGAGTACAGTATAGTGATGCGTGTATTAAAATCGCCAACAAAAGACGTGACTACCTGAGTACACAAACAGCAATGTGACTGACTGCCGAGAAAAGACAAAGACGTCACTACCCGATTACATAAGCAGCAACGCCGAGAAAAGACGAACCAAAATGTTACTGCCTGATCTCGAATCACCCATGACATGCAGGCAGCCATTTTCAAAGAAGCTTCATTAGCTTCCTGAGGATTTCAAAGAGAAGCTTTTACAATTTCAGCATTTCTAACAAACAGTACCAGCTTGGGCAGATCGGAAATGCTGATCAGACCCGACATGCCAAGCAAAACAGGTGTGAGTAATCACGACTGGAAACAGCACATAACTGTAATGCTCTGTGTGACAGCAGATGGCCGCAAACTACCTCCATATGCGTAACTGAGGTTGTATTTTTGAAAATGCATATTTATTTGATGTTTTATTTTTTCCTAAAAATTGAAGGTGGGAAATTTGGGCTGCATCTTAAATTCGAGGGCATCTTAAATTCTAAGGAATATGGTAATTAACAAAGCGCACACAACAAGTCACGGCTCCCCCTACGGGTCAGATCGTAGGTTGCGCTAATCATTTACAAATTCTCTGCAGGAGACTAGACTCAATTAGCAGAAACCAAAACAGCTAGTTTATGATAATGTTGTAACATTAGCTTTAGTACATTAGATTAGTGTTTTATATACTTCATGTATAGTGTATTAAATAAAATGTACAACCATGTGTCACCAAAGTTCAAAGGCTGATGATTGACAGGGTCAATTGGGTCATGGAATTTTCATAATATAAGTGTTCTCATTTGGGGACTGTTGATTTGAACAAACTTACATTTTTAATACTTAAATATCTTTTTAAATTTTCTTTCACTTTTTCAAATGTTGTGCTTTGATGCAACTTAACTTTAGAGGCACCACAGTGCCTTTATAATAATAATCCATTATTGCTAAATAGTTCAATCTTCTGACAGTTCATACTCTTATGGAATGTGCCACATGTATGCATATAACAATGAATTGGAATTTAATCCATTAATTTGAATGGAAAGGCAAGGGCTGAACGTGAACCGAAAACCATAAGGTTCAAAGATGAAAATCTTGCCATTCATTCAATTAAAGAGCAAGCTCTGTAGTCAAGAGGCTAGTACATGTCAGTATTATTAACTCATCAGCCTCTAGAAAGAGTTCCATTACAATAGGCTCTTCTAATCAGTAACAACTATACTATTGTTAAAATACATGCAGTTTGAAAACCAAAGTGAATTCAAGAATGACATTACCTGTTCATGTAGAATGTTAGCCTGGTCTCTGTCTGCTGTTAACACTTTAATGTTGCCTTGAATTTCAGCCATGTGACGCTCATACTTTTCCAGCATGGCTCTGAGCTCATCACGCTCATGCATAATCCGCATCACCTCCGAATCATAGGTCCCTCCCTAGAACATGACATTAGAAAATAAACTGCATCTGTGATACTGCCATGGCATCAGCAGAAAGACAGGCTGCTAAAAGATGTCATTCAGCACACAGCTCAGTGTCACATGGTGTAATAGAAACAATTTGAATTAGTAAAAATAGTTTGTTTGAATAAACTAATTTTAACATGCACAAACCGACTAATGATATAATCAGAAACAGTAAAAAAGAATTATACAAAACAGAAAGTACTAAAAAGAAACTCTTAATCAACTTTATCAATGAGTTTGTGTGATCTCTCCACATCTGTAGCACACACTAAAGTGCAAATGTGCTGTCCCTCACATGACTGAATATATGTATTGTATAATATATAAAAGCTGCATCTCTCTGTTGTAAGTAAGTTTAAGTCACAATAGGCAAGCCTGACAGATCTGCCAGAATATAACAGTAAGTACTTGGCTGGCAGGTGCTTCCATGTCTAACACTGCACAGATTATTGATGTTTAATAGGGGAACAGCCAGCAGATTTCCACCTACAATGTCCCTTAAGTGCAGTCCTGGCTGCTCATGAGGACACAACACTATTAACAGTGTCGTGGTAAGTGTGTTTGTACAAAGATGTAATCTGAAATATATATATACTGTATATATATACTGTGTATATATATACACATTCTTACCTTGACTGGCATGGACCTTGATGGGCTACGACCTCGGGATTTGCTGCGCACTGGACTTGAATTCCTTCCTTTTAGCATCTTTCTCAGGTTTTGTGCCTCTCTTTTGTAGTGATCCCGGTCTTCCTCCAAAGTCTTTACAAAGGAGTCGAGGCGAGAAGGAGACTTGTCCTTCCTCTTTAGGTGTCCTGGTACCCTTTCAGCTTCTAATATGAGCTCTTTTTCTAAATAGTAATAATAATGTTACTACAGTAAATGCATTCACTTTGATATCCAAGCTTAAAAACTGATACATTTATTGGACTAAGATCTTTCGAAAAACATTCAAGACTTGGAACTACAAAGGTACCAGGTCAAGGGTACAAAGAACAGTATACTTAAAAAACATTATATATATATACATAGTAATAGTTATTTACACCATACACCACACAGTAGACTTAATGCTAAATGAGAACTATCAACATTATTATTATTTATTTCTTAGCAGTCGCCCTTATCCAGGGCGACTTACAATTGTTACAAGGCATCACATTATTTTTACATACAATTACCCATTAGTACAGTTGGGTTTTTACTGGAGCAATCTAGGTAAAGTACCTTGCTCAAGGGTACAGCAGCAGTGTCCCCTACCTGGGATTGAACCCACGACCCTCCGGTCAAGAGTCCAGAGCCCTAACCACTACTCTACACTGCTGCCCAATATCACGACAAAGTGGAGCACCATGGTGTATACACATGATGTGTACATGTATGTACATATGTATGGACAGACAGGCACCATATAGAACAGTATTCCCAGATTCATCAACATTAATAACTGTTTTTTCTAGACACATAGCCAGAGGGATCAACATGTGCCTCCCATACTGCGTATCCCCAGATTTGGATACTCTCAAAAACGTGTGTAGAAAAATGTCTTTCCTATCGATATATATGCCAATGTGTGAAATATGACAGACAATTCCACTACATCTCTGCAAGAGTATAGTATGGGAGTGAATTATCTATACATACTGTTCTATGGACGTTAGACTTTCAGTAGGGGCTCAAGAAAGTTAACCCACACCACCAAATGTTATCGGCCAGTGTGAACAACAACTCTGAGGAGAAAATGTAGTATTTATAAGTATTTATAGAAGCACTTTCTTTAAAAAAAAACAAAAAAACACACAGAGCGCCAGTCCTTTGCAATACTAAGACCAAAGATAAAATAGACAACTACATATTTTCAAGAAACATCCTAATATCCTTTCTTCTTATTCTTGATACTGTAGACATAACTAGATCTGTGAATTTAACAATTTATTTTAGCATTTCAAAATGTAGCACGATTGAGTATTTAATAGTTATGGATGATTCTTAAATGACTCACCTGAAACACCAAGCTTCTCAACTTTCTTGCTGAGCTTTTCTTTTTCTGTTTGAAGTTGGTCTAACAAACCATGTAAATTCTTATTCTCTTCTGCGTTGGCTTTCAGCTCTTCATCAGATTTTTCAAGGCTAATCTTCAAAAATTCTGTTTCCTGAAATGTATTATGCAAAGAAAACCCTGTTACACTAACCGCTGAATGCGCAAGCAGGTAGACCAAACTGAGTTTTGACAAAGCATACAAATGTAATTATGACATAAACTTTAAGGCTGATGCTCAGTCAGAATATCAGTCTTCAATGGCTGTATGGAATTGAACAAAACATTATAAGTAACTGCTGTAACACTGTCACTAGGGTGCAGTGCCAAGGACAGTGATTCACCATGTTCTGGACCATTCCTCAGTCAATTCCAAGGAAGATAGAGGTTGAAATCAGCAGCAAAGTTTGTTCTCCTGAGAACCCATGAAACATCAGTAATTTGTGCAGTCCTGTATACAGAAGAACCTGCCAACTGATCGCCTACAATTGGCCCTCTATCAGTATCTGCCAGATCAGTTGTCTTGATCAACATGACTAAAACTGACTTGCAATGTCTGTGAAATTTGTAAAACACTACTTACAGATCTAAGCTTAGTTACGGTATTCTCCAGCAAGGCGATTTCTGTTTGTTGTCTTTTAATCACAGTCTGAAAAAAAAAACCCCATAGGTTTCTTATTCACATGTTCCAAGGAACATTGCTTTTTGTCTGTTGAACGTAGTGCTAAATGTATATACAGTAGTGACAAATGAAAAGAGAGATTCTGAATAAAGACCCTTAAAGAGTAAGTAGTGGGGTTCTGAAAAATATAGCGTTATACGTCCCCACATGTTGCTACAACTGTTTAAATAATGTACCTGTAATTTTTCTTTTCGTTGTTAACATCCTGACAACTTTACACTGTTTCAAAGGTCTTTTCAAAATGTCCGCTGTAGTGCACTGAGGTTTGAGATCTGTCCTCAGCGGCCATTTTGAAAAGAGCTTTGAAACAGACTTTAAAGTTATAAGTTTAAAAAGTTGTCAGGATGTTAACAATGGAAAAAAAAAGATTACAGGTACATTATCTCTCAGGTCTATGGCACCTCTAAGCACTTTACAAAATAGGGAACAAAGCAAGACTGCGTAACATCTTTCCTGTGAGAGAGAGAGAGAGAGAGAGAGAGAGAGAGAGAGAGAGAGAGAGAGAGAGAGAGAGATGGTCCTTCGATTATGAATTTGGAATTCAAGATTGGTGCTAATTAAAGTATGTAAAACCTTCTGCAAGTGTCTAAGTGTAACAGTACAGTTTAATTAGTGTAAAATATTGTAAACTTGGAAGCTCCAGTTCCCTGTATCTATGTACTGTACCTTTGTCTCTTCAATTTCCTTATCTGCAGTGTTTACAACCGTCTCTTTGTCCTTTTCAAGCTGTTCAGCTAATTTGTCAATCTCTGTCAGCTCTTTGCACAATTGCTCGTTCTTGCTGGTCACATCCTCTTTACTTTCCAACAGATGCTGAATTTGAGTTTCCAGGGCATTGTTGGTCCTCTGCAAATGTTCAATCTTAAAATGCAATAGAAAAAAGACAGATTTATAGCGATTTAGGCTGCACTTTATACAAACCTATAAACATCACATTATAGTGAATGGGATGTCAGTGCTATCATATACAGTTGCAGAGCTTGCAAACTGACCCATTTTCTTTGATGCTCATTACAAATCCCCAGAATGTCCCAAACCAATCAGGAAGCTCAGCTCACTCAGATTGTAAGACCCTTTAACTTCAGGTTGGTTGCTTGCTCATTATAATACTTAACATGAAATGCTACAGCTCAACATTCTAACACTTAACACCCATTAACATTTAGTAATTTAAACCACTGAGCAATAACTTCTTGTAACCACAGTTTTTAGCAAATTCAGGTAAGTTATTTTTAATTGCTAAATATGCAAGGTGTGTTCTATATGGAAAATACATGCAGATGCACCGTTACTATATAGGCCTATTTCTGAGCTGGTGATTAAGCCACCCTGGAGGGGGTCATTTTGAATTGGAATAAAAGGGTACACCTAAAATGCAGGGTTTTAAAGCTGTTTTTAACATGAACACAGTATTAATACTGTGATTCTGACATAAAGCATAAGAATCAGGAACTATGAGAAACAAGTTTTTTGGAAGATCCTGTGATCAACCGAATTAATCCACAGCTCGGTTTTACACCTTATCTGAAGGAAGTCCGTTTAAAAAGTTTCATCGGTAGCATTTCGCTTTTACTTCCTTTGTGAAGTTAGTTTTATTTTCAATAAAACAGTGTATCATGTATGCACTGTATGAGCGCATTTTGAAGGTAGTGTTTAGTACAAGTTTTTTCAACACCAGTTTCATACTACACAAATTCGATTGTACATTAGTAAAATACTATTTTAGTATTAAGATAAAAATACAATTAAAATAACAACTGCATTGCACTATCACTGAAATAAATGTAATAAAAACATAGCTCATTGTAACTACCTTATACGTCTCTAAGGATTTCTACACCTTTGCGTTGTGTCCAGAGCTTGCACAGCCCAACATTAAGGAATGAATGAATGACCTTCACCGCACCACAAAACAGTTAGTTACACGTTGGCATAGCAACTAAAGCCCCCCTTCCACCCAAACGCTCACACCTGTACATAACAACGTCAATCCACGTTTTAACTTGTCTGCAGCTTCAGAAGTTTTAGCAACAGAACACAAACTATCAGCTTACTCCTGGCACACAGATACATTTCGGCTTTAAAAAAAAGCCCCCAACCCCCAAACTCGTTATATTTATGAATATCTTCTCTAGCTAAAGAACGCTCGCGTAGAACTATAAGGACACGGTTGAACTTTAAAACCATAAATGCAACTACTACTAAAAATCTGACCTCCCGGTTCCCCGCCGTTTCCAAGCATTTTCCCTCTTTGAAAGAATAATGTGTTGCTATGTAAACAAAACATGCCTCCTTTGCTGCAATCTCAGTGAGATCGACCCTTCAGGGGCAGACTGTTTCACAACGGTATCTCACTAGAGTTCCTCCCCTGCTAAGTTTACTCATCACTACAACTATCTGTATACATTCCCCGAGGGAGTTTCGCGTTTTGCTGGATACAGTGTGCATACATATTTTTTTAATTAAGATAGTAAAACTAGTACAGTAATAAAAATTACAGAAAGTACAACAATTGCTAGAAACACATCACACTCATATTGATCTTATGGCCACATTTCCAAACAATTAAACAAAAGAACCTTTTAGTATATTAACATGCTTGCTTTGTCCAGGGAAAGTGTGTTTTAAAAAAGCGGGTATATACTTCCTGTATGCCCAAGTTAAACACAATGCGCCCCTTTACAATGATTATTTGTGTAGAAATATCCATGGTACGCTATTAATATAGCAGTTTGTACATTAAAATCATGCAATGGAAAAAACAAACAAACAAACAAAAACTATGTAATATCAATTAAAAAACAAATCAAATTGTACATGTATTTATAAATACTTGAGTATTTACTGAACGTGCTACTTAACAGTAGGTTATAATACAGTTCTTGACGTTTAAGTAAAACAAATAAAAAAAGCTAAATCCTGACGATAATTAATTTAAATCACATTTTCCCTACCTAAGTAAAACCGCTTTCCTCCCAAAGACACACTGTCTGGCACAGTAGCAAATCAGTGCACGCCTCAGTGTCATAACCCCGATCGTCACAGTGAAGAATTTAGGCATGACCAATCAGATAGGTCTTCCTTTTTAGCGTCAATATGTTTGTTTATGTTGCCGTGGCAACCTAGCGTCCCAGACAACAATTTCAGCTGTAGACACGTGTGAAAACGACAGATAGGGGAAATACAGTGAATGGGAACGGGCAAATGGGAATGGGCAACTTCACATTGCTGGCGATTTTGATTAAGTCGTCGTGTAGTCCAAATAAAGGTTTTTATTAAGATGGAGATTTTCCAACTTTTACAGTATACGATGGGTTTTGTGAACAGTGCACCACAAAGGTTGCCGAATACCTTAGTATGGTAAACCTTGTCAAATCAACAATATGGTAAAGTGCATCAAATTCACAGTGGAGTATGTATGCATGACAAATTGCAAAACTACCATGCAAATGATGGAGGACAACAAATAGGCTTGGAGAGTCTGAATATTCAGCTGACATGAGATAACTAAAGATACAGACATTTAAGTTCCAATCCATATGAAACTTAATCCTTATGCATAGACAATATAACTTAGTTTGGATTGGATTGAATCCAGGCCTGTTGACACACAGCCTTTATTACAGTAAAATGTAAGGCTTGTTGTATTAAGTGTGAAGTAAGTATGCCTTGTATTTAGAGTACTTTTGCATTCATTTCAAGGTTAAGTCAAATTTTTTTCAGCTGATCATGTACAGTAATACTGTTCTAGGCCAATGTGCCAAATTTCAGGTTCCTGTATTAGTACACTTATTTTTCAAACTTAAGAAGAGTTGAATCAATCAGATCTTGTAGTTCCATCAGATTTGTAAAACATGTTACTGTACTAATTGTTTGATTGATGTATGTTGTAGACGCAAAGTCTCAGGTGTGGCTATATCTGGCTGTTTCACTTGTCACAGAAACTGTTCACTAAATTTCTTTCAAGTTATGTCAGTTAAAGTAAGTAGTGGGGTTCCAAAAAATATAGTGTTACATGTCCCCATGTGTTGCTACAACTGTTTAAATAATGTACCTGTAATTTTTCTTTTCATTGTTAACATCCTGACAACTTTTTACATTTATAACTTTAAAGTCTGTTTCAAAGCTCTTTTCAAAATGGCTGCTCTAGTGCACTGATAGTGTAAGGTTGATTGCCCACATTGTCAAACAGGTAACACAGCAATAACGATCCATGATGTGGTATGGAACAGAAAAGCTAGAGCACTTGTTTCAGTGATTTAGAGGACAGATCTCAAACCCCAGTGCACAAGAGCGGACATTTTGAAAAGACCTTTGAAACAGACTTAAGTGTAAAAAGTTGTCAGGATGTTAACAATGAAAAGAAAAATTACAGGTATGTTATTTAAACAGTTGTAGCAACACGTGGAGACTTATAACGCTATATTCTTCGGAACCCTGCTACCTACTCTTTAAAGACATTTAGCATTCCTAAAATAAAAACAATGAAGCCCTCTAACTGCAAGTTGCTTTCCTTTCTCATGTATCATGTACTGTGCTGTGCAGTATATGAATAATTGTAGGCACAAGAGATCAAGTGAATCTATGTAGTATTTTTCTGAATGTTATGTCAGTTACTGAGGAAATGTCCCAGATTGGGTCTGAAACAAAGAAAAAAATCAGCCAGAAGATGCATACATGATACAGCATTATACATACCTCTTGCTCCTGGCTTTCAGATTTTTCGGTATTGTTACAATCCATTTATGGAACTCTGATCTGGAGCTTAATGGAAAACTTGCTGGCAAAGCTCAGTTTGTGAAGAGTAGTAGATTAAGTGAACTTGCCCCTTGAATCATAGGAGCTGATTATTTACAAATTGCAAGTCTCAACATGCTAGCATGTCCGTGATTGGGTATACAAAACAAACACAACTCGACACCACTGCCTAGAAGCCAATGATTGCCTCTATGTTTACTTCAGATTTTCTGATCTTATAACACCTCTGTGCTTTTGTATTCAACACCATCCACTCCTTAATTTTTGGAAATAATCAGTTTTCATTACGTAAAATGAAGAAATGAAAAAAGTAACAATGTTCACTGTTTCCCCAGATCTGTTAACAAGCCATTTGTATTTAGTTTACTGACTTTTGGATTAACAGCATAACTTATTTTGTATTGATATTGAACTGCAGAGGTTTGTCAGATGGGGTGTGTGTTGCAAACACATTGTGTGTGTGCATCAGCTGTCTCTCATCATTGATTAACTTCCCTGACATATATTCTGTAATATATAAAAGCTGCATCTCCCTGTGTAAGGTCAGTTTCAGTCATGATGATGTACATTTTGGCAAGGCCTCAGTTGCCTTGTAACCAAGATGACTCTGAATGTTAATTTCATATATATATATATATATATATATATATATATATATATATATATATATATATATATAGCGGGTTGTGAGAGACGGCAGGGAGGGGGTTAAAACCTCCCTGCAAAGTAAAAAGAAAGAAAAACATGTGAGAATGCACCGTATTGATTGCTTTATTGTTTCATTTAGTTTTGCTAATTGTTTAATTGTTTTATTATTAATTATTATCCGCACCTGGGCGTTATTAAAAATTAGGTCCAGGTGCGGGAGTTCAAAAGGAGAGCAAGCAGTCTGCTCGGGGCTGCTGAATGGAAGGAGGCAGAGAGGTGCGCTGTCTCCGAGTAGCCATTGAAGAGAGAAAAGTAAGTGCGGTGTTAAACCTGGGTTTTGTGAAGACGGGAAAACAGCTTAGCTGTCCCGTGTTAGGAAGGGGATTCCTGAAAGTTGAGTTAGCGCTCCAAGAGGAGTTAGGTATTTTGATTTTGTGTGTTTTGTTTTGTTTTCTGTTTATTAAAAAAATAGCGCAAACGCGCTTGAAAATCCACTTCTGTGTGCTGGGTTGTATTTTTAAAGGGGCAACGAACCCGAGCGAGGGTCAATCTTTTACTATATATATATATATATATATATATATATATATATATATATATATATATATATATATATATATCCTTTTGAGTTACCTGTATCTTTGGAAAGCTATAGTAAGTGCTCTACATTTCAGTCGTAGTTATTTCGTGAAAGTTTAGTTTAACGCGGTTTTCCTCTTGGTGAGGCAGCCTTTTGTTTTGGTTTGTTTGGTTTTTGTTTCGCTGTGACGATTCATTAAACTACTGTGTTTACTGCTGCCTGCGCTGTTGCTAGTAGGTGACCAGCGGGGTTAGACTGGATACCTACGTGGCACAGTCACGGTGTGTTATTTCTATGACCGGGACTTGTTAAAACGCTGTTTGGTTCTTAGCTGCAGGAGCAGCGACCTGTTCTACCAAGTAGATTACTTCTATGACCAGGACTGATCAAGACACTGTTTGGGTGTCTAGCTGCGGGAGCAGCGATCTGCACATTGTTATGGGAAGTGTTCATAAGTCAAGAAACAGAAGCACAAGAGGTGGTATTGGATCATTGTTTATTACTGTTTGAAGGTGGCCTTTTAAAACAGTCACTGCAGTGGGAATACAAGTGGTACGACATTCTGCTTAAGGGGATTCAGTATTCATCCGTGTTTATTCTGGGACCTGGCAGTAGTAGGAAGGCTTCTAAATATCTTGGACATCCCTTGCTTGTGTTCCGGGCTCACTCCTCCAGAGGGGGCCGCTGCTCTCTGTTTCTGTGTTCCAGGAGACAATCAACCGAGGGGGTTCAACCTATACTTACCCATGTTCCTGGCTAACTCCACCAGAGAGAGCCCACCTCTACTTACCTGTGTTCCTGGTTCACTCCACAAGAGGGAGTCTGCTTCTACATGCCTGTGTTCCTGGCTCACTCCACCAGAGGGAGCCCCCACCTCTACTTACCTGTGTTCCTGGCTCACTCCACCAGAGGGAGCTTACCCTCTACTTACCTGTGTTCCTGGCTCACTCCACCAGAGGGAGCCCAGCCTCTACTTACCTGTGTTCCTGGCTCACTCCACCAAAGAGAGCCCAACCTCAACTTTCCTGTGGTGCAGAATCGGGACATTCTACAGGCAAAGCCTGTCACAGTCCGGTCGTCTCAAAGTAGCATAGAGAGGGGAGAAGTGAGGTAGTTAGTAGCCCGTACAGGGCAAATAAACGCTTTTGGTTAATTTCAACCTTGTGTAAATAAAAGTGCTTGCCTGAATACATAACGAGTTCACTTCAGTCTTTGGGGAAGAAAATACCGGTGTTCAGTAATACCACACTACCAATCTTTCACTATATATATATATATATATATATATTGTAGAAAGAGCGGCGTCGCCTTTAAGAAATGGCGACGCCATTTGAAAAACTATACAACCCAGGAACCTTAGCTTTAATAAGGAAGGCGGGGTTTCTGGGTATAAAGGGAAGTGGAGCGGTACAGACGGGGGTGATCGGGGGAAGCACCGCCGTGCGTACTGCTGAACAGGGCTGAGAGAATTGAAACTGTATTACGAGTTATTGGAAGGTAAAGTGAACGTTTCGTTTTGAGTAAAGCGGTATTTTGTTTTACTGTGGCGTTTATCCTCTTTGTGAGGTAGTCTTTTGTTTTGTTAAAGTTTAATTTATTTTTTATGAAATACCGGTCAAGAGACGCTGTTTACCGGTGACGAATTTAAAACAATTCCGCAGTTTCCGTGACGGTTGGGAACCGTCACAACTGCCGTTTGTATATGGGCGTTTGTTTGTCTCGGGACACAGAGGGAAGCGCGCATGAAGACGCAGCACAATTAGCGAACTGTAATAATAATAACGGAGGCAACGGTCTGGAGTTGTGGGACGTGGCTTGCATGGTACAGACAGGAACTGCAGTTTCCGCAGGTGGGGTACACAAACAAGGATATTGTGTTTGAACTCTGGGACACCCCCGTGTTTCTGTGAAGCACTGAGACATTGGTTGCAGGGGTTCACCCCCACAACCAGGATACAATTCCATTTGCATTCTTGTGGATTATTACCAGTCTTGCAGCGATACCCAGCTGTGGGTGTCCACGTTGTTCTTACCTATCACCTGTGTTTAAGGATACTCCAACAGGGGGAGGAGGATCTCTCTGTTCTTGTCTGTGTTTCAGCCAGTTCCAGCAGAAGGAGTCTGCGTTACCCTGACCTGTGCTACAAAGGCATCCCAGCAGAGGGTGTCGTTGTGTTCTGACCTGCGTTACGACAAGGCTCCAGCAGAGGGAGTCTGCGTTGTCCTGACCTGTGCTACAGAGACATTCCGGCAGTGGGCGTTCCTTCTTCTTACCTGTGTTGCAGCCAGACTCCAGCAGAGGGAGGCTGCGTGATTGTTGCCTGTGGGGCCGAGACTCCAGCAGAGGGCACCGGGTCCACACTTACCTGTGTAGCCGGAATATTCCACGGGGAAAGGACTTGCAAAGGCCTCGGCCGGCTGGACTCGGTACTTCTGAATCAGTTAGTGAGGGACGAAGAAGTGAGCTAGTTAGTGACCCGTACAGGGCTTTACTCAACCCAGAAAAGTGATAATTTGTGTAAATATTGTAAATAAAGAATTACTTACCTGAACATTCCTTGTGTCTGTGCCAGTCGGTGGAAGCAAAAGGAGAGTCACATATGGGAGTACTCTCCGGATTTGTTACAATATATATACAGTGCCTTGCAAAAGTATTCAGACCCCTGACCAATTTTCTCATATTACTGGATTACAAATGGTACATTGAAATTTCGTTCTGTTTGATATTTTATTTTAAAACACTGAAACTCAAAATCAATTATTGTAAGGTGACATTGGTTTTATGTTGGGAAATATTTTTAAGAAAAATAAACTGAAATATCTTGCTTGCATAAATATTCAACCCCTGTGCTGTGGAAGCTCCCAGTTTACACCGATGAAAGAAATTGCCCTAACGAGGACACAGTTACCTTACCATTGGCCTCCACCTGTGAACCATTAAAGTTGCTGTCACATTTTCTGGATAAAAACCCCACTGTTGAAGGATCATTGGTCAGGCTGTGAATCTGAAGGAAAACCTGTGTGGTCCTCCTGAAAACCCAAAAGGTACTGGTGTATGAGAATGATGTACTGTGTGTAAAAAGTGTTTTGTTGAACAGGGAAACGGCTTAGCTGTCCAGCTGATTGTTTAGGTCATTTGAAAAAGTTTAGTTAGCGCTCCTTGTTTTGCTGTTTTAAAGGTGCAAATGTGGCAAAGCGTCCCAGCCCAAGTTGGTTTGCACCCTTAAAATTCTTGACCCAGACACAAGAACTTCAAGTTTCTAAGCGCTTTTACGCATGTTTATTAAATCAAACAAAATAAACAAACAGCGAAGCAAAACAAAAGCCTAACTCCACCAAGGAGCGCTAACTAAACCTTTCAGTCCTGGGTTTGTCAATTACAGATGATGTTTCTCTGTACTTGTTGATTATGCTTCAGATACCACACCTTGAAAATCGAGTGATGCGAGCTATTTCACTCAATGTTTATCCTTCTTTATGCAAGTCAAGGTTGTTATAATAGTAGAAAACACTAGTGGAGGCTTTGAGTAAATTGGTGATGCACATAAGGCAGCAGAGTAGAAAAATGCAACATGTCTAAGACTTTTGCACAGTAGTGTATATTACCCACTGTACAGACATGTTCATTAATGATCAACAAAATGAGAATACATAAAAAAATGATGTAAACTGGTACATTCGTGTCTCAGAAAAACTGGAGAGGAACGGGAAATTAAAACAAGGTAAAGGCAATCATCCAAATAAAGCTGAAGCACTAACGGATAACGACATAGAACATCTGTACAGCACTGAAACACTATGTTTTTTAAAAAAAAAAATAACTGTACTGCTGAATCTCGTCTTCTTTAATATTAACATCACAAGGGTATCCATGTTTTATAAAAAATAACAGATGTGCCTCTTGAGTGAGTTACAGGAAAACAATTCCATCTCGGGTTTCTGTGACAGTTTATAAATTACTTGACCTTCGGTCTTGTAATTTATGACATCGCAGAAACCCTAGATGGAATTATTTTCCTGTAACTCACTTAAGAGGCCCATCTATTATATATATATATATATATATATATATATATATATATATATATATATATATATATATAGAAAAACCTAATCCTGGCTGCAACCAATGCTGCCAAATATTCCTACATTTATTTTCATAAATTATACTGCCCCCTTGTGAAAGATCTGTGTATTCTAGCACTAAACCCCCTTACGTTGTTTCTGTTTAAGTTGAATGTTTTAAGATTTCCTGTGTTTGGGGGATTACTGCTTATATAGTTACAATAGCCTTTGCAATTATTAAGGTTTTATTTACAAAAGGGCATGGAAAATAGAATTGCTTGGACATAATCCTTAAAATATCTCAAATCTATGTTCAATATATGAACAAACGTTAGGTTATTATCTTAACTCTGGTTCCCTTAAATAGAAATGTATCAATTACCGAATGGGTATTAACCCCTTTAAGACCCGAAGCCTAAATAAATATATCAAAGCTGCTCGTGCATAAAAGGACTGCACGCACAAAACTCAGTGTCATTTTTCCTTCAAGCCTGCTGCAATCATGGACGCAGTGACCTTGAAGCTTACTGGTTACATTTATAGTTCAGGGAACCTGGGTTATGATAAGGGCAAGATTGCTGCACAACCAGAATACTACAAGGCTAAGCCACTGGCTCCCGATCACCGCTCGCATCCAGTTCAAGACTCTTGTACTAGCCTACAGATGCCTTGACCAGACTGCACCCAGCTACCTCCAGACCCTCATCTCTCCCTACACCCCCACTCGACCTCTCCGCTCCGCCTGCACTAGAAGACTAGCTCTACCTCCGCTACGCTCCCCTGCCTCCAGAGCCCGCTCCTTCTCCACCCTTGCTCCGCAGTGGTGGAATGACCTTCCTACAGATGTCAGGACTGCCCAGTCCCTGACCACATTCCGGCGCCTCCTCAAGACTCACCTCTTCAAAGAGCACCTGTAGAACTCCTCTGTTTGTATCCTGGGACACTATCACCCTTCATGTAAATGTGCTTTATTTTGCTCTGATCTGCCCCCTATTTTACTGCATTTAATCCTGTACTTCAGAATACTGTAATCTGCCAAGTGTTTAACCTGTAGTACTTTGTATTTAATCACATCCTGATGTAACTATCACTATTTAATCATATCCTGATGTAACTATCACTATTACCTGCTGTATTATTGAATTGTGGTTTGTCACACTTGTACTTTGCTTGAACAAAAGTTATTGTATTTCTTGCTCTTATTGTATTACTTGTATTGTAACACTTGAAATGTATTTGCTTACGATTGTAAGTCGCCCTGGATAAGGGCGTCTGCTAAGAAATAAATAATAATAATAATAATAATAATAATAATAATAAGCCGAGACTGCCTTGTGTGTTACTATTCGTTCCCCCAGTAACAAGTAGCTAGGGCTAAAAAATGGAGGGAGAAACTCAACTCTATGCCTGGGTTGACTCAGAAGCTGCCCTTAACACTCTAGTTGCAAAGCCAGGGTTTTGAAGATCCATGACATTTAGTCTGTAGAACCTAATAAAGGTATGGGGAGTTGCCCTCACTGCTGCATTGCAAATGTCCTTGACAGATGCATCCTGGAATAAAGCCCTCAAAGTTGCCATGTCCCTGGTGGATTGGGCAGTGAGCTTCTCTGGAGGGGGCAAGCTGGCTCGCTCATAGGCAGTCCTGACTATCTGCTGTCCATTTGGATAGCCTCTGTTTAGACAGGGCTTGACCATGGGACTTTGCCCCATAGCAGACAAAAAATAGTTTGGACTGCCTCCAACTATTCGTCCTGTCAACATAATATGCTAGTGTCTGCACAGGACAGAGCATATGAAAGCCTCCAATTCCACAGACGGGTTGACATGGAATGCTGAGATAGTTTTCGGCAAAAAGGCAGGATTGGTATGTAACGTAACCTTTGTCCCGGCTTCTGCAAAAATTAAGCTGGCTTTCGCAATTGAGAATGCCTGCATCTCACTCACCCACTTTGCAGAGGTGATTGCAAGCAAGAAAGCCGCTTTAAGCGATAAAAATTTCAGCTCAGTTGAATGCAAGGGCTCAGATGGAGGCAAATGAGTGCTTCAAGCACCATGTTAAGCCTCCAGCAAGGAACAATGTCCTTCATAGGCGGCTGAAGCCACCAAGCTCCTTTTAAAAATTCAATTTTGACATGGCAAACTGAAATAGCTGCCAGATAGACCTTTAATGTAGAGGGGGATTTCCCCTCATCAAACAGGTCCTGCAAATATTGCAGTATAACTGCCATGGGATAGATCGTCGGGTTGAACCCAAGGCAGGCACCACGTCTGAAAGACGCTCCACTTGCACCCGTACGGGGGACGTGTGGACACTGCTCTGGCATTTTGCAGGGTGTCAATAACCCTATTGGACAGACCACCACTGTTGTGTCATTATTTATTTGTTTATTATTATTTGTTTATTTTAGCAGATGCCTTTATCCAAGGTGACTGTACGGACAAGCACATGTCTCCTTCGAACCTCCTGCAAAAAACTGCCTGCAGCTCCAAAATATTGATGTGGAGACCCTCCCAAGGGGGGTTCCACACCACCTGTACCCCCCTGCCATTCCATACAGTGCCCCAGCCCATGCTGGACGTGTCCGTGGTGACAACCTCCCTTCTAGTGACACTGCTCAGTGCTACGCCGAGGCATAGATGGACAGGCTGTTTCCACCAAGAGAGCGCCTTTAGACTGTGACGACACTTTCAATAGGCGGTCGCAGTTCAATGCAGGCTGAAAAACCCTGCTATTGAACCAGGATTGCAGAGAGCGCATGCGCAGGAGACCCAAAGGTAGGATCGGAGAAGCTGCTGCCATCAAGCCCAGAAGTTTCTGGAACATCACTAGCGTGAGCACTCTGTTGAGCTGAAATAACTATTCTCTGCACTCTAATAGCTCTAAACAGGCAACTATTCTCTGCACTCTGCCGTCCGACAGAGTGAACAGCATGGACCCAGAGTCCAAGCACACTCTTAGATAGGAGACTGTCTGAGAAGGCGTGAGCTGGCTCTTTGCATGATTCACCATAAGACCCAACCGTTGTAGGTGTCCAGTGACCAGTTCCGTGTGAGCGTCTGCCTGAGCTGGGGACTGGGCACAAATGAGCCAGTCATCCAAATAATTGAGTACTCCGATACCTTTTAGTCTCAATGGGGCCATGTGACAGAGAGAGAAAGAATTCGAACTGTAAATCTCCCTCCCGACCAGAAAAGGCGCTGGGTAAGGTTGATGGTATGCTGCCTCCTAGATGGACTGCCTTGACGGTAGGCGGAAACCGGAAGGTGACCATATTAGGGGGAGCGCATAGTTGCACGTACCTGGAAGGATTCCATTGCAATCAGCTGCGGGGCGGCCCTCTTTTGAAGAAACCATGGCGACGGGTTGATTGCAAGGAGGAGTTTTTGGGTACAAAGGGGAAGCAGCTACGTCAATACGGGGCCTTGAGCTGATGACGACATCCAGCCGGAGCCTATGTTTCGTTATTGTTTTGTTTTGTCTTCAGCAGAGGAGGAGTGAGAGTCGGGAGCTGCAGCCGCTGAGCCAGCACTAAGACCCGGAGCACATCCCTCACAGCACAACACAGCACAGCACCAGCACTCATCACAACCCTGGAAAAAAGAGCACAGTTTTCGTGCACGGAGGATTGTGGTTACAGGAGTGTTGTTATTTTTGTCAGGACTGTAAACCTGCCGTGTTCCCCCCCGATAGCATCGCTGGTAGAGGGGTGATTAATTTTTATTATTTGTGTTTTTGCAAAATAAACACAGACTTTTGGGATAGAACTCTGGCATGTGAGGCCAAATGACACAGAACTTGTATGCGCATGGTTTTTATGTGGATGTGGAAATAGGTGTCTCTGAGGTCCATTGACTGCAACAGTTGCTGCACCGTCAACATTTTGAACCTCCTACAGGTTGACCTGCCTAAGGTCGAGGATCGGTCTGATGCCACCATCCCGCTTGGGCACCAGGGAGTAGCTGGAGTAGAACCCTTCCTCCAACTGGAGGGGGTGTACTATATGAATAGTCCACTTTTGCAGCAGAGCTGCTAGCTCCTGAGACACCACTGAAGCATCTTGCGGGTCCGTGACTTAGAGCGACACCCCGAAAGGGAGGGGATCATGCTTGAAGCACCCAGATGTCTATGGTGCACTGATGCCAATACTCCAGATGGCTCCCTGAGAAGGGGGCATGGGCCTGTGGCAGCAAGCCGCTAGGGCCACTACTCACCTTGTGGCTTGGTCTAAGGCTTTTGCCACTGTGCCCGGCTGCGGAACCTATTATAGCCTCCACGGCAAACAGCTGCGAGCCGGTTCTGAATACCACCTCTAGCAGCAGACGCAGCCGGCTATGCCTGTCCCTGAGGCTGCTGGGGCCAGGGGCGCCAGTTTGCACACTGGTGGTGGCCGCTTTTTTGGAAGGAAGCGCTCCAGTGCCTTCATGGATTCCCGTACTGCATTAGGCACACTTGCCTGGGAAAGCTAAAGCTGCGGCTACCTGTGTAGCCAGGTTTCTACCCATCACCTGCCCGTTCAGTTTAGACAGACGGAGCAGGTTTTTATTAATCAGGTGCAGCTCATCCAGCTGTAGTGGATGTTGGGACCACAGCAAATGTGACTGGTAGGCTACCAGAATGCTGTTAAAGTTGCCCATCCTTGGCACTGGCTGAATAGGCACGCTTAAGGATCTCCTCTGAAACCCAACACCGCTTGCTGGAGCAAATAGTGTCCTTGGACAGGAGCGCTAAATTAGGCGCCTGTACCAATGCTGAAATAGAAGCCCACTGGTGGAAACTGGACCAGGCCTAGCTTCTCCGCATTGTGCACCCTATATAGGGTGTCCATAGACCGGGAAACAGTCGGAGCTGTAGCCGGGTGACCCCAGGGCGACTGGGTCTCAAAAAAAAAATCTGGGTGCACTGGGGTGGAACGTGGGAGAGGTGGCAGGCTCGTCATCGAAAATTGACTGCCTTGCCTCACCTTCTGAAGACCAGGACACCTGCAAGACTGCAGTGGCCTTCTTGATCAATGGCATAAGCTCTACTGACAGGGAGAGCTTAACAGCAGTGGACTTGCAGTCTGACTCCACGTCCTCAGATGGGAATGCCAGCTCCTGTTCACCCACATCCTCAGAGGTGGTGATGGAGAATGAGTCATCCTGCTGCCAATCTGCACTCGTAGCACCCTGGGACCCCAAAGGGACAGACGGGGCCGACGGTGCTAAATGTTCACACAGCAACTCTGCAAGGACAGTTCCCTGGTCGGAAACTGCTGCCCAAAGCTTATGCATTTGCTCCGAGTCCACCGACCACTTGGACCGGTGTCTCTTCTTCCTCTTCCTTGGAGGAGAAGAAGAGGCAGAGGAGGATGAAGAAGACCGTGAGGACGGCTTCCAGTGTGGGCTACTTTCCCGGGTGCGTCATCCACACTCCCTTGGCACAGAGCCATGGGGGGGGGGGGGGGAGGACGTAGCCATCCCTCTAACACAGGGTAATGGGGAAGAGCACTGTGCAGGAGTGAGGGACGCAGAGTGCTCTGTAGAGCGACAAGAGAGATGTTTCTCCAGCGTACGCTTGGAGAAATGCGCACAAAATGCACACAAAACTTGCAGAAACTGCGGTTTACCAGTGCCTCCTTTGCATGCTCCTGCCCCACAAACCATCTCGTAATATTGGCCGAAGCCAAAACTAGAATAAAATAACCGCTGGAGCTATTGCAGCCCGGGGGGAGAGCACAAAGTCAGCGGGCTTACGTTGCTTGATCCCTGGGAAGGGGCGACTCAAGCCACAGCGGCATGTAACAAACAACAGGCTGTAGTGTGCAAATATGTTTAATTAGTAAAACTAATACAGCGATTTATTTGTAATATCACATATAATTTGTGTAAAACACAATAAATGTGAAAATCTTTAACAGAAAAAGTAAGAAGTACTAATCTGGCTAGGCACCTCCTGTCAGGTCACCATCACACACCTGGCCACACGGGCTTCACCGCAGGCCTATAACTTTTCTTTTGTTTAAATCAGACCCTGATAAAGGAATTTAAGGAAACTGCAGACTTACCTGTATTCCAGTAACACATCCATCACCATCTTCATCATCACTAGCTGTTGTCCCGGAAGACCCAGATAAATAAGACATTTGTTTTTGTAAAACTTTTCCAAGCACTTGTTATTCTTCTTGTTCGTTCTGTGTTGGTCATTGTATGTCTTTTTGCTGCATCATGAAAACCCAATTGGTGTCAGTAACAGGATGCAACGCCTCTGAGGAGACCCAAGGGAGACGTTCTGAAGATATCCTCTCATGGCCAGAGATCACCCCGAGGAGTTCGATTTGGAACCAGAGGGACCGAATGCGTGCGGCGGATGTTTACTCTGCTGTTTCTGTGAGTGAGTTCATGGCATTGCTGGATTGCGACAGTATTGTCCAGTGTCTGGAGACCTGGACTCGGTCCAGTTCATCGGTAAGTGGACCATCTTCTTTTATACCTGCCTGTGAAGTTGTCATCGGGAGGATGGAGCCCAGAGCTGTGTCTACGCTATTTGCTAAGCTTTGGACTTCCAGTTTGTATACTTGTTTCTATCACCCACAGGCACTATCTCCCACAGTCGTTTTATATCTTATATCAAAACATGAAGAATACATTTAACAAATAAAGCACAATCAAGAACTCTTTGCTCCCCACTCTCTGAAATAGAAAACTCAGGCCTTGTTGTTTATGGTCTACATATACAGCCTCTGGTTTTGTGGTTTAAGGGTACATTTAAACATTCACAAACCTAATACAATGATTTAATAAATCTTATCACTAGTGTTATGCCATTCCAAATGCAGGGCTTACATTTCTTTGAAAAAACACACATCATGCAAACAAGGATGTTAAAATATAATATTTAGAATAACCGTGAAAATGTAAATTCGCTGCTTTACATATACTCTCAAGATTGTTCTCCCAAGACAGAGGAGGAAGCAGACTCATTTTAAACCAAGAAAAAGACAATGCAAAAATAAAAATACATTATTTGTAAATAGACAGACTATCCAAAAAGAAAAGTAGCAAAAGAACAAAACATGTAGTGTATTTCAACACAAAACACATGTATTAAAACATGTAGTGTATTTCAACACAAAACACATGTATTAAAACATGTAGTGTATTTCAACACAAAGCACATGTATTAAAACATGTAGTGTATTTCAACACAAAACACATGTATTAAAACATGTAGTGTATTTCAACACAAAACACATGTATTAAAACATGTAGTGTATTTCAACACAAAACATGCAGTGTATTTCAACTCAAAACACATGTATTAAAACATGTAGTGTATTTCAAATACTCAAATTGTACTTGAAAAAGGCAAACTGGAGAATATATTTAAATTTCAAATTTCCCTCTTGACTAGTTGGAAATAGAGATGCAAGTGCTTACAAATAATAAAACTCATTCCCAGCTTCTTGGATTTGCTGACAGCCTACAGTATCACTTATTCATCAACCAGCTGCTGCCCTTACCATATTGACATAATCAGAAGCCAGTTATTGAGGCACTTTGCCACCAGAGGGACCTCATGTGCTCTTTCAAGATAATGTGTAGACCAAAACTGGAAATTAACAGCAAGAAAGCTAACAAGTCACACTTTGCAACTAAAACATGGGTTGTTTACTGTAGCTCCCTCTTCTGTCACAGAGTGTTTAAATAATATGATTTTCCAAAAGATATCACGTTTAAGGATAGTTGTTTTTTCTAGTTGTTTTTTGTTTGGGTGTTTAAAAAAAAAAAAAAAAGAGTCGTACTTGTATGTATGGTACAGCTATTTTGTTTGACTATATTTTTGTAAATAAGTTTAGAATTGTTTTATTTTCACTTTTGTTTTTCTTTATATTAATATAATAAAGATCAAGGATGAGAAATTTGGTAGAATTCTGTGTTTTTGTGTGTGCGAGTTAAGTGTACTGTACCTGCGGTTTATGTCCATTTGCTTCAAATAGTCAGAAATTCAGGCATAAACTTTCTTTTTTTTTTTTTTTTTTTTTTTTTTTAATTTAGTCGTCGCCAATTATTTTTACCCCGGTTTTCACCCCAATTTAGCATGCCCAATTATTATCTGTATCCCCGGCTCACCGCTCGCAACCCCCCCGCCGACTCAGGAAACGGAGGCTGAAACACGCGTCCTCCGAAACGTGCTCCTTCCAAGCCGTCATTTTTCGCACTGCAGATCCACAGCAATGCTACCAGACCTATAGTGCCGGAGGACAACACAGATCTGGCGGCTCCGCTGCAGAGCCACAGGCGCCCTATCGGCCACAGGGGTCGCTGATGCACGGTGAGTCGTGGATTCCCCTGCCGACCTAAGCCCTCCCTACCCGGGCAGCGCTCAGCCAATTGTGCGCCGCCCCCTAGGAACTCTCGGTCACGGTCAGCTGTGACATAGCCTGGATTCGAACCAGCGATCTCCAGGTTATAGGGCACATCCTGCGAGGAGCGCCTTTACTGGATGCGCCACTCGGGAGCCCTCAGGCATAAACTTTCTAATTTCTGACGCACAACTCCAGATCTTCCTGAACACTTCCATCTGCCCACAGAGAAACTAGAGCCTGCACTTCCTCAGGGTCCCAAGGCTGTACTTTTCTCTCATCACACTCACTGCCTGCCATGTTAGTTGTTTTTCTTTTTGGAGTGTACTGACTGATGCAATGTAATGACAAAAATCCTTAACCCTGCCCCTGGCTCGGCTTGGGTTCTTTTTTCACTAATACTAACTGGGTCAATGAGCTCCTCTTTATACATCACATATACTCAGAAACAGCTTGAACAAGCATGTTCTCATTAGAGAATAGACTATTAAACTATTTCACTTTGAGTTCATGAGACTTGGCTGGAACTCATAGAGGATGAAGTCTGGGGAGTACAGCTAGATTGTTTGGATCAAAGCCTGAAAAGTGACAACAATGAAAAGGAAATATTTTTGTACACTCCCAAATCCTTAATCGTTACCAATATAACAGGAGGAATTGTACTATTAAAACAAACCAAACAAAAAAAACTGCAAATGTATTTGAAGATATTAATTCTGCTATTTTATGAAATATACAACTGATAGTGTGTTTACGGTTGAATACAAGGTGTAGTTGACTATATCTAGTATATTCTGAACTGGTATCTAGTTTGCCTGGCGGGCATCAGGGTAAATTTGTTGGGAACCCTGTTATTCTTTAAGTTCCCACATGTTTTAGAGAGCCACATAGGTGGTTAGCGACTGGCCAATGGGAGCTTACTCCTGAGTCAGTAAATCGGGGGAGGAATCAGCTTATTATTTTAACTTGAATAGTTGGTATTCAGTGAGCCATAGAAAGGGGAAATTTGGAAACTGTATGCAATTGTGAGCCTGTGGCCATTTGACAAGCTGGCAGTTAATTTAAAAATAAACTATTTTGCACTAAAGGTCATTTATAGCCAGAGTTGAAATGTGCTCAACTTCTCCTATTGGCTTTTTCAGGGTTTTGCTGTGTTACCCTTACATATATGTGGTATACCCACTGTAGTATATGTGACCCATCTGGCTAACTGACAAAAATAGGTCTCACTTACAGAAAGTATGGGAATCCCTTTATCAGGTAGGGCTGAAGAATCCCCTTGATTTAAGCTAACTGTATGCTATTGACAAGGATACATAAAAGGATTAACGCTCAGGTTTCACCAGCATTTTATAATAAAAAAAACATGCATGGGGCAGATGGAATGGAGTGCAAATGTAATAATTAATTATAGATAAAGGTTCTGAGTAAAGTCTTTGTTAAATGTAACTTTTATTTCAGAGCGAGTGTTCACGCAGTCATCATATTGCATCTCTCACACTCACGCATTACCACTGTACACCCATGGTGGTGTGGCTAAGCATAGGAATGCTATTACAATGAAAGCATATTTTAAAGATATGGGGCCCGGTTTTGATGATGGACAAACCTCTAGCACCAGGGCAAAACATGCTTGCCCTTGATTTTGATTAAAAAACTCAGCGCAAACGAGAGCAAACTGCCTTTACCTTGTAATGTAATTTTGGTGACATGTTTTGCCACGTCCTCTGCTGCCTGCTTTGGATTATAAGTTTTGGATTTCTTATGAGGAAAAATGTCCAAAACGAAGGGATGTACTATTATTATAAATGAGGTAACTGATTTAACTGTGCCACCTTAGTTAGTAAGTTAATAATTTAATTGCTAGTAAACATCAGTTAGTCCGTGTATTTTCAGTCATTCGGAATTTAATTAAATTCAGCGTAACATTTTGTAACAATTACTTGTTTACAATGTACCTCTGTTGATATTTAGGATAGTTCTGCCACTACAACCCGGCTTCATTCGAAAATCTTATCAGTTTCTAAAAAAATAAAATCTGTTTTTGTTTAATAATACAAAACCCATATTTCATACCAATATGTAGTAATTTATTCCAAATCATTTAATATTTTTAAGTGCACCTTTTTTTTGTGTGTCAGGTATGAAACTTACGGACAGCAAAATACTAAGTGCACATTAAAATTTTAAACACATTGGAATCAGTTACTTCCGGAAATGATGAAGTATGAGGTGTAGTAGTCCTATGTATTTTTTTTATGTTGTATAAAGTTTGTATGACTGTATATCAGAAGAATGATGTCAGTGGTTCAGTGAGCAGTTGAAGTAAATTCAGCATCATAAGCCACCATGCTAGCTGTGAAACTTTTGAATACAGTTCAGTATATGAAGTCCTGCATGGATACACCAAATACATCATTGATAGTAGGTAGGGCGGGTAGAAAATATTTTTGAAATGGGTTACATTTGCAGATTAATAGGGGTGCCACTCAAATCAGGGCCATATAAATGATTACTATTCTCTACATTCAATTAAGTCATAGACACAAAAGCCTATAGAAAAAATATTTATGTTGACATTGAAATACATTAAAATGACATTATTATTATTATTATTATTATTATTATTATTATTATTATTATTATTATTTGTTTATTTAGCAGATGCCTTTATCCAAGGCGACTTACAGAGACTAGGGTGTGTGAACTATGCATCAGCTGCAAAGTCACTTACAACTACATCTCACCTGGAGCACAAGGAGGTTAAGTGACTTGCTCAGGGTCACACAGTGAGTAAGTGAGTCGGGATTTGAACCGGGGACCACCTGGTTACAAGCCCTTTACTTTAACCACTGGATCACACAGCTTCCTCCTCTATAACTACTAAGCATCTTCCTCAGCCTGAATGAGCACATTGATCAGCTGCACTGTAATGAACATATTATTGGCAGGATATCAGTGAAGTAATCGATGAATAAATATTTACGATAACAAAATTATAAAACTGCACTTTTTCAGTTTACAAAAGTTAATACAACTGTATTTTAAACAGTTGTCTGCCATTAAGTACTGTAGGCATATTTTGATAACAGCCCCAATGCAGTTTATAATAAAATAGTCTTTTAAAAACACACGTATCATGATAATAAGGAATTTGATAATACAGTGCCCCCTCTTTCTTTTGTTATCTGACTTCAACATAAAACCTTGCCATATTGAAATCAGTGAATAAAGTGAAATGGTCCTTATACAGGTCCTTTACAATAAATTGTCAGCATGGATTAACACCAAATCAGTCGATTATGTATTATGTATAAATCTAGGGATAGCACTTCCTCCCTGCTGGGTGGAATAAAGGACGTCCAGTAATAGACTGTGTACACATGAAAACTTTGTTCAAAGAATGTGGAGGAATTAAATTTCTGTTATGTTGTAATTTTAACCCCACCAGACTACCTGTGAAGTTATCCGACTTCCACAAACAAGCTTTACTTGCCTGGAAACTTTGCTTTTGTCACAACTTCTCTCCACATAAAACAATTATTTGGAACAGTCAGTATATTACATCTAAACATAAATCATTATTTCTTAAATTATGGCTCGATAGTGGTGTTGTTTCTGTGCTGGATTTGCTGGACAAGATAGGAAACCTTTGTCAAGATCTTATACGGAAATGTAACTTTCTAATTACTGCAAAGGATTACACTCTGATTTCAGTGCCATATACCTTATTACATCAACTCAAAAGTTATTATTTCCTTCACAGGCCAGGTAAAGCAATCCCCTCTTTAGTTATAAATGGTATACATGTTTTGGATCGGAGATGTGATAATAAACACATAAGGAAGATATTTATTTCTCAAAAGTCCACTAGACCCCCTTGCATTAGCTACTGGTCCAGTCATTTAAGTAATAAGAACATAAGAACAGACCATCTTGCTCGTTTGGTTGTTAGTAGCTTATTGATCCCAGAATCTCATCAAGCAGCTTCTTGAAGGATCCCAGGGTGTCAGCTTCAACAACATTACTGGGGACTTACCTGGTGTACCCCATACCGCTTTCCGTTGACATGGAAGACTAAAGAGCTACATTTTACAATGTTACACAGATGTTACCCCTCAAGTACAATGTTACATTTACAGGTAGTCTGGATAATTGTTGTTCTTGTTCCTCTGAGCTGGAGTCACCAATACATGTATTTGTCTCATGCAAGATAGTTAAAATGTTTTGGACTGATCTCTTTTATATTTTTTAAAATACTGCTGAGTTCTTTCTTTTGGATATCAAAGATACAGTGTGTTACTGTAGCTAAGCTTCCAGAATAGATGTTAATTACATTTTGTCATTTGATTATTCTGTTAGGGAAGTTCCACATACATAAATGGAAATGGTCTAAACGTAAGCCTTCATATTTTTGACAGAATTGACATAGTATATCTATGCAGTTACTAAATTAAGCAAGTAAAACATCTGCTTTATTTAAAAAAAATACTTTATAGTTATGTATGACTGCTTCTCCACTATTATTATTATTATTATTATTATTATTATTATTATTATTATTATTATTATTATTAAGTAATTGACTTATGTGTGTGCAGGAAGCTATTATGTTTTGGGGAAATTCCTGCTTAATGGGAAGGAGTGGTGGGAGTACTCTCTTCCAGAATTAACGTGTCCTACTGCCAAGAAATATAACATTATTATTAGTAGTCGTAGCACTATATTTAAAAGTTTATGGATAATAATGTTGTCTTTCTGACAGTAGTTCACATTGCTTTTCTTTTATTTTTTATATAAAATGCTGCTAAACAATTAAATGTTTTCCAAGTTTCTTTTTGATTATATAAAAAAAAGAAAATAAATGGGCACAGTGTTAACATCAGTCCAGGCTGGTTTATGACAGTGAGGAACAGTTTACCGTACACAGAAAATGAAAAGAATAAAACAGTTAAATATATTTTTTCAGTTAGTTACCACAATTGTGTGTTTTTAGGACTACATGTTTTGTTTGAAACACAAACTTTGCAGTTTCCGGAGAGGTACTTTCCAAGTGTACAGTACTGTACTGTACTATCAGCAACTGACGCAACCAATTCACTCTGTGAGTCATAAAAAAATTAAGATATAAATACATTGGACCAGGGATTACAAAATCCACGTGCCCTTTGTAAAGAATTTGCTGCTGTTTTCAGGATAATGTCCTTGTAGTGTGTGGTATGTAACAATAATTCCAAGGACACAGTACTTGAAAAGAAAACACGGCCTGGCCTTGCTTTATTTGAAATCAAAACAAACGCAGTTTGTTCAACCAAAAACAAAAGAAAAGCCTAACCCTTTCTTGGTTCTAACTAAACAGGATAGTGTCCCTGTTTAAAGTTCCACACACACACAATTTATTTAGCTTTCCTTTCTTTTCTCCGTAATAAGCAAACTCTCACGCTGTCAGTAATTCCTTCCCATGCCCCCCTCGTACCTTCTCACCCTCACAACTCTTAACTTTCTGACAATTACATCATTAAACAATTAAGTCAAATTAATAAATCAAACAATTAACCTACACCGGAGTTAATTCTGACTCCAGTATCCTCCCCATGTTCTTAATGCCTCCTATACTCTTCCGATATAATAACATGTATTTCAACCAACCATGACATTTATTCTTTTTAAACCAACTTTGTTTGTTTAACTTTTCTTAAGCAACCCATGATAACCATTTTATATTCATTCGTTAAGTCTCGTTGATTTTACTTTTAAACATTTTACATTATATACACACTTTGTTTACCATCTAGTTGGTTTATGTTGTCTTTTCACAATTTATTACCTTTTTTATTTTAAACATCTCCTCAATTAAACATTCAAACCGGCTTTACCCAGATGGAGTGTACATTCGTTACACCCATTGCCCTAAAGCTACCAAAATTTGATCTGGAATGTACACTCCCTCACAACTTCTTGTTTCTGAAAATTACACCTGGAAACGTAAGTTTAATGACCAACGAGTGCTGTACTTGTATCATATTGTTCTGTACATGTAATATACAAATGAAATTGCATTCCATAGTATATGGTAAAAGAAAAAAAGTAAAATGATCAAAAAAAATGCCAAAGCAATGATGATGTTACTGTTGACGTGTACAGTAATAATGAAGGATAAAGGAAAGTGTTGTTATGTCAGTGAGAGCCTAGTGAGTCACAAACACGTATGATATTCTTTCAGAAGCTCTCAGGTTGCTGACCGAGGTGAGATTGATAGTATCTATATGCTCTGCAAATGGAGCCGGTTCTTTTAGTGCAGCTGAACCAAGGGAACCAAGAAGAGAACATTCTGGAAACATAGTTATACATATATCTATTAGACAGGGAAACTGCATACTTTCAAATCAAGAAATTTCCTAAGTTATGAATGTGTTGAATTTGTCAAATGTAAAAATCATGGCTGTGAAATACCTACGAAGGTTTTAAAATCAAATTTCTTACCTATTACTATAGAAGGAAAGGTGGCTGCTGCTTAGACCTTAATTATTGTCTTCAAATTTGGTACATCTCCTGATTGTCTCAATAATGCTCTATTAAAGTACTGTTCAGTCCATCAATTGTTTCAATGCCACGTTTTCAGACATCCATTATGATTTATGTTTAACCTTTTGCTTCTAGTTGTAATTTCTCTTATATTATGGCCCTAGGGTCCATTTGTAGTTTATCTTTAGGTACACTAACTATTTAGTTTAACGCAAACTGGTAATAATGTATAAGCATACTAATTTGAGCTTCACATAAGTGGTAAGAATTTTTTTGACATAACTTTTTGACAAAGTGCCATTAGGAAATTTCTGTCGACAAAATACAGTAAAAAGAATGCAGAGGCTTTAAAAAAAATAGTTCCTGTTTCAGTTTGACAGACCTTAAGAAACTTCCTCACATACAAAGGAGTACAGACAGCTACATACACACAGCTTATCTCCTTTAGAACACAGACTTGTTTGATTGTTACCACAACTTTAACTGTGTGTATGTGTGTGTTTATAAATAGTTTTTTAAAAGCAAACTTATAAATAACAATATATAAATGCTCTGTTTTTTTAAATTTTATTTTGGCACCACGTTCAGATGGAAAGTTCTCAGGTTTCATCAATGTAAAGCCTTCTGTTGTTATTTATACCTATGGTAAGTTATTTTTTCTTTAATCTAGTACAATTATTCTGAGCATTATACTATACAATATAAGTAAATATTCGCTATGTGCATTTTGTGAATGTATTGAATTATAGAAGTGCTTTGGTTCTATGGTGGATAATGAAACAGAGTGTAAAGTTTTAGTGAGTAGAGACACATCTTCAAAAAGTATACATGAGTCAGCTGATAATTTTACAAAGCTGGTGCTACGGCACTGATGCATATCATATTGGATGTAGTGACTTGATATTTGCAAAATTATTAACATTTCTAGGGATTCATTTGGCGAGGGACCTCAGATTCCCAAATAAAGTTGTGGAAAGTTAATCCTAATTCTTAATAGTTTTCACATATTGAGGAAGAAAAAGATACAGCAAAAAGTCACAGTAATGAAGAACTCCAACAATAATGATAATATGAAAAAAAGTCAATGGCTGAACACTCTGTGTGTGTGATGTCTCTTTTATGTATGATACTTGTTATACAGTATTAAGTGGCGACAAAAGCATTGGTGCTTGTTGAATAAAATGTGAACAAAACCAAAAACAGTAATACTACAATATAAATTAGAATATAAATATTGTATAATGTTACAGGTGTATTACCTCAATTTTACAAAGGAAGCCACAATGTAATTGGATTGTTAACATTTTGGTGTTACTCAGTTTTGGGGTATTTACAGGAGCATTAAGCACTGCTACCTTGTGAAATAAAACCAACACCTACTATATTGTAATCGCTTTCCGAAGGGTTGATGAAAATATAACGTTATTTGATATAAAGGGGGCTTTCTGTTGATACAGCATGCATTCCCTGTATCAAAATGATTCAAATAAGTACTTCAAGTCCTGGAGAGTCAGATAAAAGATATTCAGTCCCTAGGGATGTATTTGAAACCCCTGGCAGTCATTGTAAGCACTCTATTCGTGGTGACTATTAGTGTTGTGTGACCTGAAATACATTTCTGTGTTCTGTTCTGAATGGAACAGACAGGTTATCTTATCTATTCCCCACAGAAGTGACAGGAAGTCACATGTAAATTAAATAGTAATATTAGATACAGTACACATTGTAGCAGGTTCACAGATACTAGAATAGCTATTTACTATCTATTTACTATTTAATAATATATACTTCATATCAGATATGTTGTATCTAGAATGCTTCTTTCTTTTAAGGAGAGTAAATAACTTAATGTTATAAAGTATTTTTTTTTGTACATTTCCCTAGCTAAGCTATTTTCTAGTGTTTGTAATCAATCTGTATGTTAATGGACTCCAATATTGAGTTTGTATAATTTTCAACTCCAGCTACTCTGCATTTATATAGACAGAGAGAGAAGGAATAGAATACATTGTTTCACGATTTGAGTGGCATGAGGAAGTCAAGCTCAAAGCCAGGCAGATTTAGGGAAAAAAAAATATTACAAGTGCATATTGGAGCAAGAAAACCCAGAACCAGGAAATGTAAAAAAAAATACTCAGTAGTACTGTATTGAAAATAAAGTGGACGTGTTTTTATGTTACTTCAACAGAGTGTCAGAAATGCCTTCTTCAATTGCCTTGATTATTTTTTTTCACCTGGTATATTCTGAAGCTGCACCTGACAGTGAACAAATTGGTAGGTATGTTTTTAAATCAAGATAATAATGTCATTGCTTTTTAACCCTTAATTACTTGGGGAAATTACGTTAATACTCTTGCATGCAGCAGTTAGAGCTTACAAACTGCAAGTGCATGATGACTTAATTTGTTTAATTCACTGTTCAGAGTGCACTGGTAATGTAGTAATGTAATAATGTAAAGTAGAATTATTTAATTTGTAACTCAAAATGTAATTGCCTTATCAGTTTCTTATTCTCAAATTAAAGGTAATAAAATTACTGCAAAAATCCAGGTCAAATGAAACATTCTCATTAGATGAGTCAACAAAATATTGTAAACAAAACATGAGTCTCAATGGACATGCACATGAATAAAGAGAGTCAGGATAAAGACTTGATTATGTACAGTATGTTTGATTTGAAAATAAGAAAATAAGAGATTCACTGAAAATGCACACTAGAAAACAAGTTTGGCTATTATCAAAATTCCAAGCGTTGGCTTGATAAACTACACAATGTGTGTATATTTTACAAGCGAATTTATGCCAGCCATGTATAATATCCCCTTTTTGATCTAACAAACATTAATTACAAATGCTACCTTTGTTGCTTAATGGTTTTAGCCTGAACGTTAATGTGAGTGCACTGTAAGCAAAACTGGGCCACCCCACTGTATTTATTTATTTTCAATAGTTTTCACTACCAATTCAAATAAAAAGGGCGCTAACCCAGTTTGTGTCCCGGCTGTGCAAAGAGGTCGAACTTTGCTGGGAACTCCGAAGGGGGCGTCACATTAGCTCTGACAGCAGAGATTCCTTCTCCTGCGCAACAGCGAACCCTACTGGCCCGACACGGAGCACATTCAGAGTGGATAAAAAGCACGGCTGATCACTGTTCTCTGGGATTGGTAGCCCATCTATCTCTGCTCTGGATTGCTCGGCGTAAAAGCGATTCTGGCTTTAGGCTTGTGAGATCGGAGGACACTCACACGCCCTCAGGACATCTGTGCAGTGTGGGGACTCACTGCGGTAAGGAGAAAAAACATAATTGGACATTCCAAACTGGGGGAAAAATAAATAAAAATAATAATTGGTCACTTAAAAAAAAAAAAAAAGTGTGCTAACAGTCTTGAGTTGTCTTGTGTTCTTTAGGTGGTACATTGTACACTGCAGTTAACAGATGGTAAAATAAAGACGCTGTGTAATCGTGATGTGCAATGAACAATAACAACAAGCTGTCACAATATAAATGTACTTTAAATAATCTGAGACTTTCTGTTTTGTACTTGTTACAGTAGAAATTCCCCAACCTACAGACTTTAATATTAGAGAAATACGTATAGGAGTTTTTAACTTCACTTGGAAGTCGAACCTTTCTTATAATAAGGATTATGCTGTACATTACAAGGTGTGCATTGGGGATCTAGGCAATGAAGACTGTAAGGTAAGTGCTCTATATTAGTTAACTGAATGCATTATAGATCTACATGAACTAATGATAATGTTCCCCACACATTAGTAGCAACCCTTTAGGCTTAGATGGCATGTGACCTGCCACCATGATCTTGATATGTGATAAAGACAACAGTTTCATAGTAGTCCCATATCAGGGTTTTATTTTTGGAGAAGTTTGTAACGGCGCTAGATATACAGCACTAGTGGCTTGATTATTTTATTCATCCACAAGGCACATACAGTAAATCACTGACACAGGCAATTTGAGCTTCTCTACACTGCAGGGCTAATGTGCCAATGAGAAGGACCACACTCTGCGGCAGTGGTCTTAATGCCAATGGTTCTGTTTTTTCTAATGTGTTTAAGCAGTCTTACTCAGATTCCTAAGTTGACTCATCAATTAAGATCCTCAGAAAGCGAGGGCGCTAATGAAATTCAAAGTCAACTACCACATGGTAAAGCCTTAATCCAGAGGACACTATCGCTATTAGAATTCTCATTATTTTCTTTAAAACATCACTTTAAAACCTAGATTTACCTTGAACATATGATTCGTTGTGTACCCTTCTGCTGAGAAAGGTTGTAGGAAGATAGCCCTGAAACTTTATTAAACAAATAACTTTTTATTTGTCAGAGTTATTATAGTTTCTCTCAATCGTACCAGCAGCGAGCATATAGCGTCTGATCCACTCTAGAGCTGGAAACTGATTAGCTGATGGTACTAAATAGTTTACTTATTTTTTCTTCTGTAAGATATGGATGTTTTTAATCAATTGCAACATTGTTTGTCTTAACAGGAAGAGGAGAGGGGTGTTGCTCATTTTAGAAGATTTATATCACGAGGAGTTTTTGCAAAAGTTAAAACTATTGTGTCTTCTGGTAATAGAAAAGCTGAAAGCAATTGGACCATAAGGAATTTTCCGCTATCAAAAGGTAGGACTTTTGTAGTGCTAATCACTTCCCATTTCATTTAATGAGCTAAGGTACTTAGATTTGGCATACATTTATATTCACAGCTGTTCTATGCATGGCTTTAGTTCCGCTATACTGAACATATTGTACTGTACTATAGAAGCTAATATTCAATTCCTGTTCTCAAAAGGAATTTAGAGTTTCTTTGTCACTTCAGAGAAAAACACACGTTTTGCAAAATCGCAACTATGCAAAGAATGTGGTATTATGAAATATGGATAATTCTTTGCTGTAGGGGTAACAAAATAGTGATTAATATCTGTGCAAACAATTTGATTATTTTAAATAAGAACCACATTTTGTCTTCAAATAGAAGTAGATGTGAATACATTTTTTGAGTTCAAAATTATTTCACTGTTTAATATCCATTCTAGATGTATTGTACCATAAAATACAGATTTTACAATAGGAAAATAGTCTCTTTCACAGTTTTGTCTGTTGTAATGTATATTATCTCACCTACCTGATTAAAAGACTTCAGTTTGGAAGATGTTTAGGCTAGGTATATTACATTGGACATACTTCTGTATTGGAGACTGACCTATATATATATAAATGTAATTACCTTTTTCTCAGTGGTATGTTATCCACTGAACACACTGTAAGGATATACTACTGTAATGTATTGAAGCACAGTCCCCAGATTCTACTGTACTTAAAAAGAGCCAGGACTAAACTGTGTGCTACTCATCTTCTGGAGAGAGTACATTACAATTGCAGCTTTAGCTAAGGGTATATAAATCTTAAAACCAAAGTAATTATAATATGAATATATCAAACAGAAAATACCATTTATAATCTGTTTTACAAAATGAAGTAGGAGTTAGGTTTGCACTACTAGCTGCATGATTCTGTATGTACTCAAAAGTTATCTTGCTGTAGAATACATTGCAAAAGTGTCACCTTCACAGGATTCAAGATAATTATCGTTGTTGTCAGCCTAAAAAAAAAGTGATGTTACTGGTTGTTTCAAATAAAATATAATTTAAATATAGTTTTAAAAACACAGTGCAAGTGTTGGTGGCTGATTGTGAAATGCAAGCTTGTTTTTTGTGTTAAATTCTGCTATTTGCTCACTCTTTCCATACCAATACTCTGCGTCCATTAAGGTTGTTCTTGTCTGTCTGACACACTCTATATGGTGAACATGATAACTGTTTTGCTTATGTACCACTCTTCACCAATTTTTATCATACACTCCTAGCCTAGACGTTTAGAATCAGATTTTATTCAAATATTTGAAAACGTTCATGTACTGTCTGATTATTATGCAGACCCTCTGTACGTGAGTGCACTGGTTACTATATGCTATTAATATATATGTGTTAAAGACATGAATGATTGCAAGGAAAGTTTCTCTCTGAAGTTATGATTCATTGTACCACAGTTTCTGAGGGGGCAGAAATAAAGGTAATTTCTAAAATCCCCTTACAGTAAAAGAATAAAGAAGATGGTAAGATGAGTATGTAGATAAGTATTTAAAAAAAAAAAAGTTGACTAAAATAGCTACTTAACTACTTTAATTTCTTAAAAGACATCATCATCACTGTCTGATTTTGGTTTATCTCCTCAGGCATAACTGAACAAGCACTACAGAATGTGTCCTGCATTTTGTACAACTTTGACCATATAAACTGTACGTGGGAAACAGCAAAGGAAGTGCCAGATGATGCACAGTACTCAGTTTCTTTTGGGTAAATATATTATATATAGGGCTTCTGATTTTTGGTTTTAACTGATAAACACAGATACACCCTCCAAAACAAACAAACAAAATTGAATCGATGTATATCTAATAAACACCAGAAAGGAAAAACACTGGAAATGGTTACTCAATTCATGTTGACTTCACCCCCTTCCCAGTGCAGTTAGCTGTGCAATGTCAGTCCTTCCTGACTTGTATCTAGCATTGATTCGTTCTGAATACTTTAAACCCACCCCAAAGTGGCAGAAAAGTGTGAGTCTGCAGACAGGGAGGTTTGCACACGCTTGTGAGATTTAAAACAAGATTACAATTAGATACGCAGGATTGTTGTTGCTTTGTGATTTAAAACAGAATTACAAATTGTGAACGAAATTTAAAAAGTGCCTAGACACAAAAACCCCAGAAGAATATGCTTGTGACCATAAGGATTTAGTTGTGGAAGACAGCAAAGAAACGAAGGCAGTGTGCAAGTAACGGTACTGTCGAGTTACTATACATATTGTGCCAGGACAAAAACTGACAAGAATTTGGAAGTAACCGAAAAAAAGAATCTCATACAGTATATAAAAAGCAAAAACCCTGAAAAAAAGGATTTCATGGCATCTACATAAAACTCTAAAATAGCTGAAAATAAACACCAAAAAATGTAATTAATAAACACCGAAAAACTGAAGCCCTAATTATATATCACCTGCAGGGGTGCACAATATCACTAGTTATGGTGTTGATACAATACCAATTATTAGGCCTCCAAGCTGGCTTGGGATGCCTATTGTTATTGTAAAGATTTCTTTATTTCTTTATTTATGTATTTATTTTGTATTTAATTTGTATTATTGTCGTTTTTCCTCCCAAAACTTTAAACTACTCCTGTTCGCATGCGGTGTAACCAATCAACATGAAACTTGGCAGGTATCATCCCGTGTAGATTACAGTTCAGAAGCAAAAAAATTGCGTTCCTGCGTCAACCAAGATAGCGGCCTGATGCATTTTTGGGAAAAATCTTTCAAAATCTTCTTCTTGGGAACCAGTGAACCAATTGATCTGAAACTTTGCATATATCATCAGCAACCAAACCCCCTTCAAGTTTGCAAATCCCTCAAGTTGCTGCGATACAATTTACTATCAAAATGGCTGCCACCAAATTCGCCAAAATGTGCCCCCAAACATCAAACTGCTTCTGTTTGAAAACCGTTTAACCAACTAACTCCTAACTTGGTAGGCATCATCCTGGGGACAATGGAATTCAACTATTGCAAAATGGTGTTCTTTTGTAAAACACAATGGCGGCCAGATCTACGTTTCATTCTTAAATAAAAAAAAAACACTTCAGTTGAAAAATGGTTTACTTGTTTAACTCCAATGTTGACAAGCATCATCCCTGTGTCAATACAATTGACTTTTTCAAAAATGGTTTGTGCGTAAACCAATATGGCCACCTGACGCAGTTCTTTAAAAACCTTTCAAAATCTTTGTCAAATGTAAAACTAGCTTATAACTCCTTACAAAGTGCAGATATGTTAATGGTTACTATGGAACACATATCAATCAATCAATCTCTATTTTATATAGCACCTTTCATAGCGGACCACCGTCACAAAGTGCTTTATATGATAGTGAGGAACAATGCATAATACATTAAATACAGTGAAATACAGGGCCTAGTACATTTAAAAAAAACAGTAAAAAAGTGCAAATACATTAAATACAGGCATATTACAATGCAAATACAGGCATATTACATTAAATACAAGGCTAGGATGTGAATTCTAAACATTGTGGATGGTGTGTCATACAGAATCACAGGACTAGGATGTGAATTCTAAACATTGTGGATGCATGTGTCATACAGAATCATACGAATAAGATAGAGTGAAAGACCTGAAATAGCAATTTAGACAACAGCTAATATCAGATATCAGGCTTAAAAAGCATTGAAAGCAAGAGAGAACAAGTGGGTCGAGAGTTGATTTGAAGCGAGCGACTGTGGGAGCTGCATGCACTAAAGCTGGGAGAGATTTCCAGAGAATCGGGGCCACGAAGCTAAAAGAGCGCTCTCCGAGTGTGGTGCACTTTTGCTTGGGTATAACAAGCAAGCCAGAGTCAGAGGACCTCAGCTTGTGTACAGGGACATAGCAGGTCAGCAGGTTGGAGAGATACTCTGGACCTGTGTGATGAAGGAAACTTCAGGCCAAGAAGCTGGATCGTAAAAAAGGAGGCGGAGTGGGTTCAGGGTTTACATTACTACAACATGATTCAATACCTTGTGCTTGTTGCTGTACATTTTCAGAATCAGAGTCGGTGTCCAATTCCTGCCTCTCCTGTACTGGCTCTACAGCTGATGTTTCGTGCGAGGAAGCTGGCAGTTCTCCGCTAGTAGTAGGCCTAATACTACCATCTGCTGCTGACAGTGTCATTGTCCAGCCACTTTTAAACCATTTACCGTATACTTTCTTAGCATTTTCAGCTTCTTTTTTGAAAGGTGTAGCTGCCTTTTCTGTTCTCTGTGCTTTGCACAACCCGTTTTATCCTTTGGCAGCATATCTGACAACTGATTGAATAAAGCTTTTACTTTCCCGCCGCAGTCCGCACGCAGACTTTTTTTTGCCGGACAAGGCTGTTTTGAAAAAGGAGGTGGGGGGTGTTATCATGGAATTTGCATAAAAGAAGTTGACTGGTATTAAAAAAATGTTTTTGTTAAGAAATATTTACGATCACATATAATATTTTCTCTTTGTTGGTGATATCTCACTTTACGAATGAACAGCAGCTGTGAAAGAATGCTTTACAGTGAACATCCTCATATTATTAGTAAATGGAATAATCGTTTGTTGGAGTCCCTGAGTGTTTTGACTGACAGGCTTTGCCACGATTTATTTTGAATTCCCAAGAACAGCTGCCACTGGTCGGCGATGGCTAATATGTTTATTTCCTTATGTTTTGTTATTACAGTGGGCTGGGCTTAGGTAGAAAACAGAGAGTAGAAGACAAATGGATTTGTCTGGGCCAAAACATAGTCTGGGCCTGGGTGCAGTCGCATCCCTCGTGCCCCCCCTGACGCCGGGCCTGAAATGTACTGTATATTATTTTGTGGTTCAATCAGATCAAAAGTTGGATCTCTATTTAGGATGGAAATATCAATAATTTAGGTCAATCTGCCCACTCCTAATCTACTGCCTAACTAAATGCTTCATTCAACAGGGAGTTGATACAATAATGTATTGGATGTCACATATAATGAACTGTCACATACTTTCTCTTTAGGCAAAGAAACAGAGTTTTTCCATGTCATCAATTTATTAGAAATGACCAGAGGAAAATTACTGGATGCCACAGCAAAAAAGGGACAGCTTTTCTTGATAAAAGAGTTCACATACTCATCAACGTGTCAGGGGTAGACTTCTATTCTGCTCCCAGATTCAGATTTAATCCATATAAAATAGGTAAGAAAATACATGCTTAAAGTGTTGCCAGGTAAAGGTGTTTAGAATATTTCGAATTTACTTTTACATTAACCCTTTTGATTCCTGGATATCTATTCCACACAAATGTGCCGGCGGCAACATTGCTAACAAATGAAGAGCATGGCATTCACAGCAATCTTGCAATTTTATCTTGCCATATTTCTGTTATGAAGAGTATTAAAAATACAACTTTTTGGTTTTTCAGAGAAGCTCAACCCACCAGAAAATATTACAATAGCAAAAAAACCAGATGGTTTACACATTGAGTGGGATCAGCCATATTCATTAATTACCAACGAAAAAACATGCTTTATATATGAAGTAAACCTAAGTGAAAACGAACGATTCTTTGAGGTAATGTATTTGCAAAAGATAAGAGGGGTCAACTTACTTGCTGGTATACAAGTGCTACCCAAGGTTTTTAAAAATATACTTCAGATATAGTAATGACACTCTAAACATGTTACAAAAACTAAAAACGAGGGGTATGTTATGTTTTTAAGTGTGCTGCCTTGAACTAGTTGAGAGTGGCTTCTTGTACATCCTGTGAGGTAAGGCCTGTGTCAGGTGAGCAGTCACAGAAAATGCAAAAAGACACTCTCATGTAAAGAAAATGCCGTGGATGTATTTAGATCCCATAGGCTACAATAGGGAGCTGACTTAAAATGTTACAAACATACCTTGCTTTTTTAGTTTTAATAGTATGCTTTAGATTTAAATAGAAATATGAAGCTGTCAATAATCTTTTTTTATTTTTTTTTAGCTCTCAACATATTTTTTGGATTGAAGAATATCCTGCAGAATTATATGATTGTTAAATCCAGCTGCTGGACTTTTGACTAAAATCTCTCTTTTTTTGTTTTTGCTTTAGACATTGGAAATAAAAAAGGACAGTACATGTTCTATAACAACTTTTGACACAACTACGAGCTATTCTTTACAAATACGAGCAAAGAGATCATCAGCTTGTAGAGAAAACGTATTTTGGAGTGACTGGAGTAAAATCATTAGTAAGTTGTTTGTTTACTAAAAAATGTTACGTTTGGTTCCAAATTAGCAACATGAACTGAGATCTTCATACCCATCCAATCCTGGTCTCTTTGAGATTCCATGGGAAACATCTTAAAGCACAGAGAGACATATAGCAGTAAAGCACCTATATGTATTTGAAGGCATTTGTGGCAGAGCAGGGCTCTGCCCTTGTAAATACTGGCAGGAATGGGGTTAAATTCTCCTCCCTGCCCAGGTTGATTGTGTCAGGTGGGGGCAATCAAGTATCCAATTATTCAATTATTACCCAGCCACCTGGCATAAAAGGAGGCCTCAGCCTCCCACTAAGGGGAGAGTTCTAGAAGGAGAGGAAGCAAGATTGGTTTTGTGTATGTTGTTCTTTTTGTTTTTGCAAACCAGTGAAGGCAATGCCCAGCCTGGAAGCTGTATTTTTTTGTAAATTTTGTTTTGTGTTTATTGTGTGTGTTTTGAAACCTTTCTGTTTGGCCCTCATGCCGGTTTATTTTTGTGTTTTTGAGTATTAAAAGCTTTTTTTTTTTAACTTTTCACACTGTCTCTGAGTCTCAGCCTCTGTCATCCTGTCACAGCATTATAAAACCATTGACCACACTATGTAACACAATTTTTGTTCCTGGGTAGTAAGTGTTATTTCCTAATTGCTTATGCCTCAAAAGTATAGAAAATGGCTATTATTCCCCACAAACTTTGCTTTTGTGACCAGGACAGTGATATTTTGAAATTTACCTATTTCCAATGAGAAAACGGGCGAATTTGTGTCTTTTCATTCACATAAAGTCAGAAAAAAACAACATATGAATCCAAATTAACATGTATTTATACTAAAGTAATACAAAAATGACTACAAAAGATTTAGAAGTGAGTAGTTTTTTGAGATTTACGATTATACTGTAAATCACTTTCACGAATCAGCCCCCAAATGTAGTCTCCCATCATGTTCTCGTTATACTGTCCTTGGTAGCGGCGTTCAAAGTCCAGTATATCCTGGTGGAAGCGCTCGTCTTGCTCCTCCGAGTACGCTCCCATGTTCTCCTTGAATTTATCAAGATGAGCATCAAGGATATGGACTTTGAGGGACATCCTACAGCCCATTGTGCCGTAGTTCTTCACCAGAGTCTCAACCAGCTCCACCTAGTTTTCGGCCTTGTGATTGCCCAGGAAGCCCCGAACCACTGCGACAAAGCTGTTCCAAGCCGCTTTCTCCTTACTAGTGAGCTTCTTGGGGAATTCATTGCACTCCAGGATCTTCTTTATCTGTGGTCCGACGAAGACACCGGCTTTGACCTTTGCCTCAGACAGCTTAGGGAAGAAGTCTTGAAGGTACTTGAAGGCTGCCGACTCCTTATCTAGAGCTCTGACAAATTGTTTCATAAGGCCCAATTTGATGTGCAGTGGTGGCATCAGCACCTTCCGGGGGTCCACCTGTGGCTCCCACTTGACATTGTTCCTCCCCACAGAGAACTCGGTCCGCTTGGAAGGATCCACCATGCAGAAGTAGCAGTTGCTTGAGTGGTCAGTGGGTTACCGCCAAATTCTTGGGATAGCGAACTTCATGGCTCTCTTTTCCCCTCTGTACCATCCTACAAAAATACATTTATTTCACCCATGACTAATGTGTAAGAGATTCTCGCAACATTTTTCATATATGATATATTTTTTCAATAACATTGAAAATTGTAAAACATTTTAAAATTAAAAACTTTTACAATTTTTAAAATTTTAACAAATTTTATAACATAAAATTCCGAGCAACAATTGTCCATCTTACCTTCCAGAGTTTTTTTGCAGTGCTCGCAGGTGAAATGAGGTGCCCAGGGTTTGTCTTGATCCCCGACAGGCATGCCGAAATATGCCTTGTAGGCCTCACACATCTTAGCAGATGCTTCCACGGAGTACTTTTTCGCTCTTGTCTAGATAAATTGGCCGCAGACATAGCAAAATGCGTCTGCCGGATGCTTGCAGCCTCTTGATGCCATCTCAGAAAAATGCAGATATGTATCCATTTAGGCAGCTGGAACTAAACTAAACTGGTGGGCTTAAGACCCCTGTATGTATACTACTATTTATATTACTGGAAAGTTCTAGAAGTTACTCCAAGTTTACTCAGCACTGAATCTATCTGGAATGTTCTGGAAAATAGGTAAATTTCAAAATATCACTGTCCTGGTCACAAAAGCAAAGTTTGTGGGGAATAATAGCCATTTTCTATACTTTTGAGGCATAAGCAATTAGGAAATAACACTTACTACCCAGGAACCAAAAAAAAATTAAAAAATTGTTACATGGTGCCATTGTAAAGCACAGTAAGTAACTGTTACAGTACATCTAATTCAGTGTAATAATTTAATCCTGTTTATAGAACATAAGGCTTAATCTGAAACAATTTATTTTTTATGTTTAATACAAGTTCTAAAAAGTTAAAAAATTGTGTTTAGGGTGGATCTTGTTACAAGAGACAAGACTTTGCACAGTTTGAGCAGACAAACTGCTTGAGATGACATAGCAAAATTATACTGGGGAAAGTAAACTTTACCGTGATAAACTTTCATTAGGGCTATTCCCAGGCAAAGTGACAAAAGTTAGTCATTGGTCAATAAGGAATACTGCATCGCTAATTTCCTGAAATGATGTTTTCATGTATGTTTTTGTTCTGTTTCATTTTCTTAGCAATAAATGACAGACCTCCTGATCCTACAGTACCGTTAGTTGTCATAGCCGTGGTTGTGTCTGCTTTGTTTCTTATTTTGTTAAAGTGGAAAGGACCAAAGTAAGTTGTACATTTTTCACTTTGTTACTTCATTGAATTGAGAAAGTTAAGGACAAGCATTTTGTATACAAAAAAGAAACCTGAAATAAACTCAATATACACAATTTATATGACAATGTTTCCTTAACTTAAAATGAATACCAGTAGAAATTAACAGAACAGCTACATTTTCATAGCAGCAAACATATTGGAATTTTTAAACAAGCAAAATATAACCTAAAAGTAAACAATAAATGTTTACTAATATTAACCCATATTCCCCTTCTAGTGTTAATACATCATAATAATGTATGTATGTCTGTTTTAGGGTTTTGCTAAAACTTTTCCCGCCAATTCCTAGCCCTACCAATAAAATGAAGCAGTGGTTGGAAAAAGAAGACATTATCCAGGTAAGGAGCACTGTTAAACCTTTTAAATAACCCAGATCCTTTTGTATTAATTTATTGCTAGAAATTCTATGTACCTTCAGTAGTAAACCCACCCCCCTATGGTGTTGGCCCCTTGACTGACCTTAATAAGGTTGTTTCACTGTATTTCTTTAACATCTCTTTAATATTACAAACAGGCTTATGTTTACAGTATTAGTAATGCAGTGTATTGTGAAAACACACAGATGCACCGAACAGATAATGCTATTCATAAAACAGGATTCACGGGAGATTTCTTTTCATTATTCCATGGTTTAGACTTCTGAGCTCACGTCTGCAGGCACACGCTTCCTCACTCAAGCTCTTGACATATAATGCAATCTGATTTTAAAACCTCTTCCTAGAGGCTTGTGATTGGGTGTGGAATGCAGAAATATTATTTTGTTCGAAAAAATTGCCATTTGTGGTTCAACATACTTGTTTGAGGCTACATTTTCAACAACAGCCAACATGAAATCCAAAAAATACAGCAGATAATACTAATGTGTCAATAACGTCCACTTGGTATACTCTTGTTCATTTTATTGTTGGTGGATTTTGCAGCCCACCAAAATAGAATACATGATTGGCCTCAGCTTGTTTTAATAGCTGATTTTGTTGTCACAGTTATCTCGGAAACAGCTTACTGAGGCAAAAAGAACTTGCCAGCTCCTGAAGATTGGAAATTGCCCTGCAGATTATTCTCGATTTATTTTCAAACGGAATAATAAAAACGATCCCAATAGTCTTAAATATGCCAGATAAGATAACACCTGCCTATAATATATAGAGGAAATGGCATTAAAACCATGACAGACAGTATTTGTGTCATGGATGGATGCAGCAGTAACAAACAGTGTTGTTTTTAAATGATACACAGTATGCTTAGCAATAGAATGTGTTAGCGGTGCAGGACATCATAATGGGAAAAAAAAGATCCGTTCAGTAACTTTGCATGTGATGACATCAAAATAACTTTAGCCACATGAGTGGAAATATAGTCACATGAGTGGTATGAATTTGTTTCTCTATATGTATCTCTTATCGACTGGGACACATGTATTCAGATATTTATTTAGATGTCAGATAGTTCAAAGGCAAACTGGATTTCTGAGTATGCTCAACTACCTTTTCAAAAATTTCTCCTAGTAATTGAGATGCAATTAAAACTTGAATGTCTCCTCTTTGAAAATACAGCCAAATAATACAATATTAATGTGTATTTAATTTAGACATTACACTTGCAGTTGCCAAATAAACCTTTTCTGCCTTTATAGCCTTACAATCCAAGGGAACACCCAACATACATTGAGAACATTATTAAAATTGAAGAAAATGAAGAAAGTGATACATTGTGAAGATGCCTATATTTATAAAATGAAGAAGAAATTGATAAACTGATTACGTACTATTTTAATAATTAGCTACATCAGTTCAGCTTTCACTGTTCTTTAGACAGCACGGTAGAAATAGCTAGACAGACCAATGTTGTTGTGTTTATATATATATATATATATATATATATATATATATATATATATATATATATATATATATATTTTAGCTCAAAGAGCCAGCTGCCCTACTATATATGAGATATATATGAGAGAGAGAGAGAGAGATTTTGTACTTATGCAGTTTGTTTATTGAGTACTTGCATAAATAACGTTTGCAGCCATGTTTATTAACTATTAGTATGAAACAGTTATTTACTTTGCAATGAGTGACCAAAAGCATTTTATAGCTTTAAACAACAAGGGAATGTTAAGAAATTCTGTATATAATTGTCAATAAAATGTCTAAAAATAACTTTGTCTACAAGTCTTTAATACAAAAAACAAAGAAAAGTATTTACATATACAGTCAACTCTACCAATTTCAGCAAAAAAAGTCTTATCAGTAATTCTTATCAGGAGGCTAAGCCAAATGCATGCAGTCAGCTTTTATTGAAGTTACAGTAACACTGAAAAGTATTATACATTTAAAACTACTGTGCATTTTACTGAATATATGGTTGCAAGAGAACTTTTAAAAAGTATACATTGCACTTGAAATCTGCATGTCCCAGCTACTGTGCTTATTCTCAGCTTGGTGTCTCATAGTGGAGTCTGTGTGGTCCAGTGGTTAAAGAAAAGGGCTTGTAACCAGGAGGTCCCCGGTTCAAATCCCACCTCAGCCACTGACTCATTGTGTGACCTTGAGCAAGTCACTAAACCTCTTTGTGCTCCGTCTTTCGGATGAGACGTAACTGTAAGTGACTCTGCAGCTGATGCATAGTTCACACACCCTAGTCTCTGTAAATCGCCTTGGATAAAGGTGTCGGCTAAATAAACAAATAATAATAATAGTGGTCCCAGGTATAGGCACATTCTGATCACAAAACACAAAAGCAAGGCATCCTCAACATCCACAGTTTGCTGTTCATAGGTCTGTATTATTGTATCCCGGTTTTTCAGAATGGTTGACAAAGTGTTTGTGGGAATGTTTGTTGAAATGTGCAGCAACATTTTTTTTCCTTGTATGGTGATGCAATATCCACTGCTGTCAACACATCTACTTTTGTCTGCAAGTATAATGCGTTCTCATGAACTGTGTCTACGGTAACTCGAAATGTGTCATAGGATCAGTAGTCCAAAAATAGCACTAACATGCAGTAGAGAGGCCCTAATCTGGATTGCAAATTAATACATTTCCAAATATCCTTTACATTCACTAATTTTTTTTTTTTCCTCCTTGGGACAGCTCCAAAATAATTTGCACAAAGAGGAAATTTGTGTTAAGTGAATTTATATTGTAAGAAGTAATTTACAATAAGTAAGTGCTAAATTTGGCCGGGACCAAGTCAAAAATTCAGTATCAGGAAATGAATTTATTCCAAGTTTGTTCTAATGAGAATGGACTGTATTTTGAGTGGTTGTTTACACTACCCAATTTTACTTTCCATATAAGCTTGAGTCCTTTTTTTTTTTTTTTAGCTTTTACCACAGTAAGCTCATTTTTAATACTTCAACACATAAGGGGTATCGCATATGATCTTGGTTTAAGACAGAGGTATGGTTACAACCTGACTTAATATGTTATTTCTTTGAAGGAGAATTTTATAACACTGTTCACATTAACATTGTAACACTGTTCACATTAACATTGATTTCTCAAGTGAAAAGTAGGAAATGTCTTGAGTAATAGTTTTATAGGATGTTTCTATCCATTTTACTGTAGCTAGCTCTAAGGTTAAATTGCTAGTGGGTGGCTACATTACATTATTTTCTTTTTATAAAGGTACAGGTGAGAAACAATGAGATGTTTACTATTTTATATACATTTTCATAATATGTCTGTTTCATATATGTGTTGTGTCATTGTTTCTGCTTAGGTCATTATTTACCAGGGTTATTTTCTGTTTTCACCACTGAATTTGCTTCTGAGCAGACTCCTAAAGCTGAAGTGGTTTAAAATTACCACTAGGATTGTGCAGCTATTTATGTCCCTTCTCACTGTAAATTAAAATTTCCTTTGCAAATTCAAAATTTCTACTGTTATGCCTTACACACATCAATATGTTTTAAGACCATTTTTATAGTGCAAGGCAAAATGGAAGGGTTTTGCTATGCTGCTCTGTATTACATTTTCATGCCCTTTCATAAAAGCTAATAACACTTCATTTTTCCCCCTGTTATGACCACATGTTCTGAGGGGAAGTTTTAATATCTTGACTTCTAGGAATCCTAATCATAGCTGTCCGATGAGAGCAGAACAATGGTTTCAGTGTTTTGGGATTGTATGACTTAAATCACCAGTAAACATTTACACTGTACAGAAATATCTCTTATTTGTGCAAGAATATGTAATCCTTTGTCTTTACTTGACTACTCATGCATGTAGCACCACATGACAAGCTTTATATCCTCTGTTAGATTCAAAGACCCTGGTGTATAGGAAAACAGATTTCAGACAGCAGAGCACATGTCATCTTAAATAAAAAAAAAAACCCAAAACGCCTACATAGCTCTAAGCTTCTAGTTCCAGTGAAAACATGTGTGTCTTGAAAGTGTCTGATTTTAAATGCTTGTCTGTTTGTCACTGTAAGTTGCACATGTCTGGGATTGATATGTTCTGACCCTGTTACACAGAGGACTGTCTTGATGGAAACACAGACACTGAGCTGAGGGGCAGGCTGGCCTCACAAGCACCCACTGTCATGTTCTTGTGCAGCAATTTATTATTTTTTTAAATAAAATATTAAGTGCTTGTCCATGCTTGAATTCTGGGGTTCTATTTGTCGTGTAATGTTTGAATAAAGAACTTTATTTGTAATCACTGAATGATTTTTAAGCAGCAGTGCTGCTGATTATATGAAATACATGATATTTATTTTATTTAACGTGACAATATCTTCATGAAATAAGTGAATTTATAAATACTGCATTATATAAATACAGTACATTGCAAAAATATTTCAAAAGTGTTAAGTGTTGCCCCCTGCCTGCTTAATCAGTACACTGATGAAGGCACCAGCTGAAACCTATCTGAAGCAAATCTTAAAATCTTATGTTCTTTTTTTAAAGGATGCTATCTGAAATGCTTTGTCAGAATAACTTTTGAAAGTACTGTCACGTCAAAGCAACTTTAAACCATAATTTACCTGTGTTCTGGGTGTAAAAATCTGTATAATTATAAATCACGTATAAGAAATAAACCAATCACTGTTACGGAATATACAGCACAATTCTATAGTTTTGTTTAATTGAACTGTAGTTTTATATATACTGTAATTTATACTAAGTTTATACCTCATGTGTATGGTGTCTCTTTTTATATGTGAGGCATAATTTCTCACAGTTTGAGCAGCCAGAACTTCTCTCCCAAAGTACACAAGATGAAGGGCTCTATTCAAAGTGTCGGGTTTCAAAATTTATTATAAACAGATTAAGAACGGTATAAGAACTGTTTGTGATTCACCAAATACGTTTTTTGTTGTTTCCGACAACTGAATGACGTCATGTCATACCAAAAAGCAACTGTTTTCCACAATCCGACAAATCCTAAAAAAACGGCAGTTTCCTAATCTGCATATCACTGACTATAAAAGTCAGAAAAGGGAAGCGATTCATCATACACTTTTGGTGTAAAGATGGACCTTTTTCCAGTCAATGTTTAACACCACAAATCACCTGTTCATCTGACTAAAATCTCTATAATGCACATAGAGTGAAGCAAAAATTGAACTTTCAGTGAATTAACCATGCATAAAGCACCATGTAATCAACACTTTATTTTTTACAAAAAAAATATATATATATATGGTAACATTCCAACTCGTGGATCATTTTAATTTGCAGTTTTTAAACTATAACTAGCCTGGCTAAATGGTGGTTGGGAGTTTAGTTAGAAGCAACAGACAAGCAAATCAAGTGCGAGAAGGAGAGCGGGGAGAAGAGGAAATGGGCTCGCCCCAGGTTCGGCTGCCGGAGCGGGGCTGAAGCGAAGCTGAAACATCTCATCTCCTGGAGAAAGCTGCAGCTCCTCTCACAGCAAAAAAGTAAATACATTAGAAAAGATAACCACGTAATAGGCCTAATATTTATTTAGTTATAAAACAAATGCTGAATAAGATGTCTGTGTTATAAAGTGCCAGCGCAGCTTTTCTTTAGTTCAGATACTGTATCAAAAGGGAGAGACAGAAACGGAAGTTAGACTGTGAAGTTGTTTACAGTTTGAACAACACCGGTACTGTATTTACTGTAGAAATATTGCATGAATCACTAGTAAAGGGAATTTGGGGACATGCTGTAGGAGTGTTATATCTGAGGCGCGTTATAATCGAGAGCCTTATAGCGAGGGAGCACTGTATTATAAAAAATAATAGCTGGTTCAGTGTGTATAACATGGAGTAATACCATCTCTAGGTTCTGGGGATCTGTCTCTCGAGCGTATTACTATCTGGTAATACACACTGAACCAGCCATTATTCTTTTTATAACACTAGTATCCATAACTTTTTGGACTAAAACTACATGAAAAATGTTTTACAGTGCTTTCTGTGAATAGGAAATTAAACTAATTAAAAATATCTTGATTTATGTGACTAACAACCAGCTCTTTGAAAACAGAAGTATCACCACCAAAACTGTATTAAAGGAATCCCCCCACCGTACCCGCCCCCCCGACACACACACCCACACACACACACACCCACACCCACACACACACATAATACATGCATCACAAGCACTCATTTTGCAACCCTTACTTTGTCATCTTCATTGAAAAGGTTGTGAATTCCTACACATGGTCACAAATAATTAAAACAGGATATTGTGCCATCTGTTTTTCTTTTAGCTCATTTTCACATTTTCATAACAGTTCTTGGAAAAGGCAGCCAACAAAACTGTATACCATGTATGTTTGTTAACCTCACTCATTAGCAACATTGTCTTGCTTTATCCACTGCTCTTAATTTAGCCCTGCTGCTTTAAGAAAAATGATCATATCATTTTATGTATTCTTTTATGGTGACAGTTCAATCAACTTTAAGGACACAAGCCTTAGTCTTGCCAAGTTAGGAAAACAGTGCAACTGATATAGTACAGTATTCTTAGAAATACTCTGTTTAGTTTAGTGGCAAATATTATGATTAATCAGTATTGTGATGATCTAACCCCTCCATTCACCTCAAAATGAATCACCATTCTGATACTAATTGGTTTCACTGGACTGGTGTATTTGAATCATGCAATATTTTGCAAAAGCAATTCAATGGTTTTTTGATGGTAGGAGCCAATGGTACCAAAGTAGTAACACTTTTATACGTTGACACCCTAATGCTAATATAATGGTTAATAGTATTAACTTGTAATCCATGGAAGTACCATACCAGTATATATGCTACAATTTTAGGACCATGTGGAAGGGTGTGGGGAATTCACTGAACACATGGGAGTCAGAAAGATTTTTCTGAGATGCCGCCCGCACACGATTTATTTTTACCTGGTGGGGTGGCACCAGAGATGCACTGAGGAGGGTAACCAACAATGGTATTCCTCCGAGTGGTTTATATACAGTTCGTTGGTACAAATAATTTAGAATCAAAAGGAGAAAATAAAAAGAAAAAAAATACTGTAAACAAAACTACAAATAAAAGTTCTGCTACCAGCAGTGTCTCGCAGCCTCCACTATTCTGCAAGAATAATTGACGTTCTGTTTTACCCTCATTATACTGTAACAGGGTTACCCAAGTTTCCCCTGTGCTACACTGGTAACGTCCCAGGGACTGTCCTTCTGCAGTATGGGTATGTGGAATTTATTATCGCTGCACCTCACCCCTCCTCGAGTCAATCGTCACCCCTCCTCGAGTCAATCGTCACCCCTCCTTGAGTCAATCCTCACCCCTCCTCGAGTCAATCGTCACCCCTCCTCTAGTCAATCCTCACCCCTCCTCAACTCAATCCTCACCCCTCCTCGAGTCAATCCTCACCCCTCCTCGAGTCAATCCTCACCCCTCCTTGAGTCAATCCTCACCCCTCCTCGACTCAATCCTCACCCCTCCTCGACTCAATCCTCACCCCTCCTCGAGTCAATCCTCACCCCTCCTCTAGTCAATCCTCACCCCTCCTCGAGTCAATCCTCACCCCTCCTCGACTCAATCCTCACCCCTCCTCGAGTCAATCCTCACCCCTCCTCGACTCAATCCTCACCCCTCCTCGACTCAATCCTCACCCCTCCTCGAGTCAATCCTCACCCCTCCTCGACTCAATCATCAGACATCAGACCTCTTTAAGCCATAGTATTCCCTCCCATTTTTTACGGTTATACTGGAATAGTTGGATGTCACCAGAACAGAATACAAAAGAAGATTTAACTTTACAAAAATACATTTTTTAAAATAAAATGGACTATTTTTTTCTCACAGCCATCTTGGATTTTCTAAGTAGGTATACATGAAGAAGTTTTTGTGTTTAATTTTATTTTTCTAACAATAATCTTAATTATTGTATGTATTGGTTTCCACATTCCGTTTTTAGCTAATTAGTAATTACATATTTTTTTCAGTGGAATATGGCAGACTACAATGATCAGTATAATCAGCTGAAAAATGAATTAAAAAAGGTATTATAAACGATATTTAGCATTTCAAGATATTTTATTTTGCCGTCATTTTAAGTTATTAGTATCGTCTGCAGTTATGTTGCAAAAGCTAACGCTGTTTTTTAATTAAATTCCATCATAGCACGAGCATTTTGTGGTAGCAAACTTAAGACAACAATCGACTTGGTTTTTCAGCTCTACACACTCCTTGCTGACAACAACGTTTTCCATAACTATCCTACATTATTGTAAACTATACATTTGATTTAATTTGTGATTGTTGTACATATAGGAATCCTGGTTTGATAAACGCGTGAAAGGTCCATTGAAAAGGACATCCCAGTCAGACGTCGTCAGTAAATGCCAAGGTAATTATGAGTCATTTCAGTCCTCTTATAAATTGTGTTAAAGCTTGAAAAATAATATCTTAAAAGGGGCTGTATTCCTATCAGTGCAAGGTCTTACTAAAAGGAAGGTTGGGATGATTGCTGTAATTAATCCTCCGAACTGTAGATGGCAGTGCAAACAATCCAACGACAATTGTTTTACCACTCAGTGTATAATGTTGAATATATTAAGTTGGCAAATAAACCCCATTAAGCTACTCAGATCACATTTTCTATGTGTTTTTATTGGGGAAGATGGGTGTTAATAAAAATGTATGAAACAGACGTCAGTAAATGCCAAGGTAATAGAAAACAGTCATCTGAGTAGCTAGATTGGATTTATTTGCCATCTTCCCTAATTAAAATGTGTCTAACCCATCTTCTTAATAGAAACCTAAAAAAAAGAAATAGATTACATTACCTAGGCAGTGTTTCTCTGGCATCCTTTTTAATATTCATCTTTCATATGTATGCAAAAAATAAATAATTTCCTAACAACTTTTTGCATTTTTCGTAGTGATGACTATATAAGAACATAAGAACATAAGAAAGTTTACAAACGAGAGGAGGCCATTCAGCCTATCTTGCTCGTTTGGTTGTTAGTAGCTTATTGATCCCAGAATCTCATTAAGCAGCTTCTTGAAGGATCCCAGGGTGTCAGCTTCAACAACATTACTTCAACAACATTATGTATTGCGACCAATTATCCCAGTCATCCAATCATCCTTTTTGTATGAAATGATGTTGTATGGCTAACACATGAGGTGGAAACCTTTTTATTCTTTGTAACTCACAAATATGATATGGTTTTGTAGCATCAGAGTGGGTCATAATATTATTCTGAGTATGAAATTAACAGAATTGAAATATACAAAGGGGGGTCTTAAGCCATTCTCTGTGTCTACTCTGTTTCTGCTCACAAACTCCCCCACTGACAAATAATGCTTTTAGAAAGAGTCATAAACTAACTGCTGGACAAGTGTTATCTTTTCCTCTCATTGAATGAATCAGTTAGGTTCCAGCAGTATCTTGCAGAAGGCATGCCAGACAGTTTTGAGTATGCTTTGACACCTCGGACAAAAAGCAGTACCCTTCGTAAATACAGCCGACAGGGGGCGAAGCCACAGACCAATTAAGAACAATGGGCTGTCTCTGAATGAGAACAACCAATGAGAGACACCCCACGTGGACTCGGGCACAGTCCAAAATAACCAAACTAACCAATCACAGGGTGGAAGTCAGGACAACAAAACCAGCAATGCGACTTTCAGAAATGAAAGGAGTTTTCCCATGAAGGAGTTTGTCCATGCGGGAGTTTGCCCCATGAGAGAGCTTCCCATGAGCTCCCCACACTAGAAATGTGCCCCACAGAAGGAACAGCGCTCCAGGCAAGAAAAAGAAGTGAGCTCCACCCCTAGAAGTGGCTTGGAGTTCGGAGGAATGAAATGGAAGCTAAACTGCTCCGAAGAAAGTTTCTGAATCATGGGAACATAAGTGCTTGAATTCACGGAAGGCAAGGAAAAACCAATGGTCTGAAGAGTGGCAAAAATCAGCTTTGAAGACAGCCGTAGCTCTTTGCTCTACAAGAGACTGAAACAGTAAACGGAAGCATAGCCAGCAGTTGGACCTAAGGTGTGACGGGGTACACCCCGCCCCTGTATTACACCGTGTAACAATTATTTTTTTTTTGGTTCTTGGGTAGTAAGTGTTATTTCCTAATTGCTTATGCCTCAAAAGTATAGAAAATGGCTATTATTCCCCACAAACTTTGCTTTTGTGAACTTTTGTGATATTTTGAAATTTACCTATTTTCCAGAACATTCCAGATAGATTCAGTGCTGAGTAAACTTGGAGTAACTTCTAGAACTTTCTAGAACTTTCCAGTAATATAAATAGTAGTATAAATACAGGGGCCTTAAGCCCACCAGTTCAGTTTAGTTCCAGCTGCCTAAGTGGATACATATCTGCATTTTTCTGAGATGGCAACAAGGTCATAGGAGACTTCAAAATGGTGGCATTCCTGATGGGTCTCCAAGGCGGTTTTACCAAGTTTCCCTGCTATCTTTGCCTTTGGGACAGCAGGGACACCAAGTCGCACTACCACAGGCGGGACTGGCCACAGCGGACCAAGTTCTCTGTGGGGAGGAACAACGTCAGGTGGGAGCCACTGGTGGACCCCCGGAAGGTGCTGATGCCACCACTGCACATCAAATTGGGCCTTATGAAACAATTTGTCAGAGCTCTAGATAAGGAGTCGGCAGCCTTCAAGTACCTTCAAGACTTCTTCCCTAAGCTGTCTGAGGCAAAGGTCAAAGCCGGTGTCTTCGTCGGACCACAGATAAAGAAGATCCTGGAGTGCAATGAATTCCCCAAGAAGCTCACTAGTAAGGAGAAAGCGGCTTGGAACAGCTTTGTCGCAGTGGTTCGGGGCTTCCTGGGCAATCACAAGGCCGAAAACTAGGTGGAGCTGGTTGAGACTCTGGTGAAGAACTACGGCACAATGGGCTGTAGGATGTCCCTCAAAGTCCATATCCTTGATGCTCATCTTGATAAATTCAAGGAGAACATGGGAGCGTACTCGGAGGAGCAAGGCGAGCGCTTCCACCAGGATATACTGGACTTTGAACGCCGCTACCAAGGACAGTATAACGAGAACATGATGGGAGACTACAGTTGGGGGCTGATTCGTGAAAGTGATTTACAGTATAATCGTAAATCTCGAAAAACTACTCACTTCTAAATCTTTTGTAGTCATTTTTGTATTACTTTAGTATAAATACATGTTAATTTGGATTCATATGTTGTTTTTTTCTGACTTTATGTGAACGAAAAGACACAAATTCGCCCGTTTTCTCATTGGAAATAGGTAAATTTCAAAATATCACTGTCCTGGTCACAAAAGCAAAATTTGTGGGGAATAATAGCCATTTTCTATACTTTTGAGGCATAAGCAATTAGGAAATAACACTTACTACCCAGGAACAAAAATTGTGTTACGTAGTGTTATTATTGTATTTGTATGCGGCGGACGAAGCCGTCCGTCCTAATCATTATTATTGTGTTAATGTGCGGGCGGTCGAGCACCGTCCGTCTTTTATTATTTGCTGTTTGAGAGCGGCGAGAGATCCGGTCTTGTAATGTGTAGTCGTGGGTATGGGGTTAAAACCCCTTCCCTAGAACTCTCGTGGGAATGTGGCTGGAGCCTTAATAAGGTAATTTATTAATAGGTAATTAAGGCTCCAGCCACGAATATAAAAGGAACTAGAGGGAGCGGAGCGAGAGAGAATTAAAAAAACAAAACGTATAGGATCAGTGAAGGCTACTGCCCAGCCTGATCGTATTATTTGTGTTCGAGATTTTATTTTTGTTTAATGGTTTTATTTTCGCTCTGTGAGCACAGTGTTTTTGTTAAACCTTTTATTTTATTTTTGTATTATTTAAATAAACGACGCGCAGTGTCTTTTTGCCCTGCAATACTACCTGTGTTTTTCTTTCCTGCTTCTGGCCTGACGTCACCACACACGCCATCCTGTCACAGAAGGTCATGTTCTAGTCGTACAGAAGAATTGCAACAAGAACACTTCTACAAACTACATAACTCTTCAATTGCAGCACATTATCTGATCAACGGAACTATTTCCAGTTGGAAAACTGGCAACAACTACAATGCTGCAAGACTTTGATCTCCATTTGAAAATAACTATTTGTTTATTTCCGAGCCTACGCAATACAATGCATACAGCAAAGTACCGTCTTCATTGGAACTTCAGATCCAAAGAGCTGCAGTGTTCATCAACACAGATGGACTTATTTATATGGAAATCGATAAATATTCAATATATCTAATATTAAATACTTTATGACTCGAGAAAGTAACTGTAGTAAATGCTATCAAGTTAGTTGATAAACTGTTCTAGGAATAGAATATAACTTCCTGTTTTAGAGTGTGTAAGAAATGTATTTTGTTTGTTGAAATGTGCAACTCAAAGGAGTTGCCTCGTAAATGCAGAGAAATTGATCATTGCCCCAATTTTGAGTTTTTTTGAATATATAATCAACTGAGGTTGATAATATATTATTAGTTTGGTATATCACGTCTAAACTAAATTAACACGGTAAAACTAATTTGTAGGACTGTCAAGCGATTAAATAAATTAATCTAGATTAATCTCGCGATTGAAAAAATGAATCTTAGTTAATCACAGTTTTAATTGCATATTAAATTGATACAATTACTACATCCATTTAAATTAGTTTTATTACTGATGCTATTATTATTATTATTAGTATTATTAGTATTATTAGTCGTAGTAGTAGTCGTAGTAGTATTATCCTTGACCTTAAATAAAATTGTTTAAAATGTATTTATTTATTTAACCAGTAAATTTACCCATGGAGACCGTGACCCATTAAAATAATGAATCTCTGAAAACATTTACGTAGAAGTTAACTGCGATTAATTGACAGCCCTACTAATTTGCTAAATTAGGTACTGGAATGTTGGATTCCGTTCTGAATGGGAATTTGAATTAATTCTTGTGCATATTGACATGATTGATTACAACGAGAAACGGGTATTGGAAATACTAATGCAAAGTAGACACTTTGTGTGATGAGCCATATTTAATATTAGTATATTAACCATGTATGCTAATGTTATGCTCGTTGTAATCGTTTGACTATGAAATCAATGAACTGTATACTATTCGTGCATGCCTTTCCTATCTGTAATATTAGATTAGTTGTGCACCCCTTTTTATTCTTAAATAAACTATTGTTTTATATTTCTGACACGTTGTGTGAATGTCGGTTATTGTCTGAGGTAATCCGAGTTCTACATGATCCCACCAAACTATTATGGTATGTCTCAATTATTAACATTTGGACGTTTATTTATATTTAAATAAATTATATACCTAATTCACTACAGTTTCCTTCAAAGGCGGTGTTTACATGCAAGTTTTAATCGCACTACTATTGTGCATTCATGACGTGTCACGCGCAAATGACGCATGATTGTGCTCGTTCCAGAAGTGCACGGCAAAAAAAGTGTGTGAATATCATTACACTTTGGTAAAGCACAGTAAAGTGCGCGCTAATTGGCCTAATTAGTCCCATAGCAACAAACTCCACAGTCGTGCAAAATACTTAACGACAGACTTTCATGAAATAACACGATACCTCCTCCACTTCCCCTATGTAAAAGAACGCTCTTCTCTGGGATACGGTCTTTCTGTCCTCCTCTGTAACGTAAGTAAGATTTTCCTTATCCCAGTCTTACTAATACAAATCAGTTAAATATCCATCCATCCATTATTATCAATCCGCTTCTCCTGATGAGGGTTGCGGCTAAATTATATATAAATTGCATGTAGAGATGTTGATTTATACCAGTATTTATTATTTCAGTGTATTATGAACGATGCATGAAAACTACTAGATCGTTATGACCAGCATTATTATCATAATAATAATACTACGAATAATGTAGTTTTTTTCCCGCAGGATGTTTCAAGCTTCCACCCCTTCTGACCGCACGCAACACCAGGTTGACCAATTGTGAATTGTTTCACAGTCTCTGTTTTACATGTGAATCCTAAGAATAATTTCTGGAAAATAATAACATACCGCACATACGCACACTTAGCCTCAGCCACGCGTAACAGGGCTTTATCTCCCCAACCACAGTAGCGAGAGCGTCCAAACCAACTTTAATTTAAAGGATGCCACATGTGAATTGTTTCACAGTCTGTGTTTTACCTGTGAAGCTTAAGAATAATTTGTGAATACAATAACATATCGCATATAAACACCACCGTCCCAGCGTCAATTAAAAGTGCATGATATCCCCAACCACAGCAGCTAGCATTTTCAAAACAACTTTAAAGAAGACCAGTTGTGAATTGTTTCACAGCTTCTGTTTTACATGTGAATCCTAATAATAATTTGTGAAAAAAAACATATGGTTGGGGATATCAAGCCATTTTATGCATATCAGGCTAAGTGTGTGTGCATATGTGATATGTTTTGTTTTTCACATATTATTAAAGTTCGTTTGAATGCTATAGCTACTGATCCAGGAGCATCGTCTGATGCGCCTGGAGTACAGAAGGATGTACCGTCTGATTGCACGCACCGCTGCCAGGCAGGATTGGCAATACAGCCACCTTTTGGAAAGGCTGGACCACGCTGATCAACAGCACCAAGAGGTGGTTGTGTTGCATGCCGAATTTCTGCGCACAATAACAAGAGAACTACAGGTGTCTACCCCAGCTCTCGCTGAGGTGGGCACCCATTCTGCTTTGCGCAGTCCTGCCGAATCAGCGGTCCGAGAAGTTTGTACAGAGCAATACCCACGCGCTTCTGCAGCGCACAGGTGTACGGCTCCATGTCCACCCATACAAGTTCCACCAGTTCGTCAAACGTAGGTCGGATGACCCGAAATGTTTAAATCCAATGTTCGTCAGAGAAAGACTCGTGAAGTACAACCTCCTCCCACCAAACAGAGGGACGATGATGCGCCTGCATTCGTCTTATCTGCCGATGCACAAATAGAGGTCTGTACATAGGGATGAAGTGGATGAGGGTGCCTGCTGGAAAGAAAGCTCTAGATAAAAAAGCAATAGATGCACGATTCCTTTCCTGCAAACCCATTGCATGGGACTGAAGGAGTTCTTCCCATACAAGACTTAATCTAGCCAGTGTTTGTCTGCGTCTTCTCCATCCATCCATTTTTGTCGCAACTACGTTGTAAGTAGGCCTATGATTTTATATACCCTTAGAACTAATTAGCAAATACACACAAATTATATATTTATTATATTAACAGCGTTTGTGTAAGTTTCCATATTTTCTGCATAATTAATTTTAATATTTCAACAAAGTACCTGTGTTTGAAACCAACACATCATGAGTTGTTTTTAATATATTTGTTCCACATTAACGCATATCTGTGATTATTGAACGCATAATCCTTTTGTTTAGCACATTAACAGTTACGCAGTTGGCTAAGACTAATATACAGTGCCTTGCGAAAGTATTCGGCCCCCTTGAACTTTGCGACCTTTTGCCACATTTCAGGCTTCAAACATAAAGATATGAAACTGTAATTTTTTGTGAAGAATCAACAAGAAGTGGGACACAATCATGAAGTGGAACGAAATTTATTGGATATTTCAAACTTTTTTAACAAATAAAAAACTGAAAAATTGGGTGTGCAAAATTATTCAGCCCCTTTACTTTCAGTGCAGCAAACTCTCTCCAGAAGTTCAGTGAGGATCTCTGAATGATCCAATGTTGACCTAAATGACTAATGATGATAAATAGAATCCACCTGTGTGTAATCAAGTCTCCGTATAAATGCACCTGCACTGTGATAGTCTCAGAGGTCCGTTTAAAGCGCAGAGAGCATCATGAAGAACAAGGAACACACCAGGCAGGTCTGAGATACTGTTGTGGAGAAGTTTAAAGCCGGATTTGGATACAAAAAGATTTCCCAAGCTTTAAACATCCCAAGGAGCACTGTGCAAGCGATAATATTGAAATGGAAGGAGTATCAGACCACTGCAAATCTACCAAGACCTGGCCGTCCCTCTAAACTTTCAGCTCATACAAGGAGAAGACTGATCAGAGATGCAGCCAAGAGGCCCATGATCACTCTGGATGAACTGCAGAGATCTACAGCTGAGGTGGGAGACTCTGTCCATAGGACAACAATCAGTCGTATACTGCACAAATCTGGCCTTTATGGAAGAGTGGCAAGAAGAAAGCCATTTCTTAAAGATATCCATAAAAAGTGTCGTTTACAGTTTGCCACAAGCCACCTGGGAGACACACCAAACATGTGGAAGAAGGTGCTCTGGTCAGATGAAACCAAAATCGAACTTTTTGGCAACAATGCAAAACGTTATGTTTGGCGTAAAAGCAACACAGCTCATCACCCTGAACACACCATCCCCACTGTCAAACATGGTGGTGGCAGCATCATGGTTTGGGCCTGCTTTTCTTCAGCAGGGACAGGGAGGATGGTTAAAATTGATGGGAAGATGGATGGAGCCAAATACAGGACCATTCTGGAAGAAAACCTGATGGAGTCTGCAAAAGACCTGAGACTGGGACGGAGATTTGTCTTCCAACAAGACAATGATCCAAAACATAAAGCAAAATCTACAATGGAATGGTTCACAAATAAACATATCCAGGTGTTAGAATGGCCAAGTCAAAGTCCAGACCTGAATCCAATTGAGAATCTGTGGAAAGAACTGAAAACTGCTGTTCACAAATGCTCTCCATCCAACCTCACTGAGCTCGAGCTGTTTTGCAAGGAGGAATGGGCAAAAATTTCAGTCTCTCGATGTGCAAAACTGATAGAGACATACCCCAAGCGACTTACAGCTGTAATCGCAGCAAAAGGTGGCGCTACAAAGTATTAACTTAAGGGGGCTGAATAATTTTGCACGCCCAATTTTTCAGTTTTTTATTTGTTAAAAAAGTTTGAAATATCCAGTAAATTTCGTTCCACTTCATGATTGTGTCCCACTTGTTGTTGATTCTTCACAAAAAATTACAGTTTCATATCTTTATGTTTGAAGCCTGAAATGTGGCAAAAGGTCGCAAAGTTCAAGGGGGCCGAATACTTTCGCAAGGCACTGTATATGGGTGTGTGAAAGGACATCACTAGCCTAAGAAGCATAAGAAAAGCAGAAATGGGAATTGGTGAGTGCTGTTGGTTTTTGTACACATGCTACTTCTACCATTTCTAGAACAACTAATTCTAAACAATAATAGTAATAACTATTAATATTTTCTTCTTCTTGGCAGCATGAACCGTTTTAACTGCAAGCCTTTTGCATTCTAGACAGATGGGGGGTAACCTTCTCTTCATCTCTGCCTAGCGCGTAAAGCCTCATGTAAACCCCTGTGCATTATTTGAACGATATCTTTTACGGCGCAGCATCTCTTTTCAGCACGTTTGGTAATATTTAAATAAACCATCCCATTATTTTATTATTAATGAGGTCGTTTGCATTTGGACGACTAAATTCTCTCTCTAAAATAAACTCTCATGTAAACGTGGAAGCAGAACTGTCATGACCAAAAAAGCGCGAGAGATCTGTTGTCACGCTTTTCAGTTTTTGCTTGTAAACTGCCCCAAAGTTAATGTGAAGATACATTAATAATAATGAATGTACAAGGGCACAATATGGAGTCACAATTATGGGGAAACTGAATAGGTGATATTTATATACAGCTTGGAGTTCTACATAAAAAAAACCCCAAAAAACCAACAAACAAAAACCTTTCCAACAAATTGGAATCCATCAAGGCGCAGACTTGGGATGTAATGCATGTAATTGCAAATTCAGAGGTTGAGAAAATCATGAACAGGTGGATTTGATTGAGCTGAATAGATAGCAATTGATAGAGGTGTGATTAACATGTTTAACCTTGACAAATACACAGTGTAAATTATTTGAAAAACATTAAATACAAATGCAGTTTACTTGTAGTTCAAAATATTTAAATTACAAAAGCAAATGCAGATACTTCAAATGTTGCTTTTAAATGTCTGGTCAGGTGTTAAACTATTACATTTACAATTTATTCCCCCTCTAAATCACAAATATTTTACAGATGCAGCTAGTGTCTTTGCAGAAATGAAAACGGCACTACACAGCAAAAGTCTACCAATAAAAAAGAAACAATATCCTTTAAAAAAGGAAGAAGGTGTGTGTGTGTGTGGGGGGGGGGGGGGGGGTGTTACATCAGGGTCATCATGAAAATCCAGAAATGAAGGAACATTCACTCTTTGCCATGCGGATGGTACTCGGTGGCCTATAGAGGATTTTGAAAAGGAACCTGCAACCTGCAAGGATGTCTGGGAAAAAAACCTTCTATATTGGACACAGACCCATAGGTAGCAGTATGCCTAAACTTTGCTGTGGACTTCAAACTTTTAGAGTGTAAAAACTTGTCAGAATGTTAACAATGAAGGTTACAATTGCAGGTGTGTTACTTAAACAGCTGTAGCAACATATGGGGACATAACTTATTTTTTTTTAAAACCCTGATACTTGCTCTTTAATCTAGAGGAGAATAATAAAAAAAAAAGTTAAAACAGCTATTAGGGGTATTCTCGAATATTTCGCAAATATTAGAGAATATCAAATATTTTGTTAGGGCAATGTATATACATATATGGCGTGTATATATATATATATATATATATATATATATATATATATATATATATATACACACACATACAGCATTTAAATGGGATTTTTTTTTCCTTTGATTTACACAACCTACTCAACACTTTCAATGTGTGAAAAAATGGGGGGGGGGGGGGGGGGGGGAACAAATCAATTGAAAATAAAAGCCTGAAAAGTCTTTATTAGATTAGTAATTCACTAACTTTGCTATGACACTCCTAAATAAGATCAGGTGCAACCAATTGCCTTCAGAATTCACACAATAAGTTAAATGGCATCCATTTGTGTGCAATAAAAGTGGTTCACATGATTTCAGATTAAATACACCTGTCTCTGTAAGGCCCCATAGTTGGGTAGATACTACCAGGAAGCTTTCAAAACAACTCTGTGATAAAGTTGTGGAAAGGCACAGATCAGGGGAGGGGTATAAAAAGATTTCAAAGGCATTGAATATCCCATGGAGCACAGTCAAGTCGATCATTAAGAAGTGGAAGGTATACGGCACCACCTAGAATCTGCTTAGAGCCGGCCGTCCTCCCAAACTGAGCAGCCGGGTAAGAAGGACATTGGCAAGAGAAGCCAGCAAGAGGCCAATGACAACTCTGAAAGACCTACAGCGTTGCATGGCTGAGATGGAAGAAACTGTCCATGTGTCAACAATAGCTCAGGTACTCCATCTGGCCTGTATGGAAGAGTGGCAAGAAGGAAGCCATTTCTGATTTCCATTACACGAGAGTAGATGTTAAAACTTCATGCTGATTTGAACTCGGCTCTCGCCAAGATAAGCACCAACTAAGACGTAGCTTTACAGTAAACTAATGTGATCCATATGTGTCTCCATCCATTTACGTTTCCTTCCATATGATGATGTAGATATCCTTTGGCTGGTGTTAATGGCTGAAATGTAATGCTGGCTCCAGGGATCAGCTTATTTTGCCTCCCTGGCGCATCAGCACACACAACGGCTGCGATGCTGGCTCCGGGGATCAACCACAGTGCGGCCTCCCCAGCGCATCAGCATGACAACTGTCTGGATTGAGCTAAGTAGGGTACATCTCTGGGGTCTTCAAGTGGGCACCTTCCATCCTCGTTGTTTCATCGACTAGCCCACGACACCTCAAGAGGGCTCGACGGTGATTCTGGCGTCCCAGCATCACCCCCCTCCGTCCCCCACTCAACTCAGCCCAGCTTACTTACCTGTACATCAGCGTTTCTTTCTTTCTATTGTGCTTGAGATCCCCAGCCAGAATCTTTCCGTCTCAACCACAGCCAGTTGCTGCTCCTCTCTGCTACTTCAGATAAGTTCTTCACTGTGCGACGCAACTCTTGGCCACTGAATCCGACGTCTCTGAGAAACCGGGTTGTAGAGTGTGCCACAAATCCTCGACAACCCACTTCCACTGGGTAAACCCGAACTCTCCATCCTCGCTGTTCCGCTTCAGTGGCTAGTTGAGCATACCGCAGTTTCTTCCTCTCATACGCCTCATCTACAGCATCCTCCCATGGCACTGTTAACTCTACCAGGTGAACAAAACGTGCTGATCCAGGCCACAAGACAATATCTGGTCGAAGGTTAGTGGTGGCAATCTCAGGTGGAAAAATAAGCCGTTGACCAACATCTGCCAGCATTTTCCAGTCTCTAGCAGCTTCCAGTTGTCCTGGGCGAGGATTGGTTTTAACACCTTTTCTTGGTGGTTGCTCTCCTGGGCGGAGGAATGTTGTCTTTTGTGTGTAATGTTTTGATGGAACAGGTGACAACTTATTGGTCATGTTACGCTTGTCTTCCAATGCTAAGGCCAAACATCGCAGCACCTGGTCATGGCGCCAAGTAAACCGTCCTTGGCTAAGAGCCACCTTACATCCTGTCAAAATGTGCCTTAATGTTGCAGGTGATGAACACAAAGGACATGAGGGATCCTCTCCTACCCAGAGGTTTAGGTTTTGTGGTGATGGGAGAACATCATATGTTGACCTGATGAGGAAACTGATCCTGCTTTGTTCCATTGACCATAGGTCTTGCCAGCCAATCTTGCGTTGTTCCACACTCTCCCATCTCATCCATTCTCCCTGCTTGGCCTGGGAAATGGCCTTTATACACCTCATCCTCTCCTCCTGCTTTTGCACCTCGTTGACTACCAGCTTCCTCCTTTGAGCTGGGGCTGCCTTGTGCCATGTAGGAGGAGCTGAACTGAAACCAAGACCCCCTCTTCCATGCTGAACTTGCCCCATGATATCACCAATTTGAAGGGCAGCCTTTGCATCTTCCACAGCTTTCTTTGCCGCCCACTTTCTTCCAGTTTTCAACACAGGTGCTGCCTCCCTTATGCATTTATCGCGTGACTCTACTAATGTCATTTCCAGTCTGACCTTGGCGCACTTAAACTCCTCGGTTAGAGCAGAGACTGGTAGCTGCAGTATTCCTTTACCATAAAGTCCCACTCTGCTGAGGCAGCGTGGAACTCCCAACCATTTCCTGATGTATGAACTGATTAAAGCTTCCAGCTTCTCTACTGTTGTCAAAGAAACCTCGTACACAGTCAGTGGCCACAGCAACCTCGGCAGTAGACCAAACTGAAAGCACCAGAGTTTTAGTTTACCTGGTAGAGCACAGCTGTCTATGCTCTTCAACCCTTCCACTGCTTGTTGTCTAACTTCTCCCACACGAACTGTGTCCTTTAGATCCCCGTCGTACCATCTCCCAAGACTCTTCACTGGCTTCTCAGACACTGTTGGTATTGCCTCACCATTAATGAAGAATGTTTTATCTACTACTTTGCCTTTAATTATAGAGATGCTCCTTGATTTAGTGGGCTTAAATTGCATTCATGCCCATTCAATGTTATTGGTTAATTTGCCCAATAATCGATTAGTGCAGGCTACTGTTGTAGTCATGGTTGTCATGTCATCCATGTATGCTCGAATTGGTGGTAGTCGCATTCCAGAAGCCAAGCGCTCTCCTCCTACTACCCATTTTGATGCCCTAATGATTACTTCCATTGCCATGGTAAAAGCCAGTGGAGAAAGGGTGCATCCTGCCATTATTCCAACCTCTAGGCATTGCCATGTAGTGCTGAATTCTGAAGTTGAAAAACTGAATTGCAAATCTCCAAAATAGGCTTTCACTAAATTTGTTATTGTCATCGGTACACTGAAAAAATCAAATGCTGCCCAAAGTAGTTCATGTGGCACTGAACCATATGCATTAGCCAAATCCAGGAATGTCACATGGAGCTCCTTCCTCTCCTTTTTAGCTGATTGAATTTGTTGCCAGATCACATTGATGTGTTCTAAGCAACCTGGGAAACCTGGAATGCCCGCTTTTTGTATTGAAGTGTCAATGAAGCAGTTCTTTAATAGGTAAGCTGACAATCTCTGAGCAATAATGCTGAAGAAAATCTTGCCTTCTACGTTTAATAGGGAAATGGGACGAAACTGACTGATGCTTGTAGAATCTTTTTCTTTAGGTATAAAGACTCCACCTGCTCGGCGCCATGCTCTTGGTACAACCTGTTTTTCCCATGCCACTTTCATCAATTTCCACAGAATTCGTAGAACTCCTGAAGCACTCTTGTACACTCTGTACGGAACTCCATTAGGCCCTGGAGATGATGAAGCCCTTGCTTTTTTCACAGCTTGCTCTATTTCTTTCCACTTAGGTGCACAGTCCTCCATTTGGTATTCTGGTGGATTGATAGGTGGGATGTCTGACGGAATTGACATAGGTTCCTGCCTTTTTGAATCCGTATGTGTTTCCTCCAGATATCTCTCCAGCTCAACCTTAGATGCTTTTAGTGTGCCATTCTTCTCACTGGTGAATAACTTCTTTACAAATTTGAATGGGTCTTTATAAAAGTTAGCTCTCGCACGCTCCTTCTTTTTGTAGCGTTTCCGTAGGCCCTCAGCTCTGCGCAATGTTGCAAGTTTATCTTTTATGACCCTTTGTAAGAGATTGAGTCCCTCCTTCTGACTTTGTTCTGCTCTTCTCCATTGGTTCCTCAGCTGTCTCCTTTCTCTAACTAAGCGTTCAATCTCCTGCTGCCGTCCAGACTTTCCAGGAATAGTTTGTACTTTTTCCTTCCTTTTTTCAACTCCAAACCTCTCACTTCCATATGCGTTGATGATGTCCCCAAATTTATCCAGATTCTTTTCAACTGTTCCACTTAATCTTTCCAATGCAACGCAGAGATCTGTAGTATATATGTCCTTTCAACAACCTTGTTAATAACTCAAATGTATAAGAGTTAATTAATATATTATGCACAAAAGTGAGATAAGAAATATAACTAACTTACGACATTTTGTGACCACAGGCTTCAAGCATTCTCACCATCTCTTTTTGGGTGTACCCCTCTGTGGAAGGGTGGTGGGTAATTCACTGAAACACACGGGAGACAGAAGTTTTATTTGCAAACACCGCACTGGTGCCCAGTTTTATTATTTCAGACGTTTTTCTTATTGCCCGCAGAGGGCACTGTTGTCCGTGGCCTAAGTACCGACAACAGTACACAGGACCACAGGAATACCAATACTGGTAAAACAGTGAGAAACTAGTGCACTCACAGGTGCTCAAAATAATAATGAAAACAAAAGGCGAAAGAAAAAGGAAAAATAAAACACAGTAATAAAACTACAAAACAAAAGTGCTGCTTATGCAGTGCCCCCACTGCTGCTAAACCGGTCAGAACAGGCCTCCGACCTACACTCAGTTAATTTCCTATACACTGGGGTGGCCAGAGTTCCCCGCACAGCTACACACGTCCCCTCGGGTACGTAATTATTTCTTCCACTTTCTAGTTTCTTTCAAGGCAGGCTATCTCACTCAGCCATGCTTGCCTGTTCTTTGTTTATACTGACGTCTTCCTCCAGCGTCACTGGATATCCTCTCTCCGGCCAACTGAATGCACAACCAAGCACAGTTCTTATTAGCCGAGCAATCCCCCAAGGCCACACCAGATAGTCAGCACAAATCTCCCCTGTTACACCCTCATTAAAAAGTTAGTTAGTTGATCTGAAGTACGGTAACAGTGAAAGATTTCCATAATTTAAATAAATCGAATACACTTTACCTTTTATAAGGTCAATGTAAATTTAACCCTTTGCGGTCCTATGTCGGACCTGGTCCGACATTGCAATTTTCCCTTTCTGGTCCAATGTCGGACCCTGTCCGACATCATCAAAAAGACACAAAAAACAGGTCTCTAGTCGTTTTTTCTCCGGAAAAAGCGGAGAAAACCATTCAATGGCCTAGTGAGTCCTATAGGAGCTGAGAGAAGCCGAAAAAAAGGGCGTATCTCATGAATACTGATAGCCCCGACACCACATAGATAACACGGACATAAACAAACAAGATAGCTGCTTCCGCATCCAGCGCTCAAAGAACATCACAGACATTTGCAGAGCTTTTTTTAGATGTTATAGTAATAAAATAACGACTTGGATCGCATTATTGAGGAGTTTGGTGGTAAAACGAGTGATCAAGAGATGATTTATCGGTATGTACTATTATTAAGAGGTATTTGAAAAATATAGCGAACAAGGGGTGGGGTGGGGTGGGGTTGGAGATGCAGTACTGAGAGTCCTGTTGATATGCAGTGCCTTTTAAACCTGTTTTACTGTGAAAAAAATACTTTTAAACAGCGCGTCTAAAATAAACTGCGCGTGTGAAAATAAATTGGACCTGTCGCACCTGAGACGTGCTGAATAAATGGACCGCTAAAGGTTAATTTAGAATTATTCCAAAATAACATAATTTTACAACCAAATCTAATGTTTTTATTGTTTTTTATTACAAAGTGTCTCCAGGTATGGCGCGTCAGCTAAATGCACAGTATTCTATTTTTCTTGTAGGTTTTCACGTGAGACGCGGATATCACGTGATGTGGGTGGGTTAGGAAGAGTGCGAGTGTGATGAGATAGTGAGGTGGCGTCGACTGAGCTAAGTAAGACACAGTCCTGGCTTTCGGTAGTTATCCACTTACAGTAGGGTGGGCAAATGTAATTTCTGATTTTAACTATCAAAAAATCTAATCGACTTTTGTGGACAGTTTTCTTTCAGACCTAAATTTAGTTGCGTACATGAGAAAAATATTTTGTATATTTTTTTCTACTGTATAGCTACTAGAAATAAGGCTCAAATGAAATATTGTCTTTTTCTTTTATTTTTTATTACTTTTTATGTTGTCCATTATGATGGACAAATGGATCGAACAGTTGTACCGTATCATAACACAAATAAAAGTCATATTGAGAAATTCTCCCACTAACATTTTAAAAACATGAATAAAACATTTAATTAAAATTATTTATCTCTTGTAAATAGTTTGCTGGCTTAATGTACTGTATGTATGTTTAATATAATTATTCTGCAATGTAAGAAAACAATAAAAATATGTTAAAAAATCTCTCTTCATTTTTTGTTAAAAATTCATTACAGGAGGGCTCCCAAGTGGCGCATCCAGTAAAAGCACTCGCTAGTCCTCCAACGCTGTAGCTCTGATACGGCTGCACGGTGAGTTTGCAGTATGTAAAGAAGCAGGCAGCTGACAGCACACGCTTCGGAGGACAGCGTGTGTTCATCTTCGCCCCTCCCGAGTCAGCGCAGGGGTGGTAACGGTGAGCTGAGCCTAAAAAATAATTGGGCATTTCAAATTGGGGGGAAAATAATAAAAACTAATTGGCAATGACTAAATTTATATATAAAAAAAAATCATTACAGGTACAATATTGTAATAATTCATTGTGAAGAAAAAAAAAAAAAACTACAAAATATAAATAAATAATAATAATAATCATAAGTAATAAATAATAACTTCCAAATGCCCTCAGGGTGGGGTTTTATTTGCGGTGAGCAGCCTTGAAACAATTCCTGTGGGGCACAAAACAAAGGTGTACTTTGCATTTATCACAGTATACATGCTTTTTGCCTTTGCAAGATGGTTTCTTGCACCGTGTAGCCTCCTTTTTGCTGTCGTAGTTTGTTTTCATGTGATCCACTAAATCCTCTTGAATCTCTGGAATTGGTCTTCTCTCAACTTGTACTCGCTTCGACACTGGCTCTTGTTCGGGACTTGGTGTGGATGTAATGCTCGGACGGCCCCTTTGGCTTACCCTGTCGGATGAGGCACTCTGCAACGTTCATTCTGAAGTGTAAGAGGTCCATTACTTCTTTGGATGGAATGCCAAAACTATCTGCATCTCGTCTGCACTCCAGCCAGCTGTTGACCACAGCAAGGTCGAAGCCATGAGTGACCATGCACAGTGTCCATTTACGGGACCTGAAGTTTGTCCTGTATAGGCTGATTAGCTGGTCAAGCTTGTCCACCCCTTGTACTTCTTCACAACCACTGGACGCTGGATCTTCGTGTATTTCTTTTCTTTTTTTCCCACCTCGCAACCTCATCTATCTCACCAACACCAACAAAGTTGGAAGCCAGCAGCATAGACTGGTTGTCAAACCACTTCACTAGTACAATTTTTTCGTTGCGGCTCATCACCTGACCCGTTCCTTGTTGGACATCTCCTTATCCGACTTCAATGGTGGATTGGCAAAATGACTGACTTGCTGTTCCTGCAGCATGTATGTGCTTGTCTTTCAGCACTTTTAAGAAATTGTATGTTGTGAAGTAATTATCAAAGAAGAACTTGTGGTTAGCAGTGAGAATTTGCTGGCGGAGGTGGAAAACCACTGCAGCTCCTAGGCCTAATCTCTTCTTGTTCTGTGGAGAGATCTCTGGCTTGCTGAAGGGGAAGCTATGCCACTTCTGCCGCAGAGGAGAAAGATTTTCACACCCCATGGGTTGGGCTTCCCCTTCAGAAACAGCTTTACAGAGAGTGTTCCTCGGAAGGGCACCATCTGCTCATCTATGCAGAGATCTACCTCCAAAGTAAGAGGCAGACAGCACTTTCAGATAGACTCATAGAGGGGGCGGACTTTGAAGAAGACATCTGTGTTTTCTTCTGGCCTCTCCAAGCTTTTTACAAAATGCAAATTTGAGCGAAGTTGAAAAAATCTCTCACAGGATAGGGTCTCCTTGAAAACACCTACATTCATATTGGATTCCCAGTACATCCGCATACAAGGGAACTTCATTACACCCATTGCCAAATACAGGCCGACCAGGGCTTGGATTTCATACATGGATGTGCACTTGAAACTTTTTGTCTGCTTGTCGCGGCGTCGAGCGACATTGTCCCGCAGACTATTACAAAACTTTAGAGAATCAGGGTTCAAGTCACTTCGTATGGCAGTGTTAAGTGCAGAGCAGTAGTAATTCAGTCACAAGCAGTAATTCAGTTCAGAATCTTTACTTAATAAATGTTCCATAAAAATAGCAGCATATAGACAGCAAGGCTTTATTTTAAAAACAATTCATACCTCCGGATATTCAAGTGCGGTGATAATGTAAACAAATCCAAAACAAAGTGCGTAGTGCAGTATCCAGACACAGACAATGTGCAAACGTGCTAAAAACTAACACAGTTCGAGGTTATAGTAGATTGCAATATTTAAAAAAAACAAAAACGCAAACGTGCTACAGCTTCTACACTAAAGGTCCACGATCTCTTACGTCCAGCGGCCATCTTCCTTTTATTTACCCACTTGACCTCTGACCTCTTCCCAAGTGTATAAACATTTAACAGACATTTAAAAATATTTACCCGTCAGTATTTCATATATTTTATACACAAATTACATTTTATAAACAGACATTAAAAATCAAAGAAGGCAATTAAATAAATGGGTTTATTCATTATCTCCAGACGGCTAAACCGTCATACTGCTTCTGTACAGCATATAAATTAGTCATATCTGCCATTAGCTCGAACATCTCATCAGGCATCAAGTATTCAAAGGGGGGAAGAGGACCACTGCCTTCACAAGATGGATTGTCCCATGCAGTTGTAACAGGGCTATATGGATAGTGACGCCACTTGATTTCTTCTTTTTTGGCTATACTGGCCAGTATTTCATCGTCTGGTACACATGGTGCATCAGTTTCTCTCTCTTCATTGTCTTTTTCTGGACTGTCTGCTTCAATCTCAATCTCTATCTCTTCTTGCACCCACAGGATATCATCTTCGTCCTCCCCTGAAGTTAACAAAACATGCATAAAACGCGTGTGTAATAATAGTGCTAAATGTGTCTAAATGAGACTAAATATGAATGTCATTCTGTATTTGACAAAGTGTAAGAGAAAATACTATTTAGCTAACTAAACTATACATAAAATAATGAAATTCTGCCTCAGGTTTATTGTTGATATTATCTGCATCATCACAATCCAATCACATGCAGAGGGTTTCAACACAATGGGTAGACCTGTTGGAAAAAGAGAGCCCAACTTTCAAGAAACATTCAGTTATTTATCAAACGGGAACTACCCAGATGCACTTAATGGGAACAGTGGAGAAAAGGCTAATTTTTGGAGACAATGCCAATGTTTTTTCATTACAGATGGCCAACTAATGTACAAACACAAAGTACACAGACAAAACGGCAAAGTTGAGCCACAAAATAGACACGTTCTATCTGTATGTACAGGAGTTACACTTTAGTATTGTAACGATCCATGTATTTGTGTTTAGGAACCGTACTCCCTGCTGTCTGTTTGTGTTTGCATACTGTGTGTGTTATTCCCTCCTCGCTGTATTCCGCCATTGCTTTTTTTTACCTTTTGAGTGTGTATTCCTGTGTATCGTGTAACCTGCTGTTTGTTTGTCTGTCCTGGTCTATTCCTATTGGTTGTTATCTATGCACCCCCATTGGTTTTTATTTGTCTGTCTGTGCCCATTGGTCCTGATCTGCAGATGAGGGCCAATGGGATGTGTCCGAAGTGGCCGGCGCTCCATGCAACCCAAAGGGCATGGACAATCGATGAAAAATTAACCAGCAACAAATCTTCATTGCAAAACAACCGCATGAAATACTGTGTTAATATGAAAAAAATGCAACCCTGTAAATATCGAAAAATAAGTTCATACTGTTGGCCCACAACACACTCAAAAATTCTTCAAACTGTTTTTTAAGATTAACAATAAAATCAATACAAGTACAATTTTTATCACAAAATCAAAGAAAAAGTGACTCATTTGTTTTTATAACGTGGACACTATCAACCCTGTTAATATCAGAAAACAAGTTTGTACTTGGCTTATTTTCAGCACGATCAAAAAAGCTTCACAACTGGGTTTAAAATGAATAACGTCATTGAAAAAAGTTACGAGTACAAATCAAAAATTTGTATGACTCAAGAAAAGCTACAGGTACAAATCACAAAGTTACGACTACGACTCAAAAAGTTAAGAGTACAACTCATAAAATTACGAGTTGGATAGAGCGTGAAATCACTGTCAAAAATAGGTCATAGAGGTCACAGGACAGGCTGTTGATTGGGGGAACAATCGATGACTATTTAACAGCGCATGCGTCCACCACCTTGCATGTTGGTGAAATGTGTAGTGGGAGCAAGAAAAATGCAAGAAACACCAACCTTCCATGGCGGCTAATGCAAAAACAGTATCTTCCAAAGTAAAATGCTATGTATTTGGAACCATAGAGCACACTTCTTGATATAATGGTAAGTGCTGCCAGATACTTGGAATTTGTGACCCCTACTGTGCACTTCCAGTGAGCGAGCAGACTTGACGTGATTTGACTAAGTTTCATTTTTCCTTTTAAGAAAACGTACTTACATTGACCAATTAAGAATATATACATTTTCAATAGTTTGTTTCAAAATACGGTACTAATATGAATTGTATAGAGTATTTATATGTTTGCACATATCCACATTTAACATATTTTATTAAATAGATTTGTAATTAAAACAATATATATGACATATTTGGTATAGAAAAGTATTATACACTTGTATGGGGATAAAAAAAGCATGAGTAACTAGAATCGGTAGATTTTATGTTACTGTAAAATCAGCTTCAGTGAGTGACAGTTAAACGGTTAAGTTAAGAGACGGGACAGTTAAATGAGTGTGACGCATATCTGATTATTTCATTTTGGTCCGTTCCAACTCTTGTCTGTTTTTCAGGGAACACAAAAAAGATACAATGTCAAATATAAATAGCTGAAAGGACTGTGTTTTAAAATAAATAGGCTTCCATTTAGATGTACTGTAGTTGGTTTTGTTGGTACAGTACTATGTTTTCAACAGAAGTAGTATTTTAATTCAAAACAATGTGATTCTGAAAATATCACTTGCCAAAAGAGACAACTGGACACGTGGACTGCAATACAGTACATGCTTTAAAATCTGGTATGCATTTGTGGCAAAGTGGTTTGCATTGTGCAGGTGTAGAAGTGATGCAATGCATAACAGATGACAGACAACAAAGTTCACGGTCCAAACAATTCTTTATTGGTTCAGTTTTAAATCTAGGTCGTGGCAACCATAAATAATAATCCCAGGCAATACACAACAATGTGTACTGCACAGTTTAAAACCACGGGTTACAGTCCCGAAATAATAAACACAGTATAAACACACACAAAGACACAAACACAATCACTTATTACTGTAGGTGGTGAAGTACAGTGAATGGTGAACAGTGGTGAAGTGTTGTCCGGGTGTAGAGCTGGCCTCTAACAATAACAAACAAGTAACAATTATTAGACAGACAGAATACAGAACATAAACTCACGGTTCGCTTTTACTCCTTTCTGGTCCTTTCGTAAAACCATAACAAAGGAACAGATCGCTTTGTCACATCCTCTGAAATACCCTTAGTCACACCCCCTTCTGTAGGGAGTTCAATCATGTATCCTCCAATCCATGACTGACACATCGATCCTACCGTATTAAGGCAATGACTTCCGGTATTGTGACTCCGCCCCCTTCCTGGATGACCGGCTTCCGACTGATCCTGGAATTAACTGCCAAACCATCAAGTACAGGGCACACTGTTCCTGTTATACTGCATCCTCACAGATCGGGAGAGAAATCATTGACTAGGATTCATTCGCTGTCTGTCATTAGTCAGTAATCAAAAATGAATTAAGTCAGTTTTCAAAATGGCAGAATATAGTACTCGATAAGACCCTAATGTCACAGTTCACAGATACACAAAATCAACTAATGATCACAGATTTAAAAAAATATATACTTCACAGTATCTAAAACTGTTTAATGATTAACTGTTTTACATGCAGCTGGTCTCGTTTTCTGTGTTGTTGCTCCATTTTCTTCAAGTGAAACTGGAGGAAACGAGAAAAAAAATAAAAATAAAACATTGGGTCATATAAATTGTAACATTGATGAGATGGGCTTTGCATCAGAAAACTGGTGACTGAGTCGGAAAGCGCGTGTGACGGGTAAGTTTAATAATGTGTTACATATATATAATGGGAATTGATTTGTTTATTAATACAAGGACGGTAAAACGCGACTGACATGTATCTGAGTGTCCTATATCCGAGTTCTGACTGTATTACACTTTGGGCCCTATTCTGCTGCAACTCGAAGAAAAATATTTATAGAGGAATACAATTACTTTAAACTAGAAACTATTAAGAACAGTTTTCTTCCTCTAACTACATTGTTTCTTGTTGGTTTTATACAACTGTTTTTATTCCACTCAGAAATTTTGCATAACCTTTACCCTTGCTTCAAAATAGGGCCTTACTGTATGTGTCAATAATATAAAACGTGTTACATTTTACATGGGGACAGAAAAGCACAGCAGAAAACATAGCACCAATGTTCATTTTCTTCTAAATTGGGTGGACTGAGTGCAACAAATGTAGGGAATGCCAAAATTAAATTTATACAAACCTTGAACTTTTCCATTTTTTTTGCCACAGGTATAATTGCCTCAGCCATTATGCAAAGCACAGAATCTGGTCTTTATATTTTGAAATGTCACCTAATACAAGCAAGGAAGTGTTTTTGTGCTGTTCACATGTATTAATATAATAAAGGAAGTTTTGTTGAAAATCAGCAGTTTCATTATATTTCCAAACACTTCAGTGGTACTGGTAAGAAAAAAAAAAGTGTTGACATAGTTACTTTGGCTGACTTCCAGTGTATTGTCATATCCTCTTTTTGAATGATTTATTAAGGATGTTTCGGAAAAGCACATACTTACCAGTAACAAAGAAAAAAAAAATGCCAGTACTATTTTTCAACAAAACAATGCATGATGCATCAGACTTTACTAGCTATATCTTTGCTCATTCAAGCATGTCATGTACTGTGTGTTCAAAAGAACAAAACAATCTATAGTCTGATCTATTGCATGGTTTCCTCCCTTGTTTACTGTCTACAACATTTGCAATACCACATTTTGCTCATGTACCATTTATATCATTCACACTATGGCTTTCTGTTGACGTACTTTCTTATTTCCTTTCAAAACCACATCACTCTTTTAGTTTGTCTGTGCTGACTGACGTCAGAGCTATTTTATCTGATGAAGTGCTGCACATAAATATTGACTCCTTATGGTTTCAGATATTCAGTTCATGATTTAGCCATCTGAATAGACTGTTACTAGGTAATTAGGATTCCAAGACGTAGGCTGGGGAAGCCTATTGTTATTGCTGTGTTTATTATTAGGCTTCCAAGCCGTAGGCTGGGGAAGCCTATTGTTTTTGTTAGGATTATTATTATTTTTTTCTGTCAAAACATGCTCAAAAACTCACGAAATTCGGTACACTGGTAGATGTCTCTGGACGAAAGTCGGTGATATTCAGCAAATTTGCGCAAGTCACATGGTTCGGCAGTCATATTGGATTTTGCGGAATTTGTTAAAACGCATATGTATCGGAAACCGCTTACTGCACAGTTCTGAAAATTGCTATACATGTTGAGGGATAGTCCATGATTAACTGTTGTTAATATGAAGCTGATTGGTTCTGTGGTTTGGCAACCACATTGATTAATGACATAAAATTACCATAAAAATATAAAATCATCAAAATTCAAACATCTTCTTCTCTGAAACTGCTTATCCGATTGAAACAAAAATTGGAATAAAACATCTCAGTCTGGTCATCTGTTACGCTTGTTCAAGGGAAGTTGCTACTGTGAAAATCATGGCGTCCACACTGCATGACATCATCAACATACGCAACTGGCTATAAAACTGCGTATAACTTATCGGCTACACCAAAACGCGCAAGATTTGACACAGATGTAGAGGACTATGGGATGTTGTGCCATGGTCAATATGGCGGCCTTTGGTCACATGGTGTGGCAGCCATCCTGGATTCAATGAAAATTTCGGGCAATTTTCAAAAGTCTTCTCATATTTGTGCCAAAATTGACAGTTAGCACAGTTGTGATGATAACTTTGCATCTATAATAACCAATGTGCTTAAATATCACGATAACTGCTTGGATGGAAGCCTTTATAGTTGCTAGCAACTCTAGTTATTATTATTATTATTATTATTAGGCTTCCAAGCCAAAGGCTGGGAAGCCTATTGTTATTGCTGTGTTTATTATTATTATTATTTTTCTTCCCAAACATCATCGCAGAGATATGAAAACGCATACGTAAGTACATGCCTATGGCTGGACAACCAGACTGGCGTCCCCAAATGAAAAAGTCACATGGTTCGACCGCCATCTTGGATCTTGTGGAAATTTTGGGAATTTTTCAAAACTCTTGCCGTTAATAACAACTTAAGGTGGAACTATGACAATGGCAGCAGATAGTGCAGCAATAGCCTATAAAAAACATATGTTCAATCGAGGTTGATTGACCAATTACTTTGCCCGCTACGCTGGATTGGCGCCAAATATTCAACAATCTTCTTGTCTTAAACTGCAATGTCAATCGACGCCTAAATTGGCACGCATGTTCATGACCAGGTCCTTTCTACCGTTTGTAAAATCCATGCTTTTTCGTTAAAAAACATGGCCGCAGCGCGCAAATAACTGTTTCATGGTGGCTCTATTTTCATACATTCGTGCATAAATCAAAGGTGCAATATACTACAGTCATGAAACTGTATATGACCATAGAGACTCAAGTGAAGTACTGGTGATATGAAAATGATATCACATGGTTTTGCGGCCATATTGATAATTGTAAAAAAACTTTTGCTACCCATAACAAGAACATCATTGCACTTATGATCTTCAGTGTCAACACAATTGCACAGACCACTGGAAAGTAATAACTGCTGAAGATTGAAACAGATTGCTCACACGGCGCGGCGGCCATATTGGAATTTACGTTGAAATTTTAACTCCTAGGTCATGCCGACAGGGTCATAGTTATAATGGAACACATATAGGAAGTCATATGTGCTCTATGAAAAACTGTCATCACCCGTGAACTCTGACCTCTCCGAAAGGTCACACGTCATGCATAGGAGGCTGTGTGGTCCAGTGGTTAAAGAAAAGGGCTTGTAACCAGGAGGTCCCCGGTTCAAATCCCACCTCAGCCACTGACACATTGTGTGACCCTGAGCAAGTCACTTAACCTCCTTGTGCTCCGTCTTTCGGGTGTGACGTAATTGTAAGTGACTCTGCATCTGATGCATAATTCACACACCCTAGTCTCTGTAAGTCGCCTTGGATAAAGAAATAATAATAAAGAAATAATAATAAAAAAATGACATCATCAACATACGCAAATGGCTATAAAACTGCCTATAACTTCTTATCGGCTACACCAAAACGCATAAAATTTGACATGGATGTAGAGGACTATGGGATTTTGTGCCATGGTCAATATGGCGGCCTTTGGTCACATGGTGTGGCAGCCATCTTGGATTTAATGAAAATTTCGGGCAATTTTCAAAAGTGTTCTCATATTTGTGCCAAAATTTACAGTTAGCACAGTTGTGATGATAACGTTTCATCTATAATAACCAATGCGCTTAAATTTCACGATAACTGCTTGGAAGCCTTTATAGTTGCTAGCAACTCTAGTTATTATTATTATTATTATTATTATTATTATTATTATTATTATTATTATTATTATTATTATTAGGCTTCCAAGCCATAGGCTGGGGAAGCCTATTGTTTCTGTTAGGATTATTATTATTTTTCTTTCTTCTGAGACCTCATCGCAGGCTTATGAAATCGGGTGTGTAGGTAGGTGGCTATGTGCAGATAACAGGTCTGGTGTCCAAACTTGCGCAAGTCATGATTAAATGTTGTTAATATGAAGCTGATTGATTATGTGGTTTGGCAACCACATCGATTAATGACATAAAAATATGAAATTATCAAAATTCAAACATCTTCTTCTCTGAAACCGCTTATCCGATTGAAACAAAAACTGGAATAAAACATCTCAGTATGGTCATCTTTTACGCTTGTTCAAGGGAAAGTTGCTACTGTGAAAATCATGGCGTCCACACTGCATGACATCATCAACATACGCAACTGGCTATAAAACTGCCTGTGCTGCACCAAAATGCACAAAATTTGACACGGATGTAGAGGACTATGGGATGTTGTGCCATGGTCAATATGGCGGCCTTTGGTCACATGGTGTGGCAGACATCTTAGATTTAATGACATTTTTTGATTTTTTGTGCAATTTTCAAAAGCCTAAGACCACTGACAGCTGCCATACAATGATAGATTTCACAACTGCAATTACACATTCCGACCACTTCTGACAGCTGCCATGGCAACCATGGGGATGTGAGCACAAAATGTTTCTGCAAGTCAGCCATTGTTACACGCTGGAGGTAATCTCAATATATAAATTATGTTTAATATGATATTCGTTTGGTTATTTGCATGTTTTAAAGTGTTACAAACAGTAATTATTACAAAAAAATGACCTATCGCAGGTTGTACAAGAATGTACTGTAAACCGATTATTGCACGGTTATTCACACACACACACACACACACACACACACACTAAGTATTACAAAACATTACTAATCTCGGTCGGGTTGTACACGAATGTACTGTAAACCGATTTATTTATTTATTTTTAAATGCTACTGCACCTAAACAACAGAAGCCAAAAAAAAAAAAAAATCGCACGCTTTTTCTCACACACACACACACACACACTATTGTATTAGAAAAAATGACTTATCTCGCATTGTAGACAAATGTACTGTAAACCAATTTATTTATTTATTTTTCAACGCTACTGCACCTAAACAACAGAAGCCAAAAAAAAAAAAAAAAAAAAACTCGAAAAAAAAAAAAACGATCGCACGGTTATTCACACACACACACACACACACACTATTAGAAAAAATAACAACAGAAGCCAAAAAATATATATTATTTTTAAACCACAACCAATCGAACCAATAACATGTATAAATAATACATGAGCTTTACAAGTCACACGAATTCCGCTGCCAGGAGTACTTAAAAACCTGTGCAGAAGGTGGCCATCTCCCGAGTTAGTTAATTGTTTAAATTGTTGCTAATCGGGAAATGGTCACCTGTATAAAAACCTCCAGCGCATGCAGTTCGTTCTGGGGTGTTCAGAGAAGGAACGACAGCAACAGTGGAAAATAAAAGAAAGACAATAAAAACGAAACTTAAAAAGGAACCGTCAAAGCTACTACCCAGCCTGACCTTAAGTTAAAGGACCTGTGGTGTACTGTGTTCGTGATTTGTTTTGTTTATATTTGATTTTCGCTCTGTGAGCAAAGTGTTTGTTTAACCTTTTATTATTTAAGAAACTAGCACGCCTCGTCTTTTGCCTGCAATACTGCCTGTTTGTTTTTTTGTATGTGTTTCTAGTATAAACCTACCGCCACAATGTGTTGACAAGTCAATGGGAAAATTCAAAGTCTCGAGATAAGTTATACGCAGTTTGTAAAACTTATAAACAAATTATTTTTACTAAAGCTACCATGATTATAATTTCGACGCAAAGTTAATATATGACAGTTGTCACTTACGTTCTACCGTTTAATTTAATTATATTAAGGTGTATTAATAGGGCTGTGTTTACAGATAAATTGGCTCTGATTCAGTAGTATCTACATACAGACGTGCTCAAATTTGTTGGTACCCTTACAGCTCATTGAAATAATGCTTCATTCCTCCTGAAAAGTGATGAAATTAAAAGCTATTTTATCATGTATACTTGCATGCCTTTGGTATATCATAGAATAAAGCAAAGAAGCTGTGAAAAGAGATGAATTATTGCTTATTCTACAAAGATATTCTAAAATGGCCTGGACACATTTGTTGGTACCCCTTAGAAAAGATAATAAATAATTGGTTTATAGTGATATTTCAAACTAATTAGTTTCTTTAATTAGTATCACACATGTCTCCAATCTTGTAATCAGTCATTCAGCCTATTTAAATGGAGAAACGTAGTCACTGTGCTGTTTGGTATCATTGTGTGCACCACACTGAACATGGACCAGAGAAAGCAAAGGCGAGAGTTGTCTGAGGAGATCAGAAAGAAAATAATAGACAAGCATGGTAAAGGTAAAGGCTACAAGACCATCTCCAAGCAGCTTGATCTTCCTGTGACAACAGCTGCAAATATTAAGAAGTTTAAGGTCAATGGAACTGTAGCCAACCTCCCTGGGTGCCGCAAGAGGAAAATCGACCCCAGATTGAAGAGAAGGATAGTGCGAATGGTAGAAAAAGAACCAAGGATAACTGCCAAAGAGATACAAGCTGAACTCCAAGGTGAAGGTACGTCAGTTTCTGATCGCACCATCCGTCGCTTTTTGAGCGAAAGTGGGCTCCATGGAAGAAGACCCAGGAGGACTCCACTTTTGAAAGAAAAACATAAAAAAGCCAGACTGGAATTTGCTAAAATGCATATTGACAAGCCACAATCCTTCTGGGAGAATGTCATTTGGACAGATGAGTCAAAACTGGAGCTTTTTGGCAAGTCACATCAGCTCTATGTTCACAGATGAAAAAATGAAGCTTTCAAAGAAAAGAACACCATACCTACAGTGAAACATGGAGGAGGCTCGGTTATGTTTTGGGGCTGCTTTGCTGCGCCTGGCACAGGGTGCCTTGAATCTGTGCAGGGCACAATGAAATCTCAAGACTATCAAGGCATTCTGGAGCGAAACGTACTGCCCAGTGTCAGAAAGCTCTGTCTCAGTCGCAGGTCATGGGTCCTCCAACAGGATAATGACCCAAAACACACAGCTAAAAGCACCCAAGAATGGATAAGAACAAAACATTGGACTATTCTGAAGTGGCCTTCTATGAGTCCTGATCTGAATCCTATCGAACATCTATGGAAACAGCTGAAACTTGCAGTCTGGAGAAGGCACCCATCAAACCTGAGACAGCTGGAGCTCAGGAAGAGTGGGCCAAACTACCTGTTAACAGGTGCAGAAGTCTCATTGAGAGCTACAGAAAATGTTTGATTGCAGTGATTGCCTCTAAAGGTTGTGCAACAAAATATTAGGTTAGCGGTCCCATCATTTTTGTCCATGCCATTTTCATTTGTTTTATTATTTACAATATTATGTTAAATAAAAAATCAAAAGCAAAGTCTGATTTCTATTAAATATGGAATAAACAATGGTGGATGCCAATTACTTTTGTCAGTTTCAAGTTATTTCAGAGAAAATTGTGCATTCTTCGTTTTTTGTGGAGGGGTACCAACAAATTTGAGCACGTCTGTAAGGAATTCAAATGAATGGGTAAACTGTACTGACAAAAATACTTACTGATAGGGCATCTGTTATTTTTTTTAAATTCATAACTACATTCATAGTTATTATTAAGACCTAAACTGATAAAAACCACAATCGCAAACTCTCAATAGGTGGCAACGAAGCAGCCAGTGTATTTAAAAGACGTATGGAGTTTTTTTTGTTTGTTTTTTTTCACTGATCACAATATACATGATTAACCAAGGCGTACAATATAACTAGCTTATGTGTAATATAACTGGGCTACTATTGATATGAAATAATTACTATTTATGTGCAAACTATAATGAGTTTATCAAGTGTGCGATATGATGTTTTTGATTTAGCCAGACACACACACGCACACAAACTCAAAAAGCCATATAGAATTTAGAACAATGTTAGCCTCTTATATGCATTATTTTCAAAGTCTATATGACTGCATACTATTTAGAATTCTGTGTGCATCCAAATAAAATTTAAATCTAACCAATAATTCCAATATGTGTGCCAAAATTGACACAGCACAGTTGTGATGATAACGCTTCATTTATAATAACCAATGCGCTTAAATTTCATGATAACTGCTTGGAAGCCGTAAAGTTGCTCGCAACTCTAGTTAAATGTATAATTGTATACAGCTGTTTAAAGATGTATTGCTGAATATTTTTGTTTTTGCATTCAACGCTGTAACACACGTTTTTTTTGGCATTTTGGAGCTTGGCGTTCATTCAAATCCTATAACAGAGTTAATAGCTGAATCACACAGTCCCAAATTAAGTTGCTAAGCAGAACTAAATTATAATATAAGGCATGTCTACAAAAATATCCCGTATTCAGCTGATTAATTTAATTATAAATGCTGTGCTGACTTTGGATGCAGTGCAAAGTTTGATCTACTTCCTTATAAGTGTAATTAAAAGCTAATAATTAGAAATCAAATACAATGTATCAAAATGAATGTATGTTTAAACCTAAATTAAACAACTGAATTCAGAGAATTTCTTTTAGCATAGCAATACAGCCTGGTTGTTCTGTTGTTGGATTTGAATAAAGATGGTGTGAACAGGGTGGCTTGGGGGTGACGTCAGACCAGGAAGAGACACACAGTACTGCGAAGTTGCGCGTATTTATTGTAAATTATAAACCAAAAATGTATACATAAAACAACACACTGCAGTCAAAACAAATGGCACGATGGCCAAAACAGACAGACACTAAACACAGACAAACAAACACTGTGAACAAACAAGTATCGTGCTAGTCCAAATCAAGCATGAGTAGTTTATATATTTGTACCTTACTTTTTTACGTTCCTCCTCTGAACCAAAACCTAACCTCAAGTGAGAGGTCCCTGCCTCTTTTATGCAGCTGTGCCTGGGCTCGATTGCTGTTAATCATTCAATCGGACCCGGGCACATTCTGCACGTGAACTGTTTTGGCAGGGAAGGCAATTAATCCTTCCGTGCCAGCTAAAACACCTGTGCACACATACATTAATTTTAAATTATAACAATTGTAACAGCAGCGGGAATGTGAGACAGCAGGGAGGGGGTTAAAACCTCTCTGCGAGAGAATGCACCTTTTGTTTTGTTAATTGTTTAGTATAATTGTTTTATTGCTTAATTATTCCCTGCACCTGGAGATCATTATTAAATTAGAACCAGGTGCAGGGTATAAAAGAGGAGCAGTCAGCATGCTCAGGGCTGCTGAGTAGAAGGAGGCAGAAGAGGTGCTCTGTCTCCGAGTAGCCAGAGTTAAAGAAGTAAGTGCTGTATCAAACTTGTGTTTTTGTAAGGACGGGGAAACAGCTTAGCTGTCCCGTGGTAGACAGGGTGTTCCTGAAAGTTGAGTTAGTGCTCCAAAAGAGCTAGGTGTTTTTGTGTTTTGTTGTGTATGTTTATTTTGTGTTTATTAAAAAATAGCACAACCGCGCAAGAAAATCCATTTCTGTTGTGCTGGGTCGTGTTTTTAAAGGGGCAACGAACCCGAGTGGGTATGATCGTTTTACACAATATAACATAAAATACACAAAGGGGCAGGGTGTACACTGTTACAGATGGATTACTAATTGAGATGCGGTAAAGAAATGATTCACTCAGCAGTTTTTACTGCAAACATTTCAACATTGAAAGACTGACATTTTTGTCATTCAGTAATTTCTTAGTGTATCTTCATTTAAATGTTTTACCTCCTTTTAGAGTTATAATAAATTCTAGAAGATGTGTATTAACAAGCACTCAATAAATAAAAGGTATTATGTGCTGTGACGGTGTGCCCACCCCTTGTATATATTTATTTATGTATTAATGTTGTTTTCATTTGTATTATTATTGATGTTTGTGTTGCTATTTATTATTTGAGACTGGCAGTATAATGTATAGTTAGCGTGGATTGGGTTAAATCCCCAGCCCTATAAATCTCGTGGGAATGTGGCTGGATCCTTAATTATTTGATTAATGGGTAATTAATGCTTCAGCCACAGAATATAAAAGGACCCACTCTGGGCTCATTAAATGGAGAGCGTAGGAGAAAGAAGGGATACTGAAAGAGAGCGAATGCTACCAAAACTACTAGGTACTCGTTTTTGTTTGTTTTGTTTTGGCCAGAGTGCCCTTTTCTTTTTGTGTTTTGTGAAAGTTTTTGTTTTATTATTTAATAAATATGCGGCTGCGGCCGTTTCTGCCCCGTACCTCTGGTTATCTGTGTGCTGCTTCCTGGACGCTGACGTCGCCACCCACGCCCCTCAAAGCCATCCTTGTGACGCATGTACATGAAACTACAGGGAATTACTTGTATTTATTAGTTTTTGGTGTTACTAATTAAGCAATAAAGCTTTGATAAGAGGTCATTACTGCATCAGGAAATTAACAAATTCGTAGTGTCCTGCAATGGTTTGATTGGGAATTAAAGTCAAATACTAACAATTACTTCTACAAATATAACAAAATACATCTCTTTAATTACACGGCACTTACTGTTTTCAATTTCAATAATATATATACATATCTTCATTCTTTGTTTTGTACTACAAGTATATAATTACATATATTTACATATTGTTTTCATTAGGTGTAAAAAAGTTTTGCAGAAATCTGCGTGATATATTTTGTTCTTTCCAAAAGATAATTTTTAACTGCTCAGTCCTTAGAATCTTCTTTTCATCACCCTCTTCAACTCAATTCAGCAAAGATCCAATATTCAGTACTGGAGTCTTGCCAATGCAGTCACTGTGTTAAAAAAAAAAAAAAAAAGTCAATATGGTATTTTTTCTGTTTTACTGAATTCCTGTTAACACCCTGCATCCTGTTAACATGAAAATGCTGTGCACTTTCTTTTTCTATTTTAACTTTAAAGACCTTCTCAAAGCTTGCTTCCTGTGTATTTGGCATTGTTTCAAAACACAACTAAGCTTATCCTGACAACATACCTTTGGACAATTTAGTACACTATAATATCTGATACTTGTAAACACAAACAGATAAACAAAATAACCCTTGCTCGTACTCAAGCGCTAACTTCACAGTAACTTCTGGTCCCTGACTACGGTGTCAGGACGGCTAAGCCGTTTCCATGATAATGAAAAACACGCTGTTATAGTTTAATTCCACACAGAAAATAAACTTACAGATAAATATCGTGGCACACACAGTATCCACAAAAGATGGAACTATGCAAAGTAAACACTGGCCTTTAGAACACAAGTACATGTTCGCTATTGTAATTGATAACACACACACAGATGGCTTCGGCAATGAAAAACCACCATTCTACTTCTCCTCTACAACAATCAATGAACCACACAGACAAACTTCCTTTATACAGCTGTCAATTATCTTAATAGCCCTTTAATGATAACAAGGTTCAATCAACAAATGATCATTACTAGCACCTTAACCACCCATTACCTTATCAGTTAAACAAGTACATTTCCCATACAACCAGATCTACAGAAAACAGTGGCACCTAGTGGTGAAAAACGGAGATTACATAAACTATTCTCCACTGCTGACCCGCAGGCGCCCTATCAGCCACAGGAGTCGCTGGTGCGCGGTGAACTGTGGATCGCCATGCCGACCTAAGCCCTCCCTTCCTAGGAACCCCCTGTCATGGTCGGCAATGACACAGTCTGTATTTGAACCTGCGCTCTCCAGGCTATAGGGCCCATCCTGCAGTCCACAACATCCTCTTTTTAACCACCTCACCACAGTTGTTAGATATTAACTAAATGGAATAAAACATGTTAATTACTCAACACGAAACAAAGCATTCCCTTGTTTACACAATTACTGAATACCTTTCCTTTGAATGATGTAACCTCTGATCGACCTCACCAAAGAAAGACATCTTCCAGAAAAAGGTAGATAATTTGTCAGCGTGCTAGATCTTAAGGTAGGTATAAGGAAAGGCTTGTATACTTGATAAATCTGTTGCATTTGCTAGTTTTGCAAATTGCTTTTAAATCATCCAAAGAAGGGAAGTTAAAAAAAGAAGATAATTTAATTGAAGTTAATTGCTCTTTGAAGTAACTTTTATTAACAGATTTTTTTTCCCCAACTCTGTATTGAAATCCACACCCCAATTTCTTAACCCTAGAGTTCCCTTGGTTTGGTTGTATCAAGAACAGTAATCACTCTCCAAGATCTAAGGGAGAGCATTATTTTTTCTAAATCATATGCATCTACTACAGGTCCCCTGGCCATGCTGTTGACTTTATTGTTGCTTCCTTTGATCCTGCAATGCTTTGATTCTGCTCTCTTTTGACCTTTTTTGCTAAACATATCATTGAAATTTAGGGCTTTGTTCCTGACAGGTTTCAACTTACCTTAGCTTCAGAACAGACAGAGATATGATCCCAAAGGAGGTCTCACAGAGGATTTTAGATTACATTTAGCAGTTTTCAAAGACTTTTCTGACTTTTCCTTTTATTTTTCATCCACAATATTGTTCTTTTTCCACTGTACTGTACTGTGAAGTATTGAGTTTACCTGAGCTTGTAAAGTTGGAAATTGTATCTTTCCTTTGTTATTTTTTAGGTAGTTTTAAATTAATTTGTCATTATTATTTCAATGTGTTGGCCTACTACTAGCCAAAAGGTACATGCCTATTAAAAATGAAATACTAAGCACTGTAACACACAATTATTAACCATTGTTAAAATCGCAGGTGACAAAAAGCAAAATAAACTAAATAAATTGTATTACCAGGCCATCATTTGATCAGGTACTGCCCTCTTGTGTTAATCCTCCCTCCCCCGGGCGGCACTAGGCTAATTGTGCGCCGCCCCCTGGGAGCTCCTGTCCTTAGTCGGCAAAGGAATAGCCTGGACTCAAACAAGCAACGTTCAGACTATAGGGCGCATCCTGCACTCTACGCGAGTGCTTTTACTGGATGCGCCACTCGGGAGCCCCTTATCAGCCTAATCTTATTTCAATTTGACTATTGACTTTTATTTTTTTTTGCAGAAAACCCTCAAACTAGTATTTGGTTCATTCACTTTACATTTGTTTTTAAATCTCAGCATTTATCAGCATGACTGGTCATTCCCAAACACAGCGATAAGGATCGGTTCCTGGTAGTCAGTAACAGTGAGTGTCCCTTTAGTCAGGTAAAATGTGGGTATCAATGGAGTGACCTGGTGGAATCTGAGATTAACGTCCAATAGAGAGACCCATGAAAAATGTAAGGGAGGAAAGAGAATCAAGTATTAATGTTTCTACTGGTCCCTATTGCAATAAAAATGGGGTGTGGGTAATAATTATTCTTCCCTTCAAGGTCTAAAAGTAAATTGATTTATTTTACACTATTATTTATTATTTCTGGATTAAAATATAAAGTGATTATACTTGTCAAAGTGATTCCCCTGTGTACACAGTTTCATGAAGTTAATCACTGTCATTATCTCCTGTCAGTTTAAGCCACCTGTAGGACGGGGATTTCCAATGTGAACCAAGCGGTGGAATGCCAGTGTTGAACTAAAAGGAGAGAACGACAGCAATTTAATTGAGTGCAGCACACAGGCGAGTCCCTTGAATAATTACTGCAGTGTACAAAAATTTAAAAAATGGATGTACATGCAAAATGTTTAAATGATACAAAAAATTCTTTATTTCAGGGCGTTTTGGACAAAAGCCCTTCAGCTGTGTAGAAAGAAAAGTAAACAGTGCAGTACATATTTTTCAAGAATATATATATTCTTAACATTAAATTACTATTAAGCAGTAGGCACATTTGAATAAAAACAGCATATATATATATATATATATATATATATATATATATATATATATATATATATATATATATAGGTAGTGGACAAAAAAATGGAAACACCAATGTAAAGTCACTTAATAGGGCGTTGGGCCACTATGGTATCCCGCTCTGTGGAGTTCTCGGCGGACCATTTTTGATAAAACTGGCTGCTCGCACCCCAGGTTGAAATTTGCAGTCAATTGATCTGCAGTTGCTCGCCTGTTTTGCCTTGCACTTCGATCCTGGAGTATGCGCTTCCGCCCACTGTTGCCCTTTGCTGATGATGTCTTTCCCTCGGAGTTCCATGGCGACATCACCTTAGACACCATTGCTCGTGAAACATCAGCAAGTTGAGCTGTCTTGGTCACTGAAGCTCCTGCCAAACGCGCTCCAACAATCACCCCTCTATCAAAGTCGCTGAGGTCTCCTCTTGCAGCCATGCTAGCCATAATTATAGGCAACTAGGCCTGTCCAGCATTTTACATGACCCTAAGGATGCTGGGATGTTATTTGCTTAATTAACGCATGAGCCACACCTGTGTGGAAGCCCTTGCTTTCAATATACTTGGTGTCCCATTTACCCAGGTGTTTCCATTTTTTTGTCCACTACCTGTATATATATATATATATATATATATATATATATATATATATATACTGTAGGACACGTGTCCGCCCAGAAGGACACAGGCTGAAAAGCGCTAATTTAATTGTGTTATTAGTTAATTATCACCTATACCTGGCTATTATTGTAAATTAGAGCCAGGTGCAGGGTATATAAAAAGAGCAGCCAGTCCCTTCAGGGCTGCTGCTGTGTGGAGGGCCCGGCTGATGGTGTTTTCAGCCGTATGACTAAAGGTAACTGTGTTCCTTTTGTTTGTTAAACTGTGTGTTTTTGTTTTTAGCTGGTAAACAGCGTAGCTGTCCGGCTCATTAGGAAAGGTTCCTGATGTGGGTAGTCAGCACTCCAAAACGGAGCTAGGTGTTTTGTTTCGTTTGTTTGTTTTTATTTATTTTGTATAATTAAAAGTGCGCATCAGTGCTTATTCTTTCAAATTCGGTGTGTTGGGTTTGAACTTTGAACTTTTGAACTTTGAACTTTCAAATCACGACCCAACCTCTATTTCTCCCCGGACTACACTTTGTTATATTCACTTACTGAAAGGTGTCTAAGCAGCAAGAACACCTGGGATGAAATTATAACCCGTGTTTTTCATTTTTTATCACTTTTTTTTAACAGTAAATTACTATTAAGCAGTGGGCACATTTGAATAAAAATAGCATATTATAGTAACTTATTTGGGCTATACATTTTAACTTTCAAGAACAGAAGATCGCAGAAATATAGAAACAGATGTTTCTAATTGCAGTCCCACATGGAAAACTGATTTGATATTAATTTTCATATTTAAGCATCATACAAAGTCACACTATTTTGTAACACAGCATGTTGGCCGTTCATTTAGGTTACTGTGACAGAGAGCGAATGAATCCTAGTCAACAATCTCCCTCCCGACCTGTGAGGACACTGTATAACAGGAACAGTGTGCCCCGGACTGGATGGTTTGACAGTTCATTCCAGGGTCAGTTGGAAGTTGGCCATCCAGAAAGGGTGCGGAGCCACAATACCAGAAGTCATTGCCTTAATGCAGTAGACGATGTGTAAGTCACGGATTGGAGGATACGTGATTGGACTCGCCACCAAAGGAGGCGTGACTAAGGGTATTTCAGGGGATGTGGCCAAGCAATCTGTTCCTTTGCTATGGTTACGGACGGACCTGTAAAGGTGTACAGAGAGAAGATAACCGTGAGTGCTGTATTTTGTTTGTGTTTATAACTGTCTATTTGTATTATTATTTATTTCTTAGCAGACGCCCTTATCCAGTTATTAGACAGCTAAACACCTGGGAGAAAACCCGGATTACTACTGCACCAAGTGACTAATCACTGTGTATTCACCACCAGCACAGGAGCACCGCGAAAGGACGTGGAGCTGTGCCTGGACATTGCCTTTGTTTATAATTTTTTCGGGACTGAAACCCAGTATTATTTCACTGTGCAAACTACACAGCGCTATTATTGAATGGTGAAAAAAATAAATAAATAAGAACTGTTTGCACCATGAACTCTGTGTGTTATTGTTGGAGCACTGCATCACCTCTACAGTTACGCACTACAAATCCCAAATTTGGCTTATTTTTACAAGCGCTCCTTTCTTTTAAGGAAATATTGTACAGGCAAAATCAATGGATAAGCAGGAATAAGGGAATAAAATATCACTTCAATGCGAAAAAACTTGGCCACTCTCCTGGGAAAAGCTTCTGGAAAAAACAATCAAATGTCAGCGAGAGCATGTTACTTGAATTAAAATTGACCTTGCAGCCCCTTTACTCTAAAGGGCAATAGAAAGCAATTTTCCTTTTCCTAATATTTTCCCCAGCATACAAAGTAAGTGGGCCAGTAGTTGTAAAACAACAAATTCTAATAAGGTGAAATTTCATATATAGATTTCAATAATTATATCAAAATGTAATAATAGTACTTGTTCATAATAATTACTTGCCCAAATGACACCCTACGCAGGATGTAATACTTATTTTATGATTGTACTCAAGGAACTGCTAATACATATACAAATTGGTGGTGTTGTTTTTAACTTTGTAATTGAGTTGAATGTTTTAAGCACAGGGTGACATCTAATGCAGGATATAGTAATTTTGACAAATTTGTAACAATGTTTGATTTCTTATACATGATTCATATTCTCTACAATATGCTCCACTGTCATTATATAAGAGCTATTTCCTAACCTGACATTTTACAGAGATTTGTAACAAATATTCCTTATCTAATTATTTTAACAGCATTGAATTGGATAAACTCTTAATTTTGACCCGTTCTCTATAGAAAGTACATATATTTAAGCAGTAGCTCACATAGTTACTGAACTGGGCAGCTTAATGGCACATCATAAGTAGGGCTGCAAGTTCGTTTGATGCAGTAAGTGAATACCCTCGAACTTCATGTGTTCGAGTCTTGCTGACCTTTTTGAACTTTTGCTCTGACTTTAACAAGTTTGATTACATCAACTTGAGTGAACTAACCAATCTGGTCTGCAGGCGAACGGACAAACAATTGAACTGTAGTAAAGAAAACATACCTGACCAGTCTGAGACAGAGTCTGCAGTGACACAATGATGTCTAGTTCTAGTTCTGGTCTCAGCTTGATTGTCATGAGAAACAGAAAGCTACTTGCAGGTGTATTGTTCTAAGAGGTGAGAGTCAGTAATGTGCTTCCATATCACATAGATACATGTACCTCTTTAAAAAGTACGAATGACACACAGGCAAACATATTTGTTTTCTGCTTGTCCAGGCAGTTGTTATAACTATTGCTACCGTGTGTAGACTGCTTATTTGTGCAGGTGGTTCTTTTCTTCTTATTTTTCTGCTTGTCCAGGCAATTAACAACAACAACGGGTCGGGCATGACTCGCTGCATTTTAGTAATGCATTAGCTTTACATTAGCTACAACAACTGATTTGGTTTTAACATAAATCCGTGATTATATGCATCTAACCAAAGCATGAGTATGTTTTTAATCAACATGTGTTTATAAACTAAAAATGAAGAGGCTTGCGAACACAAAACATTCTTTTAGAAAACATTCTGTTACCTGTTAAGTCTACTATTGCCCACCTACCTTTCTGACTGTCTGAACAAATATTTAATTGAAAACTGTGTAAAAGTGGGCTGCGACATGTTTGCTACCACTTTCCCTCATGACATGAACCTTCTCTCCAGGGTTCGCCAGACCCCCCTCCACCCCCACCCCCCCAAAAAAACAACTCAACTCTAGATTAATGCTAGGAAACTGTCCCTAATACCTCTATGAAAAAAATTATTTAGTATGAGGGCTCGTTCTTGTTTTTCTAATTGTAAACACAAACAATTAGGCTGGTGAAATGTTCACTATACACTGAATTTATTAAGAGACCATGCTTGCAAGTAGCACTGAAATCCAACTTTAAATAATTCCAGAAGCACATCATATGAAGTCCTATTACAGTAGATTCTTGTTAATTGCTTGCCCAGGTGCCTACTGTAACAGCTTTATGCAATTACCAATGTATGCAATTACCAGTAACATATACAGTGAAATACATTTAATTGTTTACCTGATATCTGAATACAGTTGTGAAGTACATTTCATTTAGAAATGTATGTTCCTTATTCTGGTTAAATGCATAAAACTGGTAATGGTAACACTTTAATGGGGTGCTATTCCGAGCCTACCCCCTCCCTCAATGCAAACAACATCTTTGTCGCCACTGTGAAGCGGTACCGCAAATCTGGCATGGATACCTCCTGTCACTACCCCCGGATCACAAAGAACGATTAAAAAAAATTAAAAACCTCCCCAGTACTGTCACCTGACACTGCCGCAAGTCATGTGAGAGGTTTGGTTTGATGTGCAAATAAATGTGGCTAGATGTGGCAGAGAAGGTCTGCGTGATTTAAAAGCAGACACATTTGTGCTTTGCCATGATGAAAACGTCCAGGAATATTTCACATTATAATTTAATGAACAAACCAAGAATCACAAGAATTATAATGAGTCAAATAAAGAAAAACTCAGAGGTTTCATTTACTCCAACCCCGGAAATCCTCTCTGCCCCGTAAGTTTGAAAAAATACATTAGTAAAATCCCTATCGTGCCTTATTGCTTACATATATATATATATATATATATATATATATATATATATATATATATATATATATATATACATACAGAATTTCTAAAATGTTATGCAATTTGGGCTGATAGGATTTACAATAACTTTTTTAAAGAAAAATTGGATTTCTGAACTGAAAAACATAATGAAATTGCAGCCTTACCGCTCAACGATTACCTATGTTTTTTTTTTTTTAAATGAAATGAAATATCTCAGTCCACTGAATTTATTGACAATAAAGACTGCAAATGTATGCCTTATTACCAGATTACCGGTTGACTGGTCTTCTTCACATTACTCTAAATATACAGGTATTGAAATGTCTCAGAACAGAGAGATTAAGACCAATTACATGAAATAAGCGTGTCAAATGTGAACAACAATTAAGTGAACAAAACAACAGGGGTATTCCAACCTGGCTAACTAGCAGGTTTCAAGAAGGTGAGGAAGCTTGTGTCCCTTAATTTTTAAACAGACAGCACACGCGTCTTTTTTATGAAATTCCTCTGGACTGGAAGGAAATATATTGTATAACTAATAATGATGGGGGCAATGTACATTTAGGATGCTAAATACAGATGTGAAATGTATCCCTTATGCAGCCATTAGAAAAAACACAAATTAATACTTGCATGCATATACTGTACTGTATAGTGTATGAGAATCTCTGAAGACCTGTGGCAATGTGCCCTGCCCCTGTGTGCATTTCTGTGTTGTATGTTGCGTGTGGTGTGTTAATGTTGGTGTATAGGCATTGGTACATGGGATATAAACGGGTCTGTGTTTCACATGTGTTTAAAAATGTATAATTGTATTTAGGCACGGGATTGCACATCACTTCATGTGCATTTAAAGTATATAATATGTGAGCACGAGGTTGCACATAATTAATTCACGTGCTGGGATTCAAGTGAATAATTAATTAGTAATTGAATCCCGGCACAACAGTATATATAGATGCACGTTTTACTCACTCTGGGTTGTGTGTTCGGTGAGTGGAGAACGGGAGAGAGAGAAGGAGAACTAAATTAATAACAATTGCTATCACGTGCTGGTCCTACTTGTTTGATACTTGATACTGATACTTGTTTGTTTATTTTTACTCACCGTGTTTGTGTGTCTGTCCGTCCACCGTTTGTTTAAATCTTAGTCCGTTTTGTTTGTCTGTTTTATTTGGCCTCAAGTGCCGTGTCCTGTTTTGTTCAAACCTTTTTATTTATAATAAACCTGCGGAAGCAAACGCCTTCATCATTTCATTTCATCTGTCTGTGTGTTATTTATTTCCTGGATCTGACGGCACCACTCAGCCAGCCGTGTGACATATGGTGTCCTAAGTGGGATAACAGCGCCTCCAAATGTCAGACCAGGAGAGGTGTTTTTGTGTAAAAAAACCCCCCAGAAAAACCACAGGACTGTTTTTAACACCAAAAAAAAAAAAAAATGGGAAAAAACAGCCTGAAGCAGCAACAGCAGGGCAAAGGGGGAAAGGAGGAAGCAGGGCTGTTGTCACATCACCATGCACTGCTCCGTCCATGTGGCTCTTCGGGCACTGTCCCGAAAGATGGGATAGTTCCGCCGGAAGTCTAGGAAGCCAGGACCCGACCGACTGTCATTGCCGTTGTGCCCCTCTGCGAGGGTAAGCATTACTTTGCCGTCTGTCCCTTCCGCAGTTATGAGGAGGAACTAGCACCTGAGAGGGGGGACCGCGAGCGTCCAGCGCCCAGACGGGGGGACCACGAGCGTCCAGCGCCCAGACGGGGGGACCGCGAGCGTCCAGCGCCCAGACGGGGGGACCGCGGGAATCCAAAGCCTGAGAGGCAGCTGTTCCCACTTTCACCAGCAGAGCAAGAATGCCTGCTGTCCCCACTTCCACCAGCAGAGGGAGAATGTCTGCTGGTATCACTTCCCCCACCATCACAAGGAGAGGAGCCGGAGCTGCCTCTGCCTCCACCATCACCACCAGCAGAGGAAGAATGCCTGCTGGTTTCCCCATCACAACCAGCAGAGGAAGAATGCCTGCTGGTTTCCCCTTCAGAGGCAGAGCCGCACCAGTCCCCTGCAAGAGAGGCAGAGCCGCACCAGTCCCCTGCAAGAGAGGCAGAGCCGCACCAGTCCCCTGCAAGAGGGGGAGACTACACGTTGCTCCCACCTCCGTCGCCAGGAGACTACACGCTGCTCCCACCTCCGTCGCCAGGAGACTACACGCTGCTCCCACCTCCACCACCTTTGCCACCAGGAGGAGAGAAGCAGGAGTTGCCTCTGCCTCCACCACCTCCACCAGGCGCAGAGCAGCAGGAGCTGCCTCTGTTTCCATCACCTCCACTGGCAGGAGCAGAGCAGCAGGAGCTGCCTCTGCCTCCTCCACCAGCAGAGGGTGAATACCTGCTGGTTCTGCCTCCACCGTTGTGGGAGGACTGCTTACACCACCAGCAGAGGGTGAATACCTGCTGGTTCCACCTCCACCGTTGTGGGAGGACTGCTTACCCCACCAGCAGAGGGTGAATACCTGCTGGTTCCGCCTTCATTGTCGTGGGAGGACTGCTTGCCCCTCCAACCTCCACCAGCAGAGGGTGAATACCTGCTGGTTCTGCCTTCCCCAACATGGGAGGACAGCTTGCTGCTTCCACCTCCACCACAAGAGGAGTTGCAGCTGAGTTTCGCACCGCCCAAGGATGCCAGCCTCGCTTCGCCCAAGAATGCCAGCCTTGCATCGCCTGGGGCTGCCTGTTGCTCCGCATCGCCTGGGGCTGCCTGTTGCGCCGCATTGCCTGGGGCTGCCTGTTGCTCCGCATTGCAGCAGGAAGTACTGTGGCCGGAATCCCACCAAGGGGAGCTGCCGGACACGAAGAAGGGGGAGGAGGTCTGGAGACCATCAACCCCAGCAGCAGTTTCGCTGCCGGAGATCGTGGGGGCGGTCAGGAGACCTGCGCCCACTGCAGCACTTTCGCTGCTGGAAGTATTGTGGACGGAGCCCCACAAAGGGGAGCTGTTGGCTTTGAAGAAGGGGGAGGAGGTACGGAGACCACCAACCCCAGCAGCAGTTTCGCTGCCGGAGATCGTGGCGGAGGTCAGGAGACCTACTCCCACTGCAGCACGTGCGCTGCAGGAAGTACTGTGGCCGGAGCCCCACAAAAGGGAGCTGCTGGCTACGAAGAAGGGGGGAGGTCAGGAGACCACCCCCCAAGCAGCCTTTCCGCTGCCAGGACTGCCCCGGCTGAAGGAGTCAGTCTGGGAGCTGTCAGCACATCTGCTGACAGCATGGCCAGTAGCAGCCTGGCTACTGGCAACATTGCCACCTGTGGGCGCCTTGAAGCCTTTGGTTGTGGCCCAGGACTTTGTGCTGGACTTTTGGGCTTTTAAGGGGGGAGGTGGCCGTTGAGGCCATGTGTGCTGCGCACAAGGGGGGGGTATATGTGGCAATGTGCCCCGCCCCTGTGTGCATTTCTGTGTTGTATGTTGCGTGTGGTGTGTTAATGTTGGTGTATAGGCATTGGTACACGGGATATAAGACAAGATATAATACAAGACCACATTATCAATTTAAAGTGGAGTCAGGTGTTGCATTAGATATGTCACAGTATACTATTATTTTGTGTTTATCCTCACTTTACATATTTACTTATTGTATATAAATTGATAAAAACAAAACAAACAAAAAAACATGTGTAATTCTAGGGGCTAAATGGTACTGCTGACTATGCTTCAGCAACACAATTGATAGTTCGGTGAAACTTAATGAAGTTAAGTGCAGTAAGAAAAAGTAATTGTAGTGAGAAAGACAATTGCGTTAATGTCTATAAAATTGCAAAATGGAAGACATAAGAAACATGTAAACTTAAAGTATGTTTTCCTTTTCCTAAATGTAATTAAGAAACAGTTACCTGAAATGTATTTTTTGTTTCATGAGAAAGAAAAAAAAGTGGTTCTGCTGTGAAGGTGGCTTTTCTGCCTTCCCCTTGGTATACTTCTTTTCTATATACTGCATGATTCGGTAGTTGTCTTGGTCAAGCCCCAGTCTAGTGGTACTTTACTGAAACAGCAAGCTATCCATGATAGTAAGCCACAGATTTCCTGTTCATAGCTCACAAAGTCTGCAATACACCTGCAGAAAATTTCTTATCAATTATGAAATGAGATAATTATCAAATGCAAACTAAGCCTTTTTAAAACCTGTTATAACCCACTTGTACAGGGCATAAAGTAGGTCAGCTACTGTTTGTGTTTCTATCTGATTGTCAAATCTGATAGTTGTAGAAGATCAAACAGCACAACACCGTCCATAGCTTTTACAACAATATGCCTGGTTTTCTAGGCTGAGTAACAAAGTATTTGTTCCAAAAACAGGTATGAAAAGTTTAAAAATAATGTAAGTGCTGCCGTTGATCTGATAACTGAGAGTAGGGAATTGGAACAAATATTTTTTTTAATTTTTTTACTGGATAGCCAACAGGCATTAAATACCCTAGCACCTGTGTATACCAATTAGACGAATGTACTGTAGGAATGTTGACAACAATTAATAGAATTTGGAATTTTACAGTAAAGGGATTTTAAATTGCCCTTTTTTTCACCATGTATGAAAAGTTGATAAAAAGCACAGTACCACCTCTGACTAGGAATTTATATGGTTCAGTGAGACCTCTCTATTAAAGGCAGTCAGGAGACCAACGAAATGTAGCCGTAATAGTGGGGTTGCCTTACTGTTGAAGGTGCATAAAGAATTAGTTTTAACATTTTGATGTTAATAGAGAGGTAGTATAACAAAGGCTTGATATGTTTGTTACTGCAGATGGTGGCAATACTTGAAACAGAGGTGGCCTTTATATTGATGGTGACTTTACATTGCAGTCAATTGAGATAGTCTTTGTACTGAGGTCGTCTTAAAATGAGGTATTTCCATTGTGTATGAAAAAGTCAAGTTGTGTGAAGTGACCTGATTGGACTATGCCTGCCTCACAGTAAACTATTTGAAGTCACTGTACCTGTGGCAGGACTGAGGCCCTGCACCTGTAAATAATGTGTTTTGTTTGAGTATAAATAAAATTAGCTTAATATTACATATCAAGTTTGTGTTAGATATGGCAGGGCTGGGAGGATAGAATTCCCTCCCTGTCTAATTGAACTGCATGTGGCCAGGTGTTGATTGACTAATTTATTATCAATTAACCCTGGCCTCATGTCTTTAGGAGTGAACACCCAGTCCTTTGTTCCTTGTTCTCCACGTTGTTGTTCTTTGTCAGCAAGTTGGATGTGATTGGCTAGGAATCCTCACAACTGCGTGTACGAACCAGGGTGAGCAAACAAAGCAGCCACTTGTGATCACCTTGTGTGTTAACCGCGATCCGAGTGCTCAGAACAAATTTTAACCCCACAAATGTATATTTGGTGTTTGGCCAGATTTTGTTTTTTCCGGCTGTGTTTTGTTTTTGCCTTTTTGTATTTATTTTCATGTACATTTTTGTATATGTCGTCCTGCACTAGGGCTACCATTGTTGGAAACCTAGTGGCGGCCACCTACTACTGCACCTGCCTGTCAAACTTGTTAATAAAACCTGGACGCCTGAACACTGTTTTAACGCCAACCTCTGTGTCTCTCTTGTCAATCAGTGGATACCCACACAGTAACAGAACAACCCTGTTACCGTACCATACAACAATAAAATGTCAACTTACAGGTCACTCAGTATGTAGTCAACTTTAAGTCTTACTATATTTCAAGTTAAAAATGATCAGTTTTCAGATGTGATTGTGTACTAATATGTGCTGCATTCCGTTTCACAAAAGCTTTGCCAAAAATGTTCATCCCTGTTCATAAAATGAAACTCCACATGCAAACTGAGGGTAGATAAACAAGAATGAATTAAACATGCTATATAGTGGCAGTACTTTTGCTAAATATGGTAATTTATTGAGGTTAGGTCGGCCAGGGTGTCCTCAGCTCACCGCGCACCAGCGACCCCTGTAGTCTGGCCGGGCGCCTGTGGGCTTGCCTGTAAGCTGCCCAGAGCTGCGTTGTCCTCCAACGCTGTAGCTCTTGGGTGGCTGCATGGTGAGTCCGCGGTGTGAAAAAAAGCGGTCAGCTGATGGCATACTGCGACAGGATGCGAGTGACGTGGTGCAATAATTATAATGTCCAAACCAGATTCTCCCAAAATGTCAGTGATCCTCCATGCACGAAAACTGTGCTCTGATATCCCAGGGATTGTGGTGAGTGGTTGGTGCCGTGCTGCGAGGGAAGTGCTCCGGGGATTGTGCTGGCTCAGTGGCTGCAGCGCCTCACTCCTACTCCTCCCCTGTAAAAAACACAAACACAGACAGCACGTAACACAAAATAAAAACGAGAACAGCTCCAGCTGGTGGCTCATTCTCTCAGCGCTGACGTAGCTGCTTCCCCTTTGTACCCAGCAAACTCCTGCCTGCAGTCAACGCGTCGCCATGGTTTCTCCAATAGAGGGCTGTCCTGCAGCTGACTGCAATGGAATCGTCCTGAGTACTTGCAGCTACGCGCCCCTCCTAATATTGTCACCTTCCGGTTTCCACCTACCACTGAGGTGGCAGATCGAGGAGGCAGCATACCCTCACCTTTACACAGCACCCTTTCTAGTTGGGAGGGAGATTTACAGCATTGATCCTTTCTCTCTTTATCACACACACACGGAGGACAGCGTGTGTTTGTCTTCGCCCTCCCGAGTCAGCAGAGGGGTGGTAGCGGTGAGCTGAGCTTAAAAAAATAATTGGCAATTCCAAATTGGGAGAAAATAATAAAAATAATTGACAACGACTTAATTTATATATAAAAAAAAACAAAAAAACCTTGTGCAGAAGGTGACCATCTCCCAAGTTAATTACTTGTTTAATTGTTGCTAATCGGGAGATGGTCACCTGTATGTTGCCGACGATCCCGCTTTGCCTGGGGTCGCTGTCGGCTCTGCTTTGCCTGGGATAGCTGACGGTCCTGCGTGGCAGCAGAAAATGGTGTGGCCGGAGCTCCACAAAGGGGAGCTGCCGGCCATGAAGAAGGGGGGGAGGTCAGGAGACCAGTTTCCCCCGCAGCAGTTTCGCTGCAGGAAATGGTGTGGCTGGAGCCCCATAAAAGGGAGCTGCTAGCCACCATGGCCGCCCCCATTGTCCTCTCAATGAAAGCCCACGACACAAGTTTTATTGAAATACAGATACTGTACCTTGGTTTTTATTAAATTCACAGCTGTACCAGAAGGGGTGGGTGGCTGGAGACCCAAAGCAGTGCAACCAAACAAATCAAAATAAACACTCCAAAACAAAAAAAGGATAACTACTTCTACAAAGGTGAATGAATAAATAAATAAATAAATAAATAAATAAAAAAAAGAAAACCAACTAGACTACACAATTAATCACACACAATTACTTAAATTCCAATTCAAAATACTGTAGAGCTAGAAGGAGTGCAACACCAGCCCAACCCACCAGGGAGCGATCTTCCAGAACTGGCAATACAGCAATTCTAGAGATAAAAAGGTATACTTTTAGCTGCAGTTCTAAAACAAAATTGACAAAAAACAATGTACTAGCTTTATTATACACGTTAAAATCAGAAACAAAAAGACAATAATTAAAAGAATAACATAAAAACTGTAATAAATACAATGGTTTCTCACTCACAAAAGGAACGAGAGGGAGGAATCGCAAGGACAACAGCAGCGGGCTTTAAACAGTACTACTACAAACCACACACACAAACAGGTCAGCCGCCCTGCAGTGAATGGATTAACCTAAATAGCAAAGAAAAAACACAGTCGTCAGACACTTCCAGCTTTCAAGTAAGTTTCCTTGTACAAAACAGCATTTACACAGATGGTCCGACTACAAACAATCTAGTTTTCATAAGACTCACAAAACAAACAGAATCAATATTCTCACTTGCTTTCCTGGACTCCAGTGCAGCCCCGCCTGTCCTTGCCGTTCCTCTCTCTGTACAAAATGAGCTCCTGTTTCTCCTCAACATAGTATATTTATACAGAGAAAACCAATAAAGAATTTAGCAGCCAATTACCTAATCAACCAATAACATAGACCATGTGAGTTAAATATATTGGCACCACGTGCAATGTATAACATGCATCGGGTGCATCAATTAGAAACCATTAGGCTAACCCATTCTAGTGCTAGTTTATACATGTATACAAACAATTGTACCTACAAAATGCCCATCTGTTACATAGTTTTATTTCTTATGAAACTGTTCCTTTGTATTCACTAGAGTATAATTATTTCAATAGAGATGGGTCCTACATGATTCAAATAAGGTATTATATGATTAAAACTTAAACTAGTCCAAATACAAATATACCTCGCACACTACAAAACTGTATTATAAATATGGATAATCCTATGTAATTATAGTTCTGGACCATTAGAAAAAAATACAATGTTACATCAAAAAGTCCTAAATCCTCAATGTTCCTTCCTTCCTTAGTTATAACAAATACAACCTATTCATTTTGCCAAAATGTGTTCCATATATTTTAAAAACTATCAAATGAGGCTGATTGCTTTAGGTTATACTCTGTGTTGTGTTTCAAAACGTATCATGAACCAAAAAAAAAAACCCCAAACCAACTTGCAATTCACTAGAGCGCAGATATTAGCTTAACATGTGACTGGGTGTTCCAAAGCTGATAAAGTTAAAACACACAGCATGATTTTATCTAAACACTGTAGTTGAGCAGAGGAAATGACATCAGGAAAAAAATTGACAAAAAACCTTTTTTTCCCCCATGTACTGTTTTCAAATTCAGAGCAAGATATTCGGTCACTCTTACTGTGATAGCAAAATGTGCAGAATGTACCAACAGTGCCTTGTGTTTTTAATAATACATCTATTAAAGCAGGTGGAGGGAGAGGTGGTTGATGAAGGTAAGCCTTCATCATTTCTTTTATACTTTTTATATTATTCTATATTGTATTTTTCATGACATGTTTTAACCACCAAGGTCATTATGCCAAAAGTAGTTGTAATATTTCAAACTGGTAAATGTACTTCTTATTCTGTATTCTCAGTAGGTTGTCATGGTTCATTTTAAGGTAAAAACAACTTAATTTATCACTAATTTTAGGAGAACAGAAGTTCAGCTGGTTTTATCGAAATTAACTATCATAACAAACAGACCAAATGCATCTAATTAAATGCTTATTACCATAAATGTCCAACCATTTTAGAAATCTGATATGATACTGGTACAAAACAAGGGGAAAAGGGCATGTTTTAATTATCGATTGACTGTATAAATGTATGCAAGACACCCCAGGGTTTATAGATTTGCCAGATGTACTTGCATCCCAAATAATTTGTTTAGAAAGGCATTGTCTTTTTATGTCAGTTCTTTTTTAAGAGGCTACAAGGTATTAGGACGTACCGGTAAATCCTATCATTAAACACCACTGTGTTGTAACCCATCAAACCTGTTGGGGGCATAACCCACCAATGCTTAGGTACTGTATAGGGGCTAATCCATATGAAGAAGGGACTAGTACTGTCAGTGGCACTAATAATTAGATTATTTTTCATAATTACAGTGATATGATTTTTTTTTTTTTTAATTTATGGGGTATTACAAATTTTGTAAAAAAAAATATATAGCACCTATATTATTTTCATCTATTTTCACACTACAATTAACAAAATTATGTAATACTGCTAGCCGATCCATAGTTCACACACACTAGTCTCTGTAAGTCACCTTAAACAATAGTAAAAATCCCTGACAGTGTTCACTTTCAGCTTTAAACAGGGACAAGCTCAGACGCTGACGGAATTTAAGTATGATCAGTACTCAGGAAAATAATAATTAGTAGACACTCCCTTCATTATGTATGCAAATAGCTTGTTGTTATTAAGCTAACATATTGCAACACGTTATTCAAGCGAATCTCATAAACCTTAAAGGGATTGGTTATTTACTTAAACACTTTTGAAACTCGCTCTATAAATATCCATTCGCTACTAAAAAAAATCTAATTTGAAAAAATAACATGGATTTTTATGGCCACAGCTGTATATGTTTAAAATTTCATAAAAGCCCAGACTGCATATGAAATATTATTATTATTATTATATGATCTAGGAATAAATGAAATAAATAAAAACACCATTAGATTTTGTCAGTTTTTAATCCATTTTAATTTAAAGTATGTTATTGCTATTATTATGAATGGTTTTTTTTTTCTCCTTGTGTGTCAATGACTCTTCCTTAGTGGTCATGTGTATCGATAATCCACTTAATTTTAAACTTGGAATATGTACTTTTGATAGGAAGTAATAATGCTTAAGTAATTGAATAACTATAAACACACTATTCTCAAATATATTTTTGCTAACAGAATACTCTGACCACCATATATTTTTGGTACAGTACATTGTTTATCAGGCCCTTCCAGTCATACCACTTTTTATCACGCAGCTAATAAAAAATGAATTAGGAGCGTGACAACAAAGTGCATTATGGGAAAAGAACATACAATTTTAGCTTGCTAAAAATCATTGTAATCAGAGTCAAATGGTCGATTTAAGTCAAGTTTCTTATTCGGCTTTCTTAAAAGTTTTACTATGAAATATACTAGAAGAAGAACATCATAGTTTTAAGATATAAGTTATTTTGCTCGACCAGCAATATGCGTTGTTTTTCATTTAGTCTATTGCTGTGACTAATAGTCTTATAGTTTAATAATTTCACATATATTACAAATCTGATAAACCTTAACCGCATAATGTTCTGTACACTTGTATATCTCCATTGACAACCTAAATTCTATTAATCTCCCTAAAGATCAAAGCGTCTTCAAATAACGAGTACAAAATGTCATTAAAAATACCCATTGATTGTATCTTTGGACTCTTAGTTTCCTTTGGAAAGAAACTACACCACCTACAGTAGCTGGTCACTTTCCTCTGCAGTGTGATTAATATGTCAATGCAGCTGGTTCTGAAGCTTTCATTTTTTTTTCCTTTGAAGAGAGGAAGTGTGGAGGCTGTGGTGAACAAAATCGGATATTCCTTACTAGGGTTTCTTCATTCACTCTGTGCAACATTAATAAGATTTCCCTACTCATTATTTCAAGTCATATGAATATATTAAACAAGTACTGTATATATTCATTTCAAATTCCTTGTTACCCATTAGAACTTTCATTAATTTCAGTTCCTTGAAATTGCATTTAATAGCCTTGGTTATGCTAAATAAAACTTACTGTTTTACCTGAAAATAACTTTGTCATACACAAAAACATGAATGCCACAGTATGAATGTAGAGCCTAGAGTGATTTATCATGCCTATAGCATACAAGAAACAGCAGTGACCAGATACTACTCTATGTTAAATTAGCCCAATATAATCCATTCAGGAGTACATTTGGTGTCAGAATGTACAAAAACATTGAATAACTTTTCTAACTGAAACCCATTTACCTAGTGATTAAATCCTACATGACTGAGATACAGTATAGAAGCTTTCCAGTCTTTTAATGTGCAATCAAGTTTCTATGTAACATGCTGTAGCTTTCCCTGAAGTGATAAAGATACCTTGTATTATTTCAGCAATTAATCCTCCACAGAATCTGACGATTAATGGTTGGAATGATTACATCATTGTGAATTGGAGAAAAGAAAATCCGATCAATCCAGTTTGTTTTAAAAGTCATCTGCAACACAAAAGCATGGAAGATGATGACTGGCAGGTATGATAGCTTTGTACTACTCTTCATTATATGGTAGTAATGATAATAACAGTGTGCTATATGAAAAAGACAGATAGCTTGGCACACACATGGCTTGTAGAGACCCAAGCTTGCAAATACGAATTTTGCATCTGTATTTAAAAATGTTTAAATAATTAATTAAATTATCTTTGCCAATTAAAATGATCTGCAGGATGAGATTGTTCTATGGTGTTTTCTTTTAATGGAATTTGGAAACCAACTACTTTAGAGAAATCAGAGCGTACACGAAGGAAAGTGTTTTTGTGGTTTTCCACCTACGAATAATTGAACCATTAGTGTTGGGAGTGTTAATAAAGTTTATAAGTGAACCATCCTTAACACTAGAAGCCCTGCAGCAGTCATTTTGGTGGTTTTTGGTTTTAAAATGTAATTTTCTCCAGTTGTGTAACACTGCACGTTCATGTACCTTTTTGTCTGTATGTATTAAATATTCTCAAAAACATGAAACGCGGGAGTGCAGAAATAAAGGAGATATATTACATTATACCTAAAAGCCCGGAAGCAGACAGATTGACAGCCACACAGAAAACAATTGTATTTTGATTATACAGAACGGTATCCTACTTTATTATTTTTATTTAGCAGTGGGCAATGTGTTTAGCTGTAATTAGATTTGTCCCTACTCTCTGCCTGAGTGAATGCCTTTTTAGGTGTGCTGTTTTGGTCAGTCAATTAGCATCGGGACTAGTGAAAATAAATACCCGAGACCGTGGTGTTGATGTTTTGGATCAGATGACTCCCAACGATGGCCTGTTCAGGTGTTTTACAATGTGTTGGACCTAGCAGCCATCAACTCCTGGGTACTTTACAAAGAATGCATGAAGAAGAATTTACCAAGGTGAGAATATATTTTACAGTTAGCACAGGAACTTCGCCAGAAGCATTTCGAACAGAGGGAAACTGCCAAGCGTGTACCCACAGCTGAAACTGTCAACTCCGCTGAGAGCCGCAAAAGAGACGTCAATGCCAGGTTGGCAAGTGCAATAAAAATAAAACTTCAGACAGCTGTGCCCTGTGCAGAAAGGCGGCGTGGAGAAGCGCATTATCTGTGTTGATTGTGAACAGCTTTTGACTCAAGGTAAAGGAATACACTTTTGTCGAAAAAAACGAAAAAAAGAAAAATAAATTAGACTTTTTTTTATAACTTTTGTGCTGTGCACTTCTGTAAAGTGTTTTTTTTCTAAGTTTATTTATCTACTTTTGCACATCTGATAATAAACCGATTGCTGTTAAAATGTATTGCTATCGTTTCAGTTTTATAAATATGTATGTTGTAAACCAATGTCTGTTCAGATGTTTATTTATTTACATTTTCTTGTTTTGATTTGTAAAATAAATGTTCATATATATATATATATATATATATATATATATATATATATATATATATATACAGTCACCTCCAAAATTATTGGCACCCGTGATAAAGATGAGCAAAAAAGACTGTAAAATAAATACCAGTACTGAGCTATATTGTAATTTTACAACATGTGGAATATATTTGACTTTATTAATGATTCAGTACTTTGTGCACCCTCCTCTTGTAAGGAAAACGGCACTGAGTCTTTTTCTATAATGTTTAATGAGATTGGAGAACACATTGGGAGGGATCTTAGACCATTCCTCCATACAGAATCTTTTCAGATCCTTGATATCCTTCGGTCTGCGCTTATGGACTGCCCTCTTCAATTGAAACCACAGGTTTTCAATGGGGTTCAAGTCCGGAGACTGAGTTGGCCATTGCAAAATGTTGATTTTGTGGTTGTGACAGGCTAGCTGCAGGGATGACGTCAGGCCAGAAAGAATCACACAGACAGACAGTACTGGGGTTGAAACTGTCTTGCTGGAAGATCCACTTGCGGCCAAGTTTCAGCCTCCTGGCAGAGGCAACAAGGTTTTTGGCTAAAATGCCCTGGTACTGGGTAGAGTTCATGATGTCTTTGACCTTAACAAGGGCCCCAGGACCAGTGGAAGCAAAACAGCCCCATAACATCAAAGATCCACCACCATATTTTACAGTAGGTATGAGGTTCTTTTCTGCACACACATCCTTTCAACGCCAAACCCACCGCTGGTGTGCGTGGCCAAAGAGCTCTATTTTCGTCTCATCTCACCATAGCGGTTCCAATCGAAGTGCCAATGCCGTTTAGCAAACTCCAGGCGCTTACGTTTGTTGGTTGCTCTCAATAAAGGCTTTTTTTTCTGGCAACCCTTCCAAATAGCCTATTGCCATGGAGGTGGTGTCTAATTGTAGACTTGGTGACCCCAAGATGCAACCAAGTTCTGTAATTCTCCAACTATGGCCCTTGGATTTCCCTTTGCCTCCCTAACCATCTGCCTCACTATGCGTGGGGGCAAGATACACTTACGTCCTCTACCAGGCAAGTTTACCACTGTTCCTGTGGTTTTGAACTTCTTAATTATTGCCCTAATAGTGGTAAGTGGTATATTTAGTTTTTTAGCTATTGTTTTGTACCCACTGCCTGATTTATGAAGGTCAACAACCATTTGTCTCTTCATTTGTGAGTTCTTTGCCTTTCCCCATGGTGATGGATGACAAATGGATTTCATATGGTGTTACCTCATTTTTATACCCCAGTGAAACAGGAAGCCATGGAAGGCCACAATACAGTTCCTTAAGACTGAGATGAACTTAAAGAAGTGGCATGTTAATGCAGATTTAATTTTGTTTGATTTTATTCATAAGAATCTTTAGGGGTGCCAATAATTCTGACACCTATATTTTTGAGAACAAATTTTATCACTTGTTAATAAAAAAACTTTCTCTGAGCAATTGTATTAGAATAAAAGAATATGGTTTTCCCATATGTTTGAGCATAAAATATAGCTCATTACCTGTGTTTATTTTATACAGCCTTTTTTGCTCAGCTTTATCAAGGGTGCCAATAATTTATATATAATGTGTTTCGGTTGTTCAGATGTTTGTGACGTACTCAATAAAAAAAACGAATTACATCCGACTGTTTCTCCTTTCGTTGTACTATTTACAGTGTTTTGAATACAGCCGTCAGAAAGTCTGCTGCGGGGCTTCTAGGTATGAGTATATCTCCGGTCCTTCTAGTGTTAAGAGGTTTGTAATTTGTGAATACAATTACTGTCACCTGCAATACAGTACAGTACTGTATATACTGTAGTAAAGATTCCGCAGAGTGTAACACGTAGGCTCTGACAATACCCCAGGTTACAAGGTAAAATCACCAGGAACTATTTTATAGTGCACAGTGAACCATGCTGGCCAGGCATGCCATGAACTGAAAGCAGACATCTACAGGGCTGGCCTTTGTGCTCCAGTGGCCAGGAGCTTGGTGATATCTGTTGTAGAGATATTTGGTATAAGGAGTCAATTGGCTTTGTTGTGGAATGATATGACACCAAACTTCTGTTCTCTTAAGCTTATGAAGGGATTGCTATAGAGCAGTGGGTGAGGGGGGCGTAGTTGGACAATCTAAATTGGGGAGAAAAACGGTTAAAATAATTGAACACACTAAAAAAAGAAGAAAAAAAGACCACACTGATCTTGTGAAGGAAATAGCTCTGTTAGAGGTGCTGAGAGTAATTAAAAAATGATGTATGTATGCTTAGTGCAGTGAAGAAAAATGTCTGCCTTTCCTTTTTGAGAACTACAGCTCTCTCTCTCTCTCTCTCTCTCTGTGTATGTATGTGTATATTGTGAGGAAGCAGGTGGAGTGAGACAGCAGGGAGGGGGTTAAAACCTCCCTGCAAGAGAGAAAACATGTGAGAATGCACTTGTTGTGTAATTGTTTTATTAGTAATGATTATCTGCACCTGGGCGTGATTGGAAATTAGACCCAGGTGCGGGCAGTTAAAAGGGGAGCAGTCAGTCTGCTCAGGGCTGCTGAGGAGAGGGAGGCAGAGAAGGTGCTCTGCTTCCAAGCAGTCGGATGAGAAGGTACGGTGTAAACCTGCGTGGTTTAATTAAGTTTGGGGCAGGGAAACGGCTTAGCCGTCCTGCGTTAGTTAGGTTCCTGCGTGTGTAGTTAGTGCTCGATAAGAGCTAGGTGTTTATTTGGTTTTGTGTGTTTTGATTTTGTGTTTATTAAAATTAGCGCAACCGCGCTGTGAAAATCCATTTCTGTGTGCTGGGTCAATTTTTAAAGGGGCAACGAACCCGAGTGGGTGAGATCTTTTACATATGGTACCAGAAGTGTGGGTGCCCCTACGACCCAGTAAAAGGAAAAATGGATTTTAAGGAACTGATCGAGGAAATTAAGAGAAACACCGCTGCTCAAGTGGAGCAGACCAAGAAGTGGAGAGTGGAGCTAGGGCTGCTGGAGCCGGAGCCTACAGAGCTGGACCTGCTGCTCCAGAAATGGGAGGTAGAGCAGCTGTTCCGAGAGCCCAGAGGGGAGGAGCCGCCGCTTCCGGAGCCCAGAGGGGAGGAGCCGGAGCCCGGGGAGGAGGTGGAAAGCATACCTCCACCACAGCCCCGACCACCACCCCTACAGTCCAGTTCGGCGCCGCTGCGTCCAGTCCCTCACCCCTTGCTCCGGGACACCCTGCCGGTCTTCCTGGACCTCCCTGTGCTGGACCTGGAGCCCAGGGGTCTGCAGCACTGGCCACAGCTCTGCCCCTGGTTACCTGCTCCGCTCTTCCCGAGCACCCAGACGTCGCTGGGCTGCTGCCAGACGTCGCTGTCGCTCCCCCTGTTCGCTGCTTCGCTCCCCCTGGGTGGTCGGGCATCACTGCGCCAGTCCCCAGGGGAAGACCTGTGTCCACTGCGGCATCCTCCAGTGCCCCGGCCTACGCGTCGGTCGGCCCTGTTAGCCCGGTGGGGTCCCGTGTCGCCGGTTTGCGGTCCCTTCCTGGCAGCGCCGAAAGGACCGACCCATCCTCAAGCCCGCCCGTGGAAGAGGGCGGCAATGGATATTGCTGGACTTGAGGCTGGGTGGTTGTGTTTTAGGGGAGGAGGTGGCCGTCTCGTGGCCTGTGTCTTGAAAAGACAAGGGGGGGGATGTGTGAGGAAGCAGGTGGAGTGAGACAGCAGGGAGGGGGTTAAAACCTCCCTGCAAGAGAGAAAACATGTGAGAATGCACTTGTTGTGTAATTGTTTTATTAGTAATGATTATCTGCACCTGGGCGTGATTGGAAATTAGACCCAGGTGCGGGCAGTTAAAAGGGGAGCAGTCAGTCTGCTCAGGGCTGCTGAGGAGAGGGAGGCAGAGAAGGTGCTCTGCTTCCGTGCAGTCAGAGTGCAAGTGCTGGGTTAACCGGTGTGGTTTTGGGTTTATGTTAGCAGGTAAACGGCTCAGCCGTCCTGCAAGTTAGTGAGGGAAAAAACCTTGTGTAGTAAGTGCTCCAAGAGGAGCTAGGTGTTTATTTTGTGTGTGTTTGTTTTATTTTTGTGTTCATTAAAATATAGCGCGTCAGCGCTTCAAAACGCCATTTCTGAGTCCTGGGTCGTATTCTTAAAGGGGCAACGAACCCGAGTGGGTGAGATCTTTTACAATATATATATATATATATATATATATATATATATATATATATATATATACACACACACATACACACACACAGTGGTTTGAAGAAGTATTCACCCCCCTGCAAAGTTTTCACATTTTGTTGGCACCTGAGCATACTCCACGACGCTTTCAAATTAGACTTTACATGTAAAATCTACACAAACTATTCCACATTGATAAAGTTAAAAAATGCATATAGAATAAATAAGATTTACAGAAAAAAACCAGATTAATCTCAGTTGCATAAGTATTCAGTCCCTTTGCAACTGCAGCCCTAGATCAGCTCTGGTGCAAATTATTTGTTTGAAAGGTCACAAAATTAGTGAAATGGTTTCAGCCTGTGTGTACTCAAAGTGGTTTAACTTGTAGATCATTTCACTTGGGTATATAAAGACTTTCAAGCTGCAACTCAGATAGTGATCCAACAAAGCAACCATGAAGACCAAGAAGCTTTCGAAACAAGTCAGGGATAAAGTGCTAGAAAGGCACAGAGTAGGAGAAGGGTACAAGAAAATTTCAAAGACGCTGATTATCCCTCTCAGTACAGTGAAGTCCATCATTAAGATGCAAGATGCATCATACCACCCAGACACTACCCAGATCAGGTCGCCCTCCCAAACTGAGCAGCCGGGTAAGCAGGAAACTGGTTCGGGATGTCACTCTGAAGCCAACAATGACCTTGAGAGATCTGCAAACCTCTGTGTCTGAGATGGGAGTCAGTGTTCACATATCAACAATAAGCTAGTCCCTACACAAAGCTTGCCTGTATGGACGGGTGGCAAGAAAGAAGCCATTACTCAAAAAGCCACATCTTAAAGCATGTATATGATACTGCAGACATGTGGAAAAATGTTTTGTGGTCAGACGAGACAAAAATTGAACTTTTCGGTCTAAATTCCAAGCGTTATGTCTGGCGCAAGCCCAACACTGCACATCACCCAGTCAACACCATCCCAACTGTCAAGCATGGTGGTGGCAGCATCATGTTATGGGGATGCTTCTCTTCAGCAGGGACTGGGAAGCTTGTCAGGATAGAGGGGAGAATGGATGGTGCAAAGTACAGGCGAATCCTTGAGGAAAACCTATTTGAGTCAGCCAAGACTCTGAAACTGGGGAGGAAATTCACATTTCAGCAGGACAATGACCCGAAGCTCAAAGCCAAAGCCACACTGGAGTGGTTAAACAAGAAGAGAATTAATGTTCTTGAGCGGCCCACTCCAGTGGTCCTGACTTGAAATCAATCAAAAAAATTATGGCGAGACTTGAAGATTGCAGTTCATCGACGATCCCCAACAAACTTATCAGAACTGGAGCAATTTTCCTGTGAAGAATGGGCAAAAATGTCACCATCCTACTGTGCAAATCTAGTAGAGACCTATCCAAAAAGACTCATAGCAGTAATTGCTGCAAAAAGTACTTGGTAGAAGCACCGACTTAAGGGGCTGAATACTTATGCAACCAGTAAATTTCATTTTGTACATTTTCTTTGCAAGTTTTAACCTCCTAATCATATAACAGTGTTCAGTTTAACCATAAAGCTTTGAATAAAAAAAGTTTGTTTGAAAAACTGTGCATAAATTATTTGTAATTCAACATAACGTGACATTATTGCAAACCACTGTGTTATTATATATATAATGTCACAAGATTGCACCACTCACTCGGTTCGTTGCCCCTTTAAAACACCGACCCAGGACACAGAAATGGATTTTTAAAGCGCGGTTGCGCAATTTTTAATAAACAATCCAAAAAAAACAAAAATACACAAAACAAACAGCTAGCTCTTCTTTGAGCAATAACTAAAACACAAAGCAGGAACCTAAACTAAAGACAGGACAGCTAAGTTGTTTACCTGTTGCACAAAACAAAACACACATCAAAAGGCTCTACCCTACCTTTTCCTTTTTTATTACGACTGTACTCTACACTCTTCAGCAGCCAGCAGACTGACTGCTCTCCTTATAAACCCTGCACCTGGCTCTAATTTACAAATCATAGCCAGGTGCAGGTGATAATTAACAATCAAATCCCCCCCCCATGTCTTTTCAAGACATCGGCCATTCAACGGCCACCTCCCTCCACCCTTAAAAGACCACCCACCCTCAAGTCCATAAATGTCAATTTTCGCCCTCTTCCACGGGCGGGCTTGAGGGTGGGTTGTCCAGGGCGACCACAGCGCAGACCGGTGACTGGGAGCCAGGACTGACAGGCAGAGGCATGCGCCTGTGGACCTGCGCAGCGACCTCTGGAATTCCAGGCGGAGCGCAGCACTAGGCAAGAGGAGCAGAGCAAACAGCAGGGGGAACGCTAGTGACCTCTGCCCCTTGCGTAGCGATGTCTGCCTCTTGCGCAGCGACGTCTGGGATTCCAGGGGGAGTCGAGCAAGGGACCAGGCAAGCGACTGTGCCTGGCTGTACTGCGACCTGGGAGCCAGGTCCAGTGCAGGGAGGTCTGGGCATTCCGGCCAGGTGTCCACGATGACGGGACCAGGAACCTCCCTCGGCAATGCCGGACTCACTTGCACGGTTGGTGGTTCTGGAAGCGGCGGCTCCACCCCCTCTGGCTCTCGGGACGGCAGCTCCACCCCCTCTGGCCCTCGGGACGGCTGCTCCACCCACTCTGGCTCTCGGGGCGGCAGCTCCCACTTTTGCAGCAGCTGCTCCAGTTCGGTTGGCTCCCGCTCCTGAATTATCAACGGGGCCAACCCCAGCTCCTGTCTCTGCCGCACCATCTTCTTTGTCTGCTCTTTTTGAGCAGCAGTGTTTTTATTGAGCCTCTCAATTAATTCTTTAAAATCCTTTTTTTTTGGGGGGGGGGGCGGCGGGGGTCTCTAGGGGCGCCCACACTCGCTACCACCATATGTCACAAGATTGCACCACTCACTCTGTTCGTTGCCCCTTTAAAACACAGACCCAGGACACAGAAATGGATTTTTAAAGCGCGGTTGCGCAATTTTTAATAAACAATCCAAAAAAAACAAAAATACACAAAACAAACACCAAGCTCTTTGAGCAATAACTAAAACACAAAGCAGGAACCTAAACTAAAGACAGGACAGCTAAGCTGTTTACTTGTTGCACAAAACAAAAACACACATCAAAAGGCTCTACACTACCTTTTCCTTTTTTATTACGACTGTACTCACACACCAACACAGTCGGGCTTCTACACTCTTCAGCAGACAGACTGCTCTCCTTATAAACCCTTCACCTGGCAAACCCAAAATGTGCCTACGCACATGTTTTTCTGCAGGGAGGATTTAACCCCCTCCCTGCTGTCTTACAATATATATATATATATATATATATATATATATATATATATATATATATAATGTGGGGCTCTGCCTGTAAATTAATAATATTGTTTTGTGGGATGGGGTTAATTTCTTATCCCTGTCAAAATACATGTGAGAATGTGGCTGGAGCTAATTGAATAATTGATAATTATATAAAAAAAATGGTATAAATAATGGTATAAAAAAGGGGAAACTCCTTTGTTTGGGGGAGGAGTTGGTGAGTTAACAGTTTGTTACTGTGGGGCTGTATTTTTTGTGTGATAAAGTTCAGTGAAGGCTCTGCCCAGCCTGAACAGTTTTGTTTTTTGTTTAAACTTTTGTTTTGGCCCTTGAGTCGGTTATTTTGTTCCTGTTTATTGTGAAAGCTGTGTTTTTGTTTAACTGTTTTATTTTTGCTCTGTGAGCAGTGTTTTGTTCAACTTTTTTTATTTTTGTTTATTAAACTGCACAGCAGCACTTAAACTACAACTTCCTTGCCTCTGAGTCTTTTTGTCTGCCGGTACCACCAATTTGTATAGTATGTACTCAAAATGAAAACAAGTTCAATACTTTTTGCAATCTCAGACACTGAAATAGCGTTAGGAAAAACAGACAGGTGGAAAGGATATATGTGTTGGTTAAAAAACAATTGAAAAGACTACAACCACAAGAAGAAAATGGGAAGACATACTGCTCAGAGTAAGCTACTGATCAAAATATATCAGTCGTCAGTACGATTCATAATGACTACTGTGTCAGTCCCCTCGTTTAATGTTCTGAAGTGCGTATTTGTACATTTATTTTCAAAACAGAATATAACTGGAAACAACATGTACTCTGTCACAATACGAAAATCAGACAACGAAATGTGCCATTTCTTCCGTGTAAGAATGAAATGGAATGATGTTTGTGATAGTGGCAGCGATTGGAGTAAGTGGAGTCCCTTGGTCATTTGGAGAAATGGTTCTGTATTAGGTAAGATTTATTTCATTATTCAATACATTCCCAATATTCCATTATATAAATTAAAGTAATTGTTGCAAACAGAATAGTTTGACATTTCCCCACCATGCACATCTATTTATTTTATAGGTCTCAAATATGCTTTTTTGAATCGAACACATGTTATAACAAATGTATTTTCATTTCAAAACATTATTATTTGGTATTACACTAGGTTAAAGAAAACTCTGTTCAGAAGCCATGCTTTTTTACTGTCTTGTACTTTCTGAGTAATTTCACCTGGAGAGTGAAATTATCCCCACCCCTTAATTAGTTTCACTCCTGTCAATAACCAATTACACTGTAGTTGGGAGCCATAGTTAAGAATTCCACCTTATAACGAGAATACTAGTGTTAGTGTAATGGCATTATGGGGCAAATGGGAGCCATGAGCGTACCGCCTTATAACCTGTTCCGCAGTATAAAGGGCCGTCTTATAAAGGGGAGCACTGTAGCTGCTTCCCCTATTGACTGATATGCTTTCGGCCAGTAACATGCTTTTACCCAGAAGACACTGATGTGAAATGACCTAGGGAGTATAAGTGTAAACAGATAATCCAAGAATAAGAAATATAAACTGTAGTACCAGATGTCATGTTTTAAAATTAATGTACATGTGAGCTATAGCATTTGCTTCTTTTAAAACTCCACATTTGAGATGTATGTAACTAATGGAAGTGCAAAATTTATGAAATTCTTTTGTAAATTGCAATTAATTTAATGCAGGTGCTTTAAGTAGTGATATTATTTATCTTTACAGTATATTAACATACTTGCGTTTTACTGTTGTTATATGGCTGAGATGTAGCCAAACACAGTCAATCCCTTGTAATATTACATAGAGTCTGCTCTGGAATGGTAACTTGACTTTATCAGGAGTTTACCAATAATCTGGAAAAATAGGCATTACAAATACTGTTGACACTTTGCTATGTAAAACTGTATGGCAAGCCAAATTATCATTTAGATATCTCAAATTCATTTAGAGATATCTCTAAATCATTTATAGATATCTCAAAATAACATCCTGTTCATTTAGAGCTATCTCTAAATCATTTGAAGATATCTTGAAATGAACAAGAAGCCATTTCAAGATATCTCTAAATGACTTCCTGTGAAAATGCTATATGTTTTGAATGGACTTCCGTTCCATTTAAAGATATCTCCAAATGAACAAGAAGTTATTTAGAGATATCTCTAAATCAGGGGTCTCAAATCCTGGTCCTGGTGGGCCAGTGTCCCGTCTGGTTTTTGTTCCAACTGTACCCTAAATTACTTAATTGAACCAATTAAGTGCTTATTAGACTATTAATTGGTCCAATTAAGTAATTTAGGGTACAGTTGGAACAAAAACCAGACGGGACACCGGCCCTTCAGGACTAGGATTGGAGACCCTGCTCTAAATGATTTAGAGATCTCTAAATGAACAGGACATTATTTCAACATATCTTCAAATTATTTAGAGATATCTTTAAATGAACGGGAAGTTATTTAGAGATATCTTGAAATGGCTTCCTGTTCATTTGAAGATATCTTCAAATGATTTAGCGATATCTTTAAAATACTAATTTTAAGATACTTCTAAATGACAGTTTGGCATACCATGCTAGCAAATCCATATAGTTTCAATATTATTTAATGATGTCTGTAAATCAATTTGAGATATCTTTATTTAATTTATAGATATATCTAATTGATTTACAGATATCTTAAAATAATTCAATAATTGTAATTTTGAAATGATTTAGAGATAAATATTTAAAGATATCTTAAAATGAAATTTCAGCGCTCTAAATGATAATTTAGCTTGCCATAAAACTGCACATACATGCTATGCAATAAGCACCGCTGTGGTTACAACGCTGTTGATTAATATTGTTTATTATCATTCAGTACAGTCAACTATACTGCATATATACAATGCAGTGCAGTGTTATATATGCTGTATTATACACCACCAGAACTTTATGGTTTTTGGGTGTTGCTGGTTAGTTTGCAAAATCCAGTGAAGGCTCTATTCAACCTTGACAGTTTTTGTGTGTTTTGTTTGAACTTTTTGTTTTGGCCCTTGTGTCTATTATTTTGTTATTTGTGTTTGTTATTAAAAGAGCACAACAGCGCTAAACTGCAGCTCCAAGCCTGAGTCTCAATACTGTCGCTACCCTGCTACACCGTGATTTTGATGAAAAAACACGGCACAAAATGAGAGCAAACTGCCTTTGCCCTCCAATGTGATTTTGGTTACATACTTTGCCCCGTCCTTTTCCATCTGCGTTAGTGCCAGTGGTGGGTGTAACTTTCGGGTGTGACATAATTTGCATGTTAGCTTTGAGCGATTTTGATAATGGCGCAGATGGGGGCAACTGCATCTGAAACTAATCAGGTAAGGGGAGGTCAATCCCATTACAAAACAGGGAACAGCAAGTGGGGAAGGAGCAAGGGAGCAAATGAGAGAGAACAATTTTCGGTGCTATATTTAATATATTTTAATTATTTTTATTACACAAGAGTAGCTGTTATTTACTTCATGATAATATTGGACTCAGCTTTCACCAAGATAAAATGAGATAGTAGTTGTGGGCACCAACCAAGACGTATATTCACTGTAATATACAGTGCCGTGAAAAAGTATTTGTCCACTGTCTGATTTTCTGCATTTTTGCACATTTTCACATTGTATTTGGTCAGATTTTTTTGTGGGTTGTAGTAGTATATAGAGGGAGTCTGAGAGAAAAAATGACACCAAAGTTTGGTGCTTCTTTCATGCGATCTTCAGGTGTGAAAAAGTTATTGCCCCCCCTAGTTAACTCAACCCAATTAAAGGGATAATTAGGGTCAGCTGTTTGAGTACTTTGGTTAACAACCAGGCCTGATTTGGGCCAGCCCTGCCCAATATAAATCTGACTCTTTGGCCCTTACCATCAGAGTGAAGTTGTCAGCACACAGGTTCTAGAGGCACATCATGCCATGAACAAAAGAAATTCCTGAAGACCTCCGGAAAAAAAGCTGTTGATGACTATCAGTCTGGAAAGGGTTACAAAGCCATTTCTAAGGCTCTGGGGCTCCACGAACCACAGTCAGAGCCATATTGTCCAAATGGAGAAAGTTTGGGACAGTAGTGAATCTTCCCAGGAGTGGCCAAAATCTCTCCAAGAACAAGGTGTAAAATCGTGCAGGAAGTCACAAAGAACTCTAGAACAACATCCAGGGATCTGCAGGCCTCTCTCGACTCGGCTCAGGTCAGTGTTCATGACTCCACCATCAGAAAGACACTGGGCAAAAATAGGATTCATGGCCGAGTAGCAAGGCGGAAACCATTGCTCACTAAGAAGAACATGAATGCTCGTCTCAAGTTTGCCAAAAAGCACCTGGATGATCCTCAAGAGTTCTGGAACAATGTTCTATGGACAGATGAGTCAAATGTGAAACTTTTTGGCTGACATGGGCCCCATTATGTATGGTGAAAACCAAACACTGCATTCCACAGTAAGAACCTCATACCAACGGTCAAGCATGGTGGTGGTAGTGTCATGGTTTGGGGATGCTTTGCTGCATCAGGACCTGGACGCCTTGCCATCATTGAAGGAACCATGAATTCTGCTCTGTATCGGAGAATTCTACAGGAGAATGTCAGGCCATCCGTACATGTGCTGAAGCTGAAGCGCAGCTGGGTCATGCAGCAAGACAATGATCCGAAACACACAAGCAAGTCTACATCAGAATCGTTGAGGAACAAGAAATTTAAAGTTTTGGAATGGCCTAGTCAAAGTCCAGACCTAAACCCCATTGAGATGTTGTGGCAGGACCTGAAACGAGCAGTTCATGCTCGAAAACCCACAAATGTCACTGAGTTGAAGCAGTTCTGCATGAAGGAATGGGCCAAAATTCCTCCACGACGCTGTGAGAGATTAATCAATAACTACAGGAAGCGTTTAGTTGCAGTTATTGCTGCTAAAGGTGGCGTAACGAGTTATTGAGTCTAAGGGGGCAATTACTTTTTCACACGGGGGCATTGGGTGTTGCAGATCTTTCTTTAATAAATAAATGAAATATGTATCAATTATTGTGTTATTTGTTCACGCAGGGCCCCTTTTATCTAATATTAGGTTTTGGTTGAAGATCTGATAACATTCAGTGTCAAAAATATGCAAAAATGCAGAAAATCAGACAGGGGGCAAATACTTTTTCACGGCACTGTATAAGTCTTCAGCGCTTTTCCTCCAGGCCTGGGTGTTGATGGCTGAAGTGTAATGCTGACTCTAGGGATCAACCGATTGCAGCCTCCATAGCACATCAGCACACACAAAGGCAGTGATGATGGCTCCAGGGACCAAACAAAGTGTGGCCTCCCTAGCACCTCAGTATGGCAACCGTCTGGAATGGGCTAGGTGGGACACTTTGTAGGGGTCGTCAGGTGGACAGTGTTTCGTCGACTAACCCACAACACCTTTGAAAGGCTTGACAGCCAGGAACACTCCCCTTCACCACCCACCCAACCCTGCCCAGTTTACTTGCCTCAGCCATTCATTCCTTTTCATTGATGTTAACTTCCACCATCATCTCTGTTTTAATTTCCCCAATCGGCCTCTTTCCTCCTCAACCAGAGCCAGTTGCTACTACTGTAAAACTTCAAATAATCGCTGGTCTCCAATACTCGACGGGTCCCTAGTAAGCACCGGGGCTGCTGGGAAATATGGCAAATAGATGCCGGGTCTCTTTTAAACGCCAGGTTATGAATAATGATATAATGCGCGTCATACTGAATGTTCCAGCCAATACACACACAGCTGTACAGCAAGCTTACCAGTTTGTTTCTCAACAGCGATGAAGAGATCCTGAGGCTCAGGATGAATGATAAGAAAACTGAATTTAATTTATTTTAAGGTACACGTAATGCATACCTTTTTTTAATGACGTTATTCATTTTAAAACCAGTTGTGAAGCTTTTTTGAGCGTGCTGAAAATAAGCCAAATACAAAGTTGTTTTCTGATATTAACAGGATTGATAGTGTATTTATTTGTACATGTTTTTTTTTTGTATTAACAGTATTGCGTGCATTTGAGTCTTGCAATGAATATTTATATTTTGCTCCTTTTCCAGGGTTGTTATTTATCAATGTACACGTTATAAAAACAAATTAGTCACTTTTGCTTTGATTTTGTGCTAAAACTGGTACTTGTATTGATTTTATTGTTAATCTTTAAACAGTTTGAAGCATTTTTGAGTGTGTTGTGGGCCAACAGTATGAACTTATTTTTCGTATTAACACAGTATTTCATTCAGTTGTTTTGCAATAAAGATTCGTTGCTGGTTAATTTTTCATCGATTGTCCATGCTTACCAATGTACACGTTTTGAGGGTGAACAATAAGTATACTATGTGTTAATAAAGATTAGACTTATTGCTTTTATTAATTTTAAAACCATGTTTGTTTTTTTATTGTGCTGCAAGCCTACCTTAATACATGCTTGTGTTCAGATATTTACAGGGCTGTCTTTAGTGGATTTTATAGTTTATTATTACTATAAAATTAATACTAACTGTTATTACCCACTGACACAACCTTTTAGTGATGTTGCTGGAATGTTGTAATTTATTTATGTCGTTTCTATAAGGTTGTGTGCAGGCAGCTTTTTCATGATTGCATCTGAAGTATTTGCAGATGTTAGTGATCTTACATAATAAACGCTGAGTCTCAAATAGTCACCGGTCTCCAATAGGCGCTGGGGCTACTGGCAAATATTGTAAATAAACGCCGGGGTGTTTATTTAAAGTTTTAAGGTACTCTGCCTTCTCGGATAGAGCCGTTACTATACGCCGCAACTCCTGTCCACTGAATCCAGTATTTTTTTGAGAAGCTGGGTCATAGAGTGCGTGACAGATCTCCGAAAATCGTCCTCGAATGGATAAACACACACTCCACCCCTGCTGTTCCACTTCAGTGGCTAACTCACCATACTGGAGTTTCTTCCTCTCGTATGCCTCTTCCACGCAATCCTCACAAGGCACCATCAGCTCCACCAGGAGAACAAGGTGTGCAGAGAGTGACCACAGAACAATGTCAAGTTGAAGGGTAGTAGCAATCTCAGGTGGGAAAATAAGGGGTGGCCAACATCTGCCTGCATTCTCCAATCTCTGCCTCCAATTGTCCCAGGTGAATCTTAGATCTAAAAACCTTTCTTCTTGGTTGTGCTCCTCGATAGAGGAATGTAATTATCTATGTGCAGCTATTAATGATATATTAGCAGCGATCTGTTGATTTTGTTACATCATTCTAAGCAGCACTATAGTTGATCAAATGCACAGAGATCTGAGGAAATTAATAAAGTTGTGTATCTTTGTTTACTGCATACATCGTTATAAATGTGATAATCCAATACAAGGGTGGAGTCTTTCGATTTTAAAAATGTGGATATTTTTTGCATAGCCTATGATCGTTTTACAAAATGCCAGTTTTAAATTAAAATGTGTTTTAATTGGGTCCTGCATAAAGGCAGGGGAAACCCTGTAGTGAGGACTGATGTGGTGAAGGCTGCATACAGCTGTGAGCAGACCTGTCTGGTTGGAATCAGCAAAGGTACTGTAGAGACATGTATTGGATTGTGTATGACTGGGAAACAGCTTAGCCGTCAGGTAGTGTTAGGTTAGGATTACTCAGAAAGAAAGAAAAAAAAAAGTTTAGTTTAGCACTCCTGGTTGGAGTTAAGTTTTGGTTTTGTTTTGTTTGTTTATTTTATTGTGTGAATAAAAGTACACTCTGAAAAAGAAAAATTCCTGTGTTGGGTCAAATAACTCGAACAACGAACCTGAGAGCCAAAGGCTCGGTTAAACTGGATAAAGTAGCTCAAACAAAGAAAATGCTACACAACAGGTTTGAAATTGCACGTTGTTGAATTTGCCGAAATGCATTGCAGTGCTGATGAAACAGTACGTGACTGGAGACGAAACAAAGACAAACTTCAATATGGCTAAAAAAAACGAGCTGATAGAGCAGAAATGTGTTTATGGCCCGATGTAGAAAACATTGTTTGAATGGAGTACTTTGAATGACTTTAATACCATACAGTAACATACTGTAACTTGTTCTTCATGTCAGTGCAACGCAGTGGTACACTTGTAAAGTATGTGTATGGTTCTGATTAACAAAACAAAATTAATGTATTTTTACAGCTGGAAATGTAATGCAATTGTACTGCACCGTATGCAACACTAAGATGTTTTGTTTACTGGTTATTAGATGGTGTACTGTTTAGTTTATTATTTATTTTATTTTTGCTTTTTTAAATTGATGCAAGCAGCACTGTTAATACTTTTCTTTTAAATTTGAATTCATACAACAAATTAGTAAAAGCCAATGCAGCTGGAACTATTGTCTATAGTACTGGAACACACAAAGAAAAGGAATGGTGGTGAGGGAATAGCACAGCATGCAAACAGACAGGGAATACAGAACACAAACACAAATGCATGGATTGCTACATATCTATATTTGATGTATTTTGACAGTGCATTTAAGTTTACTTGAACCAAACTGAATAGTTTCTAGCAGTTTAACTAAAAACAAAAAACACTGTAAAATTACACCGTGTAACAATTTTTTTTATTTTTTTTTGGTTCCTGGGTAGTAAGTGTTATTTCCTAATTGCTTATGCCTCAAAAGTATAGAAAATGGCTATTATTCCCCACAAACTTTGCTTTTGTGACCAGCACAGTGATATTTTGAAATTTACCTATTTCCAATGAGAAAACGGGCGAATTTGTGTCTTTTTGTTCACATAAAGTCAGAAAAAAACAACATATGAATCCAAATTAGCATGTATTTATACTAAAGTAATACAAAAATGACTACAAAAGATTTAGAAGTGAGTAGTTTTTCGAGATTTACGATTATACTGTAAATCACTTTCACGAATCAGCCCCCAAATGTAGTCTCCCATCATGTTCTCGTTATACTGTCCTTCATTGACAGCTCATCCAGGAGCCTCAACGCCGTGCTGCTCCATAATGGTAACAAGTACCCGTCTCTTACCCTGGCTCACTCGGTGCACCTCAAAGAGGATTACAACAGCATCAAGACCTTGCTGGACGCCTTGAAGTATGATGAGTACGGCTGGGACCCCCGGAAGGTGCTGATGCCACCACTGCACATCAAATTGGGCCTTATGAAACAATTTGTCAGAGCTCTAGATAAGGAGTCGGCCAGCCTTCAAGTACCTTCAAGACTTCTTCCCTAAGCTGTCTGAGGCAAAGGTCAAAGCCGGTGTCTTTGTTGGACCACAGATAAAGAAGATCCTGGAGTGCAATGAATTCCCCAAGAAGCTCACTAGTAAGGAGAAAGCGGCTTGGAACTGCTTTGTCGCAGTGGTTCGGGGCTTCCTGGGCAATCACAAGGCCGAAAACTATGTGGAGCTGGTTGAGACTCTGGTGAAGAACTACGGCACAATGGGCTGTAGGATGTCCCTCAAAGTCCATATCCTTGATGCTCATCTTGATAAATTCAAGGAGAACATGGGAGCGTACTCGGAGGAGCAAGGCGAGCGCTTCCACCAGGATATACTAGACTTTGAACGCCGCTACCAAGGACAGTATAACGAGAACATGATGGGAGACTACATTTGGGGGCTGATTCGTGAAAGTGATTTACAGTATAATCGTAAATCTCGAAAAACTACTCACTTCTAAATCTTTTGTAGTCATTTTTGTATTACTTTAGTATAAATACATGTTAATTTGGATTCATATGTTGTTTTTTTCTGACTTTATGTGAACAAAAAGACACAAATTCGCCCGTTTTCTCATTGGAAATAGGTAAATTTCAAAATATCACTGTCCTGGTCACAAAATCAAAGTTTGTGGGGAATAATAGCCATTTTCTATACTTTTGAGTCATAAGCAATTAGGAAATAACACTTACTACCCAGGAACAAAAATTGTGTTACGTAATTATTATTATTATTATTATTTATTTCTTAGCAGACGCCCTTATCCAGGGCGACTTACAATCGTAAGCAAATACATTTCAAGTGTTACAATACAAGTAATACAATAAGAGCAAGAAATACAATAACTTTTGTTCAAGCAAAGTAGAAGTGTGACAAACCAAAATTCAATAATACAGCAGATAATAGTGATAGTTACATCAGGATATGATTAAATAGTGATAGTTACATCAGGATGTGATTAAATACAAAGTACTACAGGTTAAACACTTGGCAGATTACAGTATTCTGAAGTACAGGATTAAATGCAGTAAAATAGGGGGCAGATAAGAGCAAAATAAAGCACATTTACATGAAGGGTGATAGTGTCCCAGGATACAAACAGAGGAGTTCTACAGGTGCTGTTTGAAGAGGTGAGTCTTAAGGAGGCGCCGGAATGTGGTCAGGGACTGGGCAGTCCTGACATCTGTAGGAAGGTCATTCCACCACTGCGGAGCAAGGGTGGAGAAGGAGCGGGCTCTGGAGGCAGGGGAGCGTAGCGGAGGTAGAGCTAGTCTTCTAGTGCAGGCGGAGCGGAGAGGTCGAGTGGGGGTGTAGGGAGAGATGAGGGTCTGGAGGTAGCTGGGTGCAGTCTGGTTAAGGCTAGTACAGTCTGGTCAAGGCAAGGCTAGTACAAGAGTCTTGAACTGGATGCGAGCGGTGATCGGGAGCCAGTGGAGCGAGCGGACTAGTGGAGTAGCGTGGGCGAAGCGAGGCAGAGAGAACACCAGGCGGGCAGCAGAGTTCTGGATGAGCAGGAGCGGACGGGTGGCGGACGCAGGGAGGCCAGCCAGGAGGGAGTTGCAGTAGTCTAGGCGGGAGAGTACCAGGGCCTGGACCAGGAGCTGGGTAGCATAGTTGGTGAGGAAGGGTTGGATTCTTCGGATGTTGCTCAGGAAGAATCGGCAAGTGCGTGCCAGAGTGGAGATGTGCTGGGAATAAGAGAGGCAGGGGTCCAGGGTGACTCCAAGGTTCTTAGCGGAGGAAGAGGGAGAGAGTGTGGTAGATTCCAGAGGAACAGAGATAGAGAGATCAGAGGAGGGGGAGGAGGAGGGAAAGAAAAGGAGGTCAGATTTAGAGAGGTTGAGTTTGAGGTGATGCGAGTGCATCCAGGAGGAAATAGCAGACAGACAGGTAGAGATACAGGAGGAGATGGTGGAGTCAGAGGTGGGGAAGGAGAGGAAAATCTGAGCATCATCAGCATAGAAATGGTATGAGAAACCATAGGATGCGATGAGGGGGCCCAGGGAGCAGGTGTAGAGAGAACAGGAGAGGACCCAAGACTGACCCTTGGGGGACTCCAGTTAAGAGAGGGTGAGGTGTGGAGGTTGCTCCACGCCAGGTTACCTGGTAAGTGTGGTTGGAGAGGTAGGAGGAGAACCAGGCCAGAGCAGTGCCAGAGATCCCCAGGTCAGCAAGAGATGATAGTAGAATAGAGTGATCAACAGTGTCAAAGGCAGCAGAGAGGTCGAGGAGAATTAGGACAGAGGAGAGAGAGGCAGCTCGGGCACACTTAAGTGATTTGTTGACAGACAGGAGGGCGGTTTCAGTGGAGTGAGCAGAGCCGAAGCCAGATTGGAGAGGGTCAAGCAGAGAATGGTTGGACAGGAAAGCAGAGAGCTGGCGGTGTACAGTCCGCTCGAGGGTTTTGGAGAGGAAGGGTAGGAGGGAGACAGGACGGTAGCTCTGGAGGGAGGTGGGGTCGAGGGTAGGTTTTTTTAGGGGAGTGATAGAGTCTTTTTTGAAGGCAGAGGGAAAGATACCAGAAAGTAGAGAGGTGTTGAGGAGGGAGGAGATGAAGGGGAGTAGAGCAGGAGCAGCAGCTTGAAAGAGGTGAGTGGGGAGGGGGTCCAAGGCACACGTGGTGGGTTTGTGACCCTGGAGCAGGGAGGAGAGGTCAGAGTCTGAGAGGGGCAAGAAGGTGGAGAAGGAGGGCGAGTAAGTAGGGGATGTAGTGGGTGTAGGGGTTGGAGCAGGAGGGGGTGCGGGGGAGGGAGAGGTGTTAACGAGTTTGCGGATATCTGAGATTTTAGAAGAGAAGAAGGAGGCAAAGTCATCAGGGGAGATAGAGGAGGGAGGAGGAGGGGGTAGGGTTTAGGAGGGAGGAGAAGGTAGAGAATAGTTTATGTGGGTTGTTAGTGGAGGCTTGGATTATAGATTGGAAATAAGCACATTTAGCAGAGGAGAGAGTAGAGGAGAAGGAGGAGAGGAGAGTGCGGTAAAGGTCTAGGGCAGCAGGGAGTTTGGTTCTCTTCCATTTCTTTTCAGCAGATCGCAGTGTGATTCTTGCCGAGCGGAGCGCAGAGGAGGGCCAGGGATGGGGAGGGGAGGGGAGGGGACAGAGGGAGTAGAGGGAGGAGGTTAGTGAGGAGAAGAGGGTGGAGGTAGCAGAGTCTATGGAGAGTTGTGAAAAGGAGTCGATAGGAGGGAGGTGAGAGAGAGCAGTGGAGGCAAGGACAGAGGGGGAGAGAGAGCGGAGGTTACGGCGAGAGGTGATAGTGGGGGTAGGAGGAGCAGGGAGAGGGGGGAGAGACAGAGAAAAAGAGATGAAATAGTGATCAGAGAGGTCCAGGGGGGTGACAGAGAGGGTGGAGAGGCAGCAGGCCCTGGAGAAGGTGAGGTCCAGTTGATGGCCAGCTTTGTGGGTAGGAGGGGACGGAGAGAGACAGAAGTCGAAGGAGTAAAGGAGAGGGAGGAATCCAGCAGTGTGGCTGGGGTTGGAGAGATGGATGTTGAAGTCACCCAACAGGACAGTCGGGGAAGACAGAGAGGGGAGGGAGGAGAGTAGATAGTCGAGTTCATCCAGAAAGTGAGTGAGAGGCCCAGGGGGGCGGTACAGAACAATGAGCAGGAGTTGACAGGGAGAGGTTAGTTGGACTGCATGAAATTCAAAGGTATTGACAGAGAGTGAGGTGAGATCGGAGGGGACAGAAAAGAGTAAGGAGGGAGAGAGGAGAAGACCCGTCCCACCTCCCCGTCCAGTGAGACGCGGGGTATGGGACAGGACGTAGAGAGAGGACAGGGCAGCAGGAGTAACAGTGTTATCAGGGGACAGCCAGGTTTCAGTGAGAGCAAGGAAATCGAGCGAGAGGTGGGAGGCAAAGGCAGATATGAAATCAGCTTTGTTAGCAGAAGAGTGACAGTTCCAGAGTGCACCAGAGAGTGTGCGGGAGGGGGGGAGAGGCAGAGAAATGAGGTTAGAGGGGTTGGAGGAGCAGCAGCGGAGGGAGGGCAGAGGACGAGGACGGGGGACAGAACAGGGATGTGAGAGGCAGTCATAGCAGGACAGGCAGGACAAAAGGCACAGTAGGAGCAGTGGGGTGGAGGGTACAGACCTGACTAGTAGATAGCTTCTTCTAGAGCCCCGTTAGGTTCGGATCTAGTCGAACAGCGTCTCAGCGCAGGCCTCCCCTCGCTGGACTCCCACAGCTAGACTCCCGGCTCTTTTGTTGAGGCTCTTCTGTTTGCTGGCGCTTCGTGCTGGCGCCGAAATAAGCTATCTTGCTTCAGACGCTGGTTACCTGTAGACTCCCACGGCTAGACCCCCGGTTTTTCTGTTGAGGCTCTTCTGTTTGCTGGCGCTTCGTGCTGGCGCCGAAATAAGCTGCTTGATTAAGTGTTACACCTGCTTGGCAAAAGAACCAACTAAACTGTGTGGAAACCAATCAAATAGCAAAATCAACTGCTAATCAATTTAGCCATTCACCTGGTACTACTCACACACTAACTCAGCCAATTCAAACACCACCTTACAATGTCACCAAATGTAGTTAGTTAAAATTACTAGAAGCAGGAACTTATCTATCTGCCTCTGTCCCTGGTTACCTGTAATGGAATAAAATGTTGTAAACAAGGTTTATTTCAAAACTAAACCTTTGTATCTTTATTTATTTATTGGTGTTGAGCATGTAGGGGGAGAAAATCTATTGTAAAAAAGCTATTTTAACACAAAACTGTGTTTTCCTAAACTTGAAGTCTCAAAAAGGTGAAGCGACCTATAAAACGATTTTTACGGTCGTTTGAAACGCAGTTTCCCCCGTCTGTGCTGTTATCAAAATCACTCAAAGCTAACAAGCAAATACATCGAGGCCACACCCCAAAAGTTATGCCAACCACTGGCACTAACACATACTAAAAAGGACGGGGCATCACTCTCTTTTCATTGGTCAGCACTAATGGAATTGTACCAGTGCCCAGCTCAAACTCCCTTCAAAATCACAACATGAAGGGGATGGAGTAATCCAGTGCAAACGTAAAGCACTTTGCCCTTACATTTGCACTTTACCGTGATTCCTCAAAATTGGACCCTTAAAGTTGTATTTTATATAAAGTACAGTAATTGTGTATAGTTAAGAGATAATTTGCTTTTACGTGCAGCGAATGTAAAAGCAAATTTTTAACTACACCGCAGTTTGATTAACTACAGTGGTGATGTCAAGGGGTTTCTAACAAGATAACAGTACTCTGCATTTTCTTTCTTTCTATTTAACTGTTGTGATCTTTCTCACCAGACTCCTGCCATGATAACCCAACAAAGAACGAGAGCATATTTTCCAGCACTAACGCACCATTTCTAATTATTGTGTTAATGGCTGCTATTGCTATGCTGTTGTATTGTACATACAAAACCAAACGGTAGGTTACACTTGCTACAGATGCTTCTATTAAATTTTTTTTTTTTTCATTTGATAACATAGGCGGACTACACATACTGGTCACATTTTGGTTTAAAGCTGTTATAAAGAGTCAATGTGTTTATTAGGGGTGTGCAAAAAATCATTGCTTGTACTGAGTTTTATTGGCAGTTATTCAATACATCCAATTATTGAAGAATATTTCTCACAGGCAGGGCGCTGACATTCAGTGTTGCCTACTTGGTGACTGTCGTTAGATCTAGTGACTTTTTGGGGTTCCCTAGCGACAAAATGTTGTCAACGTGACTAGTTACAACCTCCATGACACTTAGAAAATTGATGGCACAACGGCAGCCTTCTCTTTTAAAGCAACAAAGCCGTCTACCAGCAGTCAACCACCTGAGCCATGTACTGGTGATCAACAGCATACATCCAAAAAGGAGAATCAGATTAGGAGCAATTCCAGATCATATGTATTAGGGATCATGTCTGTTTATTATGTGTAATACCTGGTAAATTGTCTAGCGACATTTGTGATGACTTTGTGAGGTTTACCAAGCGACATCTAGCATCTTTTTAAGGTCCGTCTGGAGATGTTTAGCTTTCAGGAGTAGGCAACACTACTGCCATTTCTACTGTCCCCCTGGCTCACAGAGGCTGTCAACTGACTTGTCATTGTTCTAGTATGAGTAATGAGTTTTTGCACACGCCTAGTGTCTATAAAAATGTTACAATGGGAGTTATAACATCTTAGTGTTAGACATTTATTAATATAAATTATAAAATGGCTTGGGGAAAATGTTCTGCCATTTCATAAGCACTACAGCACACTCAAAAGAGTACTAATAACATTCTATAACAACAGGGTGTGATTTGTCAGATTTCCAGTGGGAAAACAGACAAACAACAAAACATCATGGCAAGCCTTGGTACATCTGTAGTACACAATTTAAAGAATCACAAGTTAAAAGAATCACTAAGGCTACGTACACACGCTGCAGCTGGCTCGACAATCGTATTTACAAACAGCACTCGCTGCGGTTGTTTGTTGTACACACACACACACCTTTCATTACTGAAGTGAGTGCACTCCCTGTTCAAACAAACCACTGAACTCGGGCCATCATTACATGCCGATCGTGAGGTTTTGTGTAATTGATCGAGAGCTTGTCAAGCGCAGCTATGCTCTTTTCTGAAAAACCTGCTAAATACAGTGGCAACGATCTGCAGTACCATGACGGTAGGTCGAAACATTTGGGTGATTGTCTGACTAGAAGGCTGGTGGGAACGACTTGAGTAGTTTCCAAATGAATGGATTAAAAATGTATATATATTTTTAGCCATGTTTATCACACGGAACTGTCTGATAAACAATGACATCATTAGTTGCGCAGAAATCCACTGAGAACCAACTGCGGTTGTGTTAGTGCGGTTGTAATACACAAACACAGTTAGTGCGCATTAACTAACCGAACTGAATTAATAACCGCACTCAATACTTGTTACGAACAGGATTAACTAGTGCGGTTGTCGCTGCCCTTTGTAACTGAACTGTGTGTGTATGCAAACCGTATTAAGAGTAAAAGGTGAACTCACAACCGCATTTAGCCTTTGTGTGTACGTAGCCTAAGTTACTTATTTATTATACTGCTAAAATAACTTAAGGAATCGCACATTTGACAAATCTGCCATCATGCAGGATAAATGCAGTTATTTTTTATGGATACGGTCATACTTGCCAACATTTGGAAACTGCTGACTGTCGGACGCTGATCATATATATTATCATATAATAGACATATCCCCCAACTTAACACCACATAACCATCATGACAGTAAAAATAGACATAATGAAGCATTCTTCCCTTTGTATAAGTTAGTTATCAGCAGATGTGTCAGCCACACGAAGAGCATGAGCACAGCGTGTGGCTTTCACTAACCACTGCAGAATAAATGCATTTTTTTTCTATGGGTAAATATAAGGACTTTCTTCCTATGCATTGGGACGCAGGACATTTGCTAGGAAATCAAGACTGTCCCGACCATATAGGGACTGTTGGCATGTATGTACGGTATCAAAAGACAATAACAAAAACTACCTACGTTACAGCAACTAAAATAATGTTAAAATGCACTCATGACAGGTACTTGCATTGTTGCACATAACCTTATTGATAACTGCACAGTGTAACAACAATATATGGAACACAATACAACAGATGTATTTTAACAGCTTCATCTGCAGGAGTTAATTGTTGTTAATCTTGGCCTTTTTTCCACTCTGCTCAGCGGGTGACTTGGCGGGTAAAAGTGCCAGTCTTTGGCTCTGGGGCTGTTTAAAAAAAGCTACTATGGACTTTGAGTGTCCTGTCTTCATTTATGTTTTCTTTAGTATAGTATGTACTTCCGATAACAATAAAAAATAACAGTTCGAAATACAGCATCTGAATGACGTTGACGTAGTTGATTTTCATTGGTTAATTTGCCTTGCTATGATGCATACAGCACTACTGTTGGATGACAATGACGGGTAAGTGGAGTCCGAGCCTGATCCACTTTATACAGCCAAACTTTATGATCTGGCTCCAGTGAAACTAAACTCCATTCCTTTTTAAAAAAAAAATCATGTTAATACAATGTGCTACTGATTTTACGGTCTGAAGTGCTAAGACCGATATTTTTTTGAAGTCAAAATGATGCAGCATATATTTATAATTTTAAATGTTTAAAAATCCAGAAGAAATCATTGTTAATTCTTTTACCAGGGATAAATGTATCCCCACCTGGAATGACAACTGAAAGTGCAGAGCCAGGGATAAAAAAAAGCAGAGCCAGGGAAAGCACTTTTAACAAATCTTCCAAGTCAGTTTTAATAGAAGCCTTGTAATTACAGTACAACATGAAGTGTCATTAAAATGTTATTGTAATAAACTGTTGTTCCATGTTAATAATCGTCAACATCTTGATAGATTTACTTATGTAATATATTTTAGAAAGCGGGAAACAAAGCATTGGTAATATTTAACAAAACATTATAGGACTATCTCTTAGAATAGGTTCAGAAAAAATACAGTAAACACAGTATGTGTGCATGCCAAGTCTCAAACTGGTACTACATTTCCTCACACAGTATGTCCCCTATGCTTAAATGATAAATGTATTATTTGATATGATTTATTTTACTGTACACACACACACACACACACACACAGAGATGGTAATCAGTACACTATTAATTTGGATTGTGATTTCTTTTCCTTTACAGATTAAGACACGTATTAATCCCTGAAATACCAGACCCAAAGCATGTATTTGATGATATGTTCAGTTATTATGATGGAAATGTCCAGGTAAAAAAATAATATATATATGTATATTTGTATCGATCCTGTACATTCAAAAAAACGAAATGCTAAAGCTCCTGTGTTTGACACCCCCAGGTGTGGCTGGATGCTTTTGAAGCTTCCAACGACGAATTTAAACCGTTGGAGTGTAAACATATTTGCATTGTTGAGGTGGAGTCAGAACAGGAACAGGAAGTGGAGGAAACAATGATAAATTATGAAAGTGTGAACCAGATCAGTGGTGAGATATCTCATGCAAACACAGCTGAGACATCTGTGGTTTCTGATAATCCAAAAACTGAGGAAAAAACTAACTTAGAATTGAACGAAAACATGTATGTGACATGGTAATACCAGCAAAACTTAGGCTTGTTTTATGTTGTCTCAGAGAACGCTGGTTGTCTCCTTGAGGAGCTACAGTATCAATCCTTGCTTACCAGGAGATTACAGATTTTTTTTTAGCTGGAATTATGTTTTTAATGTAAAGACCATACAAGTTTCAGAAAGATCTAAATTTATTTTCTCAGAAACAATTTTACTTACATCAACCTTAACCTACCTGTCGTTATACTTCTACTGATAACACCAATATATTGCTCATGTATTCAATTATAAGCACGATGTCTATGTATATAATGCAATTTTCCAGTAGCTGCTATATGGTATAATATGTGACATTCATGTTCAAATGTCCCTTTCAATGTACTTTGATTACTCAATATATTTGTATTGCACAAGTAAGAGCCATACCTTTAAAATACACCTAATATTATATGCCCAAGCGTTATCTTTCAGTATTAATTAGTTTTCAAATGGTATTCTTCCATGTAGAGGGACTATAGGACTTTCATTGTCTATGCTTGAGTTCAATTGCAATCAAATGACAATGTGTGTCAATGGCTCGCGTCTGTTAATGAAATAGACAAAAAAAAAAAAAAAACTTTCCTGGAACTTACACATCCTAAAATAGAAGTATTAAGCTGATAACAATGTAATAATTATAATAATCACATATCCCCTGTGCTCCACTTTACATTGAAATGCTCATTCCCTTATCAGCTGGGTTGTAACAAGAATAAAGATGCTGAGACACATATGTGCCAAGGAAAGTGCGCAACAGACGGAAGTGTTCTTGGTTATCCTTACAAGCACTACTACAGAGAGAAAGACAGACAGGGAATGGGAGAGGCGTCATCACAGGCGCAGAGAAGTATGCTTTGGGAAGACACACGGATAACATGCAGGTAAGGCACAGGTTGATGAGGGCACACATGGACAGACATTTAGCCCATACATACAAGAATACCTCAAAGAGCATGAAGTATATTTCCAACAATGAAGATGATGAACAAGACCAATAATGGCAATGAGTGCAAGGGATAATGAGAATGCAAGGTAATTGTATGAGAAGTGACAGTTGATGGGGCAGTGTGGCAAAGTGGTGAATGGTTACAGATGTGCGCAGTGCAGAACGGATACAAAATACACAGACAATGATTAACAGGTGCAAGGGTGTTTATTGTTTTACAATGTCCAGAGCCTTAGGGCAAACACCTGTAAATAATAAATATTGGAAGTGATACGGCGACGTGTATCACTCCGTTTGTAATCCTCGGGTTTGACCCGAAACCAATAACAAAAAGTCCTGTTCTTTCCTCACCTCTAGTGCATGGAAATAGTGCTCGTTTGTGAAACAGAGAAGTGCTGGTGTCCGGGTTTGTTGCTGGCCTGTGGCTGCAGCTCCGGATAGTGTTTTGTAGTCTTTAGAAACAAAAACAAACAGTTATTACTAAGATGAAACAAACAAACGCAACACTCACGTTTTCACTTAAACAGCGGTCACCTTCTAGGTTGTTCTAACTATTTACAAAGGAACAGATCACGTACGCTATGTCCCCTATTTATATCCTCGCTCATGACCCCTAAGTTAACGAGTGCACCCGCTTCTCCAATCATCGGATGCCAGAGTGGAAATAAGCCTTGCCGTCCCCAGTCTATCTAGAAGCTCGTCGACCCGAGGCATGGGATAGGCATCAAACTTGGCAATAGCGTTTACCTTGCGGAAATCAACACAGAAGCTGTTGGTGTCGTCCTTTTTGTCACTATCACAATTGGACAGCACCACTCGCTCCTGGAAGGCTCAATCACCAAGTTTGAGTAAGTCCCATACCTCTTTGCGAATGCCACCTCGTCAACTTTCTGGGATCTGATAAGGTCTCTCTCGCACTGTAACACCTGGGGGAGAGACAATGGCATATTCAACAAGGTTAGTTCTACTGGGCATGTCAGAAAAAAACATTGTTGAATTCCTCAATAAACATACGCAGCTCATGTTGCTGATCAGGAAGTAACTGTTCCCCCATCGAAATGTCCTTTGTGCTAGAGGTCTCTAGCTCGGGGCCCAAATCATCCTCTACATTGCCTGGGACTATAAATAAGGCCTCCCTTGCCTGCCAGGGCTTTAATAATTTTATATGATACATTTATTTTTCATTACGGCAATTGGGCTGTCTAATTTCATAATTCACCTTTCCTATAGCCTGAATCACCTCATATGCATTTTGATTGTAATGCTGCTGTTGTCGGTTCTGAGCCGATCTGAGATTGTCCTGGGCCAAACGACCGACCAAATCTAGGCGATCTTGGACGAGCCTTTGTGCTCCTCCCACCCCTCAACAGATCGAGGATGCCACGAGGCTGTCGGCCATACAAGAGCTCGAAGGGGGAGAACCCTGTCAAACTCTGCGGCACCTCTCTTACTGTAAAAAGGAGGTAGGGGAGAAGCGATGCCCAATGTTTTTGCTCTTGATATACAAAATCGTCTCAGCATCGCCTTCAGGTCTGATTAAAACGTTCCACCAAACCTTCCGTCTGTGGATGATAAACAGACGTTCTGATGGGATGTATTTTTGATATTTTGTATACTTGATGTAATGTATTAGACAAGAAGTTAGTTCCATGATCAGTCAAGATCTCCTTGGGGATCCCTACTCTAGCCATAATCTGCACTAGTTTGTTGGCTATCGCAGCGGCACTAGTGGACCTCAATGGAACTGCCTCCGGGTATCGTGTTGCGTAATCTACCACCACTAATATATTCGTATACCCGGAGTCAGAAGGTAGCAAAGGGCCGACTATGTCCATTGCAATGCGTTCAAAGGGGGTGGAAATAATCGGCAGTGGGACCAAAGGGGCGGGGCGCACTTGATCCGGCGCTACTCGCTGGCAGTCTGGACATGTGGCTACATATTTCGACACATCTTTATGAAGTCCTACCCAATACAATCGAGCCAATATTCTCTCCCTTGTCAGCTCCGAGGTGCCCCGCAAAAGGGATATCATGCGCCAGCCTCATGACCTCCAGTCGACAAGACGGGGGAACCAATAATTGTGTTACAGGCTGTCCTGTGCCCATGGCAAGGTTTACCCTATACAGTAATTGCCCCTTGATAATGAAATGTGGAAATACTAGCGCCCCAGCGCCTTCAACAGCCTTACCCTCAATAGACCGGACCTGTCCCCAAATGTGCACTAGTGAGGGGTCGTTGTGTTGGCTCCACACTTTGTCCACGCTTGAGTGCCACGTGTCTGGTATATTGAGAGGGGCGGGAGTAACATCTGCCCTTGATGGCCCAGTAACCTCACCCTCTCGGTCACACTGTGTTCCGACCCCCTTTGACTGTCGTTTGTCACCATTGTAGCAGGCTCTCACCAGCCCCCAGCCTTGTCTCATTAATGCTCCCTCCCATTTCCGCATCCTTCTCTCTATTTGTTTTTCTTGGGCGGAACAGAGGAGAAAACATTTCAGTTTGAAAGGGAAACACATTACCAATCATTTCCCTTTCGTCTTTCTCTGCCACGTTTACGTGTGCGGTCGGGACTGCCATTAATTTCACCAATTCTCTATAGTTTGGCCAGTCTCGACCCAGAATAATTGGATGTGGTAACCTTTCCGCCACCCCCACTATCAGGTGACGTTTTATCGGACCAACCGATAAATATACTTTGACTGTGGGGTATGTTGCCGTGTCTCCATGGATATAGGAGATAGCCACCTGACCTTGTGGCTTCCACAACACACCGCCCAAGAGAGACGTTCTAATTAAGGTCTGACCACACCCTGTGTCCACTAATGCATGGGTTTTCACATTTCCCAAAATTGCATTAACAATACAAGGCCCCTGCCGCCCATTTTCCCTTCGCTTACCTGCTACTGATGACAGATTGCATGCGGCCACGTCACACTCCATCGCAGATGGGCATGACTTGGCCTGATGACCCGGCTGGTGGCACCTAAAACAGGTATGGGGAAAGGAGGGCACAGAGGTTAGATATCTGTCCTGCTGCTGGTATGGCAACGGGGCGGGGGCAGCACCTCTACCCCAGCTAGAGGTTGCCCATTGGGGCCGGCGGTCTAGAAGGTCGTTGAGCCGGTCCCGGTGGTGGGGGTGGAGGTGCAGAGAGAGGGGGTGATGCTCGGATGCTCCGTGGTGTTGGAGTGGTGAGTAGCCCGGACTGGGCTGACACCAGGGAGTCCTCGAAGTCGTCTGCGAGTTTCACTGCCTGGTCCAGGGTGTTGGGGTTGTGGCGCTGTATTCACGCCTGGGACCACATGGCAAAACTGCTTGATGACAATGGCATCACCCATCTGTACACTTGTTTTCAGTGCCTGGGTGAGCCAGTGTACCATGTGGTCACAGAGCTGTTGTGCCACCACCCTGGGGCGTGTATTCGGGGACCTCTTGTACTCCCTGAGCCTCACTCGGTGGGTTTCCTCCGTGATGTTCAGACGGCGGAGGATGGCTAGCTTCACCAGGTCATATTGAGTGGTGTCTCAATATAACCTTATATAGCCTGATAAGCTGCCTGTGCCTCTCCAATCAGGCAGGGTCCCAATTGGCTTGCCCAGAACTCTTGGGGCCATGACGCAGTGTTAGTCAACAGCTCAAATGCCACCAAGTAGGCTTCTGGGTCATCCTCCACCGTCATCTTGTGCGTCCTCGCCTTTGGGGCCGTCACGACGGGTACTGCTGCTGTCTATTCTCCCAGTCCGACCCTCTCAATTAGCGCCGTGTACCTCTCCTCTCTCCGTCTTTCCTCAGCCTCCTGTCTGCTGTCCAGCTGCTCCAGCAGCGCCGACAGCAGTGCTGTGTAGTCCATCCCTCTTCTGACAACCACGTGTGGCAAAATGGTGAATGGTTCTGCAGTGCAGAACGGATACAAAATACACAGACAATGATTAATAGGTGCAAGGGTGTTTATTGTTTTACAATGTCCAGAGCTTTTGGGCAAACACCTGTAAATAATAAATGTTGGAAGTGATACAGCGTAACAGCCTGTGGCTGCAGCTCCGGATAGTGTTTAGTAGCCTTTAGAAACAAAAACAAACAGTTATTACTAAGATGAAACAAACAAACACAACACTCACGTTTTCACTTAAACAGTGGTCTCCTTCTATGTTTGTTCTAACCATTTACAAAGGAACAGATCACGTACGCTATGTCCCCTATTTATAGCCTCACTCATGACCCCTAAGTTAACGAGCGCATCCGCTCCTCCAATCCTCGGATGCCATGCCGTTTACTGTCTGGGTCATTGAGTTTGGATACCGTAACTCCGTCCCTTTCCTAAATGACGACTTTCACCCTACGGAATAAATTGTTGTGCCATTTAATTAAGGGTACTCTGTTCCTCTTACACCGTGCCCTCACAGACCGAGAGGGAGATCTAACACCAAGAATCATTCAATCTCTGTCACAGGCAGGCATTGCAGATCCAGGGCTGGGGTGTTGGAGCCCTTTTTTTGCATTGTCAATGTTTTTTGTTGCAGATGTAACTTGAGCTGATAAGGCAATGGTCACAATGCCCTTGAAGTTGTACAAAGAGCATTTCAATGTAAAGTGGAGTGATGAAAAAAGAAGCCAAGTTAGAAGCAACAATTGTGTGAATGTTGGGCCCCAGCACCTTTCCAATTGTGCCTATTTGCTTGATGCTTGACAAAGTTGCCCCAGTTGCTTCTCCTAACTTGGACTTTTGTGTTTGATATCACCACTTTAATGGCTGTTGCATTTTTCTAACTTGTTTTTTTACATTGTTTTTGTTATAGATAACAAAATAGATATCACAATAGATATCACATCTTTTTTTACTTCATCAAATAATGAATAAAGCGAGGGAAAGATATTTGAGAATGTGTATTGTAAATAGATAGACAGACAAGAGAGGAATAAGTAGAGTAATATAAGAGAAATGAGAAAAGATTTGAAAGTAAAATAATGGTAGAAGGGATTTTTGGACAGTATTGAAAGTGTAAACACTGTATTCTTATAGTTGCATCAGTGGTGAAAACAATATGTCTATTTTGGTAGGTATTGATATATTGATATTTACATAGGTATAAAACTACAGTATTATGAATGGTAAAAAGGTACATATTTAATGGGTGACTCCATTGTTAAATTTGATTGTTATGGTTTTGAGCATACTTGTGTTTTCCAGATAGTAGGACACAGCCCCTATTGCCCCATTGATGAGACCAGTGGCAATGTCAATGTTCTTGCGAATTTGCTTAATACAAATGCAAATGTCATACATTTACTATGAAACTAAATACAAATGCAAATATGTGACAAATGCTAAATGGACTTCAAATACTTTCCCATACAACAAATGTTTCCCACACAACAAATTTATTAACATGAATTCGGCAGAGGACTTTATCCAAGGTAACATACAAGGAAAACAGTTTATTATTATTATTATTATTATTATTATTATTATTATTATTATTATTATTATTATTATTTGTTTATTTAGCAGACGCCTTTATCCAAGGCAACTAACAGAGATTAGGGTGTGTGAACTATGCATCAGCTGCAGAGTCACAACTATGTCTCACCTGAAAGACGGAGCACATGGAGGTTACGTGACTTGCTCAAGGTTACACAATGAGTCAGTGGCTGAGGGGGGATTTGAACCGGGGACCTCCTGGTTACAAGCCGTTTAACCACTGGCCCACCAGCCTCCTTGAGCAAGGTACTTTACCTAGATTGCTCCAGTAAAAACCCAACTGCATAAATGGGTAATTGTATGTAAAAATAATGTGTAAAAAATAATGTGATATCTTGTAACAATTGTAAGTCGCCCTGGATAAGGGCATCTGCTAATAAATAAATAAATAAATAATAATAATAATAATAATAATAATAATAATAATAATAATAATAATAGTATGCCTAAAACCTGAGTTAACAACAAACAGAGTAATCACGTAGTTCATAATAATTAACAGGTATGTACCAATATAGGAAGCAAGTTACATAAAACAGTGTTTCCCAATCTTGGTCCTGAGGACCCAGTGTTTGCTGATTTTTGTTCCAACTGAGCTATAAATTACTGAATTGAACCCTCAATTGAATGAATAATTTGTCTAATCAGAGCATTAAATGGCTGGCTGCACAGGCCTCAATTAGCACTAATCTAGGACTACCTAATGTTAACTCAGGTAAGGTAGTCCAATATTTGTGCTGATCAGGGTTTGTGAAAGCAGCCAAGAGTTGGATATTTCAAGTTATTTCTAACATTGCATTAAGTCACTAATTGTTAGTTCAATTGGAGGATCAATTTAATAATTGAGAACTCAGTTGGAACACAAACAGCAGACACAGTGGGTCCATAGGACCAGGTTTGTGAAAAATTGACATAAATGATGAGATATATGTATATATTTATATATGTGTGCATTGCACAATTATTCTTTTTATTTGTTTTGATTGTTATGTTTAATAAACATGAAGTTCTCAAAAGCGTCCTTTAGTTTGCATCTTTCAGGTTGATCAAATTTACCAGCAATACTGAAAAGTCTCTCTACTTTATTATGAGCACGTCACTTTTAAAACACGTCACTGGGTTTATGATTTTAAATGTGTTTAGGATTTAAACACCGTGTGGTGTTTATTTTATAAACTCTTGGACATGTTTATGATTTGTAACACTTTTAAAACATTGGCTATGTTTCCATTGCAGTAGATTTATTCGCTAAAAGTTTACGGATTAAAAAAAATATGCGACAAGCTCAATGGAAATTGGTATAATTTGCAAAAACGTGTACATTTATTCAAACTTTTAAAAACCCAAGACCTTAGGGTTTGGTTTTAGGAAAGTCGATATTTTCAGAAAATGCGAATTAAGGTGCCTTAATGCGCATAAATTTAAATGGAAACAATTATATTCACATAAAATAAGCGAATCCCCCAAAGTGCACTGCAGCTCCTAAGGAAGTTCCTTACTGGGATGGAAAAAAATGGCGACTAACAGTAACAGGTGCAACTGAGAGACTGCATATTCTGCACAGCTAGCCAGCTTATACATTGTCTGCTTATACAGAGCGATAGCGATTCTCTTTTCTGTTGGTATAGGTGATCTTGGGCTGAACTGTTCTGGAGTAATATACGGGTCAAGTTTAGTGCACAGTTCGAACACATGCGCAATGGCTTTAATTCTCCAGTTTAACAGAATAATGTAACCTATTTTAATATCTATACGTCACACGTCATGAACGCCAATCTTTCCTGTACAAATACATTCCTTGCTTTTATGGCATGAATTTTATTAATATAAAAATGACTCTGATAAACTCATACATTTGAATGAATATTTTATTGTAAATATATAAATAAAATTCAGTAATTAATGTAATTACAAAGAAAATTCAGTAAATTTACCATGTGTAGAATTCTGCCTCTCCCCCTTTTTCTTTTGCAATTCATGCAATTTAGAAGTATAGTAACATCAAACATTAGCCTACATAAAACAAAGTTTGAAATCCCCTTCATAATCTTCTCTCTTGATTTTACACAAACTGAAACAGTTGCTCTATATACGACTGTATATAAAAATCAGTCAGATGCGTAACTTCGTGTTTATTCCCTGTTTATTAATAGAGAAAAAAATAATAGGGGGAAAAGAAAGAAAAACATAACATGAAAAGTGTGTGCTTATTAAACGTTTAACATTTCTCATACATTACAAGAAAATGTGAAAATGCTCCTGTAATTTATGAGAAAATAGTAGGCTACCCTTATTGTAGGCTATAACCAAAATATCAATTAATTAAGATTCTTATGGGGTAAAACAAATCAAGCTGTAGGTAGCCAAACATACTGAATTTTACAATACAAAAAGTATAGTATTCAAGTACACTGGTCAAATATTATGGTTAGATTTTCACGGGTGCGAACCCGGGACCTCTCACACTAAAGCATAGCGCCGATAACGCTGTGCAAAAGAGCCGACTCTCTTGCAAGGAGCGTATATCGGGCTTATGTCTTTGTGTGTGATTACATCACCTACCAGCGCTACTGCTACCTTCCCCCGTGCACGTTAAATACTTTCAGAATAATAATTTTTTTGTGAATAATAAACTGGTGGTAAGTGAAGGTCAGTAGACTGCTGTTTAGTAAAATTCGCTAGATGTGATACGTCATTTTACAAGTAAAATCGCATACATTTGTAAAGTAAAATCATGGAAAAGAGTGGAAACAGTCTGTCGCACTATTTTTCTAGCGTATTTCAGTTTTCGATGCGAATAACTTTAGCTCGGCACACAACATCATCACGTCGGCCAGTTTGTCCGCTTGAAATTGATTTGAATGGAAACCCAATTTTAGGTTGATTATGTGCATTACTTTTTCCAAATTTCAAATGCGCATAAGACGTTATTCGCTACGATATCTTAATGGAAACATAGCCATTCAAACGCGTTTATAACAGAACTGGTTTAAAATCTAAACAATAAACTTAGCAAAAATGGCACAGATTAAACACATAACGTTTATCAATTATGTGGCAAAGTGCCCGCCCCTGTGTGTATTTTGTGTGTTATGTGTTGTATGTATGGTGCGTATGTTAATGTTGGTGTATAGATTGGTACACGGGATATAAACGGGTCTGTGTTTCACGTTTGTTTAAATTGTATATTTGTATTTAGGCACGGGATTGCACATCACGCACATGCATTTAAAATATAATATGTGAACACAGGGTTTCACGTAATGAATTCACGTGCTGGGATTCAAGTGAGTAATTAATTAGTAATTGAATCCCAGCAGAACAGTATATATAGATGCACGTTTCTGTCACTCGGGGTTGGGTGTTCGGAAGAGGAGAACGGGTGAGAGAGAGAGAGGAGTAAAAGTAAAGTAAATAAAATCGTAAACGTAAAGTGTTTGTTCTCACCGTGTTTGTTTGTCTGTCCGTGCACCGTTTGTTTACTGTCAGTCGTTTTGTCTGTCTGTTTATTTTGGCGTCAAGTGCCGTGTCCTGTTTTGTATTCCGTTGTTTAAACCTTTTATTTTGTTATTAAACGCTGAGTGCAGCCATTGCACTCAGCTCATCATCACCACCGTCTCTGTCTGTGTTTGAATTCCTTTCTGGTCTGACGCAACCCACTCTGGCCGTCTTTGTGACACGTGGTGTCTTCGTGGGATAGCCGCGCCTCCAAGCGTCAGACCAGGAGGGGTCTGGATTTAAAAAAAAAAAAAAAAAAAAAAAAAAAAAATATAAAGGATTACAAATATTGTTTTGGGGAAAAAAAAAAAAAAAAAAAAAGTCAATGGCAGAAGACGCCATCAAACTGCGGGGCTGGTTCCTGGAGAATGCTGGGCTAGAGGCCCAGTCTCTACCCATATTATTATTATTATTATTTATTTCTTAGCAGACGCCCTTATCCAGGGCGACTTCCAATTGTTACAAGATATCACATTATACATTATTTCACATTATACAGATATCACATTATTTTTACATACAATTACCCATTTATACAGTTGGGTTTTTACTGGAGCAATCTAGGTTAAGTACCTTGCTCAAGGGTACAACAGCAGTGTCCCCCACTGGGGATTGAACCCACAACCCTCCGGTCAAGAGTCCAGAGCCCTAACCACTACTCCACACTGCTACCCATAGTCGTCCGGGCCCTGTGGATGATGGACAGTGAGAGATGGGAGCCATATCAGGAGGAACACACCCCAAACACCTTGGAGGAAGGTGTGGAGTTTGTCCTCAGCTACCTGGAGGCAACCATAAACGGAACAGCAGCCCAGGTAGCAGGACCACCAGCAGAGGAGTACCTGCTGTCCCCATCTCCACCAGCAGAGGGTGAGTACCTGCTGTCCCCATCTCCACCAGCAGAGGGTGAATGCCTGCTGGTTTTGCCTCCACAGCCCAAGTGGGAGGAGCCCGAATGTCCTACGCCTGAGTGGGAGGAGCCCGAACGTCCTACGCCTGAGTGGGAGGAGCCCGAATGTCCTACGCCTGAGTGGGAGGAGCCCGAACGTCCTACGCCTGAGTGGGAGGAGCCCGAACGTCCTACGCCTGAGTGGGAGGAGCCCGAACGTCCTACGCCTGAGTGGGGGGAGCCCGAACGTCCACAGCCCAACAGGGAGGAGTCGGGGCGTCCACAGCCCAACAGGGAGGAGTCGGGGCGTCCACAGCCCAACAGGGAGGAGTCGGGGCGTCCACAGCCCAACAGGGAGGAGTCGGGGGGTCCACAGCCCAAAAGGGAGGAGTCGGTGCATCCACAGCCCAAAAGGGAGGAGTCGGTGCGTCCACAGCCCAAAGGGAGGCAAGTCGGGGCTTCCACAGCCCTGGGACCCAAGCCACCAGCAGAGGGAAAATGCCTGCTGGTTCAGCCCCAAGAGCCGGAAGGGGAGGAGTTACAGGCTCAACCCCCTGAAAATTTTTGGGGGGGAGAGGGGCAGGAGGCTGGTGTTCCCCAGCAGCCTCTATTCATGCTGATGAGGGCAGCACGGCGCGCACCAGCCCAGCCGCCACAGCGGAGGGAGCCAGCGCCGCCAGGAGCAGAGGAGCTGGAGCTGCCTCTGCCTCCACCACCGCCAGGAGCAGAGGAGCTGGAGCTGCCTCTGCCTCCACCACCGCCAGGAGCAGAGGAGCTGGAGCTGCCTCTGCTTCCGCCACCGCCCGGAGCAGAGGAGCAGGAGCTGCCTCTGCTGCCCGTACCTCCACAGGGAGTACGGTGGCCGGAGCCCCAGAAAGGGGAGCTGCTGGCCACGAAGAAGGGGGACAAGGTCTGGAGACCACTTTCCCCAGCAGCAGTTTCGCTGCAGGAGTTCTTGTGGCCGGAGCCCCACAGGAGGGAGCTGCCGGCTACGAAGAAGGGGGAGGTTGGGGAACCACCTGCCCCCGCAGCTTTTTCGCTGCAGGACGGGACCAGCATGCTGTCAGCCGTGCCACTACCGGCAGGGGAGCTGACAGCATTTCCAGCCATGGGCCCACTGAAGCCTCCCTTCCCAGCCCGAGACTTTGGCCTGGACTGCTGGGTATTTAAGGGGGGAGGTGGCCGTTGAGGCCATGTGTGCTTTGCACAGGGGGGGGTATATGTGGCAAAGTGCCCGCCCCTGTGTGTATTTTGTGTGTTATGTGTTGTATGTATGGTGCGTATGTTAATGTTGGTGTATAGATTGGTACACGGGATATAAACGGGTCTGTGTTTCACGTGTATATTTGTATTTAGGCACGGGATTGCACATCACGCACGTGCATTTATAATATAATATGTGAACACAGGGTTTCACGTAATGAATTCACGTGCTGGGATTCAAGTGAGTAATTAATTAGTAATTGAATCCCAGCACAACAGTATATATAGATGCACGTTTCTGTCACTCGGGGTTGGGTGTTCGGAAGAGGAGAACGGGTGAGAGAGAGAGAGAGGAGTAAAAGTAAAGTAAATAAAATCGTAAACGTAAAGTGTTTGTTCTCACCGTGTTTGTTTGTCTGTCCGTGCACCGTTTGTTTACTGTCAGTCGTTTTGTCTGTCTGTTTATTTTGGCGTCAAGTGCCGTGTCCTGTTTTGTATTCCGTTGTTTAAACCTTTTATTTTGTTATTAAACGCTGAGTGCAGCCATTGCACTCAGCTCATCATCACCACCGTCTCTGTCTGTGTTTGAATTCCTTTCTGGTCTGACGCAACCCACTCTGGCCGTCTTTGTGACAATTATTGACTAAACAAATGACTAAACACCAGTGTTACACCAAATGAACTATAAACACTGCTGTTTAGGAATAGAGGACTTCTATTTTTTTTTTTTTACTATACACACATGCAAAAAGAAACAAAACAAAACAAATCACGAACACAAAATAAACAATAAATAATACGATCCCAGGTCAGGCTGGGCAGTTGCTGTCACTGTTCCTGGAATCTTTATGTTTTGTTTTGTTTCGTTTCGTTTCGTTTTGTTTCTCTCCTCTCGTTCTCGCTCTCTCCTTCCAACACCCCACCTCGAGCTAGATAGCTGCAGGCTTTTTATAACAGGTGACCATCTCCCGATTAGCAACCAATTAAATCACCTAATTAATTCGGGAGATGGCCACCTTCTGCACGAGTTTTAATTATGTTGTGGATGGGGCTTCCCATCCACATTACTAAACCGTAAAAATAAACAAACGGCTACGCCGTCACTTAACCAAAACAATAAAACATACGGCGCTCGCCGTCATAAATATAATACAATAAAAATAAATAAACAATACAAAACAATCTGCACAGGGGCGGAGGGGGAGACCCCGATCTAAAAATAAATAAACAATATACAGCGCTGCTCACCCTGTTACATATCCCCCCCCCCTTGAGCAACGCACACATGGCCCCAACGGCCACCTCCCCCCTCAGTCTCAAAGTCCCGGAAGAGGGGGAAGCAAGTTGTTTCTGGGGGGTGGCCATGGTGGAATCTCTGGCACCCCCCACTTCTTCGTGGCCGGCAGCTCCCTCTTCCGGGACTCCCGCCACACTCTATCCTGCCGCGAAATTGCGGCTAGGGGAGCTGGTCTCCTGACCTTCCCCCTCCTCTTCATGGCCAGCAGGTCCCCTCCGTGGGGCTCCGACCACACAATCTCCTGCCGCGAAAGTGCGGCTGGGGGAGCTGGTCTCCTGACCTTCCCCGTCCCCTTCATGGCTGGCAGTTCCCCTCCGTGGGGCTCCAACCACATAATCTCCGGCCGCGAAAGTGCGGCTGGGGGAGCTGGTCTCCTGACCTCCCCCCCTTCTTCATGGTCGGCAGTTCCCCTCCGTGGGGCTCCGGCCATAGCGTAGTGACCCCAGGTGAAGCAGGATCCCTGGCGACCCCAGGCGAAGCAGGATCCCTGGCGACCCCAGGCGAAGCAGGACCCTCGACGACCCCAGGCGAAGCAGGATCCCTGGCGACCCCAGGCGAAGCAGGATCCCTGACGACCCCAGGCGACGGCAGCAGCAGCGGACCCTCGGGAGGCGACGGCAGCGGCAGCGGACCCTCGGGAGGCGACGGCAGCGGACCCTCGGGAGGCAACGGCAGCGGACCCTCGGGAGGCGACGGCAGTGGACCCTCGGGAGGCGACACAGGACCGGCAGCAACCCTAGGAGACGCAAGGGAGACACAGGCGACCCCAGGCGATGCCGACGGCAGGAGGGGAGCCCCTGGCCATGAAGGCGGCAGGGGCTCCTCTCCTCTTGGTGGCAAAGGCGGCAGGGGCTCCTCCCCTTCTGGCGGCCAAGGCGGCAGGGGCTCCTCACCTTCTGGCGGCCAAGGCGGCAGGGGCTCCTCCCCTTCAGGCTGCAAAGGCGGCAGGGGCTCTTCCCCTTCTGGCAGAGAAGGCGACTCCTCCCCTTCTGGCAGCGAAGGCGGCTCCTTCCCTTCAGGCTGCGAAGGCGAAGGCGGCTCCTCCCCTTCTGGCAGCGAAGGCGGCTCCTCCTCTTCTGGCTGCGAACGGGGAAACCAGCAGGCATGTTCCCTCTGCTGGCGGTGGTGGAAGCGGAACCAGCAGGCATGCTCCCTCTGCTGGTGGTGGTGGGAACGACAAATCGTCCTCCCATGGAGGTGGAGGTGGCACCAGCAGGAACTCTCCCTCTGCTGGCGGAGGCGGGAGCGACTCACAGTCCTCCCACGGAGGTGGAGGTGTAACCAGCAGAAACTCTCCCTCTGCTGGCGGAGGTGGGAGCGACTCACAGTCCTCCCACGGAGGTGGAGGTGTAACCAGCAGGAATACTCCCTCTGCTGGCGGAGGCGGGAGCGACTCACAGTCCTCCCACGGAGGTGGAGGTGTAACCAGCAGAAACTCTCCCTCTGCTGGCGGAGGTGGGAGCGACTCACAGTCCTCCCACGGAGGTGGAGGTGTAACCAGCAGGAATACTCCCTCTGCTGGCGGAGGTGGGAGTGACACACAGTCCTCCCATGTAGACGGAGGTGGCACCAGCAAGTATTCTCCCTCTGCTGGCGGAGGTAGGAGCGACACCCAGTCCTCCCAGGGTGGTGGAGGTGGAACCAGCAGGTATGCTTCCTCTGCTGGCGGAGGTGGGAGCGACTCACAGTCCTCCCACGGAGGTGGAGGTGTAACTAGCAGGAACTCTCCCTCTGCTGGCAGGTACCTGGGCTGTGGACCTTCGGCCTTCCCCTTCTTGGGCTGTGGACGCACCGACTCCCCCCTCTTGGGCTGTGGACGCACCGACTCCCCCCTCTTGGGCTGTGGACGCACCAACTCCCCCCTCTTGGGCTGTGGACGCACCGACTCCCCCCTCTTGGGCTGTGGACGTTCGGGCTCCTCCCTTTTAGGCGCAGGACATTCGGGCTCCTCCCTTTTAGGCGCAGGACATTCAGGCTCCTCCCTTTTAGGCGCAGGATGTTCAGGCTCCTCCCACTCAGGCGCAGGACGTTCGGGCTCCTCCCACTCAGGCGCAGGACGCACCGACTCCTCCCTCTTGTCTCCCCTCCAGCAGCTGTAATCCCAGTCTTCAGGGAGGGGGCAATTAACTGGGAAATGCCCCCGCTCCCCACAGATGCAGCAACAACTCAGCTGGCTTATGCTATGGAGGAGGGCTTCCCAGCTCATCTCCTCCTGTGCCTGCTGTTGCTGCAGCGGCTGCTGTCTCCTCATCCTCCTTCCTCCCATCCTCCTCTTCACTCTTCCTCTCCACACACAATTAGAAAAAAAAAGAAAAAGCTGCAGTACCCTCTTCTGCCTGCGTCCTGGAGGCGCTGCAACCCCACTTCTGACACCACGTGTGACAAAGACGGCCGGAGTGGGTGGCGTCAGACCAGAGCCAGGAAATAAACAGACAGAGAGGTGTGGTTTGGTGGAGCTGAGCGAATGGTTTTGCTCAGCATTTAATAAACAGCACAGAAAATAAAAGGTTTTAACACAAAACACAGGACACGGCACTTACGCCAAAATAAAGAGACAAACAAAACGTACTAAACAGTGAACAGACAAACGAACAACACGGTGAGTGAAAACAACTATCAATTTAATTTACTTTATTTTACTTTCTCCTTCTCTCTCTCCCGTTCTCCACTCACCGAACACCCAACCCCGAGTGAAAGAAACGTGGATCTATATATACTGTTGTGCTGGGATTCAATTACTAATTAATTATTCACTTGAATCCCAGCACGTGAATTAATTCTGTGCAACCCCGTGCTCACATATTATTACATACTTTAAATGCACGTGAAGTGATTTGTGCCCTCCTCGTGCCTAAATACAAATCTACATTTTAAATACTCGTGCTGCACACACCCATTTATATCCCGTGTACCAATGACTATACACCAACATTAACACACGCACGCAACATACAACACATAACACACAAATGCACACAGGGGCGGGGCACATTGTCACAAGTACTAGAGGCGCAAAACAATTACATCCCAAAAGCAGACATATCTAAATCTAAAACAAAATGGCCAAAATGGTTTAATAGATCAATTCAAAAAAAATATTCAGCGAAAAAAGGCACTTTTCAGAGCGTTTAAAAGGGACCAAAAACAAAGTACACAGAAAGAGTACTTGGAACTGCAAACACAAGTCAAAAAGGAAGTTAGAAAGGCCAAGAGAGAGATAGAAATCAATACTGCTAAGGGGGCTAAAACCAATTCCAAAATGTTTTTCCAATATTATAACAGCAAGAGAACATTCAAAGAGGAGGTTAAATGTCTAAGAGACACAAATGGCAAAATCATAGATGAAGAAAAAAATATAGCAAATATATTAAATGATTACTTTTCACAGGTTTTTACAAAGGAGGACACGGACAACATGCCCCACATGTTGACCTGTTCCTATCCAATTTTAAATAACTTTAGCATAACAGAGGCAGAAGTGTTAAAGGGACTAGGAGCTCTTAAAATAAACAAATCCCCTGGGCCGGGTGAGATCCTCCCAATAGTATTCAAAGAAATGAAAGAAGTTATTTACAAACCGCTAACCAAGATCATGCAACAGTCTCTTGACACAGAGGTTGTACCGACAGACTGAAAAATAGCAAACGTAATACTGATCCACAAAAAGGGAGACAAAACCAAACCAGGTAACTACAGACCAATAAGCCTGACTTCTATTATATGTAAACTTATGGAAACTATAATAAGATCCAAAATGGAAAATTACCTATATGGTAACAATATCCTGGGAGACAGTCAGCATGGTTTTAGGAAAGGGAGATCGTGTCTAACTAACCTGCTTGACTTTTTTGAGGATGCAACATCGACAATGGATAATTGCAAAGCATACGACATGGTTTATTTAGATTTCTAGAAAGCTTTTGACAAAGTCCCGCATAAAAGATTCATTCTCAAACTGAACGCAGTAGGGATTCAAGGAAATGCATACACATGGATTAGAGAGTGGTTAACATGTAGAAAACAGAAAGTACTGATTAGAGGAGAAACCTCAAAATGGAGTGAGGTAACCAGTGGTGTACCACAGGGACCAGTATTAGGTCCTCTGCTATTCCTAATCTACATTAATGATTTAGATTCTGGTATAGTAAGCAAACTTGTTAAATTTGCAGACGACACAAAAATAGGAGGAGTGGCAAACACTGTTGCAGCAGCAAATTTCATTCAAAATGATCTAGACAGCATTCAGAACTGGGCAGACACATGGCAAATGACATTTAATAGAGAAAAGTATTGCACGCAGGCAAAAAAAATGTGCATTATAAATATCACATGGGAGATGAGTGAAATTGAAGAAGGGAACTATGAAAAAGACCTAGGACTTTATGTTGACTCAGAAATGTCTTCATCTAGACAATGAGGGGAAGCTATAAAAAAGGCCAACAAGATGCTCGGATATATTGTGAGAAGTGTTGAATTTAAATCAAGGGAAGTAATGTTAAAACATTACAATGCATTAGTAAGACCTCACCTAGAATATTGTGTTCAGTTCTGGTCATCTCGTTACAAAAAGGATATTGCTGCTCTAGAAAGCGTGCAAAGAAGAGCAACCAGAATTATCCCAGGTTTAAAAGGCATGTCGTATGCAGACTGGCTAAAAGAATTGCATCTATTCAGTCTTGAACAAAGAAGACTACGCAGCGATCTGATTCAAACATTCAAAATCCTAAAAGGTATAGACAATGTTGACCCAGGAGACTTTTTTGACCTGAAAAATAAACAAGGACCAGGGGTCACAGATGGATATTAGATAAAGGGACATTCAGAACAGAAAATAGGAGACACTTTTTTTACACAGAGAATTGTGAGGGTCTGGAACCAACTCCCCAGTAATGTTGTTGAAGCTGATGCCCTCGGATCCTTCCAGAAGCTGCTTGATGAGATTTTGGGATCAATAAGCTACTAACAACCAAACGAGCAAGATGGGCTGAATCGCCTCCTCTTGTTTGTAAACTTTCTTATGTTCTTTCTTATGTTCTTATTATTATGATACACTAGTGAGATTATTTTTCGTGATATTAGTGAATTTATGGGTATACGGTGATGAACTTATTATTGTTTAAAGGTTCATACTAGCAAAGAGGATATGTGTACTAAATATATCACTTAAACTAATACATACTTCAGATGTGTTCAACTACATTTTATATATAAATTTATACCACAAATGCATGTACATTTCACCCTTTACTGTATATTTCACTGAGAGTATTTAAACCATTTAATACACAGTATAATGTAAGCAACTGCCATTCAGTGTTTCACTGAACTTGGTGCCAAATGTCATGAATTATATAGATTTATATTAAGTTGCCTGGATTGTATAGTCCTCCTTTATGTTTTACAACCAACAAAGTTCATTCACTTCACTGAATTGCAGTACCTGTGATCCAAGTATGTTTTTTTGTTGCCTTCTGAACAAAGGGGTTAGTGAGTAGAGGAGGAGCTCAAACTGTCAATGCTGTTGTAACAGAAATACTGTAGAAAATTAAGATAAAGAGGATTGGGTTTGATTTGTTTGTTAAAAATCACGGATTAAAAAGAACAAATGCAACTGTTTTTCATTAACTTTACAGTTATGCTGCACGTTGTACCTGACATTAGTATACATCATCTAGAAGAATATCCACAGGTATGTTGTTAGGGCCCTATTCAAATGATTAGTTTATTCAAAGACCTCAAAAGTGGGAAATGTGATTCAGCCCAGTTATGGTGCAGCAGACCTTATGATAGCTTTTGAAAATTACCAAATAACAAAACAAGCAACAATTCTGATAAAGAAAACTGATGTTTTTGTCAGTTTATGAAACATTATTACATTACGTTTACTATTTTTAAAGATTTTAGGCATGTTCATCAAACTATTTCCAATGAATGTATGTCAACTTTGGCATGATTTGGGTCCAAAATGTGTGCCTGACACTGTTGAACTGCTTTTTAATAAACTTTTTTCCAATTTGAAAAGCCTTTCATACGAAACGTTTCCTCTTCACCCACTGCCACCAAGCATTGATTGGTCAACGGTGACAGGTCTACTAAAAAAAAGTCTCTCTATAAGACAGCTACATATAAATTGCTGTATTTTGAAACAAACATTATACCACTTTGGGAGTAAAATTGATGGAGGGGTCCGGTTTGAGAAATGAATCTCTAATACAATCTCTCTGGTTACACAAACCTAATTACTGCCATAAGTTCAACAGCATGAATACAACATACTCACTATATAAATCAAATGCAGGAGAATTAACACAGTAAAGTTACAGTACCTATAAAAATACCGTTGTTCAGAATCTCCTAGTCCAAGTTCTTGTACTCTCCAGACTGGACTACTGTAACTCTCTCCTTGCTCGTCTTTGTCTACCCACCCCTTCAGCTCATTCAAAATTCTGCTGCTCGTCTTGTATTCTACCAACCTCGCTACTCCTCTGCTTCACACTCTCCACTGGCTATCTATCTCTGCTTGCATTCAATTCAAGACCCTTGTTCTTGCCTACCGCTCTCTTCACCACACTGCCCCCTCCTACCTCCAATCCCTCGTGTCTCCCTACACCCCCTCTCACCCTCTCTGCTCCTCCTCTACTGGCCATGCCTTCCCTCCACTCTCCATCCTCCCGTGCCCGCTCCTTCTCTTCCATAGCCCCTCTGTGGTGGAACTCCCTACCGGAGAACTTCAGGACTGCTCCGTCTCACTATCTTCCACCACCCCCCTGTTTAGACTGCAGTTGTAGCTATCTTGATCGACCCCTCTACTATGCACTGGACTTGCCTGACTTAACATCACATTACTGGATCCTCAGCTAATGCACTATTGCACTACAATGCCTTTGTAGATATAACTTGTAATCCGAACTTGTTGCATCCTAGTTCATATTGTATTTATATTTACTGCACTTATTGTAAACCATACTGTATTTAAATATGAATCATATATTGTAACCCTGTACTGCCTGTAACACCTGTAAGTCGCCTTGGATAATGGTGTCTGCCAAATAAATAAATAAATAAATAAATAAATAAATAAATAATAAAATCAATTTAGCGAGCAAAGCCATTCATTCAGCTGCAAACCTCATCATCTGAGATGTCTTCAATTAGTCTTTGCTTTGCACATAGTATTATTTGTCAGTGGGACACATTTGGTCAATTGCAATGTACTAGAGATTTAGTCCACATCAAGTGGACTAAAATACGGAATAGAAAATCCTGTAAATCTCTGCTAACTTAATCCTGATTACAGCGCACACAGTAATTGGTTCAACTGATCAGAACAAGTGGAATAAGTTAGACCGATAAAGAGGACTAACCTACAGCTATGGCTAAAAGTTTTGCATCACCCTATAGAATTAACACATTTTGCTTCATAAAGTTGAATGAAACCTGCTGAATAATATTACATTAATATATTAAATTACATACCGCTTTGTAGTGTTCCATATACTTAACGAAAAACTGACCCCACACAGTTGGCAATGACATAGCCTGGATTTTAACCTGTGATCTCCAGGCTATGGGGCATATCTATTTACTGCATGCGCCACTCGGGAGCCCCCCATACAGTTTTTTTTTTTAAATTATGTCTCAATTCTAAAATTCTAAGTAATGCAAAACTTTTGGCCATAGCTGTATAAACCCTTTTTCACTAATCCAATATGTGGAATTCAGCGTCAGATAAATATATAAAGGGATCGCTGTTCAAAAAGAAAGTAAAAATAATCTTGTCTGTGCACAAAAATGTCTTTTTGTGCACATTTCGTACTTGCATTTTAACCAGCTGACACTGCTGCATAGGCACGGAAAAGTTTAATTGCGTGATAATGGACCATTAGTTGTTTATAGTTAAAGCGCATTAAGTGGAATTATATTGTGTTAAACTGAAAACTGTATAAAAATGACATGATTAAAATGTTTATTTTAAATGTAGGGCCTATATACAGTGCCGTGAAAAAGTATTTGCCCCTGTCTGATTTTCTGTATTTTTGCATATTTTTGACACTGAATTTTATCATATCTTCAACCAAAACCTAATATTAGATAAAAAGAACCCTGAGTGAACAAATAACACAACAATTTGATACATATTTCATTTATTTATTAAAGAAAGTTATGCAACACCCAATGCCCCTGTGTGAAAAAGTAATCGCCCCCTTAGACTCAATAACTGGTTACGCCACCTTGAACAGCAATAACTGCAACCAAACACTTCCTGTAGTTATTGATTTGTCTCTCACAGTGCCGTGGAGGAATTTTGGCCCACTCCTCCATGCAGAACTGCTTCAACTCAGTGACATTTGTGGGTTTTCGAGCATGAACTGCTCGTTTCAGGTCCTGCCACAACATCTCAATGGGGTTTAGGTCTGGACTTTGACTAGGCCATTCCAAAACTTTAAATTTCTTGTTCCTCAACGATTCTGATTTAGACTTGCTTGTGTGTTTCGGATCATTGTCTTGCTGCATGACCCAGCTGCGCTTCAGCTTCAGCTCACAGACGGATGGCCTGACATTCTCCTGTAGAATTCTCTGATACAGAGCAGAATTCATGGTTCCTTCAATGATGGCAAGGCATCCAGGTCCTGATGCAGCAAAGCATCCCCAAACCATGACACTACCACCACCATGCTTGACCGTCTTACTGTGGAATGCAGTGTTTGGTTTTCACCAGACATAACGGGGCCCATGTCAGCCAAAAAGTTTCACATTTGACTCATCTGTCCATAGAACATTGTTCTAGAACTCTTGAGGATCATCCAGGTGTTTTTTGGCAAACTTGAGACAAGCATTCATGTTCTTCTTAGTGAGCAATGGTTTCTGCCTTGCTGCTCTGCCATGAATCCCATTTTTGCCCAGTGTCTTTCTGATGGTGGAGTCATGAACACTGACCTTAGCCGAGGCGAGAGAGGCCTGCAGATCCCTGGATTTTCTGCTAGGGTTCATTGTGACTTCCTGGATGATTTTACACTTTGCTCTTGGAGAGATTTTGGCAGGACGGCCACTCCTGGGAAGATTCACTACTGTCCCAAACTTTCTCCATTTTGACAATATGGCTCTGACTGTGGTTCGGTGGCGCCCCAGAGCCTTAGAAATGGCTCTGTAACCCTTTCCAGACTGATAGGCATCAACAACTTTTTTTCCGGAAGTCTTCAGGAATTTCTTTTGTTCGTGGCATGATGTGCCTCTAGAACCTGTGTGTTGACAGCTTCACTCTTATGGTAATGGCCAAAGTTAGTCAGATTTATATTGGGCAAGGCTGGCCCAAATCAGGACTGGTTGTTAACCAAAGTACTCAAACAGCTGACCCTAATTATCCCTTTAATTGGGTTGAGTTAACTAGGGGGAGCAATAACTTTTTCACACCTGAAGATTGCATGTTTGGTTACCTTGCACACCAAACAAATGAAAGAAGCACCAAACTTTGGTGTCATTTTTTCTCTCAGACTCCCTCTATATACTACTACAACCTACAAAGAAATCTGACCAAATGGGCTCCCGAGTGGCGCATCCAGTAAAAGCACTCGCTAGAGTGCAGGATGCGCTCTATAGCCTGGACGTCGCGAATTCGAGTCCAGGCTATTCCACAGCCGACCATGGACAGAAGCTCCCAGGGGGTGGCGCTCAATTGGCCGAGCGTCGCCCGGGGGGAGGGAGGGTTAGGTCGGCCAGGGTGTCCTCGGCTCACCACGCACCCCTGTAGTCTGGCCGGGCGCCTGCGGGCTTGCCTGTAAGCTGCCCAGAGCTGCATTGTCCTCCGACGCTGTAGCTCTGAGGTGGCTGCACAGTGAGTCTGCAGAGTGTAAAGAAGCGGGCGGCTGATGGCACACGCTTCGGAGGACAGCGTGTGTTCATCTTCGCCCCTCCCGAGTCAGCGCAGGGGTGGTAGCGGTGAGCTGAGCCTAAAAATAATTGGCCATTTCAAATTGGGGAGAAAATAATAATAATAATAATTAAAAAAAACGAATTGGCAACAACTAAATTTATAAAAAAAAAAAAAAATCTGACCAAATACAATGTGAAAAATGTGCAAAAATGCAGAAAATCAGACAGGGGGCAAATACTTTTTGCCTATAGAAAGTCTACACCCCCTTTCAAAATGTTCACCTTTTGTTGCCTTATAGCCTGGAATTAAAATGCATTAAATATATATTTTTTTCATTTATCTACACATCCTACCCCACAACTTCCAAGTGAAAAAAATATTCTAGAAATTTGTAGAAAATTAATTAAAAATAAAAACTGAAATAGCTTGGTCGGATAAGTGTCCACCCCCCTAAATTAGCTCAGGTGTAACCAATCGCCTTCAAAATCATACACTAAGTTAAGTGGCCTCCACCTGTGTTAAATGGTAGTGATTCACATGATTTTAGGATAAATTCAGCAGTTCCTGTAGGTTCCCTCTGTGGGGTCGTGCATTTCAAAACAAAGACTCAACCATGAGCACCAAGGCGCTTTCAAAAGAACTCTGGGACAAAGTTGTTGAAAGGCACAGATCAGGGGATGGGTATAAAAAAATATCAAAGGCCTTGAATATCCCTTGGAGCACAGTCAAGACGATCATTAAGAAGTGGAAGGTGTATGGCACCACCAAGACCCTGCCTAGATCAGGCCGTCCCTCCAAACTGGATGACCGAGCAAGAAGGAAACTGATCAGAGAGGCTACCAAGAGGCCAATGGCAACTTTGCAAGAGTTTCAGGCTTTTATGGCCAAGACTGGTCAAAGTGTGCATGTGACAACAATATACCAAGCACTCCACAAATCTGGCCTGTATCGTAGGGTGGCAAGAAGGAAGCCATTACTCAAGAAAGCCCACCCTGAATCCCACCTGGAATCCCGTGCAAAAAAAAAAAACACTCAGGAGATTCTGTAGCCATGTGGCAAAAAGTTTTGTGGTCTGACGAAAGTAAAATGGAACTTTTTGGCCTAAATGCAAAGCTTTATGTTTGGCGCAAACCCAACACAGCACATCACCCAAAGAACACCATCCCTACAGTGAAGCATGGTGGTGGCAGCATCATGTTATGGGGATGTTTCTCATCGGCAGGGACTGGGGCACTTGTCAGGATAGAAGGGAAAATGAATGGCGCAAAGTACAGAGAAGTCCTTGAGGAAAACCTGCTGCCCTCTGCAAGAAAGCTGAAACTGGGACAGAAGTTCACCTTTCAGCATGACAACGACCCAAAGCACACAGCCAAAGCTACACTGAAGTGGCTAAGGAACAAAAAGGTAAATGTCCTTGAGTGGCCCAGTCAGAGCCCCAACTTAAATCCAATTGAAAATTTGTGGCATGACTTGAAGATTGCTGTCCATCAATGCTCCCCAAGGAACTTGACAGAGCTTGAACAGTTTTGTAAAGAAGAATGGTCAAATATTGCCAAATCTAGGTGTGCAAAGTTGGTAGAAATCTATCCCAACCAACTCACAGCTGTAATTGCTACCAAAGATGCTTCCACCAAGTATTAACTCAGGGGTGTGGAGACTTATCCAATTATGATCTTTCAGTTTTGTATTTTTAAAATATAATTTTTTTCTCAATAAAAACATTTTTCAACATTTAAATGCATGAAACTCTGAGGCACTGACACAACAAAATGTGAAAAAAGTTCAAGGGGGTGTAGACTTTCTATAGGCACTGTACAGTGTGGAGTACTGGTTAGGGCTCTGGGCTCTGGACTCTTGACCGGAGGGTTGTGGGTTCAATCCCAGGTGGGGGGCACTGCTGCTGTACCCATGAGCATGGTACTTTACCTAGATTGCTCCAGTAAAAATCCAACTGTATAAATGGGTAATTGTATGTAAAAATAATGTAATATCTTGTAACAATTATAAGTCACCCTGGATAAGGGCGTTGGCTAAGAAATAAATAATAATATATAATGCAAGACTTTATTCTCACAGATCTAACTGCCCGAACATGACGGACATAATAAATGTATGGAATAAAGTTTTCAGATGTACTTGTCAAAAATGCAGCCGTCTCTGCAAAACAGTAAATGCGTAGGATGAGCAAGTGTACTAAAATAATCCACATGAACAGGATCATCATGAATGTGATTTGGTACACTGCAATCAGGATCTTGTAAAAACATGTATTTTTTTGTAAAATAGATAATAATGCTTTACATTTGTGTTGTTTTGAAATGTGTTGATCACCTGATTCATTCAGGACGAATTTGAATACTGGTATTTCACTCCTCATTGGTAGAATTTATATTTGTAATTTTTGTTCTTTTTGAGGTCAATTTATCAATACGCTTGTTGGTGTGGGTTTGCAGAGACACGTTTAAAATGAGTGAGACTGAAAACAAATACAATTTGCTTTAATGAGTAAAGGCAAAGCAAACATTTCAGATTTTTTTTTTCTTGCAAAAGGATATGTTGTACATTTATAATGAATCTTTAAAAGCCCCAATGGCACTTTCCCTTCAAAAATGTACACTGTAAATATGGAACAATGACTGGAAATTAAACACCATTACTTCGATGGACTCTTATCTTACATTCTCTAGAACTAGCTAACACTAATCACAGTAACTCAAGTGTATGCATGTTAAAGTGTACTTTCAACTAATCACATTTTAGTTGCATGAACTTAAATGACTAATTTCACAGACCTCGATTAACACTAATCTGACTAATCTGGAGCTACCACATGTTAAATTATGTGAAACCAGCGAAAAAATTGTTCAGCTAATTAGAACTGAAATTATCCTTAAATTTGAGGAACAACTTTACTTTTTCTCGGTAACAAGTGTAGCTTATTATAATACTGTACATATTATACAAATCCTGTATTTAGAGGATTTAACAGTAGGATGTTGATGCCTTTGTTTTTTACTAAAGCATCACTGAATGGAAATGTGGTTGGGGAAAATGCTTTGGTAAATAGTGTGAAAGGGGTGAAACATTAGTAATAATTTAAACACCAAAACCAGTATGTTAACCACATTTTACATTGTGGTTACAGTTTAGACTTATATTTGTAAGCATCAATCCTCCCTCTCAGCGCCAGTGACCTATTTTATACACGTGTGGTTTGATAAGAAGCATTCTGTACTTACACAGCAAAATAATATTGTTATAATAATATTATTCATGCATAAACTCCCCTTTGTTTCCAGTTCATATATAAATGTAGAGTAACAAAATATTGTTGTCAAGGTCATCTTTACAAGTTCTGGTATTGAATAAGCACCCATTTGGCTTGCCCTGTGGAATTATTATTATAACTCTGCCTTGCTCATAGTTTTCATGTTATATGATCACCTCATTCAAACATCGCATGTCAATCTCACAAAAAATGGAATAGTGTAACATGGTGTTACTGTAATGTATTTTTATTTGCATGTTCACAATATTGTTTGTTATTTAGTATCACATATTATTATTATGATTAGTTATGTTTTATGATTGTTTATTTTGTTTATTCACTATTGAATTATTGTTTGATCATGGCATAAAGTGTGTGTGAATATTTAATTAATTTTGTGTTCCTACCCCTGCATCCGTGCCTTGAGTGAATGATCCTGCTGAATTTCAGAGCATGTAGTAGAGTTCTCGTGATTGACGGAAGGTGGCATCGGAAGTGTTGATTGAAGCCATTTCCGCTTGTGGCTTATTTAAAAGAAGCAGCTTGATGTTCCTGTGACAACAGTTGCAAATATTATTAAGAAGTTTAAGGTCCATGGAACTGTAGCCAACCTCCCTGGGTGCGGCCGCAAGAGGAAAATCAACCCCAGATTGAAGAGAAGGATAGTGCGAATGGTAGAAAAAGAACCAAGGATAACTGCCAAAGAGATACAAGCTGAACTCCAGGGTGAAGGTACGTCAGTTTCTGATCGCACCATCCGTCGCTTTTTGAGCGAAAGTGGGCTCCATGGAAGAAGACCCAGGAGGACTCCAGTTTTGAAAGAAAAACATAAAAAAGCCAGACTGGAATTTGCTCAAATGCATATTGACAAGCCACAATCCTTCTGGGAGAATGTCCTTTGGACGATTGAGTCAAAACTGGAGCTTTTTGGCAAGTCACATCAGCTCTATGTTCACAGACGAAAAAATGAAGCTTTCAAAGAAAAGAACACCATACCTACAGTGAAACATGGAGGAGGCTCGGTTATGTTTTGGGGCTGCTTTGCTGCGCCTGGCACAGGGTGCCTTGAATCTGTGCAGGGCACAATGAAATCTCAAGACTATCAAGGCATTCTGGAGCGAAACGTACTACCCAGTGTCAGAAAGCTCTGTCTCAGTCGCAGGTCATGGGTCCTCCAACAGGATAATGACTCAAAACACACCTAAAAGCACCCAAGAATGGATAAGAACAAAACATTGGACTATTCTGAAGTGGCCTTCTATGAGTCCTGATCTGAATCCTATCGAACATCTATGGAAAGAGCTGAAACTTGCAGTCTGGAGAAGGCACCCATCAAACCTGAGACAGCTGGAGCAGTTTGCTCAGGAAGAGTGGGCCAAACTACCTGTTAACAGGTGCAGAAGTCTCATTGAGAGCTACAGAAAACGTTTGATTGCAGTGATTGCCTCTAAAGGTTGTGCAACAAATTATTAGGTTAGCGGTCCCATCATTTTTGTCCATGCCATTTTCATTTGTTTTATTATTTACAATATTATGTTGAATAAAAAATCAAAAGCAAAGTCTGATTTCTATTAAATATGGAATAAACAATGGTGGATGCCAATTACTTTTGTCAGTTTCAAGTTATTTCAGAGAAAATTGTGCATTCTTCGTTTTTTGTGGAGGGGTACCAACAAATTTGAGCACGTCTGTATAAAGTTAGAGGGTGCTCATCATCTCCATTTAGACTGCATGTGGAGGCTGTGTGGTCCAGTGGTTAAAGAAAAGGGCTTGTAACCAGGAGGTCCGCGGTTCAAATCTCACCTCTGCCACTGACTCTTTGTGTGACCCTGAGCAAGTCACTTAACCTCCTTGTGCTCCGTCTTTCGGGTGAGACGTAGTTGTAAGTGACTCTGCAGCTGATGCATAGTTCACACACCCTAGTCTCTGTAAGTTGCCTTGGATAAAGGTGTGATTTTTAAATGAATGTTGTATGTAAATGGTAAGGTGAGCACAGTCCCAGCCTGGTTGTACACTGCTTAATTGATTCAGGAGGGAGGTTATTTGGGCTAAATTGTATTCCTGGTGTCCTGAGGTGTGTACTGAGTGCTGCTATCTGTAGGGGAGCAGGTGCTTTTCAATGTAACATCCTCTGTACAATAGAGGGTTTGATGGTGGTTGGCTGGTCATGTAGACAGAATCCATAGTCAATGAAATGGAGCCATTCAGGTAAGAGGGAAGTGGTGGTGCTGTGCTTATAAGTGCTTGTTGGTCCCCTCAGGATATCCGGACCCTAACCATTGGGGTGGGTAGTGATTGGTGCTTTTTAAATGTACTGTACTCATTTACAAGAGACTGCTACTATTTATTGCTAGTGATTGTTGCTACCTATTTGAAATACTATATGGTGTTATTTACGATTATTGATATCTTTTGAAATGTTGTTTGATGTGATTTAATGATTATATTGAAATACTATCTGTTAATTATTGATGCCTGCTGAAGTATTATTAAATGCTGCTAATAATGATCTGTTCATATATCAGCCTTTCTGTGTAAATTGCTGTGAAACACTGGCCGTTAGAACTGGCATACTTTTTAAATATGATGGTACTGTGACAAAAGTAAGTACGGTTTCATTTTAAACAAACCTTTGGGTGTGATAAACTCCTTTCTGCATGTATGGTGAGTGTCCATCTGCTCTTCCAAATAAAATAACCTTTGTGAGTGGAACTACTTTATTCTGGTTTGCCTTTATAGTTGGGGGTAATTAATTAGATATTCTAGGACCTCTATATAAAAACTAAAGAGGGTGACAACAATTATTACCTGCCGTTAACTGTGATGACATATGAAAGTCGATTCATAATAATAACGGGTGAGCATAGGATGGAGACCTGGGCCATGCTGATAGTGATGGTCTGGGTAACGCTGCCGAGTGCCGAGTGCAACACCTTTATTTTTTAGTTTTATTACTGTGTTTTATTTTCCCTTTTTCTTTCCCCTTTTGTTTTCATTATTCTTTTGAGCACCTGTGAGTGTGAAACCATTGGACTGTACCTGTATTGGTATTACTCTGACTACCGTTGGCGGTATTCAGGCCACAGACAACAGCGCCCTCTGCGGGCTAAAAAGCCAAAAAGTAAAAAAAAAATAAGAAAATAATAAAACTGGGCACCAGTGCGGTGTTGCAAATAAACCTTCTGTCTCCTGTGTGTGTCAGTGAATTGCCCACCACCCTTCCACAGGCTCCTCTTAAAATGAATAAACTGTCAAATAAAACAAATACAAGTTAGCTGTTTTTTTTTTATGTTGTGAAATCTGGTGCCACTATCTAATTATTTAACATGTACAAATCTGCTCTTTCGAAAAAAAAGGAAAATACTGAGAACTTGCTGATGAACCCATAGTTTGCATTTTCTTTTAAATAGCAATACTGTATTTTAAGACAAAATAGTTATTTTTGTAAATGCATGCTGATTTGCTAGATTAGTGCATCATAGTTCTTGCAAAAGCCAATACAGAGTTAATAACCTATATTACAGTAAAAATGGTATAGAACTAAAATGGTATAGAACTAAAAAGGATTTTTGTTGCCTTAGGCAAACTAAATTTTGCTGCCCTCCTTTCTCATAAATGAATAAAAAATGCCTGCATACATAGTACGGTTGCCATCTTTTAAATGCAAAAAACTGCCACCGACAACGTAACTGCCCCGCCCCTCACAGTGAATTACACAGGACTACAGGTCTGATATGTATGTTAATAAACAATATTTACTTATTATGCCAATTATATATAATAGTGACTTACAGTAGCACATACACATGTATAGATAAACAGGTAGTGACATATAGATACAGAAGATAAATAGAAACCAGTCGTGTTTTTGGCAACATTTATTCCGAGACTTTTTTTGGTTTTCAAAAGCATAGAGAACTTAAATGTGAACCGATGTTTCAGAACGTTGTAGCCTACATAATACCCTTTGATTCTGTTTTTTTAATTTGTACTTGATGTTTGATTTTCATGCTTCCAACTATTTATTATTTTTAACGGTGAAATCGTAGAATTCCACAGGAATAGCTGAGGTTGCATCTATTGCAAATTTGCATAGTTCTCTTTTGACCAGTTGAACAAATTTCACTTTCAAATCCAGTACTTCTCTTGCCCATCTCCTCACTCTCAAATGATTTTCAGACTCACACATGTGGTGCACTTGCGTATTGGTGGACAGACAGCTGCTGTATTTTCAGCATTTTTACTCTGTTATCACTTAAACTGGGCAAGTGGCAATACTGCAGCAATGCTCTTAATGTTCATATTGAAGTAGGCTATAATATTTTTTTCATTAAAACTTGTTGTTGTTCTTTGTTGAAATTAATGTTAAGCTTTCATATTTTGTTGTGTACTCATTTAATCAAACCAAGTATTGTAAGAAGACGTTTTTTCAAATCAAGTAAGATTATCTGTGAATAAAAAACGACAACAGAGTCGCAGTCCTTGTTGTGCTGCCGGTGTCATTAAAGATACTCACTCAGCTAAAATCTGAACAAAAGTACAAACTTGGCAGCAGACTGTATCTCTTTAGCGTGGACGCAAGAACTGTGTTGAGAATTTTAAGAAAACAAATTTGAGAGCAAAAATTTGTATGAGATTTTTAACTTTCATAACTGAAGAGGTTCTGGGGCTGTGCCCTGGCAAGCCCTGGCACAAATTAAGCACTGTAGATAGATAGATAGATAGATAGATCCAAGGGCCCTTTCGTAAACATTTCTTAGAGAAAATGTGTAACTTGCATAGGGAACATTGGTAACATGTAGGGAACATTTGTAAAATGCATGGGGAACATTTGTAACATGAAATAGGGATAATTTGTAACATACTAAAAGGGCATATTTGTAACATATAGGGGACTTTTATACCAATGTTTTTAATGTTATTTGCAAGGCTTTTTATATATTTCTCAATATGTGTAACTAAAATTAGGCTGACATATACTCCAGTCATGATTTTTTTTATTTAATATCCAAATTTTACACCAGAATTAGGTCTAATGGTAGGTTCGTGGTTTGCAACATGATCTAAGATGCACCTTCACTTCTCAATGTTTGTTTTTGAATGAAAATGAGATATTGAAAATAGTGCTTTAACCTTCAAATCACTTTGGCAACATTTGCTCAGTCAACAAAATGTATAAATATCTTTATCCAGAGTTGGTAGCAGGGTCCATGTGCCATGATATACATGCTTACTATTTTGGAGAAAAAAAAAAAACATGATACAAATAGCAATCTGAACACATCTAGAAAAGGGACTAAAAGCATGAGACAGTTTATTAATACAAGGATAAAATTGTTTGTGGAAAAGAAATGAACAAAACACTTTTAAACATATTTATTCAACATAAGACAACAAAATTATTTACATCGAAGTTTCCAGATAATTAGTTTAATTGCATTTATTATAGAGGCTGCTTTTGGTATTTGTAAACTATAATTTTTAAATGCAAGGTAATGTTAAACACAAACTCAATGCAAAGGTAGAGGCTGCTCTTTGTTTTTGTAAACTATAATTTTTAAATGCAAGGTAATATTAAACACAAACTCAATGCAAATAAAAGATATGTATCTCTCAATTCAAAATAACTGAAAATTAACTAGATGGTATTACAACAATGACAAAAAATGTTTTCGATGTTCATACTTCAGTCTTGTTAAAATCTGGTTGATGTTGAATCTTTTCAAAATTGCCATACCCTCAGGACTGCAGCCTAGAGCTTTCTTGGTGCAATCTTGTGAAATGGGTCCAGAAGAAATTATGAAGAAATTATCACAAGGGTGAAAGAGCCCTTTAACAGTACTGCTTCTGGTGGAACCAGATGAAACCAGAAAGGGTCCGATTGTGTCAGGGTCCACGTTCTTTTATCATGTCCATATTCAATATTATGTTTTGTGTATTTTATTTTGGTTTATTATGTTTTTATATTTCATTTTTGTATTCAATATTATGGTAGTGTGTTAGTCTGCCTATCAAGACAAAAAATGACTTGCAAACCATTATGTATGAGCCAAGAACGACTGAGTCAGACAAAATCTGAAATGAACCGCACAGATATGTTTTTGCTCTTTACTAAACAATAAGTCGGCCATGCACTAATCAGTAATCTTTGTATAAACATGAATGTAAAATTAAGTTGACTAGTTTAAATGCTTGATTATGCACCAATTTTGTAGTTTTCATTTTCTCCTGGTTTGCTGGCTTAATTATTTTAGTGTAGAAATTCAGCTGTATGCATCATGTCCTGTCCATATGACATACACAGTAACAAAAGGGTATGAAATGGTAGTGTTTATAAAATGTTTTTTCAAATATATTTTGGGAAGCGACTTAATTTATAATCCAAGTTACAAAACATGACTGGTGACAGAGCGGGAAAAAATATGTATATATTTTAGTATATAAAATATACTGTATATATATATATATATATATATATATATATATATATATATATATATATATATATATATATAATATTTCATAACAGTGCAAGAACTCATTAACAGTAGAAGAGCCGGAGATATACTTATACCTAGAAGCCCCTCAGCAATCTTTCTGGCGGCTGTATTCAAAACACTGTAAATAGTATAACAAAAGGAGAAACAGTCGGATGTAATTAGTTTTTTTTACTGAGTACATCACATAAGCATCTGTACAACCGAAGCATATTAAATACTATCTATCTATCTATCTGTCTATCTATATATATAAAATATGGTCACCTTCCGGTTTCTGCCTACCGTCGAGGCTGCCTGTCTAGGAGGAAGCATACCACCAACCTTACACAGCACCCTTTCTGGTTGGGAAGGAGATTTACAGTTTGAATTTCTTCACTCTCTGTCACATATCTCACCCCTCAGAGTGATGCCAAAGGAACATTCGGCCAATTCTAAGTTCCCCAATGGACCCCCCTTCCTTGAAAAAAAGTCAGCATTTTTGTGCTCCTTACCTGCACGATGCTTCACTGTGTAGTGGAAGGGTTGCAGTGCCAGATACCACCAAGTTATCCTGGTGTTATTGTCCTTCATCGTGTGTAACCACTTTAAAGGGGCATGGTCTGTGACAAGAGTGAAGGAATGTCCCAACAAGTAATAGCAAAGGGTGTGAGTGGCCCATTTGATGGCCAAATGCTTCTTTTTGATGATGGAGTAGTTAATCTCCCGTGGAGCTAGTTTCATGCTCATATAAATAATCGGGTGTTCTACTCTGTCAACTTGTTGGGACAGGACCGCCCCCAGACCGATGTGGGAGGCATCAGTCTGGAGGATGAACTCCTTACTGAAATCTGGTGAAATAAGAGCTGGGGCCTGGCATAGTCTCCTCTTAATCATATCACACCCCCTGACATTCCCTCGTCCACTTAACTATTTTTGGAGCCGTCTTTCTGGTGAGCTCTACCAGGGGGTTAGCTATGTTGGCATACTCGGGGATAAAGTGGCGGTAATAGCCGGCTCACCCCAATAGCGATCTCACCTGCTGCTTGGTTCTCGGGATCACCGTCTCCACCAGAGCCTGGACTTTAGAGGCAATCGGCTTTACCCGGCCATTACCCGTAACTTAGCCAAGATATTGGGTCTCTTGTTTGCCGATTGCACACTTCCCCAGATTAGCCGCCAGCCCCGCATCCCTTAGAGACTGTAGGATGGCCTAAAGTCTAATAACATTCTCTCTCCAGGTAGAGCTAAAAATCACAACATCACCAATGTATGCGGCAGCATACTACTGATGGGGTGCCAGAACCTAGTCCACCAGTCTCTGAAAGGTGGCAGGGGCTCCATGCAACCGAAGGGCATGGTCAGGAAATGGAACAAGCCATCTGGGATTGAGAAAGCAGTTCTCTCGCGAGTTCTGAGTTAATGGAATTTGCCAGATCCAAAGTCAAGATTAACCACGCCTGTCCCAGTCGGTCGAGGAGCTCATCCACCCGGGGCATGGGATATGCATCAAACTTGGAGATGGCACTGACCTTTCTAAAGTCCACACAGAACTGAGTGGAGGCATCCTTTTTAGCCACCATCATGATCGGACTGCACCACTCGCTCCAGGAAGGCTCAATGACTAGAAGCTCGAGAATCTCCCTCACCTCCTGGCTAACAGCGGCTTTCCGGAATCCGGTACAATCTCTCTCTGACCATGAAACCTGCTGGAGTAATAATAGCATGTTTAATAACATTATTTCTACCAGGAGAGTTAGAAAAAACATCACAAAACTTTTTCATTAACTCGTGGAACTGGTGGATTGACAGTGGGTCCAAAATCTTCTAAACTGTCATTAGCTATAAACAGGGCCTCCCTTTCTTTCCAAAGTTTTAACAAATGAATGTGATAAATTTTGGTTTTATTATGGTGATTGGGTTGTCTGATTATATAGTTTACATTACCAATTGCCTGTATCTCCTCATATGGCTCCTGCCACTTAGCATACAGTTTAGATTCTGACATAGGAAGTAACAACAGTACCTTATCTCCTGGCCGAAAAGTCAGAATCTGTGCTTGTTTATTGTACTGTTGTTCTTGAGGATGCTGAGCATGTTTTAAATTCTTGCGTGTCAAACGACCAACCAATTCCAGTCTCTTAACATTATTACATATTGAACTATGTTTTTAGAATTTTTATTTTGCTCATCACATCCTTCTTTTACAAGATCGAGGACACCTTGTGGTTGTCTCCCGTATAGCAGCTCAAAGGGAGAAAACCCAGTTGAGCTCTGCGGTACCTCTTTCACTGCAAACATCAGGTAGAGCAGGAGCTTAGCCCAATGTTTCTGCTCTTGGTTGACAAACCGCCTAAGCATCTGTTTTAATGTCTGATTAAAATGTTCCACAAGTCTGTCTGTCTGCGGGTGGTAAACGGAGGTCTGAATGGACTGACTTTTCAATAATTTATACAGTTCCTCTAAACACTGTGACATAAAATTAGTTCCGTGATCAGTCAGGATTTCATTGGGAATCCCTACTCTCACGATAACCTGTACTAACTCTTCTTTTCACACTGCAGACCCACCATACAGCCACAGCAGAGCTACAGCGTTGGAGGATAATGCAGCTCTGGGCAGCTTACAGGCAAGCATGCAGGCTCCCAGCTGGACTACAGGGCTCGCTGGTGCGCGATGAGCCGAGGACACCCTGGCCGACCTAGCTTTCTCCCCGGGCAGCGCTCGGCCAATTATGCGCTGCCCCCTGGGAGCTCCCTTCCACGGTCAGCAGTGGAATAGCCTGGACTCGAACCGGTGACATCCAGGCTATAGGGCGCATCCTGCACTCCACGTGGAGTGCCTTTACTGGATGTGCCACTCGGGAGCCCCCTGTACTAACTCTTTTGCAATTGCCAATGCACTAGTGAATCTCAATTGTACTGCCTCTGGATATCTGGTCGCGTAGTCCACCACTACTAAAATATGCGTATATCCAGAGTCAGACTGGCTCAATAGGCCCATTATGTCCATGGCAATACGTTTAAAGGGGATATTAATCAGGGGCAGTGGGACCAGCGGGGCCGGGAGAACCCGCCCCAGCGCTACTTGTTGGCATTCCGCCACATATTGCGTCACCTCACTATACACTCCCGCCCAATAAAACCAAGCCAATAATCGTTCCTGAGTCTTTGCGCTACCTTAGTGTCCCGAACATGGTATGTTGGCTCACAAGCATGTTGGCTCACGAGCCGAACCTGCCCCCAGATGTTGGCCAGTGTAGAGTCATTTTTTTGTTCCCATGCTAGATCAATATCTCGGTCCCAGAATCTGAGTATATCGACCAGGCCTATTGTAGCTTCAGAACAAGAGGGCTCAGTAACCTGCCCCCGCAGGTCACACTCTATCCCAATTTCCCTGGCGTTTATTAGACATAGAGGAGTCTCCTACCAAACCCCAACCTTGTTTCAATGATGCTCCCTAACATTTTTCCACCCTCTGCTTTAGTTTTGTTTTCTTTGGGCGGAACCGGGAGTGGAACAGGAACAGCGTGCAGCGGGAACATTTTTCCAATAGCTTCCCCCACCGCTCCCATGGTCTTACAGGAAACTGGTTTTACCATTTTAGTTATTGCATTTTCAAAATGGGGCCAGCCTAAAATAACCAGATACGGCAATCTTCTAGACACAGCCACAACTACGCGGTGGGTATGACAACCAATCGTCATATCTAATTTAGTGAGGTGGTAAGCCTTGTTATCTCCATGGATACAGGAGATAACCACCACCCCCCGTGACCACCAAGGTACCCCCACCCTGAGTCCACTAATGCATGGGTGCTCACATTACCAACCCATGCATCAATAATACCTTTCCCTCCTGGATGCAGAGATACTCTGTCATGTATTTGTCTCCTCTCGACTTGACTACTGCAACTCTCTCTATGGAGGTCTTCCGGCACGCACCATCAAACGACTGTAGCTAGTTCAGAATGCCACCGCCAGGGTCCTTACCAGATGTAAAAAATGTGAACACATCACCCCCAATCTTGCCCAGCTGCACTGGCTACCTGTAAAGTTCAGGATTACTTTCAAAATTCTCCTGCTCACCTACAATGCCCTTCACCACAACCTGCTTATCCGCTATGTCCTTGCCTGCAAGCTGTCCTTGTTATCCCCAAGCAAAAGTGCACCATACTTGGAGAACGCTCATTTAGCTTCATGGCTCCGACTCTCTGGCGCTCTCTCCCAACCTTGGTGCGTGATGCTCCCACCATCGCTCACTTTAAATCTACTCTCAAGACCCACCAGTTCTCTGTTGCTTTCCATGCTCTTTAAGCCTGATATCTGTTACTAGGTGTTGTATCTTTGCTACTTCTAACTTTTTTTTTTACTGTACTTAATCTATTATGCATTGTTTTTTACTGTTGTAAAGCACTTTGTGATGGTGGTCCACCATGAAAGGTGCTATATAAAATAACGATTGATTGATTGAGGCCACACTGCACCACACTCATGGCACCGGTAACATGTCAGGGGAAAGGGCACCCACAGAGCTTGATTGTCCCGCTGATGACCGGGCAGGGGGAAGGGGAGCCCTGCTCTGCCTCAGCTGGGGGTCGACCTCGGCCTCCATTGTTGTGGATCAAGGCCACCTAATGGGTGACGAGACGGTGTTGGTCCTGAAGTGCAGGGGTGATGTGGTGGAGGGGGCCCTGGCCTTGGGCCTGCCATCCTGGGTCTGATGGAGGGCGGCGCCAGTGTTGTTGTTGTTGTTGTTGTTGTTGTTGTTGTTGTTGTTGTCGGGGCGGGCAGCGGTGAGAGCATGGCATCTTCATATCTCTGGGCCAACCTGACCGTGGCATCCAGCGTGGTGAGGTGGTGCTGGCTGACCCAGCTACGTGCCCAGCACCGGCACAAACTGCTCAATGGTGACCAGCTCGGTCACCTCTTCAGTCGTACAGGTGCCAATGCAGAGCCACCAGGTCACCTGATCCACCAACTGCTGTGCCATCACTCAGGGTGGTACTCACGGAACTGCCGGCGGTGCATCTCCTCTGTGATATCCAGTCACTGGACAATGGCTTTTTTCACCAAGTCGTAATCCATGGTGTTCTCATGGGTTAAGGCGTGGTAGGCTGCCTGGGCTTCCCCAATCAGAGTAGCCCACCACTCCCGAAGCCATTGGGCTGCTGTCACTTGGCTTTCAAAGGATGTTAAATATGCCTCGGGATCATCCTCCAGCGACATCTTCACCAACTTAGGTTTTTGCAGTGGCACTGCTTGTTCGGCCGCCGGTTCCTTCCTCTGATTGGCCACCAGGAACATGCCGTTCATCCTCTCCATCACTGCTGCCAAGGTCTCCTCATGCCTCCGTGCCTGAGTCTCCATCATCGCTGTTAAGACAGCTGGATCCATCCTGAAATCCCAGTTCTGACACCACGTGTCGTGTGATGTGTTTGAAGTGTGGTGATGTATATAAAACAATGTCCACACAGAATCACAGTTTAGAAAAACTTATGTAAATTAAAAGGAAACAATCAATCACCCTTATACCAGCAATGGTATATGGAAATCCAAAAATACAGCGGGTTTCAGTCCCAAAAGAAAAACACTCCACTACCACAACCCTCCGTGCACAAAATTGTGCTCCTTATAATCCTGGGGAAAGCGGTGCTTGTGTTCGAGTGGTGCTGTGCATGGGTCATTAATCCTCCTCTGCAACAAACACAAGACAATTTACAAAAACACACAAACTCCGACCGTGTTTTGCTTTAAGCGCAGATTTACAGTTTGAATTTCTTTGCTCTCTGTCACACCTTCATAACCATTTGCTAAACCCTTTATACTTTCAAGCCAGTTTGAAGTGTTCCCATTTCAATTAAGGATCCCTGTTTTTGACATAAAATTATGCTTTGGTTTATGTATAATTTGGCGGTGCTGTAGTGGAAGTTATAAAGCACAAACAATATTCCCTGAAGATCCTATCCAGCAATATTCTCACATGTTGTCTCATTCAATGCCATTGTTGGTCTTACAGTTTTTCTGTCCCTTGCATGAGGATTTCCAAGGAATAAGAGGATTCACAAGGACAAAAGCAACAAGAGATTTGTATGTTTACGCTTAGTATACACATGGGAAGTTATGTTTTGCACACAAGTGGAGTAGCTTTCTGCAAATAGACAATTTAAATTTGAAATTCAATTACTGGGCATCCATAACAGGTATTTTAATAAATTGGTCTTTAATTGTAAAAAATAATTTAAATCTATTTTGATACTTGTGCTGAAAGGCCTCTGTTGCTGTTATCTGCATGATGAGACTGTACTTACACATAACAAATTTCCACTTTACTTGCGTCTGCAAAGACCCTGACAGGATGCTTTTTCTCTATCAGGAAGCTCGCCTTTTCTGACCCATGTTGGCACACTGAAGTGGGGCCAGAAGCAATACACACCCTGGAAACAATATTAAATTTACATTTAGGTTGTTTCTGTGTGTGTGTGCAGGATAACAAATATTATTACAGCTTCAGTTTTTTCTATCCACAGCACTGGTACCACTTCAACAGCTTTTTCTAAGAATTCAACCACAGCATACTGAGAATCAGTCATCTGAAAGGATGTAATGCAAAATGTTTACAAAAATTAACACTATCTTGATACATATCACAAATGAACATGCAATTTTAGTTATGGTTGAGTTTTGTACTAACAAATGCAATGTTATAACTTAATGGGAAACAGGAATGGATTATTTACAAGCAGGGAACACAAAACACAAGCTAAGTTAGAAGAAACAATTGGGGCAACCTTGGCCAGCACCAAGCAAATAGGCACAACTGTAAAAGCAGTGGGGGTTAAAGTTGCCCCAATTGGTTCTACTAACTTGGCTTATGTTTTTCATGCACAATAAAAGCAGATCGAGCTTGCATCAAAAACACAAGCCAATTCACTCCTGTCTCCTTAAATGGTCCTTTACTGGAAATGCACGAGTAGGACCTCGTTTTGAAGCTCTGGATCTCCTATTTCCAGCAGGGTTGTCCCTCACAGTGCCTACGTAAATAGAGCTAAAGTGCCAGGTCACCGGCGGGCTATTTAATATTTGACCCTAACAATTGGAACTGTTTATACTGTTTGTACAGTTGTTTTTGTAAACCAGAAAACATACTCTTTCTAATTCTTTACTCCCTGTGCGCTGTGTGAATGAAGCTTTTTCTAATAGGAGCCTTTTTCTCAACCAAAAGTAAAATATCATGAACTCTGACAAAAGTGACAACTCTGTTGTCTGTAGTACTATTTCAGGAAGGCATGTGAACATTTCAAACTATAAAAGTATCACCATCTAATTCAATCCATTTGTTTACATTTTTTTTCTCTTAATAAAGAGTAATTGCAACATTTATTGTGTATTACTCAAACTAAGAAATATGACCATACTCATTCCGAACACTCGTTTGTATTTGTACTCGGGCACACCCCTATTGAAAATACACATCATAGTTTTCTTTTCATATCATTAACGTATTAGTAAAACATGTTAGTATGTCTAAAGAATCAAGGACTAACTTAATACTTTGTTTTACAGTCCTCTCAGGGCAAGACAACTGATACATTGTGTTTGTCGCAATTTAGAACATCTTAAAATCTACAGATTACCTGGAGGCATTTGATTAGTTGCAATTGGTACTATCCTGCAGACTATCATTAACACTGTCCTCTGTACTAACTGCAGGATCATCCACAGTTAGTTCACTACTTTTAGTTTGCTGCAATTGACCATGTGAGTCCCAGATTGAAAAATCAGTTTAGCAATTTTGCTTGACCACATTTACAGATATTAACATTTTTAATGCAAGGACAACTCACACCCAGTGCTGGTGAGGCAGAGGAGTCAGTGCCTACTTGAAAAATGTATTTATTTATTTATTTATTTATTTATTTATTTATATAAATATAAAGCTTTTTTATGCGGAAGCAGCTATCCGATCCAAATTCTCTACTCTGTCACCATTGTATGTTTTGGAGGAGGCTCTTATCTCCTCTGTAGTTATGACTAGGACATCTATTAGTCAATCATATTCTTCCATTTCTTTAGATGGCTTGCATGGAACACTGAGTAAAGCCATCTAAAAAATTGCCAAGGGTAGCATGCCTCCTTTCCCCTTTTGCCTGTTTTAGCCAATCACCGGACGTTTGACCTCCCACAATGATGACCTCGGATGCTAATTCTGACGAGTGTTAGGAACGCAGCACAGTTTCGAAGGGCGTAGCTGTTATGTATTAACAGAGGGAAAATAAAAGAGAAAAAGGAGACGGTATCTTGCAAAAGAACAAACTGATATATTCACATTGATACAAGCAGGAGTGTAGCGGGTCTTGTTCACAGCTTCCATTTTACTACACTGGCTTTCCAGAAAGTTCTATAGTTTTTATAACATGAGGGTTCTAAGTTGCATCATCTGAGTACATCAGTAACCAATCGAATTAAAGATAAGCATCACCTCATTAAGAAGAACAATGAATAGGAGACTCTCTTCTTAACAATGCATCTTATAAAAGAACATAGCTTTTAGTTTTATCCCTTTAAACACTACAGTAGCGACTCTACAGATTAATTCAATTGAATTGTAATGCATTTTAAAAATTATAATTAAGAGTATTGTTTCTGTTTGTTTCTTTGAATTGTAATGTACCTTGTTCCGGTGTCACATGAAATAAGTTAGCATTTGCCTTTTTGAGCCTTTCTATGCATGCGCGAATCTTAGAACTTAAAGGCAAGGTTCTCTGTGGAGATTCATCCAAAATTACAGGACTCCATTTGTATTTTTTTTGAGAAACAAAAACAGGTATCTTATAGCATTGCAGACAGTATTTTTCTGTTTAAAAAGGTGACATTTATCGTAATGTATATTTATGTTTGATTTTTATTATAAATACATTTTATCTTCAGGAAATTGCTCGCTGTATTTTAGTTTTTTTTAACATAAATAAATATTTTATCAGTATAATTTATGTTTATGCATAGTTACAATCACTATTTGCCAAATGTGTATTTCCTTTCAAAAATGTTGTTTGTGGACATGTCATATACTGTGGCATAAGCAAATAAGTGTTTATGTAGGCTCACTTTAACAAAGTTATATTATTTTCACGGTAAGTTGCTCAGTGACTTTGAACCTTTTCAATAAATTGAATGGGAAAGTGGTTACAAACACTTTTCTTCATTATTATTATTATTTGTTTATTTAGCAGACGCCTTTATCCAAGGTGACTTACAGAGATTAGAGTGTGTGAACTATGCATCAGCTGCAGAGACACCTACAATTACGTCTCACCCAAAAGACAGGTGAGTCAGTGGCTGAGGTGGGATTTGAACCAGGGACCTCCTGGTTACAAGCCATTTTCTTTAACCACTGGACCACACAGCCATGTAGGGAATACTGTTTTTGACGTTTTAATCAAGTCTCCGTGGGATATCTAAACCTGTTTTAATATAGAAAACGTAGTGGAAGATGGTGTGAAATGCACAAAACAATTGGCTTCCTATACATACCGTCCTAAAATGCAGTTAAATTATTTATATGAACATCTGTAATCCTAGTTGACATGGTGGATGTACTCACACAGCTCCAAATACTGCACTAATAATTCAAATAGCTCTCCAATTTAATGTAGTACCCTGTGCAAATCTCTGATCCTCACTTCTACAACAAAAATCCCCAGTCACCAGTCACTGTATTTCAGGAAAGATAAAATGTCATATCACAGGTTATACTTTTTACTTGTAGATTATTATGTGAAGCTCCATGTGAGAACTTGCTCTTAACATTATCCGATTTGTTTTAATTATTATGTTTTACACCAGATCTCATGAATGAAATATAACGATATCATGAATATAATATAAAGATATCATACAGCATTCATTGCATACCGTACAGTAATACTTATGTCTATATACATTTCTCAATAACAAAGTTATTTAAAAAATACACATTTATTAAAACAAAACAATATACAAAATACATGTACACAATTCAAAATATACAATACAAAACAATATATACAATAAAAACAAAGGTGTGGGTATGGGAAGGGAAGGATATATTTACAGGAAGTGTGGTTTAAATCCATGCTGGAGGTTTTTTAGCAATATATCATTACCAGTGTCATTCATATGGACACCACCACCCCCCTAAAAAGCCCAACCTGCTCATAATTAATTTCAGGATGCCGAATTGAATCTCCCCCCCAAAACCCCTTACAAAATCCAAAATTACATTGTTCACTCAGTTACATGCTTTGTTTATTTGTTAAATCTTTTTTCATTTTTCTAACTAATACCACACTTTTCAATTTACCTAAATCATTGCCTCCAGCATGAATCACCAGGATATCAGGTTTGGAAGAAGGGGAATTAAAAAATAAATCATAAACAAAACAAAACAAAAAATGCCACCTAAGCCCCCTCTGTCCAAACCAGAGGACGGAGGAGTTTGTTTGGCACGGCGTTCCCCCCAGTGCACAAAACTGTGCCCAACAATTCAGATTGAAGTTTCTGCAAAGAAATAACTGTAATGAACGACACGTACACCAGAGCTGTAGTGAACTAAAGAGGTTTATTTAGAAACTGTCCTGAGTTATATACATAACATTCTAGTCTACGGAAGCCTCCATAGTTCAAACTATTACTTTAACATATCATTACATCTCCTTTCCGTTTTTTTAAACTGATGTGCTTTTCCACAAAACCAATTAGAACTCAACATGCTGTTGAATAACATCAAATACTGATTCAGTATTAATTATGTATAAACTATCTTTCATTTTTTTTTAAAACTTGTTTCTCATATTAAAGATTCAGTCTATCTGGATGTCTGATTGAATGTCCTGACTTCCTCTGAATCATGACATTTGGCTCAGTAGGATTGTCTTGCAGTGATTCCTCTGCAGCATCAGTTCTTTGAGCAGCACTCAGCTTGTCTTCTGCCCCAGCAAATGACTGGTTCCATTCCTCCTCAGTCTCCTGCAGTGCCTGTGTAGTTTTTTCAGTGTGCCGATCCAACTTCTCCAGTTTTAAGCAGATGTCTCCGGTTTCGCCTCACAATTTTTCCAGCTTTGGTTAAAACATTATAGGACCTTGGAGCCACCTCCCTCAACACTGTAGCTCTGTGGTTCCACTGTTCCTTTTCAGCATCATCAACTCTCACCATATCTTGCAGCTTCAGCGGTAACAGGTGTTTTGCAGAGTGATCAAAGTAGTGTTTTTGGATGTTTTTCATTTGTTTCATTTTTTGAAAAAAACTGTGTTTTGTTCTTCTCTGCTGTAACCCTTGGTACTCGGGTCTGCAGTTTTCGACCCATGAGTAGCTCACCAGGCGACAATCCACATGCCAAGGGTGCTGCTCTGTATGCCGAAAGAGCAAGATAAGGATCCTCCCCTTTCTCTGAAGCCTTTTTTAGAAGGGTTTTCACAATCTGGACTCCCTTCTTTGTTTTGCCATTTGCTTGTGGATAGTGTGGACTCACAGTGGCATGTCGGAATTCATAATGTCTGGCAAACTGCTTGAACTCCTGATTTGCATATTGAGGTCCATTGTCAGACACTACCATTTTTGGAATGCCATGCCTGGCAAAGAAGGACTTCATGTGCATGTTAATCGCATTTGAAGTTGTGTTAGTGAGGACTGTAATTTCTGGGAAATTTGAATAATAGTCAATGAGTAGTAGATATTCCTTCCCATCGAAATGAAACATGTCAGTTTCAACCCTCTCCCAGGGATGTTGTGGCATTTCATCTGTCAGTAAAGGTTCCTTCAGCTGCTTATGATGATACTTGATGCATGTTGCACAGTTGTTAATTATTTCAGCTATGTCTCTGTTTATGTTTGGCCAATAGACTGTTTCCCTGACTAGCCTCTTTGTTTTTTTCAATGCCCAGGTGCCCCTGGTGCAATCTCTGTAGGATTTCCGGTCTCAGAGGTGTGGGTATCACTATTTGATTTGTTTTAAGCAACAGTCCCCCCACAAATGTTAACTCTTCTTGAAATGAATAGTACTGCGGACATGCTTGCTTGGGCCAGCTATTCTGCATGAGCCATATTACTTTTTTCAGCTGATGGTCATTACTGGTCTCTTCCACGATTCTTTGCTGCAGTGTTTGAGACAGTGGGAGTGCTTCCATAACAGCATGTACATGGCTTGTCACCTCCTTCATTTCTTGTGGATGATATGCTGCTGTTAGCCTCATAGGACTTGCTCTGGACAGAGCATCTGCCAGAATCAAGTACTTTCCTGGTTTGTAAGTTAAGGTGTAATCGTATCTTTGCATCTGCATCAACATTCGCTGAATGCGTGGGGACATATCATTGAAATATTTCTTTGAAATCGTAATCAGAGGCTTATGATCAGTCTCGATTTCAATTTGGGGCAATCCAAACACACAGGAATGAGACTTCTCACAGCCAAATAATGCCCAAGCACTCCTTCTCAATTTGCGCATATCTTCTCTCAGTTTCTGTCAGTGATATAGCTATCATAGGCCGCAGGTTTCCAGGCTCCCTCATGATCCTGTAATAAAACAGCAGCCAGTCCATCTTTAGATGCATCAGTTGATACTCTGGTCTTCCTGCTTTGATCAAAGAAGGCTATCACAGGCTCTGTAACAAGTATTTGTTTCAATGTCTTCCACTCTTCATCGTGTGCCTGTTGCCATGACCATTCACTTTTTTCTTGCAGCAGTTCTCAGATGGTTACTGTTTTAGCTGAAAGGTTTAGCACAAACTTGCCTTCTTCAAATGTTCTAACATGCTTTTCTGTTTGCTCACGAGCCTTACAAATGCGAATTGCATTATCTAGCATCAACTCTGCCGCTCTCAGTAATCGCTCTCACACTTTTTGTTGTGCACCCCGAACACAATTTGATCCCTTATCATGGAAGCTTGCATGTCACCGCAATTACAGGATTGAGCTTCTATTCTTAAATCTGTGACATAAGAATCAAAGGATTCAGTTAGCTACTGCAACAAAAAACATAGCGCTCATACAACTCATTCTTTTTTGGGGAACAGTATTCATCAAACTTGCTTATGCCAACATCCAACTTGTCTCGATCGGGATCTTCTGCAAATTCAAAAGTATTGTATATTTCGATTGCCTGTGTACCCGCTATTGTTAGCAATAAAGCAACTTTTTGCTCACCGCTTTTGTTGTTTGCTCCAATTGCTTTCAGGTCAAAAATGCTTGCGTGAATATCCTCCAGTTACTATCCATGTTCCCTGTAATTTTTAGAGCCGTCGGGGGTTTAATCACATCCATGCTGCTTTTTACCCCACTCCTGTAATGAGCGACACATATACCAGAGCTGTTGCGAACTAAAGAGGCTTATATACATAACATTCTAGTCTACGGAAACCTCCATAGTTCAAACTATTACTTTAACATATCCTTACAATAATAAGATGTTATTTACAGTAGATTGATTGCAACAATTACATACTAAAACAAAACACAGCACACTTATTAGGGAAAGTGTACTTATTAGATGAAACCAACAGTAAATTCAGTAAAATGTACAAATGTGTATTTTATGCTTATTTGTTAAATTTACAACACAGTATGTAGTCAGAATCAGATAATCTGGTTGCAGCAACATTTACACATACTGTATATAGGTGTTATTCATTTAACCCACAAAGACTTTCTTACATACAAATTATACATGTATTTATTTCTCTTTCTCTGTATTATTTGTATGAAAAAAAACCTAATAGAAATATCCGCTGCGATTACAAATTTAAAATGACAACTCTGGTGAGAGTTTGCTACATCTTTGTAAACTTGGAATTAAACTTAACACCTATTATTAAATAATAGATAATATGTCATATTAGAAACTGTTATTATTACATTTTAAACACAAATATAATTGTACATAAAAATAAATCGCACGACAAATGAGGAATTATTTCTGCTTATGTCATAACCCATATCCAAAATAATGCATGTATTGTATGTATTTCTCTTTCGCTAATATTTGCAAATATATTGCAAGTACATGTACGAAGAAAACCTATATATAAAGTAGCCAGCGATTAAATGTAATCTTTGTAAACTACGTAGCCTAAAGTTAACCTCTTATTAAATAATAATATGAAAAACATGTAATATTACAACGATGTGTTTTCGATTTTTAGCACATATAATGTAGCTTTTAATAAAGATCCTGACAACATTTTTAAGAGTAAAACAATTCACTAGACACATTGGAAAGATCGCAGTAACAGTCTGTTCTGAATTAAAGTTCACAGACATTAAATATCGATGGCTTATCCTTGCCTTTAAGTTCTAAGATTCGTGCATATGTAGAAAGGCTCAAAAAGGCAAATGCTCACTTATTTCCCAGATAACTTATTTCCTGTGACACCAGAACTAGTTTGACTGAATCGCTTCCTTTTTATTAAATAGATACATTTCATATATACAGAATGGCATGTAATAATTTTGTTGGTCATTTATTATTTAAATTTTGCAAATGAAGTTGCTAGGATGAGCATGATTTTTGTCTGGTTTTCTCCTGCCTTGACAACTTTGTTTAGAAAATATTTTATGCAAAGTATGTTAAAGTGACGTGGTCTTGAAATCTAAATGTTATATTGGTGTTGTATACAGTGCATTTTTAAACACACACTCAGATTGTGTAACAGAATAAACTATGATGGGCTACTGTTTTCTTTTCTGTGCTGGTTAGTGCTCACACCAACAAAATAGCATTATACAACTTGTATCCCAAGGATAAAACAAAATGTGCATGTTGTCATTAACTCTGAGAAAGAAAGATATGCAGTGCCATAGTTCACGAGTATGTAGCAGTCACAGTAAGTATACTGTATATGTATATATAACTTTAAGGCTAATTATTCCAAAACAAAACTCAGCAGTTATCATTTCAGTAGTCTTCTATAGCAGTGGTTCTCAAACTAGGGGGGTGTGGACTATATCCTGGGGGGGGGGGCATTAGAAGGTTCAGGTTTTTTTTAATTTTTTTATTAAAAAATTATGTATATATACACATATACATATACATATATACATATACATATATACATACACACATATATATATATATATATATATATATATATATATATATATAAAAAAAACAAGTAGCTTTTGAGTTAAGGTGAGTGAAAGCAATAAATTAAAAAACAAATGGGTTGTAGGAAGATATGCATATAAAGCATTACAAGAGCCAATCAAATCGCGTGAAAGTTGCCTAACGGTTTATACATTCACAGCGTCTTAAAAGTCAAAATACAGTAGCTGCATACATGTTTCGCCCTTTTTGGGGCTCATCAGTACAGCGCAACTGTATTTTGACTTCAGAAAGGCTCAGGAGAGTAAGTAAAAACAAGTAGCTTTCGAGTTAAGGTGACTGAAAGCAATAAATTAAAAAACAAATGGGTTTCACGCGATTTGATTGGCTCTTGTAATGCTTTATTTGCATATCTCCCTACAACCCATTTGCTTTTGAATCTATATATATATATATATATATATATATATACACACATATATATTTACTATATATATATATACACACACATATATATATATATACAGTATATATATATATATATATATATATATATATATATATATATATATATATTTAAATTACAGTACACAGTGCAGTGATGAAGTCAATTTGCTTAAACGTTAAAAGTAGTCCAGACATTTCCATCAATGAATTTAACAAATCTGGAATTGATGATGCAATCAGAAAGGCATTGGAAACTGCCTGCTACTATAGTAGGACTGTTCTTTTTTCTGTTAAGCATTTTTATGTGTGTGTGTGTTTTACAAGGGTTTAATTAACAGCAAAAATGGTTTGTGTCAGACTTGTTGAAAGTCTGTAACAAAATGGTTGATTGTTATTGTCGATACGTTGTAGATATGACTATTAATGCAGGCATCGTGCAGGTATCGCAAAGTCCAGAAACAAAAAAAAACGTTAAAACGTTTTGCACCGTATAAAACTGAGCTGATTTTGCCAGTGCTTGTTAGTCTATTAACCAGTTTGAAATTATTTGAAGCATATAAAAGCATTTTTGTTTCGGCTTTATTGTTAAAGATTTCACACGAGGCAATACTGCCCTACTGTACTGCATGGTAGTACTGTGATCGGTCCACTGTGTTATGTTGTGAACCATAGTTTTAAAACTGTGAGACAGCAAGTGCTTATCATAAAAGTTTACTGGTTCTTAAAATTAAGGGCCATATAAGAACGTTAAATACTGTAACTGATTGTTCTCAAAGTTGCTGCAGTTACATTGTAGAGACTATAATGAGCTACTGTAAACGATATACTGTTTTAGTGGACATATTTAACTAAGTAAACATTTATTTAAATGTTTTTGGAATTAAAAGTATAAATGCAAAACAGTGACTTTTTTTGTGAACATACTGTGAAAAAAATCCCCCAATGTAGCAAATCCACCAAATTTAATACCAGCTAAAATTTCCTGTTATACGGTATATATACATATATATATATATATATATATATATATATATATATATAAACTTAAAACAAATCTTTATGCTGACACCTCCAGACATGTCAAAGTTTGTACAGTACCATAGACAAGAGGAAAAGTTTGAGAACCACTGTTCTATAGGTCTGGCCCTGTCAACTGAGGTGCAGAACCTGGGCCTCATGTTCTAAGAATTGTTGTCTCAATCACTAAATTACCTATTTAGTATAGATGGGAAAATGTTCTATGCTTCCTTATCACAAAAAGCAGGTTGAATCGGAGGTGCTACTGTACGTGTTGATGTTTATGAAATGTTCATTTTTCTATTTGTGCCAAACGTCTGCCTGTGCATCTGTGGGACTCTTGTAAATGTGGAGATAAGCAGGTCTTCTCGTTTGTCTCTGTAGGTATGCATACGAAGGAGTAACTGTAAATCTCTATTTTTAGGTTCGCTGTACTGCGCTATACCGGATAAAGTTTAGTTCTGAGTATTTCTGATTAAGTTGATAGACTGGAAACTAATTTTTAAAGTAGAGTGTGCACCTACACATTGCTTATACAAAACAAAATGTATTTTCCCTTTAAAGCAAGGCAAGCACCTTTCATCAAAAAAAAACTTGTTTTCTCCATTCCTGTATGAAAAAACAGACCTGCATTGACTTACATCTTTAATCTATGTCATCGATCAGTGTTTCGTAAGGTTGGCAGTCTTGTCTTGTTTTTTTGCTGCAGAATTTAATAATATGCAAGGGGAATTTCTGCTTCTGGCTCTTCGAATAACTGTTTAAAGATTTAAAACGGGGGTAATGTCTACCAGACTCTCGATGGGTAATGCTTTTAAGTTCTGTTATTAACAATTACAATCAATTGTATTATATATGAACTAACACATGATTATATACAACAATATTTATTGGATTATAATAAGAACAATATCCACAGTATTAAAGGTTTTACCATATAACACCGTGTAACAATTTTTTTTTTTTTTTTGGGGTTCCTGGGTAGTAAGTGTTATTTCCTAATTGCTTATGCCTCAAAAGTATAGAAAATGGCTATTATTCCCCACAAACTTTGTTTTTGTGACCAGGACAGCGCTATTTTGAAATTTACCTATTTTCCAGAACATTCCAGATAGATTCAGTGCTGAGTAAACTTGGAGTAACTTCTAGAACTTTCCAGTAATATAAATAGTAGTATAAATACAGGGGCCTTAAGCCCACCAGTTCAGTTTAGTTCCAGCTGCCTAAGTGGATACATATCTGCATTTTTCTGAGATGGCATCAAGAGGCTGCAAGCATCCGGCAGACGCATTTTGCTATGTCTGCGGCCAATTTATCAAGACAAGAGCGAAAAAGTACTCCGTGGAAGCATCTGCTAAGATGTGTGAGGCCTACAAGGCATATTTCGGCATGCCTGTCGTGGATCAAGACAAACCCTGGGCACCTCATTTCACCTGCGAGCACTGCAAAAAAACTCTGGAAGGTAAGATGGACAATTGTTGCTCGGAATTTTATGTTATAAAATTTGTTAAAATTTTTAAAATTGTAAAAGTTTTTAATTTTAAAATGTTTTACAATTTTCAATGTTATTGAAAAAATATATCATATATGAAAAATGTTGCGAGAATCTCTTACACATTAGTCATGGGTGAAATAAATGTATTTTTGTAGGATGGTACAGAGGGGAAAAGAGAGCCATGAAGTTCGCTATCCCAGGAATTTGGCGGGAACCCACTGACCACTCATGCAACTGCTACTTCTGCATGGTGGACCCTTCCAAACGTCGGACTGGCAAGAATGCACCTGCTATCATGTATCCGGACCTTCCTTCATCCATCGCCCCGGTGCCACACTGCCATGAGCTCCCCGTACCCACTCCTCCGGAGAGAGAGCAGCCGTCTTTAGAAGAGAGCAGCAAGTCAGAGAGCGAGGAAGATGTTGTAGATCCAGATGACAATTTCAGAGGTGGAGCTGAGGAGAGAAACCCATACTACCCCAACCAAAAAGACCTCAATGACTTGATTAGAGATCTTGGTCTCACCAAGTCCAATGCCGAGCTTTTGACGTCTAGGCTCAAGCAGTGGAACTTGTTGGATGAAAGTGTGCAAGTCGCAGATCAGAGGAAGCGTCACCAACCTTTTTCCAGCTTCTTCACCCGTCAAGATGGGCTCTGCTTCTGCCACAATGTGACCAGTCTGTTCGAGGCAATCGGAATCGCCTGTAACCAGAATGAGTGGCGCCTCTTCAATGACAGCTCATCCAGGAGCCTCAAAGCCGTGCTGCTCCATAATGGTAACAAGTACCCGTCTCTTCCCCTGGCTCACTCGGTGCACCTCAAAGAGGATTACAACAGCATCAAGACCTTGCTGGACGCCTTGAAGTATGATGAGTACGGCTGGAAGGTCATAGGAGACTTCAAAATGGTGGCATTCCTGATGGGTCTCCAAGGCGGTTTTACCAAGTTTCCCTGCTATCTTAGCCTTTGGGACAGCAGGGACACCAAGGCGCACTACCACAGGCGGGACTGGCCACAGCGGACCAAGTTCTCTGTGGGGAGGAACAACGTCAAGTGGGAGCCACTGGTGGACCCCCGGAAGGTGCTGATGCCACCACTGCACATCAAATTGGGCCTTATGAAACAATTTGTCACAGCTCTAGATAAGGAGTCGGCAGTCTTCAAGTACCTTCAAGACTTCTTCCCTAAGCTGTCTGAGGCAGATAAAGAAGATCCTGGAGTGCAATGAATTCCCCAAGAAGCTCACTAGTAAGGAGAAAGCAGCTTGGAACAGCTTTGTCGCAGTGGTTCGGGGCTTCCTGGGCAATCACAAGGCCGAAAACTATGTGGAGCTGGTTGAGACTGGTGAAGAACTACGGCACAATGGGCTGTAGGATGTCCCTCAAAGTCCATATCCTTGATGCTCATCTTGATAAATTCAAGGAGAACATGGGAGCGTACTTGGAGGAGCAAGGCGAGCGCTTCCACCAGGATATACTGGACTTTGAACGCCGCTACCAAGGACAGTATAACGAGAACATGATGGAAGACTACATTGGGGGGCTGATTCGTGAAAGTGATTTACAGTATAATCGTAAATTTCGAAAAACTACTCACTTCTAAATCTTTTGTAGTCATTTTTGTAAAATTTTAGTATAAATACATGTTAATTTGGATTCATATGTTGTTTTTTTCTGACTTTATGTGAATGAAAAGACACAAATTCGCCCGTTTTCTCATTGGAAATAAGTAAATTTCAAAATATCACTGTCCTGGTCACAAAAGCAAAGTTTGTGGGGAATAATAGCCATTTTCTATACTTTTGAGCCATAAGCAATTAGGAAATAACACTTACTACCCAGGAACAAAAATTGTGTTACATAGTGTAATGGTTGCTTGAAACACTTTGATTAATAACACTGTAATAACAGATTTAGAATTAAGTATTGTCATAGTAATGTGAACTCTTCCATGCTAACAGACACAGACAGTTTGGACCAAGCAATTTCATTAGTGTATTTTTTTTTACTCGTTTTTATATAGTAATCTAGTGAATGGGGACTTGGCTATTTGGAAGCTAATTTACATTTCACCCAGGGACATTTTTACTGCTGTTCTGTGAGGTGGCATTTACAACCAATAATTTGTCATAATTGTGACATAATTGGCATTTATTGTTATTTGCTCTTTAGAAGAATATATTTGTTTTGAAAAACTCATGAAACATGTTAATCATGCAACATGTTTCAAAGGCTTTTCCACAAGCAACTCAAAATATATTTTACTTTTTGTAAGATAAAAAGCCCTGTCCTCTTACAGGATGATATACTATTGCTTTTCTTTAAAAAACAATAATATACTAATAAAACAGTAGGTTCTTTGTGTGCAAAAATAGCACACAAAAATAGATACACTATTGCTTTGCTTAAACAAAACACATTGAAAGCATGCAGTAGCAGAAAATGAACTAGTAATACTAAAACTCACACTATTGCTATTCAGGTGCTCTGAGGCTGTAAATAGGGAGCACAAACATATTTTAGCACCATGGCAGCTGCCAATAGTATTCCACCCCCTGAAGGGATGATGAGCAGTGATTGGAGCAGCAACTGGGAAAACTTCAGAGCAGAGTTTGAAGATTACTCCATAGCAAGAGCCCTAGATGAGAAGCCAGCAGAAGTGCAAGCAGCTACACTGAGGAGGGTGATGGGCAGCGAATGCTGCCATGTATATCAGCACAACCTGAACCTCACAGAGGAGCAACAAAAGGATGCAACAGCCATCCTGAACACATTAGAAGCCTACTTCAGACCAGCAAAAAATATCATTTATGAAAGGTACGTGTTTGGTTGCTGCAAACAAAAAGAAGGTGAATCAATTGACAACTGTGTTACATGACTGAGAGAAAAAGCAGCAACATGTGAGTACGGCCCACTGAAAGATGAGCTCATTCACGACAACATAGTTATTGGGGTAGCAAGTGAGAGCACACGTCGCCATCTCCTAAGAGAACAAGACTTAAACTTGAATACAGTTATTGAGACGTGCCGCACAGCGGAAATCACTGACAAGCGAATGAGAGCCATGGAGCAGGACAGGCAACAGATTAACAGTGTCAATGCCACAGAAAAGCAACAGCGAAGCATGGCTGACTATCCGGGCACACAACAGCAAAATGGCTATGTGGCAAAGTGGTTAATAGTGTGCAGGTGCAGGTGATCAATGAAAGAAACAGACAATTATAATCCTGGTGCAAAGGTTTGATTTATTAGTTTTCTGTGCAGTGCCTGAGGGCAAAACAAACAATAAACAATAAAGCTGGTACGTAATACAGCGGCATGTATTACTTAATTTATAATCCCTGGGTTGGTCCCGAAATAATAGTCCAGTTAATTGTACCCCCACATTAAACACAAAACACATACAATCCTCCAATCCACAGCTGCCACATCATTTCCCTTCCGGGTCGATGAGTTAGTGTACCGAAGCTCCGCCCCTTTTCTAAATGACCGACTTCCTTTTAACCCTAGGAACGAAGTATCAGGCCAAGTAGTCCAGCGTACTCTGTTCCCGTTACTTAGCGCCCTCACAGTACGGGAGGGAGATTTACCACCAAGAATCATTGTCTTTCTGTCACAGGCTACCACAGCAGCTCACCTGCTGTACTGTGGCAGTGTACACAAGCAGTGTCCAGCATATGGGAAAACATGCAGGTCGTGTGGCAGCCTAAATCATTTTGCTAGAGTTTGCCTGTCAAGTAAGAGACAAAATTCAGCAGGGAAGCTGCACAACTTAGAGGAAACAGCTTTAGATGATGCAGACCTCCACAGCGCAGAGTCAGTTTATTCCAAAGAATACATTGCCACTATAAGATCAAAAGGCCAAAAATGGTTATTAACTGTATTTAATAATTTACAACCCTGCCAGCTTGACTCTGGGGCAACATGTGATGTAATGAGTCTAAAAGCTAAGATGAAGCTAGCACCTAGAACTCGACTACAGCCAAGCAACACCAAATGGAAGCGTATGTCCACGTATGAGTGTATCATACGTGGACATACGTGCAAGCTTGAATTTGAAATTGTTGAAACCAATCAGTAACCGCTGTTGTCTGGTTTGACATGCGAGCGCATGGGACTGATGCAATTAACCATCCCTGCTGAGCTAAACAAGGCAGAACATCAGCCGAATTGACCTTTGTCGAAACAACAGCTGACCAGTGCATATGATGATGTGTTTAATGGGCCAGTAGAATCCGTTCCAGGAGAGGTTCATTTTTAACTCGACCCAAGCACCCCCTGGGGCAGGAAGAGATGTCTCAACCTACCGTTTGGAGTCTCCGTAGCAGAGGTGTATCAACGTAAGCAGCATGAGCTATTAGCTGGGCTCAGTGGCATTGAGCCAGTAGCAGATGATGGCTGTGGTAATACAGATGAAGAAGCAGAGCATGATCATGATAACAAGCTGCTAGCACTAATGGATCGATGCAGGCAAGTGAAGCTAAGGCTTAGTATGAAGAAACTGCAATTCAAGGTGAAAGAAGTCAGCTTCCATGGACACTTCCTGTCCTCAAAAGGCTTAAAAGTTGGCGCAGATAAGATTGGAGCCATAGTGGAGATGCCACAGCCTACCTGAAATCAGTATAACACTTAATTGGGTTTGTGACCTACCTGGCCAAATTCATGCCACACCTATCAGAGGTGTGTGAGCCCTTGAGAAGGCTTCTGGACAAGGGTGCAGTTTGGCACTGGCTTCCTAAGCATGACAAGGCAGTGCAGGAAATAAAGCGCTTGGTCACAGCTACTCCTGTGTTGAAGAACTATGATGTTACGAAGCCTGTTACTGTACAGAGTGATTCAAGCAAAAATGGGTTTGAATGTTGCCTAATGCAAGAAGGTCAGCCAGTTGCTTTTGTATCTAGAGCACTGACCCCAACCAAGCAGGACTATGCACAGATTGAAAAGTAATGCTTGAACATAGTGTTTGCCTGCTGGTGTTTCCATCACTATCTCTACAGCCGTAAAATGATCACAGCAGAAACTGACTACAAGCCACTTATAGCCATCTTCAAGGAGCCCCTCCTGAGCACACCCAAGCGACTCCAGAGCATGCTGCTTACATTACAGCATTACAGCCTCAATGTTGTCTACAAGCCAGGCCCTGAGATGTAAATCAGAGACACACTCAGCAGAACAACAGCAGCAGACAGGGTGTCCAGTGCAGAGCATGAGCATCAAACAGTTTGCAGTATGCAGCAGGAGCAAAATGACATTGCGCAGATCAATCAAGCAGATTAGTTGAATGTCACAGATCAGCGATTTGCATCAGATTGTACAGCACACTGAGAGAAATGAATGTTTGCAAGCACTGAAGTCAGTAGTTCTGACTGGATGGCCAGAATTGATGGAGGAAACGTCAATCATTGTGAGAGAATACTGAGCATTATGTACAAAGGGCCAAGGGTCATCATACCCAAATAATTGTGACCAGAGATGCTAGCACGCATACATTCAAGCAACATTGGTGGAGAAGCATGCTACAGGCAGGCACGCGGCACCCTGTACTGGTCTAACATGCAAGGTGAGATCAAAGACTTTGTCAGCAATTGTTCTATTTGCAATGAATATGTACGTGAGCAGCAGAAGGAAACCATGATGTCACATGAGATACCATCACAGCCTTTGCAGATTATCAGCATGGACTTATTCAACTATGCATGGCAAGAGTTACTGCTGATAGTCGACTCGGACTTCTGGGAAATCGAGCTGCTCCCAGACTTGTCTGCTGAGACTACAATCAAGCGTTGCAAGGCACAGTTTGCGCGTCATGGTCAACTAGATCGAGTGATCTCAGATAATGGACCTCAATTTGCATGCAAGAAATTCAGACGATTTGCCACTGAATGATAGTAAAGAAAGACATTTGATTGAACTGTTTCAAAATGTCCAAATGATATGTAATTCAAGTTGCAGGTTTTTGTTTATTAAAAAAAGGAGACGTTATGGATGTTAGACTGCAGGTCTGCGCCACCTTGTGGCTCGTTGTTATACCACACTGTTACTTCTTGTACCTTTGACCCCGGTTGTATTTTTATGTATTCAACATCGCTTTGATTCACTAACAGCTTGTAGTTGTCTTTATTTCTACATCAGAAACCGCTGGCTGACCACTTGTCCGGGTTGGGCTGACCACAGACCTGGGACAGCTTGTGGTGCAGCTCACCGGCCTCTGTGGGGTTGGCTGGTTCCCCAGTTTGTCCACCGGTACATTTCTTGAACTAGATGTAACCAACTGGTTAAGAATTATTGTCTGAAAGCTGTAATAAAAACAAAAGGAGGACTGTGACAGAAAAACAATTAATCTTGGTTATAAATCTCCCTCCCAACCTGTGAGGGCGCTGTGTAAAAGGAATAGAGTGCCCCGGACTGGATGGTCTGACAATTAATTCCAGGGAAAGGTGGAAGTTGGCCATGTAGAAAGGGGGCGGAGCTACGGTACACCAAGTCATCACCCCAGAAGGGAAGCGATGTGGCAACTGCAGATTGGAGTAGAGAAAAGGTTCTGCTCGCTAACCAAGGGGACGTGACTGATGGTACAAAAGGGGACATGGCTAAGCAATCTGTTCCTTTGTTATAGTTGTGAGCGAACCACTAAAGGAGAACTATAATTGTACCGTGAGTGTTTAATGTTTGTTTGTTTTGTCGTGTCTAATTTATACTTATTTGTTTATTAGACGGCTAACACGTACCGGGAGCTTACACTTACACTAATCGAAAGGGTTGGTATTGTGATGCTATCCAACGCATCAACAGGACCCATGACGATGGCCCCAAAGATGACCCAGAGGCATACCCGGTCATGTTTGAGTGGTTGCTACCACCGCGTCATGGCCAAAGGAGTTCTGGGCTAGCCAGCTAGGGCCCTGCCTGATAGGGGAGGCCCAGGCAGCCTACCAGGCCATTACGGACGCCGAAGCCGCCCAATACAACCTGGTGAAGCAAGCCATTCTCCACCGCCTGAACATCATGGGGGAAACACCCAGGGTACGATTCAGGGAGTACCAGAGATCACCGGAGACACGCCCCAGGGTAGTCGTGCAGCAAATGTGTGACCACATGGTGCACTGGCTAATCCCCACCCGGAAGACGGGGATACAAATGGGCGATTGTCACCGAACAGTTTTGCCATGTGGTCACCGCCAAAACCCAGGCATGGATACCGCACCACAATCCCGACACCCTGGAATCTGCTGTGAAACTGGCTGAGGTTTTCGAGGACTCCCTGATCTCTGCCAAGACCAGACTACTCACCGCTCCCTTACCACGGAGCAGCTGAGCATCGCCTTCTCTCCCAGCTCCACTACTACCAGGGCCTGGACCGAGACCTCCTAGACCGCTGACCCCAATGGGCAACCTTACCTCCTCATCATGGAGGCCAAGGTTGGCCCCCAGCTGGAGTAGATTTGCTGTCCCTGCCCCGTTGCTTTATCAGCAATGGGACAGATACTTAACTTCAAGCCCCTCCCTCCTATTTGTTTCAAGTGCCAACAGCCAGGACACCTCACCAGGTCATGCCCATCGGCAATGGAGTGTGACGTGGCGTCATGTTATTTGGCATCAAAAGCAGGCAAGCGATGGGGAAATGGTCGGGAGGGGCCTTGTATTGTTGATGTGGTTATAGGGAAAGTGAAAACCCATGCATTAGTGAACACAGGGTGTAAGCCGACCTTAATTCGAACTACTCTCTTGGGCGGTGTGTTGTGGCAGCCACAAGGTCAGGTGGCTATCTCCTGTATCCATGGAGATACAGTGACATACCCTGTACTAAAAGTATATTTATCAGTAGGACTGATTAAACATCACCTGGTAGTAGGGGTGGCGGAAAGGCTACCACACCCAGTAATTCTGGGCCGGGACTGGCCAAACTATAAGGAATTGGTGAAATTAATGGCAGCCCCTGTCACACACATAAACGTTGCATGAAAAGAGAAAGGGGAACCGATTAGTGAGATTTTCCCCTTTATAACTGATATGTATTCCCCCACTTTTCATCTTAGAAAAACAAAAAGAGAGAGACGGATCAAAAAATGTGAGAGAGCATCAATGAGACGAGGCTGGGGTCTGGTGAGAAACCCTCTGATGGTAGCAAACGCCAAACAAAGGGGGTTGGTACGCAGTGTGACCGAGCGGGCGAGGTTACTGAGCCATCCAGGGCAGAGGCTACTGTCAATATACCGGACATGTGGGACCGAAGCACGGACCTAGTGTGGGACCAGAAAAACTATTCCACACTGGTGCACACTTGGGGGCAGGTCTGGTCTATTGAAGGTAAGGATGTTGAAGGCGCTGGGTGGCTAGTATATCCACATTTCATTATAAAAGGGCAACTGTTATATAGGGTGAAACCTGCCATGGGCACAGGACAGCCTGTAACACAATTAATGATTCCCCAGTCTTATCAGTCTGAACATAAGAAAGTTTACAAACGAGAGGAGGCCATTCAGCCCATCTTGCTCGTTTGGTCCTTAGTAGCTTATTGATCCCAGACTCTCATCAAGCAGCTTCTTGAAGGATCCCAGGGTGTCAGCTTCAACAACATTACTGGGGAAATTAGGTCATTAGGCTTGCGTATGACATCCCTTTTTCAGGACTCCTCAGAGTCGATAAAACTAGGGAACGCATATTGGCTCGAGTTTACTGGGTAGGACTTTATAATGATGTGTTGAAATATGTAGCCACATGCCCAGACTGCCAGCGAGTAGCCCAGGGTCAAGTTTGCCCTGCCCCTTATTCCCACTGCCAATTATTTCCACCGCCTTTGAACGCATTGCGATGGACATCATAGGTCCTTTGCTACCTTCTGACTCCGGGTGTACACATATATTAGTGGTGGTAGATTATGAAATGCGATACCCGAATGCAGTTACATTAGGGTCTACAAGTGCATCTGCAATAGCCAAAGAACTACGCGCAATTATAGCCAGAGTAGGGATCCCCAAAGATATATTGACTGATCATGGAACACACTTCTTGTCTCAAAGATTACAGCAAGTATACAAAATACTCAAAATACGTCCCATCCGAACCTCTGTTTATCATCCACAGACAGACAGTTTGGTGGAACGTTTCAATCAGACTTTAAAGCAGATACTGAGATGTTTTGTGATTCAAGAGCAAAAACATTGGGCAACGCTTCTTCCCTACCTCCTTTTTGCTGTGAGAGAGTTGTCGCAGAGTTCGACAGGGTTGCATATATTCAAACTTTTCTGCCAGGAGACAAAGTACTGTTGCTCCTTCCCACGTCGGAATCGAAACTGTGTGCTAAATGGCAGGGGCCATATTAGGGCTATAGGAAAGGTAAATTATGAAATTAAGCAGTCCGATTGCCATTTACCATGTTAATTTGTTGAAGCCCTGGCAGGCAAGGGAGGCCTTATTTATAGCCCCAGGCAAAGTAGAGCATGATTAGGCCCCTGTCTAGAGGCCCCTAAGCACCAGAGACATTGCAATGGGGAACAGTTACTTCCAGATCAACAAAGAGAGCTGCGTAAGTTAATTGAGGAGTTCAATGATGTTTTTCCTGACTTGCCCGGTAGAACAGACCTTGTTGAATATGTTATTATCACTCCTCCAGGTGTCACCATGCGAGAGAGACTTTACCGGATCCCAGAAAGTTGGCGAGGTGGCATTAGCAAAAAGGTACGGGTGATGTTCGAATTTCATAAGAACATAAAAACATAAGAAAGTTGACAAACGAGAGGAGGCCATTCAGCCCATCTTGCTTGTTTGGTTGTTAGTAGCTTATTGATCCCAGAATCTCATCAAGACTGCCATAAGATGCACGGTTATTATTATTATTATTATTTATTTTAGTACAGCAGCAGTGTCCCCCACCTGGGATTGAACCCACAACCCTCCGGTCAAGAGTCTAGAACCCTAACCACTACTTTCGGGTAATTGAACCTTCCAGGAGTGAGTGGTGCAGTCCGATTGTGATAGTCGCCAAAAAGGACAGCACCAACCACATCTGCGTTGATTTCCGTAAGGTAAACGCTATTGCCAAGTTCAATGCCTGCCCCATGCCTCAGGTGGACGAGCTTCTCGACAGACTGGGAATGGTTTGAAGATAATATCCTTAAAATAGAAAGAGGACAATCATTGAATTGTCAACAGAACTGGCATAAGGCACAGGTGTCGTTGTCCATCCAGCAACAGTCCAAAGCATCTTTGACCATTGTTCCATAGTTCAATTTCTGTGTTCTTCTGCATATTTTAGCCTTTTAGTCTTGTTCCCCTTTCTTAACAGAGGTATTCTTACTGCAACACATCCTTTAAGCCCTGATTTAAAGAGTGACATTTATACTGTTGATTTGATGGACAACGACACCTGTTCCTTCTGCCAGTTCTGTTATCAATTCAATGCTTGTCTTCTTTCTATTCCTTAAGGATAGACAGCTTTTTGGGTCTTCCAGTCCTGGAATTGTCAATTACAGATGAGGTTTCTTTGTACTTGTTGATTATGCTTCGGATACCACACCTTGAAAATCGAGTGACGCAAGCTATTTCACTCAATGTTTTTCCTTCTTTATGCAAGTCAAGGTTGTTATAATAGTAGAAAACACTAGTGGAGGCTTTGAGTAAATTGTTGATGCTCATAATGCATCAGAGTAGAAAAATGCAACATGTCTAAGACTTTTGCACTGCAGTGTATATGTATAATTTTATTGTTTGGCATTTTTTTTCCAGTTATATGCAATCCAAAACCTAAACAATAACATATCTACGAAGTAAAGGGTCGAATCACAAAAGGCATACACATCACATAACTTTGAAAGTGTATTTATGTTATAAACAAAGGGTTTATGCAGCATCTAGGAGGTTTAGCCCATTCTAAATCTAGGTATCTAGGGGGCTGTGTGACACCGAAAAGGGGGGTTGGTATTGCTAAATAGGCATTTACACTTAATAAGCTAATTCTCAAACTGCAACAAATACTGGGGCATATTCAAAAAGCAACTGGGCCATATTAACACTAGTTTGTTTCTAAAATTGATGTTAAAAGCCTTCAAATAAACAACTCAATAGGTGAATTGAAGAGCTCCTTCGTGAATCTTAGTTGTTTCTTGCTAGATCAAACACACAGTGTTTCTCCTAAAGTGTTTCTCATATGGCTCCTAGCCTTAATTGTTTGGTAGCCAAATAAAAACATTTTGGGCCAAGTGAAATATTAGAATTAAGTAAAGGGTGTACAAAAAGGATTTTCTTTAAAAAAATAAGTTTTGTTAACATTGTAGGTGACTGCAAAACATAAACTTGACAATAGGGGGCAGCATTGTCTCTCCTTATTTACTATTTTAGTCAGTGAGATACAAGACTCAGCATTTTAAAAATGGTTTATTGCAAGATGTCTAGTAGGGTGAATTGAAGAATTGCTTATAAAATGTCAGTAGTCCAGATTCCTAAAGAATGAGCACATGCAGCTGCACACCTTTGTGGTAATGCTTTATGAACAATAACAGTAAGTAAAAAATATATTGTGTAAATATATTGTAAAGAACCTCGTCAGGCCAGAAAAAGGAAGGAAGCAAAGGGAAAAATACTGCAGTGCAAAAGATGCACCATGCTCCGTTTATATAAATAACAATATATATATATATATATATATATATATATATATATATATATATATATATATATATATATATATATATATATTTAAACAAAAACACTGCTCACAGAGCAAAATAAATATTCAAACAAAAAACAAATCACAAACACAAAACAAATAAATATTCCAGGTCAGTCTGGGCAAATCGCCTTCACTGTTCCTAGATTTAATTTATATTAGTTTAGTTTCTGTCGTCTCCTCCTCTCGTTCCTCCTCTCGAATGTGAAGTGAACCTTTTAGTGGGACAATATGCAGTTGCTCACGATTGGAATGAGTTACAATCAAGGCTTAAACTCTTCTGTCTATGTATTGTTGTCTGTTGTATTTATGCTGCCTCTTGGCCAGGTCGGCATTTTAAATGAGAACTTGTTCTCAATGTCTTTACCTGGTTAAATAAAGATTTGAATTTGAATGCAGAGAGCTGCAGGCTTATATACAGTTGACCATCTCCCGATTAGCAACAATTAAACAATGAATTAACTCGGGAGATGGTCACCTTCTGCACAAGGTTTTCTAATGCGGATGAGGCTTCTCATGCACGCTGTAAAACAATAACAAAATATACGGCTCTTCACCGTCATTATTATTAATTATTATTAATTATTATTATTATTATTAATAATAATAATAATAATAATAATAATAATAATAATAATAATAATAATAATAATAATAATAATACAACAAAACAAATACAAAATAATAAATTGCACAGGGGCAGAGGGGTAATAAATAATAGATTTATGGCATTTATGACAAGGTTTTGCCCTGCCCCCACAGGGATTCCTTTTGCTGGGACTAGTGCTCGTCATTTTGTGTGTCAAACTTTTATTTTTAGCTTTGTTTTGTTTTGTTTTCTTTATTAAATGTGACACTAGGCCTACCATTGCTGGTACCCTAGTGTCAGCACTTGTGTTGAAATTAAATCTGCGCACATGTGCGGCATGTCAACACCAATGCTCTGTGTCTGCCTCATAATTATTCAGTGACAACCCACACATGTAACACATCACCCTGTTACAGGGTGTTTTCATATTCAACAGGATTTTATACTGTATGCAAACAACTTTCATTATTGTAGGCTCATTTCTAAAAGACTATTTACAGAAATGCTTAAAAATATTTAAATAAAAATCTTATCCATCTTTAAATTGAATTATTATCTTTGCAAATATTATGCATTACCCATGCTGGTGAAATTATTTTATGTTATTAACTCAACACTGCAGACCTCTTAAGGACAAATAACTCCAGTTAAAACTGCACACTGCTAGTGCAGTCTAGTGAAAATAACTCCACTCAAAATGTCAGACTGCAAGTACACTTTTTGTCTAGACCACATGTTCTCAGATTTCTTGAAAATTAGGAAACAAAAAATTACAAAGAAAATGTGCTGTAGTGAAAGTAAACATTGAACCTATGTGTAAGCATCAGAGATAACCTACAAACTTGTTTTAGATTATATTTTTAAATGTACACAGTATTGAAATGACAGTATTTAGATTATTGAATAGATTGATTGAATAGAACTCTGCATTTCTCTTGAGTGAAAAGTTGAGAGAAAAGTTTCCAAAATGTTCTGTTGGTACCGAGTAGGATAACTATTGGCCCACACAGTTATTGCTGTTGTGTGGGGATTTCGTGCAAAAATCTCATTATTCTTAATAGTTTTACATGCATTAAACCTAACAGAGCCTAATATCTGCATGTCTACATATGGAACTTTGTGCATGTTTCTGTTCCAGTCCTTACTGGGGTGATTTTTCAAAGTGATATAGATACTCTGCCTCTGCTGAGAGAGAGGAAAAGATTCTTTCCAATCAATGTTTCTTCTTTCTTCCACTCCACTGAGGAGTAAACTACCTTTGATGCACAAACCCACAGCCCGGGGGTATAACTGATTGTGAAAGAGCTTCTAAGAAAACAACTACTTTGTTTTCAAAGGAGCACCTGTGTGCAAACAGGAGAGTTTTTGCGGTAACAATTACCTCTAATTAGATAAACGCTTTGTATAAGATATTAGTAAGAATGATTAGTACTGTTGTCAAGTACAAGGATATGTTGGCTGGGTTCAGCAGAAGGCCTGAGGTTTAGAGATGATTGGACAGGCCTGGAGATTTAATAAATGGTTTTATTTTTTGAGCTAAAAAAAAACTAAATCTAACCTGCCTCACTCCTCTTTCCACAAGGAAAAGAATAATGATACCTCAAGACAGCTGTAGTTCAAGTTGCTTACCGAAGTGCTGCATGCATTTTCCAGCAGTCAAACACTGTCAAAATAAGAACGCCTTTCCTTGTCCAGTTTTACAGTCTTTTGAATCTAAAGCAATTTTTATTCTGAAACTTAAACAAGAGACTATTAGACTGCATTGTAAAACTCACAACCTTAAAACCGAGTAAGACTTTTAACAACTGTTTTCCCAGGTCCCAATTAGCACTCATCTTAGACTACCTAATGTTACCTAAGGTAAGATAGGACTACCTAATGTTACCTAAGGTAAGATAGTCCAAGATTAGTGCTAATCAGAGTCTGTGAAACTGCATTTTGTTCTGCTTCCTGGTAGCTTATCACTTCACGTGCGGCAGGTTAATTTCAGCTTACTCGAGTACTGAACCTGTGCAGGACCAACCACTGCCCAGTTTTGAACTCACAACATCAATACATCAAAACTGCAGTAACGGGAATAAAATAACATTATTGTGAATACTTAAATGGCAAAGGACAATATTATGGCTTTTTATTTGTTGCATAAATGATATAACAGTTATTCCAGATATGATCCATAGCAAATGTAAAACTTTTATGATGTTGCAGGGTTGCCATATTTTAAAATCTAACTGAAGCCTGATGTAAAAAAACATCCCTTGTTTATTTCCTGGAGCATACAATCCTTTTTTATATATTATCGTTTTCTTGGAGAGATAATACCCCTGCTTGCTCTCATAAGAGTAACAACAAACAGCTTGCTTAATTAATAAATTAAGTACATTAAATATGGCTTACAGTCATGTTCCTGTAAAGCCAGTTAATGATAATGAACACTCAAACAATTACATCTTTACACTTTACAGTTATTTAATTATACATCTTACTTTTTTTGCTGTGCAAATGGGAATGGGGATTTTTACTCTCAGGTGAATTGCTACTGTACAAGCATTTATGGTCTTGTAAGTGCATTACGTTTTTTCAGCCTTAAAGGGTTTCAGGGTTTAAATGTTTTATTTATTGCTTATTATTGCCCTAAGACATTGCATACTGTACAAAGAACAAACCTACTTTCACACTTGTTTTTTTTAAGGCAAGACAGAATAACATATTGTACATGTAAATGTAAGCACAAGCAACTATTTGGAAACACTTTGGTTTAGGGATGCGTTATATGAGGCTACAGTCTAGACATGTTATTACACGAATATGCATGACAAGCCCTGTGTAATCACAACATGTGCTTTACAACCCCCTCCAGCTAGAGCGAAGATGTAAGATGTACAGGGGGCATACCTCCAACCATATGAATATTTATGTTTGTACTCAAAATGTGCATAGGACATTATCACATAGAACACTTTATGTCAGGGGTGGCCAAAGTTCCTGACCCTATGAGCCACATACCGAAATTTTCATATGGTCGAGAGCTGCAAGACACGTACTGTAAAACATTAAATGTTTGCGAGCAAGACATTTTAGATACTAGCATTGTTTGTGCAGTACAATAGTTGTTAGGTTATCTCTTGATGGCAGCAAAATACATAACAACAAGGGATAAAACATTGCCTGCACAGTTTCTGTGTAATTTGTATTATACTGTAGATCTACAGTGTATTAAACTTTAAATGTAACACACTGGTGTTTTTCCATTGTTTCAGTTTATACCGTATGTGTTACGTACTTTAAATAAAATATATTCAGTTATTATGAAGCAAAATAAAATAACTGACCTGATTTCACCAAAAACACCACATAAAAAGACACATTTTTGTAAGGATTCTTTTTGACAAGCTCTACCCTTGAAGATCTGAATGCTGGGTTTAAGAAAATTTTTTTTTTTTTTTTTGTATGACTGCTGCGTGTATTACATAATGTGGATGACAAATGCACTGTATTTATTTTGAAAGGGATTACAGTACCTGCTCATGACAAGACCTGCAATATAACATGTAAACATGCATTCTTTAGTCTAGCGCTAACACTCCAGTTTTATAAAAAGATTCATTCATCTGAATAAGGATGTTTGCCATGAGCGATATTCCATGCTTGCCATACAAAACTCGCTTGAGTCATTAAATCAGCTTCTTTACTGAATGCCAAAAGCAGCATCTGCCTTAAGTTTGATCCAGGAGGATATTCAGATGAAAATATGCTGTGATTTGTTTCATAATGACGTTTGAGGTTGCTTGCCTTGTACAGGCTACAGTGTGTAAGCGATTTGTTGCAGATGAGACACAGGTTTGCCACTGTTTTCAGTGAAAGTAAACTCTTTCTCCCAGTCTGGTTTAAAGCCTCATACATTTGTTATTTACTAGTGCAGGGTTTGCTCAATGCCATTGTCTCTACGAAACGAATGAGCACTTAATTCAAAATTATGAAATTTACTTTCACCTGCACATCCAGCTTTCACTCTGTGATCGAAATACGCATGCGCCACCGAGCGGTGTCGAAAGTCAACAAGTGACGAAATATCCTTACAGTGAACATGCAGGCTTAAAGAAACAGGACAGAGAGAACGGGAGAGAAGAAAGAATAATTAACACAAATGAATACAGAGAACTTGTGTTTATTTTTACTTTCTCTCTTTTCTTTTTTGTTTATTATTCTTTCCTCAGTTCATTCGAGCCGCAAAGTGTGCGTCACCCAGCATATCACTGGGAGCCGCACTTGAACTGCAAAAGAGCCGCGGTTTGGCCACCTCTGCTTTATAACCTAGGCAGTGAAATTTGATGTCTGTTTAAACGCTGTTGTGTCGCTTAGGTTTTATTACTCTAGTACATTGGGCTTTGAGATCTGTCTTCAAAAAAAAAAAAAAAAAAAAAAAAAAAAACAATAACAAGAAGTGCTCTGGCTTTTCTGTTCCTTACCACATCATGGACCATTATTGCTGTGTTACCAGTTTGACAATGTGGGCAATAATCCTTACACTATCAGTGCACTAGAGCGGACATTTTGAAAAGAGCTTTGAAACAATATTTTTAGACTTATAACTTGAAAAGTTATAAGTCTAAAAAGTTGTCAGAATGTTAACAACAAAAACAGAAATTATTCATAACATTGTATTGATACAGTGACAGGGATGATGCTTGTGAAATTTGGAGTTAGTCAAGTAAAATGTTTGTCAACTGAGGCAGTTTTAAATTTAAGACGTAAATGTACGTCTGGTGGCCATATTGTTTTACAAAACATAACCATTTTGACATATTTGTATTCCATTGTCACCGGGACGATACCTACCAAGTTTGCAGTTTGTTGGTCAAACGGCTTTCAAATAAACACAGTTTGCTGTTAGGGGCATGTTTTGGTAAAATTTGTGGCAGCCATTTTAATAGTAAAATTTACTGCGGTAACTTCTGCTTTGCAAAGTTGAAGCGGGTTTGGTTGTTGAAGATATATGCAAAGTTTCAGATCAATCGGTTCACTGGTTCCCAAGAAGAAGATTTTGACGCAGGAGTGCAATTTATTTTCCATCTGAACTGTAATCTACACGGGATGATACCCATCAAGTTTCATGTTGATTAGTTACACCGTATGCGAACAGGAGCAGTTTGAAGTTGATGGAAGAAGAATAATAACAAGAAGAAGAAAAATCCTACCAACAACAATAGGCTTCCCAGCCATTCTGGCAGGGGAGCCTAACTAGGAGGCAGTCTTAATATTGAGGTAAGGATGGAGAAAGTGGCAGTTCCTTGTTAGTTGGATACCAGGTCACAAGTTATACTGTAACAAGATTCTTTTCACAACAGGGCATCATGGGGAGGCTTACAGTAGCTAATGGATTAGCCATTCCATAGTTAGGATACCTAGAACTTAAAGTCAAAATGGTGATTATGTTGCAATATAGCTACTCTAGTTACCTTCTTCTGATTGATTACATGATTTGACGTGTTATGGAGGTGAGGCTAATGGGTCTGTAACTTCCTGGTTCCACCTTATCTCCCTTTCAAATATGGGTACCACATTTGCAAACCCCCAGTCAGTTGGGACATTTCCTGTATTGATTAATTTGTCAAAAATCTTTGCCAGCGGCTTTTGTTGAAGGTTTTTTGTTTATCACTGAAGATACCTGTGGCGAGTGAGGTGGAAGTCCAGTGTCATTTACAGAGATGTCTAGCTTGATGACCATCAGGAAATGAATCCTGTTGGTGTCAAAAAACATAGAAGTACAACTTGAGGATAAGTACATCTGGGGAGGTTGAGGGTTGTAAAGGGTTTCTCAAGAATCACTGCACTTCATAAGTTGCTTTGTGGGGTCCCAAAGAAGTGAGGATCAAAAAAGAGGAACTGTACATCTACAGCATGGGACTTTATTCCTTCCAACTCATAAAAGTTTTGAATGCACCAATTTAGCTTTTGCAGATTTCAATTCCCCTTTTTTTGTCAGCAATCATGGTATCTGGAACTAGAGCCTCCATCCTTCTGAAAGAAATTACAGAAATTATCTAAATTAGAACTTCTTTCCCTGAAATAACTGAGCTGTATCTCATTTCATAGTGTATATTGACCCTGCTGGCTCATTTTCAGGTGGCCAAACTACGACATGTTCAAAAACGCTGGGCTGCTTGCCTAGAAAATGGCAAGTTTTAGATTAAGTTTCATCATGGAAGTTTAAACGGAAATGCTGATGCTTTGTCCTGTGTGCCCCTGGAACAGATGGAGGATGAAAAGGGAGACTGAGACAATATAGAGGTAGTACATGCTTGTTGTGAAGGTTGCATTGAAGAGGTGAGTGATGGTCGACTTGTTGAAATACTATGAATTGAGGGGTCTGTACAGTGTTTTAGTGCAGTACTGCCTCTATGGACTGCTGAAGCATGGTCTAAGAGTTATCATTCTGAACAAGGAGAGAATTTAGAGTCTTCCATCATTCGAGAGTTATGTCAAATTTATGGACTTTGTGTTCTTCCCAACACCAAACACCAAATCAGGACTGGGGAGGAAAACTAAAAGAGCTGTCTACAAGAGGCATAAAACCAGAGAGGTTCAGGAATACGGAGATGTTGTGATAGTTCAAAGAGCACCTGGTGTGGTGTGTATATGTATTTTATGTATGTTTTTCACATATTTATACATTTGTGTTTTTGTTTGGAGTCATTATGATATCACTATGATTCAGCAGGGAAGGGTATACTGTTGGCATATTTGTATGTTTATTTCTTTATATTGTTTGCACAGGTGTGAGTTATTTATTTATTTATTTTTACCCTGTTACATATTTAGAGTTTCATGCTTTACATCACATAGCTTTACATTCTACAGTAGTTTAGCAACCACTCTGTAAAAGGTTACATTTATTAAGGATGTGAAGCTGTTATATGATTTTATATTTTATATGCTGTTTTTTTATGACTAACTTAACACAAGATAACACCTTCACAGGTATCCCCAAGAAACAAAATGGGCAAATATAAATAAAGCCTGAATGTTGAAATATATATGACAAAAAAATGACAAAACTTTGCCGAGAGCTCTTACACATATTTCAATCCTGCACTTCCGCATACAAATCATATCTCAGTCTTCCCCCGTGAAGTGGTCACATGACTAAATGCAAAGACATTGAATGGATGCAAATCATAGGAAAAGCCACAACTGGTGGAATTGCAATGGGTTCTTGGTGTTGTTGGAGTCCTTATAAAAGGAAACACACAATGTGATTTGCCAATAGTTCTGCTAGGTTTCCTTTAGGATAATACCCTAGTATTACACTAAGAGAAGTTCTTAACTAAAGTTCTGGAGGAGGGTCAGACGCTCGTCACTTCCCTCTCAGTTTTGTTTCGATTTCATCGTACATGCACGCATCATGGACAACATTCTGGATTATTCCGTTTCGTCAGATGATGATCTGTTTGCTGTTTCCCCGGAGCTGAGATCCACTCAACCAGTTCAACCAGCCCTTCCTGGGTCAACTCCACGACAACTTCGGTCGGCTGTATTTACCACTCCTCTTCTCTGCCCAGATGTCTGCTTCTCCTGTCTGCTGTGGCTCCCGCCTGGCCACTCGTTCCTCCGCAATTCCTGACATCAGAGACTGGACGATCTCCAGGCTCCAGCATTATCTTCGTAGCAACAACATCCCATTCAAATCTACAGAACGTAAGGATAATTTGTTTACTTTATTTCTCTCCACTCTGCAGCATCCTTCCCGTCACAGGCGCTATGACGTCAGCACAGATCGTTGCTTTACAGCTCGCACCTAGTGTTGCCAAGTCTCACGACAAAACAAGCCAGACCCATGTCAGTATGGGTGTTTCTACAAATTCCAACCCACGACTCTCAAAAAACAAGCCTAATTCCACTTATTATAAGCGGACTTGAAACACCTCGCCCTGCACCCACTGCATCTCCACAAAGCGAGTCTACATCCGGAAGACTCAGAAGGCTGGACCACAGCACCTGTCAATCAAAGGCTCATTCAACATTTCCTAAGCATTCTGGCTCCAACTATAACCTTTCAGGTTACCTCCCCTTACTGCAGGCATCCAGCAGGCCCCTGCAGTGACCTCCCTGGCCACTATGAGCATCCAGCAGGCCCCCATAGTGGTCCCTTTTCTGTGAAATGCTTTTCTTTCAGCTCATCATTAGTTCTGAGCATTTGTATCCAGAGACTTTATTTACAGTTAGGAGAGGCTGCTCCAGTGATCCATCCCGGGGTTTCGACACCTGCCACTGTTGTCCAACAAGCAACTGGTAACCTTTCAGGTTACCCCCCCCCCTCCTCACTGTAGGCGTCCAGCAGGCCCCTGCAGTGACTTATCTTGTCCCTCCCTCACAATCCTCCTCATCTTTTCATCCCCTCCAGATCAAAAGATGGTCAGGGCCGCAATACTACATACTCTGGAGGCCGCCAGATTTGTAATAACTTCAATGAAGGAACCTGTCCTATTCTGCCTGTAACTTCCTTCATTTCCGCCCACCATAACTCCACCACACCCAGCATCACTAGTTTAATCCCTCACAAAGATTTCTCCCTGCAGTATGCAAAAATCGACCACGCCATACCCTTAATCAAAATTGCTTGGAAAAACGCACGGCTGGCTAAAGCCGATTATATCAAACGCATTTAAAATCATGGTCATTGATCCTGTGCTGTGGCACCTCTTCGGAGTACAGTGGTGATCCAAATTTTACTTTTCTGTTCGCCTGACATTCGGCTGCAGAAGCAGCCCAAGATATTCGATACCCTGTCAGAAGCGCTGTGCTGGATCCTCCTTAATAACTACCACATCCTTTTCTGCTGCATCTTCTGGATGATTTTCTTCTCATTGATTTTCCCCACGCTTCCCCTGCCCAGAACACAATGATCCTCAAATCATTATTTCAAATCTTGGCATCCCCCTAGCATCAAAAAAGACCTTGGGTCCTCTCACTTCCATTGGGTTTCTAGGCTTCACCCTGGATTCCCAATCTTTTTCAGCCTTGCTTCCCCAGGAATAAATAAATAAATAAATCGTATTATGTCTGTTATTTCCACTTTTCTGTCCGGTCCCCCTCCTACCAAACGCAATCTTCTGTCCCTCTTAGACCATTTAAACTACGCAATGAGGATAATTCCTCAAGGAAGAGCTTTCATCTCCTACCTTCTTCTCTTGATCCCTTCCATTGATTCCCTCAGCGATGTCATACTCATGGATCCATACTCAGAGTTTCCTCCATCAAAATTTCAATGTCCGGCATCCAGTTTTACCACAAACTCATTTTCGGCGCCTCAGCTCTACACTCAGAAACTCACAAATTTCACTAATCCTGAAAGGGCTTCAACAATCAGAATTTCCTTCTCCCCCTGCTTGCCTACCTATCACCATCAACGCACTCTCTCAGTGCATCTCATTCATCTGCTCCGGCTATTCCTCCCAGTTTTTAGATAAAACCTTAGAAACACCTTTTTCTCTTAGCCTTTTTGGGTTCCTTTGGTGCTCAGAGTCTACATCACACTCAAATAAATTCAACCCCCAGATTCACCCCTGTATCTCTGACCTATCAATCACCTCATCTGATACCTTCCTTCCTGCTCAAAATAAGTAAAAGTGACCAGGAAGGAAAGGGTTCCCTAATCTATTTGTTTTTAAATTAAACTCCCATGTTAGCCCATACAACCCCCTTCTCTCTTATCCATTTCTGTCTTTCTCAGACCTGCTGTTTATTAACGAAAACGGAACAATTGTCACCCGACAGTGGTTCTTCTTTCACCTTCACCAGATTCTTTCCAGGTCCGGACTCGCAGTTGAGCAGTTCTCCGGTCATTCCTTCAGAATCGTAGCAACTTCTCGACACAGAGTTCCAGACTCCCTTATCAAACAGTTAGGTTGTTGGTCCTCTAGTGCTTACCAAGTTTACAAGAACAAATATTACAGATCCTAAAAATGCTTTTACAAAAATGTGCTCTTAAGCGTTAGTAGCCTGCCCGGAGGAAGGGCAATCGAATCAGCCATGGATTCCCAGAGGTTTATTTCCCAAAAATTGGTTGTTTTCATCTCCTGCGTGCTGATGATAATTTGTTAAAGGTTGGTTAAACCTTCGAGTGAGCTATATTCAATACTAGTCATGGCATTGAGACTGGCTTGTTCTTTCTGGGGGTCTCGTCGGCCAGCTAGCGAGCCCTCAAACCAAGTTAGGTTTGATGCCAAATTAATGTGAATATACAACATACTTATCTGTAAAATCGCATACTCCACATTCTCCACGATAAATATCTGTACTAAAACATTTTGTGATTGGTGTTTGTCTCGAACTACTGAATGCCCCAATGATGTTTTTCTGTGAGGGTTATCATACAGATAGTGTACCTCTGAATTAGGCAGCAAATATTGAACATGACATACTTACAACGCAGGAGTATACAAGTACTAAAGCATGTTTCACCGTGTCTGAGAAAGCAATATTTAAATTTCTGAGGACCAATATTAACGGTAAATACACAAATGCTGACAAGAAATTCCTTGGCAGATTGTATCTTAACAGCTTCAGCAGAAACTCACTTGCATGTCTTACATCTGCCATCTCCAGTCAGAAAAACCTTGCTGTTTAATTTCATTACAGGACAAAAACAAACTTTCACATTTCCTAAAGGCATGTCTCAACTCAGAGCACTTTGGCACATGATTATTTAAAAAAGGTGTCAAAACAGAACACAATTGTAATGCGTATAATTATGTTGAACTGAAATAAATAAATAAGATTGTTTTTATTATGAGACAGTGACAAGTTTGCCAAAAACTTGACAATTATAAATATAATTTGCACGTTTTTTTATTTTTTATTTTTATTAAGGTGTTTTGGTGATGAGTTCCATTCTAATGAAAGAGGAGGTTTTGACAGCTCAGAAAGTGACACGTTATTTTAATCCACAAACTAGGTACAGTTTATATTATCACAGTGCCAGGATTTCTAGCCCAGCATCTAACTAGTAGAAAACTGTCTATAAGCAATGCCAGTCAAATTTTTTAGGGGGGGTATTGGGTTCAACCACCCACTAGCCTTTTTTATTATTAGTTGTTTTATGGATCAACCAATATTGTTTTATACACTGGTTGTCCTGCCTATTGGTGGAACAGACGGTTAATAAACAATATGCCCATACCACTGAAACACTGGAAATTACTCTTCAGTAAGATTACATCAATCAGAAGTAGATCTCGCTACCCATGAGATTTGATACATTTCCAACAAATATTCTAGAATGGTGGTGACCACCTTATGTGTGGTAGTCAAAGACTTCACTTTTATGAGAAAAATATATAATATTAATTAAAATTAGACAATTAGAGACATTGTCTCTGAATAATTAAAGGGCAATGATAATGTTACCATTGCTATCAGCGCTAGTGCCTCTGAGGACAGAAATCAAAAGTAGTGTTATAATGCAGAGAGCCCTGGGAAGAAAGAAATACTTTTCAAGTCAATTCTAATCTACCAGATGAAAGGTACAATATTTATTTTTATATCACAAGAGTGGATATATCTAGCGTTGGATACATTATTCCACTTAAACATGTTATTCCACTTAACTGGAATAACACGCTTACCTGAACTAGTTTCAAATTTGTCTTTGCTTACATTCCAATCCAGTGGTGTATTGCTGAAATTGATAGACAGAACTCAAGGTTCTATCTAAAAAGACATTGTGAAGAGGGTTCAAAATTAATTTCCATCGAAGCATAGTCTTTTGTAAATGAAAGTAAAGATCTACTATGGTAATCAGAATGAATATGTGATTTGTATGGTAATGCATGACAATGTATGTATATGAGGCACCCTGCTCTGAATAATGAGCTTCATTCACACCATATTTACTAAAGGGCAATAATTGTAGTGTGCCCATTAAAGTGAGCAATAATTAGTTTGTTTGGAAACCAGGCTTTAACCACTGATAGGCGCGCTATTTAAACCTCTTTTACGGGGCTGAAAACCAGTGATGTGCAGTTCGATTCTTTTGATTAATTCAGTTTAGTGAATCAGTTCAACAGATTTGTTAGTTTGATTCACAGATTCACTAACGTGAAATAAATACATCTTGCTAAATTACTTAGTTATGAAAATGTGTTTGAACAGAAAAAGTTCAGAAATGATAATTGATTGTCAGGTCATGGCTGTCAGCAAGGGCCATTTAAGTTAAGACAGTAAGACAGGACCACACCTTAAAAAAAAAAAAAAAGATACATTGTAATGTACCTGAAAATGTCTATAGAAATTGTATGTAGACCAATATACTCAAATATACTACAAAACACATTACTCCCACTGCACGATTCCTAGTCATCAATAAGTATGCAGGCACAGTTTCAATCAATTAATCAACATATCACTTAATGTATTTTATAGTACAGAAATAGGCAGATATAACTAGAAGCAGCTTTCCTAGAACACTGACAAAAAAACTCAGTATCACAAATGTAATATAATGGAAGAAGTAGAATAGTATTTTACTTTTGAAATAAATCTCAAAGTAAAAAAAAAAAGATGTCACAGTATATAATGCTAAGTCTTAATATTTAACTTATATTCCAAAATATAACATTGAAATGTACCTTTTTATGACTTCTGTCCGGACACTTGGCACTTCTTTTCTCTCACACTTGATAACAAAAAGCTCTTCAATAACATTAAAGTTTATATTACATGTCATTTCGGTATTACACTCGGAAAACGTGTTATAGAAAAATTGTCTATTTTTTTCAGGGCATACTACATCAGCTGTTTTAAGCATGCACCTTTTAAAAAAAATCACCATCTGAAAAAGGTTTGCCAGTACTTGCAATCTCTTTGCTAACAATAAAACTGGCTTCCACAGCACTTAAATTTTTTCTTCTCATTTTCAGAAGAACCTTTTGTTGAGACTCTATAGGTTCTTTAATTTCCAGTAAACTCAAAATACGTTGCTTTGTGCAGCGTGTTATAGTGACATTTTATGTCATAAACTACAATCTTTCATAACTGCAACCATTCCACTGCAAATCAGACATATTGCCTTACCGTCAAAATTATTCAGTGAAAAAATAATCATCTGGCTAACGATTTTGGAATCTTCTGTGTTCCGCCTCCACCTTTCGCTTCTGTGACATCTCCAACTACTTTTTGGCTACTGATTTAAAATTTTACACAAAGTGAAATAAATAGTTTAAACAAGCCTTTGCTTCGCTATCCTAATCAAAATTATGTACGCTGTGTTGTTACACGTGGGCGTGAGGAAACAGATCCTGTGTGCCATTTGATTGGCTATTTTACTACTTCTGTGAGCTGTGATTGGCTTAATGTCACTCATACAATGCAGACTGCACATATTGAATACACGTGTTATATTAAAGAGGTGGGTTGTTATAAAGAAGAATTCCAAAATGTTAGAAACTAATGGGCAGGCCGCCAAAAATTGCCCCGCGGGCCATATGTTTGACACCCTTGCTTTCGAGTATTAACTGTTTATTTTAAACTATGTCATTCAGCTTTAACAGCAACCTGCAGGGTGACAATGCTGACAAGACAGAGAATTGAGGCTACATCAATCAATATTTCTTGGGTAAGCAGAACAAAAAGAAAAATATGGCATTGTTGCACAACATGACTTTTATTGTATATGCATTAAAGGAGAAAGGAAAAAGAATACATGTTAAAATTCAAAGGTAAGCAACTTTACGTTGCCTCTGCCTGTCTCCTGCTGAGTGCTGCGTCTGTTGATCGCTCATTTTCAGTCAATGTAAGCTACCCCCACCTTTCGCAATATGCTACTGACCAAAAGATACGCCTACTTTACATGCACACTAACTTTAAATTTAGTGCCCTTTAGTAAATGAGGCCTCAAGTATCCTTAAGTATCTTTATGAGGGTGAGACCCTCACTGTAATATTGAATTGCCTGTTATTGTGATTATTATTATGATTGTTGTTCTACTGGCAATAGAGCCGTGGTTTATTATGTATTGTGCATGCCACTGATCAAGTGTGTTTGATATATGACGTTGTATTGCTGTATTTAGATTAGGGTGCTTCCCTAATGAAGTTGCTGTAGCTATACATGTGGAACAAGGGTTTGTTATAGCCATATGTTTGGTAATCTTCCAATAGAAGGGGTAATGCTATGTTTCAGTCTTTACTGGTAATAATATTATGGACTATTAAGGACTAAAGAATAATACTGACATTGATAATAATGTAATAAACAATATTATATATAATCACAATTGTGTTTGTAAACAAGGATAGTATTCAGGCAGGTTAAATAAATACATATAAATGAGAAGAAACATTAATGTAAAAGATATGAACATTTTATTGTAAAAGTATGAATGTTATATAAGAGTTTATTTTTGTTTAAAATCATTCCAGGTGAAAAATGTTTATTGAATAACTAATCCTGTTAGGATTATAAAATGCCATGTCTTTCTTTATGAGTGAGAAGTATTAGGTCAGTTGTGAGCTTGTCTGTGTAAATGTCAGGCATTGCACGTGCAACATGTTAGTCTGTGAGCATCAGTTGTCATTTGCAATTTGAGTGAAGTATCCAGTGCAAAATAAATATTTATACCTGTGAACACTACCAAGTAACCTTTGTTGTGAAGACGCCCGTGTTCCTGAGAAAATTATGTGATTGAGGGTGGGGGTAAGCTCGGCACATCACCAGGTTACAGTCTTTAAGTACACACATAAAAATGTTTTAAAAAGTTACTGTAGGAATTAACTGAAATTAACAACAGCAATATTTAATCTTTCGCAATCCATCATCAAATTTACAAGCTTTAGCTTTATCTTGTTTACAAGTTTAATAGACCCAGTAGCTAAAGGAATTAAGTACTTGCTGCAGACATGTGACATGCAAACACACTGCAGCTTCTATAATGTACATATTCTGTCCTGCTGTATGTGTTACTTATATAGAACACACTACCGCTTTGGACCTGTCTCTGGATGACAAAGGCCAGTCTTGCAGGTGTCCTCCTTGAGCTGCCAGGATGCCCGGCCAGTAGGGTGCGCTGTTTTGCAGTGAAGATCAATCCCTGCTAATCTTGTCTTCCTATCCTGCTGGAGCGCCACAGCCAATGCAATGTTCTCTAAATCAGTGAAGGTCGGCAACTTTGCAATCTGCACTCTGCTGACTGAATCTGGGTATCTGGTTGGATCCAATTTAGTTTGGGTCAGACTGAATTTAGGCCTGTTAATAGTGATAGATCACGGCAACTATATTATGATGTATCCTCAGTTAAAATGTTTGTAGGCTACAAACAGTTTTGTGTTTGCCAACATATCATAAGTACCTAACTGACATTCATCTTTTTTATACAGACAATTTATTTCCCAGTTGCCATTTTCAGTGAGCCAAAAATACAGTATTTCATCTATACTAGGAAACAATGTATTCACATTCATAAACTAGCATGGCCATATTAAGTCTTACTTATACAATATAGATGTTGAAACCGTTTTTAGACATGTTCATTGAAGACAACACTTTCTTAAAAATAAAATCAGCCCATAAATATTGATTAAAAGGAAATAAAAAAATAATAGATTCCTGACAATCAGATTCTTGATGCCGTTTCACAGCCTTGCATCGAGAGGAAACATACAACTACGATGACTGTAAATGTGACAGCTTAAAAACAGACGAGAATATATTCACATTAGAAATTATGTTTGTGTGGATGACATATATTATCCTTTAATCTCAAGCTTAGCTTGTTGAGCATCAAATTGAAATATCCTGAACAGATGTAAAAACACAAGTGAGCCGCTGCTCACAAGCTGTGCAAAGCTTTGTTTCATCTGCTGATGATGTGAGCCTAAAGGAGATCTTTTTAAAATGTCATTACTATTCAAAAGGATAATTAATACGTACCCTCAGGCTTTGATTATGCTATACCCAGTGTGTACTGCTGGTGCAGAAATAATGAGGCGCTCATCAGGCAGAATGGATGCTCCCAACAAACACACAGTTTGCATAAGATTCTTAAGATTCAGCAAAGGTACAGTGTAGGTGGTTTAGTCTAATTTTAATTTGTAGCACAGTACAAGATCATTCAGTTGTAAGCATTGGAGGTATTTTGTTTACAAGAAACCCCTTGTCAGAATTCAGCAGATGGTCCTTTTAAATACTTTATTGGAGTTTTATAACAGTAATTTCAGCAAGAAGGAGAAAAAAACTCACCGCATCCATTAAAATGTTATCAGCTGTGGTGAAATGGAAGAGTTTTTGACTCCAAACTGTCAGGTGCTGTTGAAAATAATGAGACATGATAGTCATTATGGGACTAAAATGCAAGACTGGGGTTTGATGCAGTTTTTTTAAAGAAGCCCTTGACCTTTGACTTCAGCATTCCCAAAAAAGGTCTGTTACTAGTAATTACAGGATCTTCTGCAAAACAAACTTAGAAGTGATCACACCTTGTGATTACAGAGTAACCTATCTAGCTACAATATAGTAATGACAGTTAACTCCTGCATAACCAGATGGATGCCAGGTATAATATTTACAAGTTAATAATCTGAACTTTGTTGTTGCTGATTATTCAAATTGCAATGGCAATGGCTAGATCAACGTGCGTGAATCCAGAATGTAAAATACTAGGACAATTTGAAACCTGCCACGTTTAAGGAATTTGTGAAAATAATAGCCATTAAATATGTGTCAATGCACAACATAATAGTCCAAAACAAGGGAGAGTAAGGAGTGACGACAGGACAGTGACATCCTTTGCCAATTCTTTAGACAGACTGTATTATACTCAGACAATTAATATTAAAAGCACACCCTTGAGGGATCCATTTAACAATGAAACAGTTCCATTCTGCAGGAGAACATTTTAAATGACGATGAACCGATTGACGGGTTAACACATTTGTGTCCCATGCATAGTGGTAAAGTCATGTCAGATTGTCATAATAGCAATACGCATGTACTGTACTATACCAGCAGTTGTGTTACAATGAATAGTCCCGTAGATCAGGGTTCCTGTCCCTGCCACCTCTTGTTTCGTTAAAGGTGCAGCTTTCTGCTGTTACAACGTACAGACTTTTAGTTTTGAGTGATTCAGACAATAAGCAGGCACCACAGGCTAATACATCACTAGCTGGGATGAATCACTGTTTTAACCCCATTGAGCAATATTTAATGTCGAGAGGCACAGAACAGCTGCTGTTAGAAAATCCTTTCATGAAAAGCAGGTGTAGGGAAGTGCTAACCCTCTAAAAACTCACTACACACTACGCAGTGGCATAGCGATTCCAAACAATCTTACATACTGTAACTTGAGCTGACAAGGATGGAACTATCATGGCTATTTAACCCAACCAAATGATTGTACAAAAAAATAACTAACTGAACAATTCTGCACTTTCATTTATAGATTTGAAATAGTTATTATTATACAACAAACATAATTATTTTAAACGTCATTAACTGGGCCCCGTTAGGGTTTACGATGCTATCACTATTGGATGTTTTGTTTTAAAATATACACATTACTCTGAATGCTAACAGCCTTTATCTGTTGTATCAAAACAATATGTAAATATTTGAATATGATGAATATTTAAATAGGAAGTTTAAATATGATGTCAAACAAAATGCTAGTTACATTATAAGTTTGAAATGGAGGGGAGGGGTACAAAAAGGAGTAGAAATATTCATTATCATTCTGCAGCAAACACATAAACAAACTAGCTGATTAACATCATGGGATTTATACAGTGTTGACCAGCAAATATTGTATTTATCATTGAGCACGTAAATGTTATTGATGGAACGGCTTCATAAAACATAGTGTGTAACCCATTTAATTCAATATCTGCCATGTACTTACAAACAGTGTGTGAAGTTAATTGCAGAATATAGTATCAGAAATTGTGAGAATATGTTTGTTTTAACTGTTTTTTTCTTGTTTTGGTCAATTTCATCTTAATAATTAAAATGCCACTTTCAAGTTATAAGAGGGTGAAGTGTGATTACTGCAAAGAATAAATTAGACAGGATGAGCTTGCTAATCATACAAAGGTCAATCATGAAGCCCCAAACTTTTCTGTTTACAAACCACATATTTGTTTCCAACGTATTAAGGGACTTTGGGCCAGATTCATAAAACTATTATCAGGATGGTTGGTGTACTGTGATGGCCTGGTAGGGTGCCTGAGCCTCTCTGATCAGGCAGGGTCCCAGCTGGCTTGCCCAGAATTCCTTGGGCCATGACATGGTGGTAGCCAGCCACTCAAAAGTGACCATGTAAGTGACCTCTGGGTCATCCTCCGCCGTCATCTTCTGTGCCCTTGCTTTTGGGGCCGTCATCACGGGTCCTGCTGGTGCATTGGACAGTATCACCAGCCCCGACCCTCTCGATCAGCGCCATGTACCGTTCCTCTCTCCGTCTTTCCTCGACCTCCCATCTGCTGTCCAACGCCTCCAGCAGCGCTGCTAGTGAAGCGTGATCCATCCCTTCTTATCTGACACCATGTCTGGCAAAGTGGTTAACAGTGTGCAGGTGCAGGAGTGCTGCGGTGATCAATAAACAGACAGACAACGATAATCCAGGTGCAATGGTGTTTTATTTGTACAATCCAAAAGTCTGATGACAAACGGCAGTAAATAATAACAATGAGAACAGGCAATACAGCGGCGTGTATTGCTCTGTTGTTAATCCCTGGGTTGGTCCCGTAATAATAATAGTCCTGTTCCTAAACACCCACACGTAACACAAAACACAAACACAAGTCCACAGTGAGTGCTACAGTTCTCGTGGTGTTAATACAGTTATTTGTGAACAATATGCAGTGATGTCCGGCTAAGTGCTGGCCTTTGGCGACAGCACCGGATCGTGTTTCAGCCATCTAATAACAACAAACAGTATTAAGACATGACAAAAACAAACAAAACACTCACAATAACAACACAGGTTCAGCATAACCATACAAAGGAACAGATCACTTTGCTACGTCCTCTTTTGTACCCCTTGTTTAACTAGTGCAAGCGCTCCTCCAATCCGCGGCTGCCACATTGTTTCCCTTCTGGGTCGATGATTTAGTGTACCTTAGCTTTGCCCCCTTTCTAAATGGCTGACTTCCGTCTAACCTTGGGAATGAGTTGTCTGGCCATCCAGTCCAGGGCACTCTGTTCCCTTTACACAGCGCCTTAACAGGTCGGGAGGGAGATTTATCACCAAGAATCATTCTCTGTCTCTGTCAAAGAGGCTCTGGTTTGTATCTATTCAATCTATCTGTTCAACTCCACCAAACAGGGGCGTTTACCCACTTTTTTTATTTACCACCACACCACTGGCTTAAACCCTCCTCCCAGTCAAGTCAACACACAGTCCTATGAAACAGACATTGTATTAGGTGTATTAGCTATCATACAAAACAGCATTCTGTAAATTATCTAAGAATCCTTTTTAACTCTCTCTTGTTAACCAAATAGTACAGGAATTGGCACCTCCAAAACCTAAAGGCCCTTTATACTGCAGATTTCTCAAGGCTGATGAGAGACATCCCGGAGCAAGCGTTCATGACGTCAACATGTTCAAGTACAAGGTTGATTAAAAGTGTCTCCTGCTTGTGAGCATGCTGTCAGGAGAACAGCTGGAAAATGAACATGCTAATGACTAGAAGCCATGCACTGAGCAATCCCTGAGTAGACCAGAGGAATCTCCAGTGTACTGTATCTGTGAGAGGAATTGCTCCAGAATTGCAATGTAGAAACATAAATGAAAGTGGAGTAACGGTCTGGTGTTCCAAAGATAAAAAATGTGTTGGTAAAAAGGCACTGGGATGTATATTTCACAGTAGTCTAAACTGAACAAACCATATTATCAAAATGGAATGCATGCTGTAAAGAACTGTAGAAACGTATCATAAATATATGATGAGTATGTAAAACAGTTACATCTCGGTATGCTATATTCAAATGGTTTTTACTGAAATGTAAGTATAAAGGTATAAGCACCTTGAACCAAAACCAGACCAATACTTTACTGTTTTTTGATCAATATGGATCATCGTTATATATTATTACGGGTGTGGCAGGGCCTATTGAGTCACATCTCTTCCCTACGAAGAACACAGGTACTAAAATGATAACAGCTACTATAGTCTTGAGACATTGATATATATTGAGATGATGTTGATGTAAAAGAAAGTAAACCTTAAAAATTAGAAAAAGGCCTGCTGTTTGTGATCGAAGTTGCTAGGAATATTAAGATAATTAACACTTTTTCAACTCTGAGTTTGCTCCCTTATGGAAATATATGGTAGAAAAGTATGATCTGTATATTCTTCATATATAGGAATTGGCCCCTTTTTTATATATTTAAAATATATATTAGTCCGTAATCGATATATTTATTTTATATGTTGAAAATATATGGTGCACCATATCTGTAATCCATATAATTGATTACAGATTATATTTTAAATATATCCCATTATATTTTAAATATATAAAAAGGGGCCAGTTTCTATATATGAAAAATATAAGGATCATACGTTTCTACCATATATTAAAAATATCTGTTTTTTCCATAAGGACTTATGTTACTAATAAAGGATTGGATGCTGATCATTGTAATTCCGTCTTTCTTAATAAGATAAACCTCTTAATAGATTTATGAGTGTAGTTGCTATTAATGTGTTCCAATAGGGGAAGAGTAGTAATATGTCTTTAACCTTACCATGTGAAACAGGTAATATCTGTTGCAGTACAAATTGTCAAATATACTTCTCTCAGCTCTCAGATATAAATTGTACTCAAGTAAAAGTGCATTATAACTCTTAAATTATATGGCAGTTGAATAGAAGTAAGAAAGGAAACATTTCATTTTGGAAAATAAAAATCCATACGTTTAAAATGAGTTCCAATATTTCCAACATGAAGCCTGTTTTATATTTATGTAACCATGAAAGTAATAAAATCCCAGAGGAATCCTTTGTAAGCAATTTCAATAACCTTTTAATTATGCTTTTTTGACACAGCACATTACTGTTTATTATATTTCTCTTGTTCAATTTAATAAAAATACATCTGAGTGGAAGCCTGTGCATTTATTATATCACTTGTCGGTCAACATGATAATGATAGCAAGATCTTTTTTTCATAATCATCTCTCTTCCAGTATACTATATGCCTCAACTGCACATTGTTCCCTTTGGGAGCTTAAAAGAAGGACCTTTTGAGCGTTCAGAAGATGTATGGAAATAATAGATAAACAGCATTGAATAAATGATATCAGTGCCGGGGGGGGGGGGGGGGGGGGGGTTAATTGGAGAGGGTGGAGGGCAGATTTTAGGATGCAGTGACACTGTATTTTAAATCATGTATGAGCAATCAGCCAATCATTACTAAACATTTGTCAAAATTCCAGTACATTTCATCTTGTTTTTTTTTTTTTTTTTTTTTTTTTTTAATTTAGTCGTCGCCAATTATTTTTACCCCGGTTTTTCACCCCAATTTAGCATGCCCAATTATTATCTGTATCCCCGGCTCACCGCTCGCAACCCCCCCGCCGACTCGGGAAACGGAGGCTGGAACACGCGTCCTCCGAAACGTGCTCCTTCCAAGCCGTCATTTTTCGCACTGCAGATCCACAGCAACGCCACCAGACCTATAGTGCCGGAGGACAACACAGATCTGGCGGCTCTGCTGCAGAGCCACAGGCGCCCTATCGGCCACAGGGGTCGCTGATGCGCGGTGAGCCGTGGATTCCCCTGCCGACCTAAGCCCTCCCTACCCGGGCAGCGCTCAGCCAATTGTGCGCCGCCCCCTAGGAACTCTCGGTCATGGTCAGCTGTGACATAGCCTGGATTCGAACCTGCGATCTCCAGGCTATAGGGCACATCCTGCGAGGAGCGCCTTTACTGGATGCGCCACTCGGGAGCCCCCCATTTCATCTTGTTTACAGATGTCATCCCTTGCATAGAACATATGACAATTCTATTTTCCTGAATACAGTCTTCATTTTTGTGATTAATAATAAGTTATTACAGTACTTCGTATATAGGGTGTCTCTTATTATAACATTATTTAAAAAGTTTGAGCAAACCAAACTGCATGCAATGACAACTCTTATTCATGGGCAGAGATTGGGGGTCCCGGTTTTTATTACAATAAAAGACACCCTACACGCAACATAAAGACTAACGGCCACGGTGTCGGTTACAGGTACAAAAAGTATTTAAAAAAAAAAAAAAGCAACAAAAAAAACGAGTCAACCAGAGATTTTCACTCCCCCCTCCCCAAGAGGAATTCAATTTTACTTGTATTAGCCTGATAGAAGGACTCCTAGAGTTCAAAATGAGGCAGGGTGTCAGTGGCAGATCAGTGACAGGGCTGAGCAATGATGACTTTTTTTATAGAAGCAGGTACTTGCAAAATAAATTTCAAAATTCCACTCATTTAGAGTGAGTAGGACAATATAAACCAGTGGTCTGTCAATATTACTGGTCTGAAATTCACCCCGACTCATTCTGAACTCAAGGAGTCTCAGGCAATATTTTATTCCTGCTAGCAGTAAAAAACATAAAAAATAATAATAATACAATGCGTGTTACTTGCACTGTGAGGCAAACAACGTGCAGCTATGGTCAAAAATGTGCATCACCCTATAGAATAATCTAAGTTTACTTCATAAAGTCGAATGAAACCTGCAGAATAATGTTACTTTAACATATTGAATTACATACAGCATGTAGTTTACCATATACTTAATGAAAAACTGACAAAAACTGAAAAATTAAACATTTCTAAATCTAACATGAAATACTGTACTACTATTGTTGCTACCGGTAGACTTTTGCAATGTCATTTAAAATTTTTTTTTAGTAATAGCCAATTATTTTATTATTTTCTCCCAATTTTGGCATATCCGATTATTTTTAGGCTCAGCTCACCGCTACCACCCCTCTGCTGACTCGGGAGCCGTGAAAACAAACACACGCTGTCCTCCGAAGCGTGTGCCGTCAGCCGATCACTTTTTTTCACACTGCAGACTTACACTGCAGCTCTGGGCGGCTTACGGGCAAGCCCGCAGGCAGCCTGCCAGACTACTGGGGTCGCTGGTGCGTGGTGAGCCAAGGACACCCTGGCTGACCTAAGCCCTAAGACCTAAGGTTTGCATCCGCTACCTATCCTCGAGGAGCGCTGTGCACAGTCTTGGAGGCCACGCCTCTCCTCATACAGCAAGACAACCTCTTGTATATGTTTTCTCTAGAGGTCTCTCCTCTACTAACTCAACCTATGAACTAACAAACTATTCTAATAGCCTGGGCTCCCGCCACGTGAAATATTGATCTGATACTGAATTCCACATGTCGGATTAGTAAAGAAGGGTTTATACATCTATGGGCAAATGTGCTCCTATGGTACAATATGCTACACAGATTAGTAGAGGCCAATGGGCTACCATGCTACATGTTATATACGGTCGTAGGACGCATGGTTTGGCGCTTGGACCACAGTCATTGTTGCTTGCAGCTATATTTATTATTATTATTATTATTATTATTATTATTATTATTATTATTATTATTATTTCAAATCAAAAGCCAAATGTACTTTTGAGTAACAAAGTTGCAAAAGAATAATTTGTTTTTTGATAAATCTAAAAGATGACTTGCTGTGTGTCTCTTTGGTGGATAAGAAGATATGTGATACTGGCGTTCTTTCACTCAAACAAATACAGCCAAATGTCAGTTTAATAAAATACTTGCATTAGATAGTTTTGAGCACTGACAATGTCATCCCATTATATTTCATTGTTAAACTGAAGATTTTGTTTGTCCATATGTATGTATTTATGGTTTGATGGGCAGATTGCTTGGCTCAGATTATTTTAAGGATTTATGTTAAGGCCTTGTGAATATATATATATATATATATATATATATATATATATATATATATATATATATATATATATATATATATATTGTAAGAAAGAGCGGCGTCACCTTTAAGAAATGGCGACGCCATTTGAAAGACTATACAACCCAGGAACCCTAGCATTAATAGGCAAGGCGGGGTTTCTGGGTATAAAGGGAAGTGGAGCGGGACAGCGGGGGTGATTGTGGGGAGCGTCGCCGGTGTGTACTGCTGAACAGTTCTCAGAGAGTTGAAAGTGCATTACGTGTTATTGGAAGTAGTTGTTGTTAGTGGGCGTTTATCCTCTTGGTGAGGTAGTCTGTTTTGGTAAGGTTTAGTTTATTTTTATGAAATACTGGACGAGAGACGCTGTCTATCGGTAACAAATTTAAAATAACTCTGCAGTTTCTGTGACGATTGGGAACCGTCACAACTGCCGTTTGTAGGTGGATGTGTATTTACTTCGGGACTCTGAGAGAAAGCGCACATTCATGCGCAGCTAAAATAGCGAGCTGTAACAGCAAGAACTAAGGCAACAGTCTGGGGTTTTGGACGTGGTTTTATTGTAACAGACATAAACAACAGTTTCCACAGGTGGCGTGGACAATAAGGATACTGTACTTGAACTCTGAGACACCCCGTGTTTCTGTGAACAACTGGGACATTGGTTGCAGGGGTTCATCCCCACAGCTTGGATACAATTTCTATCAACGGGGCCCGTCTTCTAGGAGGGCCCATTCCATACTTGTGGATCCTTGCCGGTGTTGCAGCAATACTCTAACAGAGGGTGTCCACGCTATCCTTACATTCACCTGTGTTCAGAGATACTTCAGCAGTGGGTGTCTCTTTGTTCTTACCTGTGTTACAGCAAGTTTCCAGCAGAGGGAGTCTGCGTTATCCTGACCTGTGTTGCAGAGGGAGTCTTCCGTACACTCACCTGTGTTACAGAGATATTCCAGCAGAGGGTGTCTCTTTCTTCTTACCTGTGTCGCAGCCAGATTCCAGCAGAGGGAGGCTGCGTGATTCTTACCTGTGTTGCCGAGAGACTCCAGCAGAGGACGCCGGTTCCATAGTTACCTGTGTGGTAGAAATACTCCACGGGGAAAGGACTTGCAAAGGCCTCGGCCTGCCGGACTCGGCATTCTGAAATAGTTAGAGAGGGACGAAGAAGTGAGCCAGTTAGTGACCCGTACAGGGCTTTACTCAACATAAAGAAAGTGATAATTTGTGTAAATATTGTAAATAAAAATTACTTGCCTGAACGTTCCTCGTGTCTGTGCCAGTCGGTGGAAGCAAGGGTAGAGTATCACACGGGGGTACTCTACTGGTTTGTTACAATATATATATATATATATATATATATATATATATATATATATATATATATATATATATATTATATATACTATTGTGAGCGAATGAATCAACAATCTCCCTCTCGACCTGTGACGGCACTGTACAACAGGAACTGTGTGCCTCGTACTGAATGGTTGGGCAGTTCATTCCAGGAGCAGTCGGAAGCTGGCCATTCAGGAAGGGGGTGGCGTCACGGTACCAGGAGTCCTTGCCCTAGTACGGTGAGCGAAGTTTCAGTCATGAATTGGAGGAGATGTGATTGAACTAGCTATCGGAGGGGGCGGGGCTGAGGGTACTTTAGGGGGAGTGACGCCATAATCAGGTCCTTTGTTGTGGTTAATGAGAGGAAAATCATGAGCGACGTGTTTTTGTTTGTTTTGTAACTGTGTATATTTGTCTTTGCCAGACGGCTAATACGAAGCCTGGAGCTGCCGTTTCAAGCCAGCAATAAGCCCAGACTGCACTGCACCTGTATACAAGCAAAGCACCACTGTTTAAAGCACCGAGAGCACGCACTGTCCAGAGACATGTCTTTACCTGTGTTGTATTATTATTTCAGGACTGCAACCCCTTGGTTCATACGCTGGCAATACCCATAGATGGGTAGAGCCAGCATTATTATTCCATATGGTCAAGGCGACCATTATAAAAGAAAATAAAAGGTCTTGAACTGTGAACTTTCTGTTTGTCATTGTATGGAGCACCTGCATTACCCCAACACCTACGCACTGCCACTCACACATTCACAACTGTATATTCAGCTTTTAAGTAATAAAGGAATGGAAATAGTGATCTTATAAGATTCCAGGTGTGGCTTATTAACTACACAGTACAACAAGTTGTTGAGTTGATGTTTGTTGTTGTTTTATTTTATATTATTTTATATGTTTAAACAGATACTAACACATATTATCAAGGTGTGTAAAAGAATATTTAAAATTACAAAAATAAACTATTTTTATTCTTTAAATAAACAAAATAATGGTTTGGTCAAACAGCTTCTTCAGAGCTTATAAAACAAGTAAACAGTAGTTTTCTACATTATTAACATGAAAAAAGTTTTTCATGAACTGTTTCAGTTTCAAAATTGGCAAAGCATGAATCCAATACATTTCTCAATATCATCAATATTACCACTTGTAAAAAAAAAAAAAAGAAAAAACTATTATGTTTTCATGAGTGGAAATCAGGATTCGATCATTCCACTGAAATATATATATAGTACCTTAACAAATCCTCCCAGCTCCCAGTCTCAGGTCAATGAGTGCCAATCATGCTTTGGCCCAGGTTCAGATTGGGAACAAGTTGCTGATCCTTAGAAAACCATTATGATTCAGTTGTTGTGAAAATTGATTCTCAGGTTGACAAGAGCATTCTTCTCTGGCTGGTAGGTTCCTGCCATGGGAAGCAATTATTGCAAGATGCCAGCTGACAGGCTCGTACCACAGAAAGTCAGACTGTCTTGATCCTCAGGCGTTCTCAAGGCAAATTGTATCCTTACACTCATCTCAAACCTCTTACCAACTGTTGGCTTCTGTCAGGGAAATAGATTGTTCCCTTTGTTTCTGTGCCATGTTTTAGAATGAAATGGACACCCTGTTTCAACAATAACAAATTTTCAATTTTTAATTCTTAACAATAGGCAGTTTTGCAAAGTGTGAAAAAATGAAGCAGAGGCTACAGTACATGCCTAAGGACCTTACATGTTTGACATATTTTTAAAAAGAAGTTTAGAGGGTAGCTTTTTTAAGTTCCTAAATGCACTACTTATAATACTTTCTACTTATTAATGTTAGGGTCTATTCAATCGATTGAAACAGTGGTAGCTAAATACAGCTGCTGTTTTATACATTCAAAAGAAGGTGACTATCAAAAACAACAGTGTGTGTGTGTTGTTAAGTGTATTTAAAATATTAAAAATAAGTAAAAATGTTTGGTTCATACTGTGTTTATTATTGATATGGTGGTGGTATTTAGATCTGCCACTGCTTAGATTAATAGACTCTGTTTTCTTCACTCACCTTGAAATTGCTTGTTCCAAATTTAAGTTTTCGATTACAGTGCTCCCTCGTTTTTTCATGATCCGATAATTCACAGTAAATTGTCATATACTATACTGTATAAAAAGGGCCCATCACGAAACCATTGTTTTCAGTATTTTTACGATTTTTTGATGTGTAAGTCAGATAGCAAAATAAAAAGGGAGTACTGTACTTATGTTATAGAAGAGAATGGCAAAATGGTATGAGGTGCCATTTAGGACATAATTCACCCACTGATATTCACATACATTATATACTGAAATGCATACACTCTATATTGAGATTCATACACTCCATACTGAGATGCATACACTATATACTGAGATTGGTCATCAGTCACTTTAGTTGTACTCTCCACCCACATTTTAGAAAATTGCTTGCTGCACATCCGCTGTTTTGAAGATTACAGACAATACGACAGGTTGAAGTTTTCTTGATATGAGTTTATTTATTTATTTATTTTAAAATAATACACGATGACTCACTGTCTGATGTTACAGTTTTTCTCGATTGCTAAATCAGTGTGAATGAAACTGTGGCCAAAGACATCAAAAATAATAACTGCACAACCGAAACAATAGCCTCCTTTGCAAAACCATTAGTGTTTTTATACTTGCTTTCACAAAGATTGCAAAACTAAAACACGCTTCTGCAAAACACTTAACACACATCTCTACATTTAGCACAAAATTCATGTGAGAGTTTCTTGTTTTCTCATTGAATCCATATGTTTGCAACTGCATTCATTTATACTTCACATGTGCAAATGCAAATTGCTCAATTTTTCAATCATCTATCAGACCTTAATCATGAATAAAAGGGGCCACAGGTGAACTCTCAGTTGTGGGAGAGATATTGAGTAGGTACGAGAGGGAAGACAAACTGGAAGAGGAAGAGGAAGAGGAGGAAGAGGAGAAAGAAGAAGAAGAAGAAGACATAATCTATCAAATGAGATACGAGCAACCATCGTTGATCATGTAATGAACCATGGACTGACCATAAGAGAAGCTGGGCAGCGGGTGCAACCCAATCTTATCAGATCAACGGTTGCTTCAGTCATTCGTATCTTCAGGAATGAGAATAGGTAAGTGACCTTTGCAAAGTGTACACCTCTGTACTATCTGTAGTGTATTGTACTGTAAGCGATCGAGAAAAACACGAGCAGGCAACACTTCTCCAGGCCATGGAGGAGGCATGCCAAGACATCACTGCAGATGCATGTCAAGGATGGCTCCGCCATGCAAGGCACTTTTTTCCGAGATGTATGGCCAGAGAAAACATTCTCTGTGATGTTGATGAGAACATGTGGCCTGACAGAAATCAGAGGCTGGATGTTGAATACCTGCAAAATCCCCTTTTTGATAAAAAGTTTGTTTTCTGTTTTAATTATAGTAAACTATGATTTTATGTACAAGTTTTCAGTGATGTCTGGGTCATCTGGGGCTAAGTCTACTGAAAAAAAAGATATACACTTATAGGTAACATGTATGGTCACATTACACAATTTCCAATACAGTAAGAAGAGTAAACAGGCAGAAATGGTATGAGGGAAAAATTAATAAAAATGGTTAAACATTTTAATGTTTATATTTTGAATTTATTGCACCTTTGTGAAATGGTTGATAATGTGAGCTTTTGATTTGATGACAAATGTATTATTTTTGATTTTGAGACATGTATTTTGAGATTTTAAAGCTTTATTGCATTTTGCAAAGGATTTTTGAAGTTTTGCAAACCACAAGACCATTTTGCTTTGTGTGTTAACTGTTTTGGTAATGTAGGATATTGTTTCAGGAAATGTGTTTAAGCGATTTAGAAAACCTCTATTTTTTAAATAATATATATATATATATATATATATATATATATATATATATATATATATATATATATATATATATATAATATATGTTTTAATGAAATTAGCTCTGGTAATGGGGCATAAAAAAATAAAAAAATAAAATACTGCACTGAAATGATATTCTGAAGACATGTCTTGCCCCATTATAGAGCGCCTGCCCCATCATTAACATATTTGCCGAAGCGATTCTGATGAATGGGGTCCGAAACAGACAATTGAACACTGTGTTAGACCCGCTGAAACCAGGTTTATTTAGTGGCGCAATCAGGAACTTTAAAAATTGAGCACACTATAAAAAGCAAAGTAGTCCTAAGTAACAACTGTGTGTGTTTGGACTGACACAGAAAGAGGAAATCAAAGAAAGAAAAGTAAAAGAAAAGAATGACTGGGATGAGTGAGGGGTATTTTTCTCTGACTACTCCATCGCTAAATTCTTGTAGTTAACATATTGTGGTTCACATTTAGAGGATGCCACAATGATAAATAATGTGCTTTATAATGTGCTTAATTTATTTAAGATTGAGTAATTTAGTTTGGTATGTGACTATTCACAAACCACCATTTCCAGCATCCTTAAATTTAGAGTTTGGAGGTACAACTACGGTACTACAAAAAATCTAATCCATAATTAAAAAAATAAAATAAATTAAATTTTAAAAATCGATTTAAATAAAAAAAACTGATTTAAATCAAATAAATCAGATTTATTTATTTTTTAAATAAAAAAAAATCGGCAGCCCTGATGTGTATGTTTTAAATATTGTCAAGCATTCAACATTTCTGAAGAAAGTGAATTTGTGAAGGTCTGATTTAACAATTTAGTCTGAATATAGTAATCAATACTTTTTTTCCAGAGAAACAAAGCTTTGTTCTCAAAAAACAATGTATACCAATATTGATCTACAAAGACTAAATTGAAAGCAATATCTGAATAACGTCCTTCTGTTTAAAGGGCAAAACTACGTTAAAGTGGTTTAATTTGCTATGCTACACTTGTGCCAGCTGTATTGTTATTAAATAATTAAAATACAGCATGTATTATGCAGACAAACAGGGTATAATTACCACCCCCCTCCCTCCTCCCCCAACACTGTTTTTTTCTGCATTGTTTTTATGTATTTTTTAAAACTTTACATAGTAAGTTATGGATAATTCATATAACTGCTGCAAGGATATACAAGGGTTCTAAACTAGTTTGACAGTAAAACAATGGATGGAGCTGCTAGAAGAACTGAAGGAGTCAGGCTATTTCAATGGCTCCAAAAGGATTTAAATGAATGCACAAGCTAGTCTGGAACCAGCACATAATCAGACCTTCAAGAATGTCATCCTGTCCATCCGGAATTCCTAATGAGGTATTTAGCCTGCCACACAGGTATAAGTTTCAGATCAGCTGAGACTGTTACAACAAATCTTGTTTCATTACTTATTTTAAAAGAAAATATGTAATTAATCTAAGCAAGTGGAATAATGTTTTTTTTTTGTTTTTTTTTTAAGTTGGCTGCTAACAGAAAAAAAGCCATCTGAAAACAATGTAAGATTAATGTGCTGTAATGAATAGTAGTACTGAAGTGTCAGCTGGAAAGGTAATTGTAATATTTTTCACGTCTAGGTTTCAATCTAGGGACTGTGGATATGCAGTGTTTCAGGAGCAGCTTCTGCAGCTTTCAACACAGCGCAAAGAGGTTTGCTCTTGAGGAGATGAAAGAATTCAAGAGTATTTGAACTTAATAAAAGAACAGAACAATTTACAAACCCCGCTTACATGGGAATCTGCTGTAGACATCTATCTGAGATTGCTAATTAGTAAACAGATTTAATAGTTATAGTTTCAAGGGATTCATATACTTCCATAATTTAAGAAAGCTGTAAGAATAAAGGTGTTTTTAGTCCTAAATAGTGCAGAATAAAACATTATATTTTACCTCTTATTTAAAATGTTCTCCCACTTTCTGCAGATAATAAATCATCTTACTGCTGATTTTATTGTATTTTATAACTGCTCTTATCTGTAAGGTGATATTTTGTATTTTTTATATTTTGTAACATGTTGCTTACGATTGTAAGTCGCCCTGGATAAGGGCGTCTGCTAATAAATAAATAATAATAATAATAACTGTAAGTCGCCTCAGATAAGGGCGTCTGCTAATAAATAAATAAATAATAATAATAAGTCGCCTCAGATAAGGGCGTCTGCTAATAAATAAATAATAATAATAATAATCTTGGAAGTTTACTATTTTCTTTTCCTGTTTGAATTGCCACAGCAACTGATGAAGAAATCTTGAACTCCTGCAAACTCTGCTTGCGAGCCTGTTTTAAAAACCTTTTGTTCAAACCAGGAGATAAAGACTTTAGCAGCACGACAGATGCACTCTGTTTCTTGGTCTTGTTGCTCGTGGTTTGTGTGTGGTAGGAGACCTGAGGTAACTGTGCAGGTAACTGTAGGGTCTTGCTATAGCTCATTAATGCAAACCCATGTAACCACAGGACCATTCATCTTGATGACAGTGGCAAGTAATGTTTTTAATTCTACCTGCTTTGAACTCTGCATCCTAAAAAAATGCTTTTGTTACCACTGAGATTGTACTGCCGGAGACATCACACAGAGGAAGGACAACCCAGAGCTTTTACAAGAACTCATCACCAATTCTTCACAAAACTGTTATTTCTTCAAAAACCAAAGGCTGGACAATGGATAGCTGTGGGATTTTTATCCTTTCTTTTTCATAAGACTACTTTATTTCCTCAGTATAGACTATTGCACATCCCTCAAAGTCATAAAGGAAGGTAACTGATTTATTGAACTCATGGTGCATAAGCTAGGACAATAATGTTGGATTTAATTACCCATGTTCTTTTGTAACAAATTATGTTGATCACATGTATAAGGCATGAATTAACACTTCTCACAATCCAATGAATTCATGGGTCAGGAAGGTACAATTGTATATAGTATATAAAATCACTCTATCTGGACACAATGCACTCTACCTTCCTGACACATGCATTATGTAAATGTATTCATAAATGACAAACTGGTGGTAAAAGTAAATGCAAGATCTCCCCTTTGTCCCAAATTAAATAATGTATAATGTATTTTTTTTATTACTAAGCAGTCTACAGAAAGTAAAAAACATTTTTAAACAGTCAAATGTTCACATTTGGCTTCAGTGTAATCTTTGAACAAAGAATGTTCAGCCATCCTACGAGACAAATTTCTTTAGTTTCCTAAGCAGTTTAATTGTTACAGTATATAATGATGTGCACGGTACATTCTACAAGCCACAAAGGTTATGACAAATGTGCATCACTAACAGCAACTTACTACTTTTCTACTGTATTTAGCCATTTTTACATAGGTTTTGCATAAACACACCTTTAGATTGTAAAGGAGTAAGAGTAGGTGGACTTTAAGAATACTTACACATTTCAAACCATTTTTTCAGCATGCTTTTAAAATTACAATTCTGTATTTCAAACTAAAACAAAATGGAGTAGGTGGTCCTTTCAGAATGCACACAACCTTCAAGGACAAGCATCAAGGAGAATACACTTTTGCATTTTATAACTCCACATAATTACAGGATCCAGTTTAAAGAAAAAAATGCCGTAGAAATCTCTTTTAAAAGCAAAACGTTAATGCATTGTTACTTTACAAATCAACTTGGATGTTGACCTCTTTCTGTTACTATTCTGGGGTGGTTTCTGCCTGTGACACAGAGGGCACAGCCTGTCAGTCCAGCTCCTTTATCATGCTGATCCTCCATCTCACCGGCAGAAACCACTCCGGAAATAGTTTGAGACAAAGTAACTTTTCGACTTCTGAATCAAAAGTTAAAGAAACTCCCTCCTTGGTCCTCCAGCATCAATTCCATCTCCAGTATTACCAGAGTCATCCCTGAACTTAACTAGCATGGTGTTTGCAGGGTCATACGAATTACACTTAAAACCGTGTACAGCTCCATCCCAGATGTCTCTTCTGTTATTGTTGAACTTTGAGATTTTGTCGGTTTGTATTTGCGTGGCTAGGTTCCCCAAAATTTCATCCACGATGACCAACTGCTCACTGAAATCCTGTTCAATAAAAAAAAAAATACATAGGTAAATATTACCTTTATCTATAAAAAGGGAAACAAATATAAAGCTAAAACTTTAATTAAAGACAAGCAGACTTACAAAGCTGTAAACTTACTGACACAAAATTTTCAGACAGGAACACGAGAGATTTGCCACAGTTGGGGCAAAACGATGGCGTTGTGCCAAGCCGAATCCCACAAAAAGGGCAAAACATGGCCTACATTGAGAAACATTAATTAGTAGATTCCATGCACTCGATGTATTTTTTCAGACAAATAGAAGGAAGGAAAACAATTGAATCACAGAGTGCATTCAACTAGCTATGTAATGTACTGCTTCATAAATAAACATGTATATGGCCTGCAATTCAAGTATTTGTACAATTCTGTACAAAAGTAAAACCGTAATTTAACTACAGGCCTATTAATTCATCTAACAATAAAACATCAGGAACTACGGTACCTAATTGCTGAAGCAACATTGCGTATACCTCTTAATGTTTATAAGTAAGAAACACATTCAGAAGACACAGATGTATTAAATATAGACATACTGAATTCCACCAGTGTTTCTTTACTTCTCTCCGACAGTCCTCCAGCTCCAATCCGCTGCACAGATCATGTGACAATGTCATTTCCGTTGTGAACATTTTTTTTTCTTGTTGTCAAATTCATTTTTTTCTTGTCCTTGAAATATTTCTCATTCTCTTTTTTTGTGCTCTCCAAATATTTTGATGATCTCGAAATTTAAAAAAATGTGTGTTATCAAATTTTTTCTGCTTTCAAAATATCATTTTTGTTTTTTGAATATTATTTCTGCTTTCTTTTTTAAATATGAGTTGCATTTTGCACTTCTTGGCCACCGTAGAGTTACCACATATTTTTGTAAAATAACAAAAAAACAAAACCTACTCTTCGACCTCAAATTGAAATAACACACTGATTGCAATGTACTTTTCTAAACAATAGAACTTGGGGAAAACAATGTTATTTCTCTCTATTTTTTTTTTATAAAAAGTGCCGTTAAAGCAGTATGATTTAATAAGTCAAACTAAAAACCTTATTTTTACAATTAAAACCTTAAGACCTGGTCCATCAGTCTCCGAAAGGCAGCAGGCGCACCATCAAGCCCAAACGGCATGGTTTTGAAATGAAACAGCCCTTCAGGGGTTGAAAGTGCAAAGTCGAGATGAACCTCGCTATTCCCAGTCTATTGAGAAACTTGTTGTCCAGAGGCATGGGGTACACATTGAACTTGGCAATAGCGTTTACCTAACGGAAATCAACGCAGAAGCGGTTAGTGCCGTCCTTTTTGGCGACTATTACAACTGGACTGCACCACTCCTGGAAGGCTCAATCACTCCAGCTCGAGCATCGTCCATACCTCTTTGCTGTGACACCTGACACCTGTCCACGCTTGATTGCCACATGTCCGGTACATTGAGAGGGGCTGGAGTAGCTTCTGCCCTGGATGGCCCAGTAACCTCGCCCTCTCGGTCACACTGTGTTCCGACCCCCTTTGACTGCCGTTTGTTACCATCCAAGTGTTCTCCCACCAGACCCCAGTCTTGACTCATTGATGCTCCCTCCCATTTTTCAGTCCTATACTCTATTAGTTTTTCTAGGACGGAAAACAGACATTTCAGCTTGTGCGGGGGAAATATTACCAATCATTTCCCCTTTTCCTTTTTCTGCACGTTTATCTGTGTGGATGAGACTGCTATAAATTGTATTAATTTTCAAAATTTTGGCCATTCTGCCACCCCTACTACCAGGTGACACTTTATCGGTCCTACCGATAAGTACACTTTTAATGTGGGGTATGTCACCGTGTCTCCATGGATACAGGAGATAGCCACATGACCTTGTGGCTGTCACGACACACTACCCAAGAGAGCTGTTCGAATTAAGGTCTGCTCACACCCTGTGTCCACTAATGTGTGGGTTTCCCTAAAACCACATCAACAGTACAAGGCCCCTCCCGACCACTTCCCCCTTACTTTCCTATTTCTGGTGCCCAATTACATGCCGCCACATCACACTCCATTGCTGCGGGACATAAACTGGCCTGGTGTCCTGGTTGTTTGCACCTAAAACAAGTAGGGGGGACAGAGGGAACCATGGTTAAGTATCTTTCCTGTTGCTGGCATGGTAACAGGGCAGGGGCAGCACCTCTACCCCAGCTGGGGGCCAACCTTGGTCTCCATGAAGGGGAATCAAGGGGGCCCATTGGGGTCGGCGGTCTCGGAGGTCTTGATCCCGGTGCTGGTGGTGGAGAGAGAGAGGAGGTGGTGGTTGGCAGCTCCGGTTGGCGGGAGCCGTGAGTATGCCGGTCCGGGTGGAGACCAAGGAGTCTTCGAAGTCCTCGGCTAGTTTCACAGCTTCTTCCAGGGTGTCGGGGTTATGGCGCCATATCTACGCGTGAGTGTCGTCGCCGACCACATGGCAGAACTGCTCCAACACTATCGCCTCCCCCATCTGTAGATTGGTTTTCCTGGTGGGCTCAGCCAGTGTACCATGTGGTCACATGACCTTTGTGCGACCACCCTGGGTTGTGTATCCGGGGACCTTTGGTACTCCCTGAATCGTACACGGTGGGTCTCTGCCATGATGTTGAGACGATGGAGGATTGTTTTACCAGGTCGTAATCGGTGGCTTCAGCGTCTGTCATTGCTTGGTATGCTGCCTGAACCTCCCCAATCAGGCAGGGTTCCAGCTGGCTCGCCCAGAACTCCTGCGGACAATGAAGCGATGGTAGCCAGCTGCTCAAAGGCAACCAGCTACACTTCTGGATCATCCTCCGCTGTCATCTTCAACACCCGTGCCTTTGGGGCCGTCGTCACGGGTGCTGTTGCAGGGTGTGGCATTATTGCCAGCCCTATTATTATTATTATTATTATTATTATTATTATTATTATTATTATTATTATGATTATTATTATTATTATTTGTTTATTTAGCAGATGCCTTTACCCAAGGCAACTTACAGAGACTAGGGTGTGTGAACTATGCATCAGCTGCAGAGTTACTTACAACTACGTCTCACCCGAAAGACGGAGCACAAGGACCTCCAACACCTCCAGCAGCTCTGCTAATGCAGTGCAATCCATAATCCCGTGTTCTGACTACACATGTGGCAAAGTAGTTCGCAGGGTACAGGTGTAGGAGTGATGCGGTGCGCAAGGAAAAGACAGACAGTGATAATCCAATCAGAAAGTGATTTATTTTTCTAATCCAGTCCGGTGACCTCAAACAATAATCCCAGGAAATACACAGCAATGTGTATTGCACTGTTCTATAAAACGGGTTTGCAGTCACAAATAATAAACACAGTTATTACATCCACAATATACAACCACAGTCATCAGTCCTGGGTGAGTCCTGTAGTGTTTGTGGTGCAAATACAATATATCGTGATACAGGTGCAGTGATGTCTGGGTTCGCGCTGGCCTCTGGCAACAGCTCCGAAACATGTTAGCCATCTACTAATAACAAATAAGGTGTGTGGTGCAGGATCTATGTGTATTGCTCAGATCCGCCCCCTTTTTTCCGACTTCTCTTGGCTCCTATTGGTCTCACTCGGCCATTGAAAGGTTTTCACTGCTTTTTTCCGAAGAAAAAACGACTAGAGACCTGTGCTTGACGTCTTTTTGATGATGTCGGACAGGGTCCGACATTGGACCAGAAAGGAATAATTGTAATGTCGGATCTGGTCTGACATAGGACCGCAAAGGGTTAACCATAAACAAAGGAACAAATCACATCTCCCCATCCCCTATTTGTACCGTCACTCGTGACCCCTTGGTAAACGATTGCAGCCACTCCTCAAATCCGCGGCTGCCACATGTTTCCCTTCCGGGTCGATGATTTAGTGTACCGGAGTTCCGCCCCCTTTCTAGATGACCTACTTCCTTTTAACCCTGGGAATGAATTGTCAGGCCATCCAGTCTAGGGTACTCTGTTCCCTTTACTTAGCGCCCTCACAGGTCAGGAGGGAGATTTAACACCAATAATCAATCTGTTTCTGTCACAAGCAGTTTGGTTTTTACAGCAGCTTACAGCATACATTTAATTTTTTGTTCTTTTTTTAAAAAATTTAGTAATCACCAATTATTTTATTAATTTCTCCCAATTTGGCATATCCAATTATTTTTTTTTTAGGCTCAACTTACCGCTGCCACCCCCACGGGAGCAGTGAAGACAAGCATACGCTGTCCTCCGAAGCGTGTGCCGGCAGCCGACCGCTTTTTTCACACTGCAGACTCACCGTGCAGCCACCTCAGAGCTACAGCGTCGGAGGATAACGAGCTAAGGACACCCTGGCCGACCTAAGCCCTAATTTGAGACAACTGGCTCTGAGTGACTTAGGCAATTGTTAATTTAAAGCAATTTTATGTATTGTAAGGGACAGAAAGTAGGATATTTACAAAATACACCCACTGACACACACAGTTTCTTATAATTTCAAAGTTTGGCTGCCACGCAGAGCAAATTGCAGTGGAAGGATCTGTGAAAAGACTGCTGCTTGTGTAATTGATGAAGCTGACTTACTCTCCTTAATACCCTCCTGACATTTTTATGGTGTCATGCTTGCCAAATAGTTAGGGTCTTAAGAGACCACAGCCCTCAATTCTCTTAATTTGTCCAAATACAAGATACCTATACATATCCTGTAACCCAGACCTACATTCTCTCTCCATTTATGTATCAATCTATTTATTGCATTTCATAACGGTATGAGGTTATTCACTGACAATACTTTAAATGTATTTGAAATTAAAATAAAAACAATCCAACATCACTGAAACAAAGCAAATACTGTAGTCTGGCAGAGAAACAATGACTGAATGGTCTAAATGCAAGTGAGGCAGAAAATATGCACAGATTTGAAATAAACTATTGTCCTTAGCTGCTTGCTTGACTGTGAGATCCAGACTCATCTGTCAGTTTACTTTATTAATTTAATAAACACATCAAGGCAAAGTTCAGTGAACGCTTTAATCACTGTAATTAATGCATGCGGTTGTTTTTTCCTTTCATTTTAAGGGGGGATAAATAAAGAAACACGCCGCTATCAACTAATTATCATGCAAATAAAACAGCAAAAAAAGCATTGCTAATCATTGCCGCTGCTTCTGTGCAATTCCCAGATGTGCTTAAAGCTGTCCATGGCGCAATTAGAGGAGGAGAAAAAAAAGTAGCATAAAAGAAGCCGAAACGGCTGTCACTTATTCATTGTCAAATTAATTCAGCTGAGACTACAGTGGGGAGTGCACGGTGTCACCAGCACTCTCTGCTCCACTGGGAGTGATGGTGCTTGCTTGCTGTGATGGCTGTGATAATAGGAAGAAAGCTAAGCAACTGCAACAGAAACATCATAGTTTTTCTCATAATTACCTGACCTGTTGCTCTGTGTCAGTTGGCCGCCAAACACTCTGTTTTTATGTCAGACACTGTATGGGCAATCTTCTCTTTGATCATCCTGTATTCTGCAGATGTCAGCATTACTGTATTTTAATTGACTCTGGGATAGCATTAAATAGCACCTTCTAGTCAGCTCTACTCTTGCCTGTTTTGACTGACAACCTGGTGTTTGTTAACATTACGAACATTAGGCCTTCATGATAGTTATGTCACGATTCAACCACATCAGTACCCTAGGTAGTAATAACAAACCAATAAAAAAACTAAGTTGGGAAGGTGTGTTTGCTAGTCACATTTCACCAAGGAACAGCCAGCGTTTTCCCTCTAACATAGACATGACGATTTGTCTTTTTTGCAACACAAATCACATTCCCTGAAGCAAAAGGAACTACTGGGACTGCTTATTAGTTATAACAGTTGGATATAAGGATGCTGTAGTCATAAAAGAATAATAGGTTTTTAAACACCCTAATAGTATATTGATTTTAACAAAAATGGGGGGGAAAAAATGTTACATTATTAAATTATTAGCTATTGCATGAAAATGAATAAGCTGTTCCAGCTTTCACACTCTTTATGAAGCAAGGATGATTTTAATCATATTTATGATGATATTTGGGTATTAGGCCTTTAGGTAGTGTCATGACTTGTCACAAGGCATTATTGTTTTGTGCTATATAATACATGTATTTTCATTCTTGCCAAAACAGAATATTATCAAACAGGGATTCAGGAGAAACAATGAGTGTGTTTTCATCTCTGCTTCCGGAAGACAGTCATTACCGTCTGGTACTGTAGTTGGTAAAAGCTCACAATACAAACAAGAACAACGTGCAAGCTAATGCCAGATAAAATAAGGGTTTTATTTCTAGGAAATAATGTAGTTTAGCTTGTGGTTATACATGTAACATACAATCTAAAACATTAGTAAGTGTGATATTTGCAGTTATATATTAAGATTAGAAATAATAGCAGTAAAGTTGTTGTATACATACTGGGGGGGTTCAAAAAAACAGTGTTATTGTATCGAACTCGCAGTATAGTAACAACATATTTAGTAGCAAGTGATTTTCAAATGAAATTTGTTAATAAAATCAATCCATTAATGCTTTGAAATTGAGTCGATGTAGTCATTAATAAACGCATTTCTTGTTAAACAGCTTAATTGTCGCAGGTCACATACATCACTGTCTCAACGACCAGATAAGGGGAACTCGTTAATCAAAATGCATGTTAACGAGATCAAGAAAAATGAATGGAAGCAGAATTTGCTGTTATGGAAACTATTAGCGTTGTCACAAAGACGGCCGGAGTGGGTGGCGTCAGACCAGATGGAGGAAATAAATAAACACAGAGATGGGGTTTTGGTAAAGCTGAGCGTGTGATTGCGCTCAGCATTTAATAACAGACAGAAAATAAAAGGTTTGAAACAACAAAAACACAGAACACGGCACTTGTAGCCAAAATAAACAGACGAACAAAACGGACTAGACAGTGCACAGACAGACGAACAAAACACGGTGAGCAGATAACACTAATATTTACGTTCTTATTTTACGTTTCTCCTTCTCTCTCCCGTTCTCCACTCACCGAACACCAACCCTGACTGAACGAAATGTGCGTCTATATATACTATTGTGCTGGGATTCAATTACTAATTAATTATTCCCTTGAATCCCAGCACGTGAATTAATTCTGTGCAACCCCGTGCTCACATATTACATTTAACCAGCACGTGAAGTGATTTGTGCTCTCCTCGTGCCTAAATACAAATCTACAATTTAAACACACGTGAAACACAGACCTGTTTATATCCCGTGTACCAATCTATACACCGACATTAACACACGCAACATCCATCATACAACACAGATCACACAAATGCACACAGGGGCGGGGCACTTTGCCACATATACCCCCCCTTGTGCGCAGCACACATGGCCTCAACGGCCACCTCCCCCCTTAAAAACCCAGCAGTCCAGAACAAAGTCTCGGGCTGGGAAGGGAGGCTTCAGTGGGCCCTCGGCTGGCAATGCTGTCAGCACCCCTGCCGGTAGTGGCACGGCTGACAGCCTGTTGGTCCCGTCCTGCAGCGAAAAAGCTGCGGGGGCAGGTGGTCCCCCGACCTCCCCCTTCTTCGTAGCCGGCAGCTCCCTCCTGTGGGGCTCCGGCCACAAGAACTCCTGCAGCGAAACTGCTGCTGGGGAAAGTGGTCTCCAGACCTCCTCCCCATTCTTCGTGGCCGGCAGCTCCCCTTTCTGGGGCTCCGGCCACCGTACTCCCTGCGGAGGTACGGGCAGCAGAGGCAGCTCCTGCTCCTCTGCTCCGGGCGGTGGTGGAGGCAGAGGCAGCTCCAGCTCCTCTGCTCCTGGCGGTGGTGGAGGCAGAGGCAGCTCCAGCTCCTCTGCTCCTGGCGGTGGTGGAGGCAGAGGCAGCTCCAGCTCCTCTGCTCCTTGCGGTGGTGGTGGCGGAGGCAGAGGCAGCTCCTGCTCCTCTGCTCCTTGCGGTGGTGGTGGCGGAGGCAGAGGCAGCTCCTGCTCCTCTGCTCCTGGAGGTGGTGGAGGCAGAGGCAGCTCCTGCTCCTCTGCTCCTTGCGGTGGTGGTGGCGGAGGCAGAGGCAGCTCCTGCTCCTCTGCTCCTGGAGGTGGTGGAGGCAGAGGCAGCTCCTGCTCCTCTGCTCCTTGCGGTGGTGGTGGCGGAGGCAGAGGCAGCTCCTGCTCCTCTGCTCCTGGAGGTGGTGGAGGCAGAGGCAGCTCCTGCTCCTCTGCTCCTGGAGGTGGTGGAGGTAGAGGCAGCTCCAGCTCCTCTGCTCCTGGCGGTGCTGGCTCCCTCTGCTGTGGCGGCTGGGCATGTGCACGCCGTGCTGCCTTCAGCAGCATAGCGAGAGGCTGCTGGGGGACACCAGCATCCTGCCCTTCTCCCCCCAAAAAATTTTCAGGGGGTTGAGCCTGTAACTCCTCCCCTTCTGGCTCTTGGGGCTGAACCAGCAGGCATTTTCCCTCTGCTGGTGGCTTGGGTTCCAGGGCTGTGGAAGCCCCGACTTGCCTCCCTTTGGGCTGTGGACGCCCCGACTCCTCCCTGTTGGGCTGTGGACGCCCCGACTCCTCCCTGTTGGGCTGTGGACGCCCCGACTCCTCCCTGTTGGGCTGTGGACGCCCCGACTCCTCCCTGTTGGGCTGTGGACGCCCCGACTCCTCCCTGTTGGGCTGTGGACGTTCGGGCTCCCCCCACTCAGGCGTAGGACGTTCGGGCTCCTCCCACTCAGGCGTAGGACGTTCGGGCTCCTCCCACTCAGGCGTAGGACGTTCGGGCTCCTCCCACTCAGGCGTAGGACATTCGGGCTCCTCCCACTCAGGCGTAGGACATTCGGGCTCCTCCCACTCAGGCGTAGGACGTTCGGGCTCCTCCCACTCAGGCGTAGGACGTTCGGGCTCCTCCCACTCAGGCGTAGGACGTTCGGGCTCCTCCCACTCAGGCGTAGGACGTTCGGGCTCCTCCCACTCAGGCGTAGGACGTTCGGGCTCCTCCCACTCAGGCGTAGGACGTTCGGGCTCCTCCCACTCAGGCGTAGGACGTTCGGGCTCCTCCCACTCAGGCGTAGGACGTTCGGGCTCCTCCCACTCAGGCGTAGGACGTTCGGGCTCCTCCCACTCAGGCGTAGGACATTCGGGCTCCTCCCACTCAGGCGTAGGACATTCGGGCTCCTTCCGCTTGGGCTCCTCCCATTTGGGCTGTGGATGCTCAGGCTCCTCCCATTTGGGCTGTGGAGGCAAAACCAGCAGGCATTCACCCTCTGCTGGTGGAGATGGGGACAGCAGGTACTCACCCTCTGCTGGTGGAGATGGGGACAGCAGGTACTCACCCTCTGCTGGTGGAGATGGGGACAGCAGGTACTCCTCTGCTGGTGGTCCTGCTACCTGGGCTGCTGTTCCATTTATGGTTGCCTCCAGGTAGTTGAGGACAAACTCCACACCCTCCTCCAAGGTGTTTGGGGTGTGTTCCTGCTGATATGCCTCCCATCTCTCACTGTCCATCATCCACAGGACCCGGACGACTATGGGCAGAGACTGGGCCTCCAGCCCAGCATTCTCCAGGAACCAGCCCCGCAGTTTGATGGCGTCTTCTGCCATTGATTTTTTTTTTTGTTTTGTTTTTTTCCCCCAAAACAATATTTGTAATCTTTTTTTTTTTTTTTTTTAATCCAGACCCCTCCTGGTCTGACGCTTGGAGGCGCGGCTATCCCACGAAGACACCACGTGTCACAAAGACGGCCAGAGTGGGTGGCGTCAGACCAGAAAAGGAATACACAGAGAGATGTGGTTTGGTATAGCTGAGCGTGTGATTGCGCTCAGCATTTAATAACAGACAGAAAATAAAAGGTTTGAAACAACAAAAACACAGGACACGGCACTTGTAGCCAAAATAAACAGACGAACAAAACGGACTAGACAGTGCACAGACAGACGAACAAAACACGGTGAGCAGATAACACTAATATTTACGTTCTTATTTTACGTTTCTCCTTCTCTCTCCCGTTCTCCACTCACCGAACACCAACCCTGACTGAACGAAATGTGCGTCTATATATACTATTGTGCTGGGATTCAATTACTAATTAATTATTCACTTGAATCCCAGCACGTGAATTAATTCTGTGCAACCCCGTGCTCACATATTACATTTAACCAGCACGTGAAGTGATTTGTGCTCTCCTCGTGCCTAAATACAAATCTACAATTTAAACACACGTGAAACACAGACCTGTTTATATCCCGTGTACCAATCTATACACCGACATTAACACACGCAACATCCATCATACAACACAGATCACACAAATGCACACAGGGGCAGGGCACTTTGCCACAGCGTACAGGGAGATGGCACCAGCGAGCAGCAGCCAAATGGAAATAATAAATATTTTGCGTATAATTTGTAAACTTCATTTAAAATTGTGCATTTTATCATCCAAAATGTACATTTACATTTATTTAGAACACTTTACATATAAAATGGCGTGTGGGTAAAAATCGGATGGCACGGATTAACAAAAAAAAAAAAAAAACTTAAACCTCACTAGTCATTTACCCTCATTCGGGGATATATTATGCTTATATTATATTTTAATGTGCATTTTGCAGTCTTGTTTTGGGTAAAAAGAAAATGCAATAAGTCATCTATAGCCCCATTCACACTGACATGATCTACTCGGGTCAGAACCTGCCCGGGCAGGACCCGGTGTCATGCGGGTCAGCTACGCGATTTCACGCTGCTTTTGATAAAGAAGGGTTGACCTTGGTGAAAGACGCAAGTAAACAATACGCATATCAATGCCCCGGAAGTAGCTGGTTAAAGACGCTTCCATCCAAGCTTCTCTGGATTGAACCAATCAACCCAAAAGTTGATTAGAGCAAATGTTTCTTCATCTCTGCTGCAATCTGGCTCACGCTGTGTTTCAAGCAAAAAGCATATGGCTAAACAGAATAAACAAAAACGTTTCTTGCGGAAGTGAAACCTTCATGCACACCCGGCTGTTTGTTATTTTGTCGGCCGTCATGCATTTTGTCTCACTCAACCCAGGTCAAAGCGTGTCGACCCACATCCTGAGGTGAGTCGCTGGGCTACCCCGGCTACGACCCAGGTACGTGGTTTCACACTACGCAGAATTGTGACCTGGGTAGCCAGAACCTGGGTCCGGACCCGGGTAGAAGTGCCAGTGTGAAAGGGGCTTATGTAGGCTTGGTTGGAATTTAATTTCTTATGTTGACATCTACTTTTGTATGTATTTTAGTATGTACGATTGTAGGCTATAAATAAATACATTTGAAATGTTAACCTATAGGTGGGGTTCAGGGGGCGGAGCTAGGCACCAACAACCTATCATCTGCTGTCATCAATTAAATCTACCTTATTTAAACATTAGTCACCTCTACTGTGTTTTTTCGTTTTGGCTTAAACCTAAGCGATTTCAAGACCCATCATCTTTTGTATACCTCAATAATGGAGTACTTACAGCAGTTGTCATCTGATTCAGAGGATTCCCAGGATTTTCTGTCATTAACAGATCAGGCTCCTGATCAGGCTCTCGACCAGGTTCCAGTTCAAATGTTGCCTACCGTTCCTGCCACCCAAACATCGAATCTGCGCCGATCCAAGCGTCTTCGGCCTCAGGACGCCCCTCCGGATCGATTGTTTTGGAAGGACTGGCCCATGAATAAATTGATAAAAACCCTCCTTAAAAACGGTAATGCGATTCCGGCAGGGAGTGATAGAGAGTCTCTTTTCATTCTCTATTGCAATTCAGTCTCAGCAGAACCAGTCTTTCCTCCGAAAAAACATAATCAGCCGCGCCCAGCCATTCAGCGTCCTAAAACAGACAGCAGGCAGTCTATTCCGGATCTAACCACCCCCACAACTAGCACCGCTAACCAGCAGCCAGCCACTGAAATCCAACATTCGCAAATATTTAACGAGATAAAATCATTTATGCAGCCTTTTTCCGATACTCTATCTTCCGTCAGTTCTCAACTGTTGGATCTAGTTAAAAGAGTGTCTATTATGGAACAGGGAAAACAATCTCCAGCGCTGTCATTAATTCCAGCATCAAATACTGCAGCGCCGCCTACAGCTTCTTCCGGTCCAGCCCCAATTTCAGCCAGCGAAGCAGATCCTCCAAAATACAACCTCGCTACTGCATCTACATACGGATCCTCCTCTCCAACTGCAGCGAGACGTCACACTATATCTCCACAAATCAGACGTGTCATTATTGAAGGTAAGGACATTAATCTTGTTTCACTATTAATGACGACTTCGGAATTCTTGGACCATAGAGTAGTCGATTGTGGAGAATTGTCAGTAACTCTAAAATCCAGAGATCCCAGACTGCTTAAAAATCTTACATTAGGGGAATTTGTCCTTGCTTTCTCCATATTCATAGATGTGTTATGCTCGGTATATCCTAACCGCAGAGCTGAATTGGAATCTTACGAATACTACATCGTGGAGCTGTCTGTCAGATACAGAGGGACTATTTCTCTGCAAAAGCAGCAGCGATATTGGCAGCAGATAATCACATCATCAATTGGGCAAAACCTGATCCAGATCAATTTAACAGAATTTTTGGTGGTCTAAGGGCTAACGCATGTGGGGTCTGCGCTTCAACAGCTCACTCAACATCCCTCTGCCCTAAAGCTGCAATTGCATCAACTTCTAAAGCACCCGGTTTCGCAGCTAATTCATACAGATCTTCAGTACCTAATCCTATACATTCTTCAGCTCCCCTCGATCAATCCACAAGGAAAGACAAATACGGGCGCAGTATTAGATTTTCAGCAGGAAGACAAATCTGCAACAATTTCAGTACAATCTGCCCTTTAAAACGCAAGTGACTTTCCCCGATGCTCACCGTCTTTACTCCTATAAACATCCCGGCGTTATCAAGTAAATTACAGAATCATCCTGACAGTAACTTAATTAATTACCTGATCGACGGATTAAAAAATGGTTTTTCAACCGGTCTTATTCAAATTCCTTCTTCCTCGTTCAAAAGCAAAAATCTTTATTCAGCGACTCTCATCGAAAAATAAATTAAAAAAGGATTTATAGTCTGTCCATTTTTAGCTCTTCCTTTTCCAGTATATAGAATTAATCCTATCGGCATTGCCACGAGGAAAATGTCAGGAAAAAAGCGTCTCATTATTGATTTATCAGCACCACGGGGGTCAAGCACCAGCAGCATTAATTCATTAATTCCCCAAGATCAATTTTCCCTGCATTACATCACTATTGCAGATGCAATACATTCAATTAAATTAGCAGGTTGTGGTTCCTGGTTAGCAAAAGCAGATATATCAGATGCATTTAAAGTAATGCCAATCCATCCTTCTCTCCGTCACCTGTTTGGTATATGCTGGGAAGGGAAGTTTTATTTTGCCACCCAATTGACTTTCGGCTGCCGCAGCAGCCCGAAGATATTTGATACCCTGTCGGAAGCATTATGCTGGATTCTTCTTAATGTCTATCATTCTTGCTCCACTTGCTGGACGATTTTTTAGTAATTTCTCCTCCTTCAGATGCACCAGCAGAAGTGATTTCCAATCTTAAAAGCTTATTTTCTGAAGTTGGCGTTCCGCTTTCAGAAGAGAAATCAATCGGTCCCCTTCATTCTTTGGAATTCCTTGGAATCATTCTAGATACAGAAAAGTTTGAAGCCAGCCTGCCTTAAACTTAACCATATTTGTTCGCTCATTCAGGATTTTCAGATCAGTAAAACAATTAAAAAACGGGCACTGCTTTCATTGCTGGGTTACTTTAACTTCGCAATACGTATCATTCCACAGGGGAGGACGTTTATATCTCGACTGCTAGTGCTGGCATCAACAGCAAAAAATCTGAACTCCTATATAAATATCTCTTCAGAAGCTAGGAAAGACATTAAAATGTGGTCTGCGCTTATTCAGCACTGGAACGGTCTCTCTATGTTTTATGATGATTTCATTTCAGCTCCACACGATATGGCTTTATTTACTGATGCCTCATCTCTGGGATTCGGAGGCCTATTTAACAATCAATGGTTTTGCAGTACATGGCCTGAGGAAATCGAGAACATATCTCCTCATCTAAAATCCACAGCTCTGCTAGAGATACACCCAATAGTAGCAGCTGCCCAGCTATGGGGTCATCTCTGGTCTAAGAAATCAATACTATTTTACTGTGATAATTCAACTACAGAGCATATTATAAATAAAGGACGTTCCTCTTCCTCTCTTATCATGCAATTGCTGCGGCAGCTAGTATGGATTTCAGTCTCTAATAATTTCCTAATACTAGCTCGCCACCTACCGGGCATTTTTAATAATGCAGCTGATGCTCTTTCTCGTTTATAGATTTCCAATTCCACAGTTTGCTGCCTACAGCTCTGCAATATCCAGCAGCAACGCCACAGTTCAATCAGCTGATTTTCAACTAAATCAAACTATTAATAAACTTCTTATTTCAACTCAAGATTACATGGCATCAGCACTTGCCCCATCTACCAGATCCTCGTATTCTACAGGTTGGGCATGTTATGTAACTTTCAGTTTGCAAAGCAGGATTAATCCTACTCCATTCAACCAGGACTGGATCATGGCGTTCATAGTGCATGCAAAGGACTCTCTACATCTGGCACCAGCTACAATTAGACTATATTTGTCAGGAATTCAGCATCAATTTCGCTTGATGTCCATCAATTCCCCAACTCTATTATCAATTCCAGCGGTTCGTCTCCTTTTACGAGGAATTTCCAAGTGCTCTCCGGCTCCTTCTTCTGCTCGCCTGCCTATTTCTATAGACATTCTCAGTAACTTGATTTCAATTCTCCGCCATGGCTGTTTTTCTCCATTTGATGATTTAACTATGGAAGTCATATGTCTATCTGCATTTTTGGGGTTTTTGAGATGTTCTGAATATACAGTTCCTTCTATTGCCAGCTTTCCTACCCTCGGTATCCGCTGCAGTGACCTCAAGCTCATACCAGATTCTCATTTCATCTTATTTCTACAAATAGTTCAGATAGGCTACAATTGCATTGATAATTTCTGTAACAATACAATAGGTGCAAGTAAGGGCATATCATTTTAGCAATACAACAAATGTTGAGTAAGGTTACAAATTATTAAAACAAGTCAATACATCTCATTCATAACCACAAGTATAGAAAAGGCTTAAATATTTTTATAACTACAAATATTGAATTATCTAGGTAGCCTGTAAGAAATTAACCCTGGTCCTGTACACTCTCTCTCTGTATCGTCAACATTACAGCTGTGGCCTGTTACATTTCTGTTTCAAGGTGAGTTATATACTTCTCTTTCATTAATTAAAACCCTCCTTTTCCAAGTGCAAATTAACTCCTGATAAATTATTACAATTAACACAGATTTCCTTTTAAATTCCCACTCAAACAAAAAAATACAGTGCTTCCTCTTTATAAGGCAGCCCTTTATACTGCGGAACAGGTTATAAGGTGGTATGCTCATGGTCCCATTTGCCCCATAATGACATTACACTAACACTAGTAGTCTCATTATAAGGCAAAACACAAATAGCACAGTCTCTAAACTATGTCTCCCAGCTACAGCGTTATAAAGGGGGAGCACTGTAGTCACAAGAAGCACTGCTCGTTAAGATATTAACATTATTTCATAAATCAACATTATTTCGTAAATCACATTAGCATGATTATTTAATAACAAAATAAGCATAACAACCACTTGAAGATGCCAAAATCAAAGATACATAGCGATTTGTTGATTAACACTGGTTATCATTTACAACCTTTTGAAAAGCCTGCCCACTGTAGTTTACATGATCAATATTGTGGGTTTAGTCTTACATTCCCACAAATAAATTACGGAAACTTTTTATTGTCAGTTGGTCCGTGAGCCTCCATAAGCGAGACAAATGCTATTCTTTGTCTCTTGTCTGTGACACTGGGATAAAGAGAGCACAGGTGCACGTGTTCCAATCCCCAGCCTGCTTGGGATTCGACGTAACTAACCAAAGGAGCAACATAGAGTGGTTTTCATTTAACAGGGACGCATCTCAGAAATAAATAAATAAAGTTCTACAACTTCAGTCAGTTTTTAAACTTTAATTTGACAGCATCTGTGCAGGTGTTCTCTGGTTATTTGTTAAAACTTACCAACTCCCCCCTAATTTGTTTTCTAAAGGTTAAAATCTCAGACTAATTAAAATTACATCTTACAAAAAGATGAAGCATGTTTACTTTAATTATTTTTACCTCACAACTTGTTTAACCTCACAAAATGATGAAACATGTCCACAGAAACAATAAGCATGACTATCCAGACTGAGAAGTCTCAAAAAAAGAGCGTGCAGATAGGATATTGTATGTGATTTATCATCTTTTTCGGCAGACATTAGCTTGTTTTCATTGGTTACAGTAGTAAAGATTTATAAAATAAAACTAAATCTATGTAAAAGATCATTAGGATTCTTATTCACAAAGCTTTATTTCATGAGTTAATTAAAGGTTGTTTTTTTCAACCAGTTTAAACTGTTGCAGTTTACTGTTAGCGCCTATAATGACAGTGTAGGGATTTTTCATGAATATCAGACTATTTTATCCATCATTTGTTTTAAAGCGTTGTCAATAGGACAACAAACATTATACTTGAGAGTAAAAAATAAAGCTTAAACATACTTTATTGTTCACTTTGTTCATTGTGGCTATGGTATTAGAAACAAATACATTTAAAAATAAGGACAATTCAGTTACAATTATTATTTTTTTTTTTAAATATGCAAATATAAATGATGTATTATTTAGAGAAGCATACTGGAACCTTATTAACCATTTTATGGATATTTCAAATTAAAACAAACTCATTTGTTTATGTGCATGACTTGCCTTTTTTCTTTTAACATTAACTAAAGGAAATTAGATTCACTATATGTTCGGTCATGGTCTAGTGTGTCTTCTCTATCCCTGTGAAAAGAGAATGTTAATATTTGAGTGTTTCCCCCCAATTTTGTCCAATTTATCATTTTGAGTTTTAATTTCCTGTGTCTGTGACATCAGTGATCTTGGTCTCTTTATCATTTTACTTCTCTTTGATATCATGTTGTCTTTTGATGTCTTTTTTTTCTTCTTTCAATGAGATTATCTAAAATGAGATCTTGTGAATATTCTTAACACTGTTCCCCCAAATCAAGTTTTTGAATGCTTTTCTTGGGCAACTTTGGTACTTCCTTAAATTCCAACAATGTTGTTATATTTATTTAGCTTTATGTTTATAATAGTGCCATCTGTTGGATTTGGTAGTTCAATAGTTTTTGGTAATGTAACAGGCATCCAGATTGCAATGTTAAAATTAATTTGAAGGTTTTATTTTTACGTTTGTTATACTGATTTGGACAATCTGTTAATTCCTTGTTGAATGACTTGTTTGAAGTTCAACTTCAGTGTAAAGTTGTTAGCCCTCTCTTTCACCACCTCAGAGTTTCTTCTTGAAGACAATAATATCTAGGGGTTTTCATATTCTTAGCCAAAGTGTTCATGAGCTGTTGGCCTTTTAACTGAGCAAGGGGGATGTCACTCAGCACTGGCAAATGTCCATTTGTGGAAACTAAAACACACATGGTACATACTGTACATACCTAACATGACCCAAAAATATAGGCCTCACATGAACATCCAATGAATGTAGCAAACTTAAAAAAAAAACCAAAACACTTAGCTACAAATATAATAGAGCATTTAAACTAAATGAGAAAATAGAGAGGATATAACATATTGCAAGGTTACCACTAAAATAAATAAACTGTTTGTACTTATTTTTATTACAATGCATTTGCTGTATTTTTGGTTCACTCTTTCCCATACTTCCTGTACTACCAAGCTGTGTTATGTTTTTAACATACCGCACTTAAACCCCCTTTCTCTCTTAGACCCTCCCCACAGAACCACCCCCAACCCCTTCTTGCCACTAATGAGAAGTTATTACTACCGATATCTGCTGTGTAATTTCATTAAACTCACAAGACTGAAGAAGGCATTAGCTGAAATTCCACTGTTGCAGTACATATGTACTTGGTGAATTTGTATTCAGAATATTTACATATTGGGAATTTCTCTGTCAAAGTACTGTGTGTCAATAATAAGAAGGACAACTGTAAATTGAATGGTAAATATTAGCCAGACATTTATAATAGTTTACCATGATTAATTTGTAGTTTTATGTAGTTTAGCATGCATTCCCCATGCTCAATGAATGAATTTACAGTACTTTGATATGCTTTCAAATCTTTATCCAAGGTGTACCACAATAAAACTTTAAACTTCCTTATTTATTTACAGCCTCAATTGCTATTGTGCATCTCTGTGGAATACAATATACAGAATGTGTAAGACGTAAATATGTGTAAGCTGGCACTTTTGTGAGTGGGGAAACACTTTTCCTTTGTTCCTTTGCTTAGATTAACATTACTGCTTAGAATTACACTGTAAGCTCATTAAAACATCTGGATAGCTTACCCTGTATCCAATTACAGACAGCCAAAGGAACCATGCTTTAAAGAGAGGATAGAAAGCAAAGCCAGCTCCCAAGGCCATTTTGTGTAGTGGCATTATTCATTTTTTAATTTATTTTTACAAAGGTGTAATTCATGTATCTGTCTTGGAAGCCATTTGAACTCAGGAGATGAGGTTTCATATAGATATTTATTTCAAAAACATGAAATTCTTACTGCTAAGTCTGTTTTCTTGATTTTTTTTTTTTTTTTTGTATTCACACTATTGATTTCCATCACAGTTATATTTTTCAGTCATTCAAAGGCGCGTTAGTGCCTAAATCCAATCATTGCACACTATAACAAACTGTCAGTTCTTTTTAACAAATCATTACTCAAGGATTTTTCTTCGGTGGAAAAAGGCTGCTTGACAAGCCTAATTGTTGTGAACCAGCTAAAGGCCTGCTAATGAATCCAATATATGTTGGGTCTGTAGCTTGTTCCAGACTGAAATTTCAAAAACCTTCACAAGATCAAAGTGGAGCAAGTCAGACCATTTGCTAAATTGTCAGCTCTAGATTAAACCAGTCTGAGACTTGCTTTAAATCTAAGGTTTTAAAGAAAAAAAAGTCTATGCAGCTTCCATAGCCCACACTTTTCATCTTCTAGTAAAATAATACAGGGAAACATTAATTAAATGATGACTTGAAGAAAGAACTGCTCAGCAGCACCAGTACACTATATTACAGTTAATGATAAGAAAGGAGATACTGTTCAATAATCTGAGGAGAATATATGGTACTGTCTAAATTACCTGAAGATGAAAAGTTAGGGGAGGAATACTGACTTTAAGAATACATTGATATGGAAAACATGTTCTAGATCTACAGTGCTGTATTCAAACACACACACACATTATATATATATATATATATATATATATATATATATATATATATATATATATATATATATATAACCTTTCGACTGACAGCGACTAAAAAAAATAAATAAATCATACCCCACTGAAACGGGGTAGAAAAACTTGTTTGAAACTACCGAGAGTCTCTATACAGCTCAAAGAGTTTAGCTGTTTTTACCATGTTGCAGCGGTAAAACTAAATCACTTAGAATTACCATCTGTACCAGTATCAAAAGTATGAAACTGTCTTACCTCAAATGTGAAAAAAACTGACATACCTCTTATACACAATGAGATATAAGTCGTCAAACTAAGGTAAATTTGTTATTCTCCTTCTTCGTCCTCCTCTTCCGTCTACTTTTTAAGGGTGTGTAGCGACTATTCAAACAGAAAAGCTAAATAACTGGACATCTACCAATCATGTGATTCCACATGTTGGTCAACGTCAAAACATACCAGGGTTTGCAAGCAGTTTGATATCTGTTATGTATTGGATTTAAGAGTGTTAGTTATTTGCTGCCACCTACTGGTAGTATTAGCTTAGCTCACTGAGCAGGCGCAGTCTTCCGTGTATGTGATGCGGGAACAATAAAGAAACTTTTGTTGAACCAGAGCACCGTGTCCGTATATATATATAGATATATGTATAACTAAATAATAATATTAATGTTATTAGACATAACATAAAGTGGCGACGAGGATTCGTTTTAAGTTACTGGACAGCTGCCGGCAATAATTGATTCGCTACAGTTTGTCTAAATAACTTTCAATACCCAGACGAGTGACGACGGCTACATACAGAAGGAAGAAATGGCGGCAATCATAGGACGACTCGACTGCTTCGATGAAAATACAGAAGACTGGAACACTTACATCGAACGTTTTGAACACTTCCTCACAGCAAACGACATACCAGCAGAAAGGCGAGTAGCGGCTTTATTAAGTGTGATTGGGGGTAAGACATACAGCCTGTTAAGGAGTTTAATAGCGCCCGAAAAGCCTGGTGCTAAAAGCTATAATGAAATAGTACAAACACTGCAGGAACATTTTTCCCCTAAACCTCTGGTAATAGCCGAAAGGTTTCGTTTTCAGTAATCAAGAAGAGGGTGAGTCTGTGGTGCAGTATATAGCAGTGCTAAAAAAATTAACAGAGCACTGTGAGTTTGGCACACATCTTAATGATACATTAAGAGATAGATTGGTATGTGGCTTGAGAAAGGAAGCGATCCAGAAACGTCTTTTATCTGAAGCTGAATTGACGTTCAAAAAAGCAGCAGAGATTGCTGTATCAATGGAGACGGCTGCTAGAGAATCTCAACAACTAAACGCTCCGCCTAATATAAATAAGCTCACGTTGACACGGAGAAGCAAGTCGGTTAATAATTGCTGGCGTTGCGGGAAGGATACCCACAGCGAAATGGAGTGCTGGTTTAAAGAAAAGGATTGTCGTTGTTGTGGCAAGAAGGGTCACATAGAACGCGTTTGTAGAATGAAAAAGCATGAAAAGGGGAACGCGCATAGTAGCAAGCTGAGGAAGAAAAGTGTGCAGTACGTGGAAGTAAATGAGTCAAGTGATGATGCTGATACAGATACCGAATTGGCTTTGAATGTGCTTACTCTTAAAGGTGAAACGGCCAATATTTGGGTCACACCAGAAATTGAGGGAAACCCTTTGAAAATGGAACTGGATACTGGTGCTGCAGTGTCCTTGATATCAAAGAAAATGTATGAAGACAAGTTAAGTAATTTTCCCTTGCAACATACGAACCTAGTGTTGAAAACTTATACTGGAGAAGCAGTTTTGCCCAGTGGAAAAATTAATGTACAGGTGAAACTCAATGGTCAGATGGAGCTACTGCAGCTATATGTTGTTGAGGGTGATTACCCACCTTTGTTTGGTAGGGAATGGATTAAGAAAATGAATCTTAACTGGCAGGAAATAAAATCCTTAACTCAGCCAAGCAATTTGGAAGCAGTTCTGATTAAGCATAGCTCTGTATTCAGAAAGGAACTTGGCACAATGAAGGGAATTGAGGCAAAGATAATTGTGAAACCTGACAGCAAACCAAAGTTTTGCCAAAAACGCACGGTACCATATGCAATCAAACCCAAAGTGGATGCTGAATTGACCCGATTGCTAGAAAATGGAGTAGTGTCACCAGTGCAATTCAGTGATTGGGCAACACCGATTGTACCTGTTATCAAGAAGGATGGCACCGTGAGGCTATGTGGTGACTTCAAGGTTACGGTAAACCCTGCTCTGTGTATTGAACAGTACCCAATCCCACGCATCGAAGATTTGTTTGCTTCTCTAGCGGGAGGTCAGTGCTTCAGTAAGTTGGATTTGTCCAACGCCTACTTGCAAATGACGGTGGAAGAGCAATCTAGAAAGTACCTGACTATTACAACACAGAAAGGTCTGTACTGTTACAACCGCTTACCTTTTGGTATTGCTTCAGCTCCTGCATTGTTCCAGAGGGCCATGGACCAAATATTACAGGGACTGTCTGGTGTTCATTGCTACCTTGATGATATACTGGTCACAGGTAAAAATGAGATTGAACATCTTAACAATCTGGATGCTGTTTTGCAACACCTGGAAGAGTATGGCCTGCGTGTTCAGAAGGACAAGTGTGAGTTTTTTAAACAATCATTGGAGTATCTGGGACACATCATTGATGCTACGGGCTTACACAAGTCACCTGGAAAGGTTAAAGCTATCGTGGATGCGCCTGCACCAGAAAATGTAAGCCAGTTGCGATCATTTCTAGGACTGTTAAACTATTACAGTAGGTTTATACCTAACCTAGCAACCATTCTGAGTCCACTAAATGCGTTATTGTGTCAAGGAAAGCAATGGCAGTGGACTAAGGACTGTGAAAAGTCATTTAAGATGGCTAAGGAACAGTTAGTGTCATCAGAGGTTTTAACTCACTTTGATGGAAACCTTCCAATTACCCTTGCTTGCGATGCTTCACCATATGGAGTGGGGGCGGTTATTTCTCATGTCCTTCCTGGTGGAGAAGAAAGACCAATTGCGTTTGCATCCAGGACTCTCAGTAAGGCTGAGCAGAAGTATGCACAAATCGAGAAGGAGGCTCTTGGAATAGTATTCGGTGTACGGAAATTCCACCAATACTTATATGGCAGGAAGTTCACATTATTCACAGACCACCGACCCCTCACAACCATTTTTGGTCCAAAGAAGGGAATTCCATCATTAGCAGCAGCCAGACTGCAACGTTGGGCTTTACTGTTATCTGCCCATACATACGACATTGAATACAGGAAAGGCTCCGATATTGGGAATGCTGATGGACTGTCAAGATTACCATTGAAGGTGACACATAAAGACAAACCTGACACAGTCGACGTGTTTTATTGCAACCAAATGGAACAGCTACCAGTGAAATGTGCTGAAGTGAGAAAAGAAACTAGAACTGACCCTACACTGTCTCAGATTCTAGAGCAAGTCTTAAAAGGCGGGCTAGAAGCCAACCCTGCTGTAAAGACGCCATTCTACGCAAGGCGCCATGAACTGTCTGTGTACCAAGGGTGCTTAATGTGGGGTATCCGTGTTGTCATACCTGCAAAGTTAAGAAGCAGAGTATTGGATATGCTACATGAAGGACATTCTGGAGTAGTCAGAATGAAGGCCATAGCAAGGAGTTACATCTGGTGGCCTGGAATAGACACACAAATTGAGGAGAAGGCAAAATCTTGTACATCATGTCAACGTGTCCAGAATATGCCAAGTCGTGCACCACTCCACCCATGGGTATGGCCAGGTAGACCATGGCAACGTATTCACATTGATTTTGCAGGTCCTTTTAACGGACAAATGTTTCTCATCGTGGTGGATGCTCACTCGAAGTGGCCTGAAGTTTTCATACTGGAATCCACCACTGCGGCGAAGACTATTCAGGTTCTGAGAGGACTATTCAGTCACTACGGTATTCCAGAGCAGCTTGTAAGTGACAATGGCCCACAGTTCATCTCTAGCGAATTTGAAGCATTCTTGAAAACGAATGGCGTAAAACATATCAGGTCTACCCCATACCATCCAGCAACGAATGGTTTGGCTGAACGCTTTGTTCAAACCATGAAGCATGCACTCAAGTCAGCGAAGGAAAGTGCAACTACTAGTAAAAAACTAGATAATTTTTTACTTGTGTATAGAAATACTCCTCATGCAACAACAGATGAATCTCCAGCAATGTTGTTTTTGAAACGCAAGCTGCGCACACGATTGGATCTGCTAAAACCAGACATGTCTTTACATGTTGAAAAGAATCAGGGGTTGCAAATAGCACAACGACAAAACAGTGCGAAGGACAGACAATTTCAAGTCGGTCAGGCAGTGCTGGCACGGGAATATCGTAAGGGAGATAAATGGATTCCAGGAGTTGTTACTGCCAAAACTGGACCTGTCTCATACACTGTGGATGTTGGACCTGGAATGTCTTGGAGACGTCATGCTGACCAGCTACTGGATTGTGTTGGCACCCATCTGAATGAAGATCCTGCAGCAGAAATATTACCAACCCTGACAGAGCCTATTGAGGTTTACACAGCATGTTCACCAACTGCAAACACAACTTCCAAGGGGGTCATTGAGGCTGAAACCAATGCTAAAGAACCTTTGTTTCCACCTTCAACGAACCAAGATGTACACATGGCAGAACCGTCACCAAATGCTGTCGAGAGACGCTATCCTGTTCGGAGTAGGAAAGCTCCCAACCGTTTGACTTTTTAATTATCGGTACAGCGTAAATAAATAAATAGTAAAACAACAAAGGCTTGCATGTTAAAATAGTTCAGTAGTGTATAGAGAGCAAGCCAGAAGAAGGGGGCAGAATAATCCCCTGGCTAGCTTGAGGCATGAGGCAGTCCACCCTCTACCTCTAGTTATGTAGATGATTCAATTTGTGACAACAACATTTAACAGGAAGGAAATGTTATGTATTGGATTTAAGAGTGTTAGTTATTTGCTGCCACCTACTGGTAGTATTAGCTTAGCTCACTGAGCAGGCGCAGTCTTCCGTGTATGTGATGCGGGAACAATAAAGAAACTTTTGTTGAACCAGAGCACCGTGTCCGTATATATATATAGATATATGTATAACTAAATAATAATATTAATGTTATTAGACATAACAATATCCACACCATTTATTTTAAACAAGTTATTTATGTTTTAAAACTGCACATATCGCAGGGAAAAAAAAGAAGAAAAAAAAAGTTTGAACTTGCAACATGATGTTCTTGAAGAGCACACGACCTCAACCCGCTGCGCCACTCCGCAGTTGTTGAAATGCATTCATTTTTTAAGCTTAAATCCAAGCCTGACCAGCTTTGATTTCCTGTCTCAAAATTTCTAGTTTCCTGTTTGTTAGGGTAGATACCATAGAATGGAATTGCACATGTAGCTTCCTTGTCTAAATCTCTGATCTCTGATAAATTGTAGTTCCTCGTTTAATTAAAAATAAATAAAGGAATTATTTATTTGGTAGAAATAAATAAATGATTTAAATAAATGCATAGAGGAATAAATACATTTAGAAATAAATATTTGTAAATAAATAAATGTAGAAATGAATACCTGTTTATATTATAAATGTATAAATAAATTAATAAATAGCAAGCTAGAAAACTACATGTCATATTAATTGATTTGGCTGATGCGTTTATGCACAGCAATTGACATTCATATACCTATATAAAAAGTACAAGTTTTATGTAAAAAAAAAAAAAAATGCAAGTTGCCTAAAATTATTAGCGCATCAAAGAAAGTCAACGAGGTTGAAACATTTAATGGTAGCTACTGAGTCAACATTTACATTGTAACGTTTAAAAAATCTTTTAAAATGTAACAGACAAGGGTCATTTAAATGTGTTGGCTGAAAAAAGTAACAAGCAGACAAAACTGATTAAAACTAAACAAGTTTGAATGACAAATTTGGCAACATTGTCGAGTTTTGTAAACATTTAAAACTTGTATACACTAATTAAACGGACTGTGTTGTATAGCGTTATGCTGACTTTGAAAAACAAAATGTTAAAAACAGGATTTAATGCAAGTGACAAACCCGTTTTTCGTTACACACACTAAACTATATGACGCGCACGCAAGCATGCTCACACTCACACACACACACACGCGCACACAAATTATCTGGCTCGTGAGCAGAAAACAAGTTATTTGTTAAAGGCCAGTATGGGCAGCAGTGTGGAGTAGTGGTTAGGTCTCCGGACTCCTAATCGGAGGGTTGTGGGTTCAATCCCAGGTGGGAGACACTGCTGCTGTTCTATAATAAAGAACAACAACAACAATAATAATAATAATAATAATCGTGCATCTTGTTGCAGTTTCAACACTCATGCTTTGTCTTTGTGTAAAAACCTGTCCATATGAAGAAACTGCTCGTGCTGTGTCCACAGAGTTTGGTGGAATTGACAAAAACAGCGTGCAATTTTTGCCATGTTTCGGAATCTGATTTCATACCTCAGCCAGAAATCACCAATATTTACATTTTTCACGGTAGGCAGTCAAATACGTGAAATCGTGAATTTTCTGTGGCCTTACACAACGAGACACTAGTGATCTGTCGCTTGCAGCACCTGTGGAGTAGCAGTTAGAGCACTTTGTTCTTGACTACGTTCAATCACATGTGGGGGACACATTGCTGCTTTATCTAGATTGGTCCAGTAAAAAACCCGACTGTATAAATGGGTAATTGTATGTCACAATTGTAAGTTAGCCTGGATAAGTGTGTCTGCTAAAATAATAATAATAATAATAATAATAATAATAATAATAATAATAATAATATGCGTGTTTGGTTGGTACTTGGATGGGAGACTGCCTGGCAATAGCAGATACTTCAAACTTTTCTATGAAGTTTTACTTGTATTATTAACAAATAGTAGATTAAACAGCAAAAATGAGCTGATTTACTTTTAATTTATTGAAATGGACCGCAAAGGGTATTAATCACTTTTGAAATAATTGCATAAGAGAAGTTATAAATATATTTATTTCACTCCTCCACCCGCTGTTTTAATTGCATTTGGATCATTCCAGACACCACTTGACAAGTGAGCGCAACAAACTCAGCAATGCATTGAACATTAATACATTTTAAAAACAAAACATCAAAGTCACAACATGCATTATATTCGGGCCGGGACATTTGATGAGAATAAGCATAGTGTGACATTAACAGAAGTGACATTAAATTTGACTGTATTATGGCTACGTCTGTCTTCTTTTCATACATTTACACTGTAAAACACGAGGCTGAAGTTGGCTTATTCGCCAGCTTCTTATTCGCAAGCTTTTAAGTGCATAAATGTATTTGTCTACGCTGAATAAGTAGCCTTGCATTTAACGGGTTAAATCACGTTGGGCCGCTGATTTCTCTGCCGGTACCTGACAAGGGGCAACCTCTCTGCAAGCCCCACTTGTATTTAGCCCGGCCCAACATGGTTTACTGGGGAAGAACAGCAGGTAAATATGCCACATATGCCAATTGCTCAGCTTCTGATTCGCTCTTTATGTGTCTACGTTGAATAAGTAGCTTTGCATTTAACGGGTTAAATCACGTTGGGCTGCCGATTTCTCTGCAGGTACCTGATGAGGGGCACCCTCTCTGTAAGCTACACCTATATTTAGCCCGGCCCAATGTGATTTACTGGGGTAGAACAGCAGGCAATCATGCCATATATGCCAATCGCTCAGCTTCCTATTCGCTATTTATGTATCTGTGTTGAATAAGTACTGAAATCGGCGGCACAAAGTGATTTAACCCTTTAAATGCAAGGCTTTTTCCAGCGAAGAAGCTGTGCAATTGGCATATGCGGCATGTTTGCCCTCTGTTCTGCCCTAGTAAACCATGTTGGGCTAAATACAGGAGTAGCTTACAGAGGGGGTGCCCCTCGCCAGGTACCTGCAGAGAAATCAGTGTCCCAACGTGATTTAACCCATTAAATGCAAGACTACTTATTCAACATAGATACATAAAGAGCGAATAAGAAGCTGAGCGATTGGCATATGTAGCAAGTGTACCCGCTGTTCTGCCCCAGTAAACCATGTTGCGCTGGACTAAATACAGGTGTAGTTTGCAGTGGAGGTGCCCCTCGCCGGGTATCTGCAGAGAAATCAGCGGCCCAACATGATTTAACCTGTTAAATGCAAGGCTACTTATTCAACGTAGATACATAAAGAGCGAATCAGATGCTGATCGATTGGAATATGTGGCATATTTACCCGCTGTTAAATTCAAGGCTACTTCTTCAACATAGACAAATACATTTATGCACTAAAAGCCAGCGAATAAGAAGCTGAGCGAATGAGAAGCTGGCGAATAAGAAGCCAACTTCAGCCTTGTCTCTAAAACCACAGACGTGTGAAACGTTTGTATGAAAATGGAATGTGTGTATAGTAAAAAAGTGCTCTATTCCTAAACAGCAGTGTTTATACCTCATTATACCTGGACTCTTGACTGGAGGGTTGTGGGTTCAATCCCGGGTGAGGGACACTGCTGTTGTACCCTTGAGCAAGGTATTTTACCTAGATTCAGTATAAACAACTGGATAAATTGGTAATTGTATGTAAACATAATGTGATATAATTGTGACAGTTGTAAGTTGCCCTGGATAAGGGTGTCTGCTAAAAAATAAATAATAATTTAAATGCAATCTGCTGAACTATTTGCATTTGACTTGGTATTTGTATATAAGAATTTGCATTTAAATTTCAAATCATGGGAAAGCTTAAAAAATATTTCAATTTTAAACACTTTTCAATAATAATGCTCATAATAAAGTAGAGAGACTTTTCAGTATTGCTGGTAAAGTTGATTAACCTGAAAGATGCAAACTAAAGGACACTTTTGAGAACTTCATGTTTATTAAACATAACAAACAAAACAAGTAAAAATAATAATTGTGCAATGCACACATATATAAATATATACATATATCTCATCATTGATGTCAGTTATTCACAAACCTGGTCCTGTGGGCCCACTGTGTCTGCTGTTTGTGTTCCAACTGAGTTCTCAATTATTAAATTGATCCCCCAATTGAACTAACAATTAGTGACTTAATGCAATGTTAGAAATAACTTGAAATATCCAACTCTTTTGGCTGCTTTCACAAACCCTGATCAGCACTAATCTTGGACTACTTTACCTGAGTTAACATTAGGTAGTCCTAGATTAGTGTTAATTGAGGCCTGTGCAGCCAGCCATTTCTACAAATAATTCAAATGCTCTGATTAGGCATTTTATTCATTCAATTGAGGGTTCAATTCGTAATTTAAAGCTCAGTTGGAACACAAATCAGCAAACACTGGGTCCTCAGGACCAAGATTGGGAAACACTGTTTTATGTAACTTACTTCCTATATTGGTACATACCTGTTAATTATTATGAACTACGGGATTACTGTGTTTTTGTTCTTATTATATAAACTGCTTTCCTTGTATGTCACCTTGAATAAAGGCCTCTGCCAAATTCATGTTAATAAATTAACATTTGTTGTATGTGAAAGTATTTGAAGTCCATTTAGCATTTGTCACATATTTGCATTTGTATTTAGTTTGGTAGTAAATGTATCACATTTGCATTTGTATTAAGCAAATTCGCAAGAACATTGACATTGCCACTGGTCTCATCAATTTCCTACTATCTGGAAAACACAAGTATGCTCAAAACCATAACCATCAAATTTAACAATGGAGTCACCCATACCTTTCAACATTTATGCTCAAAGTTTGAAATCATGGATAGAGTCTACATTGTTTGAGAGCAGTTCCCAGTCATTGGTGCTCATGCAATCACCATTCACAAATGTCAGGGGATGACTCTAAAAACAGTTAGGATGGATCGTGGTAACTCAATTTTCTCCTATGGACAGTTTCATTGCACTTTCCACAGTTACTTCCTTAAGCGGTATCCACCTTATCAACTTTGACCCCACCTGCATCTATGCATGTCAAACTGCAGTTGAAGAGTACCATCGGCTCACAGGGATTTATTGAAGGAGACTAACACGCACAAGGGACACAAGGTAAAAGATCATGCGCATTTCATTCACCGAGCCATCATTAATGTTCAGGAACAGCAAAAGCCTTAGTCTTCTAAGAGAATATTGCACTTACACATCTATTCAGAGGCTTGAGCAACCCCAATTTCACCTCATGCTATGCAAATGCAACATTGCAGTGCCTTCTTCACTTGCAACCTCTGAAGGATTCATTAAAACACAGTCAACAAGAGGCTATCAGGAGCTTTGTTCACAAATAGGATCACTTGCCATCCACTGCGTCTCTAACTACTGTGGATATTTGTCACTTCTTAGGAGAACCTTTCAATAGAGATGAGCAGCAACATGTTGCAGAGTTTCTCACCAAATAGTCATGAAGTATCTTGAAATTAGTCATGAAGTATCTTGCATGGTTTCAGTCACAATAAGTCATGGCATGCTATGTACTACATGTAACTACTGCTCATCAAACCGAGAGGTGTTGTATATTTATCCTCTTCATGTACTTGCTGGTACAGATTCCATGTGTTTGGAAGAACTCATTTATAGAAATGACAAATGGGCAATGATTCCTGATAGCAAATGTAGGCAATGCAAAATTTCTCCAATCATGAAACGTGAACTTATTCAATCAGCAGGGAGACTAATTGCAGTCCAACTTATGCTTTGGGAAACCAAACCAGATGAGACCGTTACAAAGTGACACAATGCTAAGTTTACTGCTGTGCAGAAGAGCACAATTACTGTGGACAACAGGAATTACCAATTAGATTCCATTATTATACACCAGGACACTATGTGTCTGTTCTTGCTGTGGGTGCTACTGGAAAATGGTGCATGCAAATGATGCACTTATTGAAGTCAAACCATGGTCAAGAAATGCAAACAAAATGTATATGACCTTTTATGAAGAGATCTAATGCTTTACAAATGCCTTAGCCTAAGTTCATAAGACCACTATATCAAGGAGAATAATGTTTTTTTCCAGCATTAAAATGTGTTAGTATACTACCCTTTAGCACGGACATGCATATGTACCTTTTGAACCATTTATAACATTGTAGTTTTGTACCTACGTAAATACCAATATATCAATACCTACCAAAAAAGACAGATTGTTTTCACCTCTCATGCAACTATAAGAATATAATGTTTACACTTTCAATACTGTCCAAAAGTCCCTTCTACCATTATTTTACTTTCAAATATTTTCTCATTTCTCTTATATTACTCTACTTATTATTCTCTTGTAATGTTTGTCTATTTACCATACACATTCTTGAATATCTTTCCCTCGCTTTATTCATTATTTGATGAATATATATAACAAAAACATTGTCAATGTAAAAAAACAAGTTAGAAAAATGCATCAGCCGTTTAAAGGGGTGATATCAAACACAAAAGCCCAAGTTAGGAGAAGCAATTAGGCCAATCTTGTCAAGCATCAAGCAAATAGGCACAATTGGAAAGGTGCTGGGGCCCAAGATTCACACAATTCTTGCTTCTAACTTGGCGCCTTTTTTTGATCGCTTCGCTCCACTTGAAAAGCACAGTGGCGCAGCAGGCTAAGGTTGTGTGCTCTTCAAGAATGTCATGTTGCAAGTTCAAACCACTTGAAATGCTCTTTGTATGACTTGAAGTGACTGAGACACACACTCACACACTGAGACACACTCACACACACTGAGACTGTGTGTGTTGTAGTGTGTGTGTTTCTCAGTGTATGTGTCTCAGTGTGTGTGTCTCAGAGTGTTTGTGTCTCAGAGTGTTTGTGTCTCAGTGTATGTGTGTCTCAGTGTGTGTGTGTTTCTCAGTGTATGTGTGTCTCAGTGTGTGTGTGTCAGTTTATGTGTGTGTGCCTCAGTGTGTGTGTGTGTGTGTCTCAGTGTGTGTATGTATCTCAGTGTGTGTCTCAGTGTGTGTGTGTGTCTCAGTGTGTGTGTGTGTCTCAGTGTGTGAGTGTGTCTCAGTCACTTCAAGTCATACAAAGAGCATTTCAAGTGGAGCGATAAAGTGGAGCGATAAAGTGGAGCGATAAAGTGGAGCGAAGCGATCAAAAAAAGGCGCCAAGTTAGAAGCAAGAATTGTGTGAATCTTGGGCCCCAGCACCTTTCCAATTGTGCCTATTTGCTTGATGCTTGACAAGATTGGCCTAATTGCTTCTCCTAACTTGGGCTTTTGTGTTTGATATCACCCCTTTAAACGGTTGATGCGTTTTTCTAACTTGTTTTTTTACATTGACAATGTTTTTGTTATATATATTCATCAAATAATGAATAAAGCGAGGGAAAGATATTCAAGAATGTGTATGGTAAATAGACAAACATTACAAGAGAATAATAAGTAGAGTAATATAAGAGAAATGAGAAAATATTTGAAAGTAAAATAATGGTAGAAGGGACTTTTGGACAGTATTGAAAGTGTAAACATTATATTCTTATAGTTGCATGAGAGGTGAAAACAATCTGTCTTTTTTGGTAGGTATTGATATATTGGTATTTACGTAGGTACAAAACTACAATGTTATAAATGGTTCAAAAGGTACATATGCATGTCCGTGCTAAAGGGTAGTATGTTTTTTTACATTGATAATGTTTTTGTTATATATATATATATATATATATATATATATATATATATATATATATATATATATACAGTGCCTTGCAAAAGTATTCAGACCCCTGACCAATTCTCTCATATTACTGAATTACAAATGGTACATTGAAATTTCGTTCTGTTTGATATTTTATTTTAAAACACTGAAACTCAAAATCAATTATTGTAAGGTGACATTGGTTTTATGTTGGGAAATATTTTTAAGAAAAATAAAAAACTGAAATATCTTGCTTGCATAAGTATTCAACCCCTGTGCTGTGGAAGCTCCCAGTTTACAATGATGAAAGAAATTGCCCTAACGAGAACACAATTACCTTACCATTGGCCTCCACCTGTGAACCATTAAAGTTGCTGTCACATTTTCTGAGATACTGAAATTGAAGAAGGAATCTATGCAAAAGACCTAGGAGTTTATGTTGACTAGGAAATGTCTTCATCTAGACAATGTGGGGCAGCTATAACAAAGGCCAACAAGATGCTCGGAGTCCCCCTAGGGTCAGTCTTGGGTCCTCTCCTATTCTCTCTCTACACCCGCTCCCTGGGCCCCCTCATCGCATCCTATGGTTTCTCATACCATTTCTATGCTGATGATGCTCAGATTTTCCTCTCCTTCCTCACCTCTGACTCCACCATCTCCTCCCGTATCTCTACCTGTCTGTCTGCTATTTCCTCCTGGATGCACTCGCATCACCTCAAACTCAACCTCTCTAAATCTGACCTCCTTTTCTTTCCCTCCTCCTCCCCCTCCTCTGATCTCTCTATCTCTGTTCCTCTGGAATCTACCACACTCTCTCCCTCTTCCTCCGCTAAGAACCTTGGAGTCACCCTGGACCCCTACCTCTCTTATTCACAGCACATCTCCACTCTGGCACGCACAACTTTGAACAATACTGCTGAGGGCAGTTATTCTTCATGTTGCATGGCTCTGTCCACTCTCTCTAGAAAGATCATGTAAGAATCGTGCAGGTTTTTAGGTAGTCTGAGGCGTTGCGTGCAATGCGTATCATTACATTGAAACCATTGCTCATCTTTCTGCATCCAGCAACATAGTGACCATGGCTGATGGTTTTCCCTTTGTGGAACACAATTGCTGAGTTGAAAATGTTTTCCTATCAATTACAACTCAGTCATGCTTGAAATTGGCAAGTGATGTAGTATTGCAATAAACAATATGGGGGATAATTAATTCTGTATTTGAATTTTAAAATGGCGCTATATAAATCTGGTGATACGTACAATATGCTATAATACAACAAATATAATACAGATATTAATATACAAATACGATACAAATATAATAAATAATATACACAAATAACACATACACCCAATATCTAGAAGTACAATATCATATAATTTTAATAAACCAATAAACAATATGGGGGATAATTAATTCCGTGTTTGAATTTTAAAATGGCGCTATATAAATCATGTGATACGGAACAGTTTACAGAAACATGTTTATTTTCTAACTCGGCACAAGTGACATTTCAAATAATTAATTTTTCGTAGGAATAAACATATAAAATGCAGTCATGTCTTTATAAAATCATTTTCATTTAGGAATATTCTTTTAAAAACTGTAAACAGGAGCATGTTATCATTTATGTTACTGTTAAACTTCGGTGGGGTTTTATCCCCCTTTTCAGCTGGTTCAAAAATCTACTTTAAACATTACCTTTGCTATCATGCAGACATTATATACAGCTCTGGAAAAAATTAAGAGACCACTGCAAAATGATCAGTTTCTCTGGTTTTATTATTTATAGGTATGTGTTTGGGTAAAATGAACATTTTTGTTTTATTCTATAAACTACTGACAACATTTCTCCCAAATTCCAAATAAAAATATTGTCATTTAGAGCATTTATTTGCAGAAAATGAGAACTGGTCAAAATAACAAAAAAAATGCAGTGTTGTCAGACCTCGAATAATGTAAAGAAAATAAGTTCATATTCATTTTTAAACAACACAATACTAATGTTTTAACTTAGGAAGAGTTCAGAAATCAATATTTCACCAGCAGTGAAAAAAAACTATTTTAAAGCCTTGGTTATCCTTCTATACTGATCAGCATACTTTTTTTTTCTACCACATGTGATGGGGGTGAAGTCACCTGAGCCAGCCCAGCATAGGACCATGGGCAGGTACCTCAAGGGCAACTACGCTCAAGCTAAGCCACCTCCGTGCCATGCAGTAATCCAACTATGCCAGCTCTATAAAGAAAGATCAACTAAAATGTTATGTTTGCCAATGTTGCCCTAGTTTAACAGCACAGGTTATTTTATTGGGAAAGAGCAATGAAGGAACCACAAGAAAAGCAGGGAGCAAGCAAAGATGGAGTTCAATGTTTTTATTAAGATAAAATATGCTTTTTGTACCTAGAATATATCAAATGGATAATTTTTTACAGAGCATCATAAAAACAGGCATATTAGTTACCAGCTACACAAATTCGACACCATCATTCACAAATCAGCATCACAATTTGTAGAGCACTGAGAGGCACTGTGGCAAAGTGGTTTGCAGTGTGCAGGTGTAGAGGTGATGCAGTGCTCAGTAATAACAGACACAAGACAGTTCACATTGAATAACAGATCTTTTATTTGGCTGGATTGCGTTCTCGGAACTGTTAAATAATAAAAACTGGCTCTACACACCAATGTGTATCGCTCAGTTAAACCACAGGGTTCAGTCCCAAAATAATAATACACTAAACAAGACAGACACAAACACAACACAGTTACAAGTCCAGAGTGAGTGCTCTTAGTGAAAGTGGTGATTTACAGGTTTATATGTGCACGATGGTGAAGTGTAGTCCGGGTTTGTTTGCTGGCTGTTTAGCTACAGCTCCCGGAGTTTAGCCTTCTATAAATGACAAACGTGACAGTTTAATAGAGAGGCAAAACAAAACACAAAAACTCATGGTTTCTTTTTACAACAGTACGTCATTTACAGGTCTTTACGTAACCATAACAAAGGAACAGATTGCTTTGCCACATCCCCTGATATACCTTCAGTCACACCCCCTTCGGTAGCGACTGACACATCGCCTACATCATTAAGACGGTGACTTCAGGTATTATGACTCCAACCCCTTTTCTGGATGGCCGACTTCCAACTGACCTTGGAATGAACTGCCAAACCATCCAGTCCGGGGCACACAGTTCCTGTTATACCGTGCCCTCACAGGTCAGGAGGGAGATTGTTGACTAGGATTTATTCGCTCTCTGTCACAGCACCTAAACAGAATAAAACAATCCAGTTAGTTACATTGGTGAATTGGAGACGTGGTTGAGGACTCAGTCAACAAAGTGTATTCAAATCAAAACAACTCAGTGCTCCAACTAAACAAAACAAAACCCAGTGAATCCTCAATCTCTTCCCAGCCCAGCATCCATGTTTATATAAGAATATAAGAACATAAGAACGTTTACAAATGAGAGGAGGCCATTCAGCCCATCTTGCTCGTTTGGTTGGTAGTAGTTTATTGATCCCAGAATCTCATCAAGCAGCTTCTTGAAGGATCCTAGCGTGTCAGCTTCAACAACATTACTGGGGAGTTGGTTCCAGACCCTCACAATTCTCTGTGTAAAAAAGTGCCTCCTATTTTCTGTTCTGAATGCCCCTTTATCTAATCTCCATTTGTGACCCCTGGTCCTTGTTTCTTTTTTCAGGTCGAAAAAGTCCCCTGGGTCAACATTATTAATACCTTTTAGAATTTTGAATTTTTGAATCAGATCACTGCGTAGTCTTCTTTGTTCAAGACTGAACAAATTCAATTATTTTAGCCTGTCTGCATACGACATGCCTTTTAAACCCAGGATAATTCTGGTTGCTTTTCTTTGCACTCTTTCTAGAGCAGCAATATCCTTTTTGTAACGAGGTGACCAGAACTGAACACAATATTCTAGATGAGGTCTTACTAATGCATTGTAAAGTTTTGACATTGCTTCCCTTGATTTAAATTCAACACATTTTACAATATATCCGAGCATCTTGTTGGCCTTTTTTATAGCTTCCCCACATTGTCTAGATGAAGACATTTCCGAGTCAACATAAACTCCTAGGTCTTTTTCATAGTTCCCTTCTTCAATTTCAGTACCTCCCATATGATATTTAAAATGCACATTTTTGTTGCCTGCGTGGAGTACCTTACACTTTTCTCTATTAAATGTAATTTGTCATGTGTCTGCCCAATTCTGAATGCTGTCTAGATCATTTTGAATGACCTTTGCTGCTACAACAGTGTTTGCCACACCTCCTTTTTTTGTGTCGTCTGCAAATTTAACAAGTTTGCTTGCTATACCAGAATCTAAATCATTAATGTAGGTTAGGAATAGCAGGAATAGCGTTAACCTGAAGGTCCTGCCATCTCTCTCCTCGTTCATCTTAATGAGGCTTTATAAAGTATTCAGCTACAAACAATTGGACTAATTAATCAATTACAATGTGATTTCCTTACACATTCACATGTGCTTTTAAAAACATCAGTATATAAAAATCAAAGGGCAATAAAAAAGACACACATCTTAAATTATAAATACAAAATAACGTGCAAAGAAAGCTTAACCCTTTTACACATATTACCATAACAGCTGCACTGGCTACCTGTCAAGTTCAGGATTACTTTCAGAATTCTTCTGCTCACCTACAATGCCCTTCATCACACAGGTCCTGAGTACCTTTTCAGCCTGCTGACTTGCTATGTCCCTGCCCGCAAGCTGAGGTCCTCCGACTCTGGCCTGCTTGTTATCCCCAAGCAAAAGTGCACCACACTTGGAGAACGCTTGTTTAGCTTCATGGCTCTGACTCTCTGGAACTCTTTCCTAGCTTTGGTGCGTGATGCTCCCACTGTCGCTCGCTTTAAATCAACTCTCAAGACCCACTTGTTCTGTCTTGCTTTCTATGCTTTTTAAGCCTGATATCTGTTATTAGCTGTTGTGTCTTTGCTACTTCTATACTCATGGTTCTATACAACATATGCATCCACAGTGTTTTAGAATTTTCATATCCTAGCCTTGTATTTAATGTGTTATGCATTTTTTTTTTACTGTACTTAATGTATTATTGTGGCAAAGTGGTTGATCAGGTACAGGTGCAGGAGTGATGCAGTGCGTAATTAAGCAGACAGAGAGGTTTTAAATCCGGTTTGGAAACAGTTTTTATTTTTATATCCAGGTCTGGTGACCAAATAATAATCCCTGGCAATACACAACAATGTGTAGTGCACGGAGTAAATAACAACAGGGTTGCAGACCCAAATAATAAACACAAATATCCGTCCCACAATATACTCATACGGTCACCAGTCCTGGGTGCGGGCAGTAGTGCTCGTGGTGGGTGATACAGGTTTATAACAGTGACAATACTGCTGTGCTGTTCCGGGTTTTGGTGCTGGCCCTTGGTGACAGCTCCGGAACGTGTCAGTCGTCTAATAATAACAAACAAGACAATTATAGACAAACAAACAAAACACTCACAAAACGCTAGTTTAAAGATGTTATAAATAAGTAGTTATAAGTAGGTTATAAAGCATGCTGTAACTAACATCATTAATAATAGGGTTTAACAATATATCATTATACATGCTGCAACTTTAAATCATAGCAAGAAACAGTATTGTACTATTATTATTATTATTATTATTATTATTATTATTATTATTATTATTATTATTAATTTCTTAGCAGATGCCCTTACCCAGGGCGATTTACAGTCATAAACAAAAAATACATTTCAAGAATCACAGTACAAGTATTAATACAATTAATGATTTCCAGTCTGTAGCCCACTACCATAATCAAAAATCAATCACTTTGATTAGGTTCTAATACATTAGTTCACCACAACGATGTTGGAATAAATAAAAAAAAAAAAACCTTTAAAAGATATTGGTTGAAAACATGCATTGTGATTTCTTCTCTGTCCCAGAGTCTGATTACTAACAAACATTTTCATGTCTTGTTTTGGTTTGTAGCATAGCATATCTGCAATACACTAGCAATGCTAGATAAGATAATCATGGCTGTGCAAGACAACAAAATAAACAAAATAAACCATGCTGTGAATATCTCAGGGTGTTGATGTACTCTTGTAGTCTAAATATAACCAAAATCCTTTAATGGAATTACATATTTATTATATAGAGTCTAAAACTCTAAAGCAAAAATGTACAAGAAAACAAACAAAGAAAACTTTTCACAATTAAATATTAACTACAAGGTGGCCTTAGTAAATTATTGTAAAGGGGTAGAATGCTTTTCACAATTTCTTTTATCTTTGAATACAAATGTTTTAGTAGTATGCTGTGCTTGTACATATTACAAAGCACTAGGGTTGTGTAAAATGGTATCGGCTTCTCAATTCAGCCTCGCTAAAAACTTACAACAGGGTTCCCCTGTCTACAAAAACACGCTAAGGGAAATTGTCATCTGGATGATCATCAAATAAATCATATACTATCACCAGTTGTTTCAATGGCAGATCTGGACTCAAGCCTCCTTCAGGGTAGTCTTAAAGTTAAGACCTTACTTAAAACCAAAATTCCGTTAAGACTCGTTTGTGAATAAGACTTAAGTCCAAATTGACGACTTATGACCAGTCAGACTTAAGTCAGCTTTGTGAATACGGCCCCTGGTAAGTGCAATAATATAAATTGTATTTCTATACAAGAGTGTATTCTATACATTGCCACCAAGGTTTCAGTTGTGCAAATACTATTCATAAAAACCATAACACCAGAAGCTCATCAATAAAATGTGATGTGTGAAACAATATAAACCAATAAAATGTATTTATAAAAACAAAGTCTCGATGTCCAGGTCCTTACGGCTTTAACCAAAGTCTGGCTCAGTTTCAGTTTGCCCATATCCAGTATCACAATCCCATTGGTTCAGAAAATGAAGAGAAATCCCACAGGGTGTATCACATGTATCCCTTGACTCACAGTACCCTCTGTGCTGGCTCCACTCTGGTCGCCACGCTGGCGCACTTCCAGATGTTAGTGGGAGGGAGAGAGAGAGAGAGAGAGAGAGAGAGAGAGAGAGAGAGAGAGAGAGAGAGAGAGAGAGAGAGAAAACACAGCAGCTTAGCCACCAACTAACTGCAAGGCTAGCTCTGCTACACCTCCACCCCCCTTAACCCCAACTTTGGTAAAACAGTATAACAAAGTGTTAAGCACCACAGATCAATGCCTCAGCCAGACAGTCCTCTCCCAATCTTCTGGGTGGGCCTCCGGTGGTCCTGCGCTGTTCAAGAGAGCAATACAGAGCAGCAGTATTTTGTGAAAAACAAATCTCCAACTGGTTATTCATTAAGTTCCTGGCAGTTCTTTGCTCGTCAGCATATACTACCAAAGCTACTTCGCTTTAGTTAGCGCCTGCTAATATCCATCAACCACAGTAATTTCCAAACAAAAGAAACAGCGTACTCCCCTGGTTACTCTCCAGTTTTCTTCGTCTCCCGTTCTAGATATTGGCGCTTCACCTGGCTTTATCCATTTCTTTGTGCTGCATTCTCTGTGCAGTGGAATATCCTGCTCAGTTTACTGCTCGCAGTGCCCCAGTCCCCATCCCCGTCCCCGTCCCTGTCCCCGTTCTCCTATCTTTCTATCCGGTTTATATAGGAAAGTCTAATACAATTGATCTCCTACAGGTGTGCTGGAATGCTGCACCTGGAGTTGATTGATGGTGGCTGGTTCTTTAGAAGCCAATCTGTATTGCAATTATCCCTCTTTTAACCCAGTCAAAATACAAAAGCTACAGTTACTAACACAAATGAAATTATCAAAAGAAAATAGTGGCTTATGTAAAGAATAGTGTTCATGACGACTTCCGGTTGGTGTAAATCATCGAGCTCTCACACTCGTGCCTAATTCTTTAAAAATCATTGGTTTGTACTTTACAAGCAATAATACTTAAAATGGAAACCCCGGACAAAAGAAAGGCAGCTGCGATGGATGTAAATACCCCTTTTCTCCATCGAGCAAAAATAGAGATAAGAAACCAAGGTGGAAACTTACCTTGGGGGATGCACACGTGGTGGATCTGCATACCAAGTGGGAGCAAGCATTATAATGTGATGGAAGGATTTTGCTGACCCTCCAAAACTTTACACCTCTTCTTACAAGGTGCAAACCATTGTAGAAGTGAGTAACTAAAAGCACACACCTGCAGAGACCTGTCATTGGCTTCAGGGTGGCTGCTGTGGTACACTTCCTGATGCTGCGACACTTGGCTCTTGTTGAGGAGAGACAGGAATACATTCGGAGAAGAAGGGCAGGACGAAGAAGACCCTGCATATTCAATCCTAGAGTTACTTTGTTTGGGATGCAGGAGGATGAAAGCGTTAGCGTCTCACTCCGCAGATCATCCTTGACCTAATAGCTGAATTGAGGGATGAGCTAGACCCCTGCATCAATATAGGAACAGTTATCCCTGCACATGTGAAAGTGCTGTGTTCTCTGCACTACTTAGCCTCTGGTTCCTTTCAGACCACAGTTGGAATGTCTGGAGAGATAGCTAAAAAGGACAGGCCAATACATATCATTTCCTAAGGATACCAGCATAACTGATGTTGGCTGAGGCTTTTCCAAACAACTCTGTTTCATGCTGAGTGACCTCGACCATAAGGATTCTCAGCTGCTTCTCAGAAAACGTGCCTTTTCTTTTCCATGCGCCAAGAGGATTTTGCTGACCACCTGAAATTTTTTTTGGTTTGTATTTTCTTGCTCCACAAATGTCATACAGCGACTACTGCTCTGTACTTCTAACTATGCAAGTTCGGCCAATAAATAGACCGATGCGCTCATTGAGACCCTCATTGTCATAACTGTGGATCATTATTTGTGTGTGTTGAGTAATTTGCATTGCTCTTAAGCTTACACAGGGTGCTGTGCAAAATAATTGCCTGGCTGCAATGCAATTTGAATTTTGCATCTGCAATTATTTGCACTGCGTCTATACTTACATCACCCCCTGTATGTACACAACAAACAAGTCACATTTGCTAGTTTCGCAACATGTTTTGTGTCCGTTTATGGCATAGGCAAGGCAGTACGACAGTAAGAATGTCAGCACCTCAAAAAAAAAATGGATTAGTTGGAAAATCTGAGCACTTTTCATTACAGAACCTAAAATAAAAATTCTCCTGGCAAACAAAGAGCTTGGTTATTTGTTGAAATGTTAATGTCTGGGCTTCCATCCATTGCCGCTTAATTAGATTAATAAAAAAAATCTGCTACAATAAGCAACCCCAGCAACAACAGGAATAATAATGCTTCAATCCTGGAAAATGCACAACACAGTAAATCATTCCTGATAAAATGAGACCAAGGACTCATACCGAGATACACCATTTGTGACCACAACAGTATGCATTACCCAGCTGTTGTATAGCAGACAAAAATGTTGATACATGTTACTCAGCAGCTCTCAACAGGGGTACTGATGAAACCTTTTAAATACTAAATTGCAGCAGTCTGAAAATACAGAAACTTGGCTGATGTAATTTCACAGCTGTTTGTGGAATAATATATTGTAATCAAAGCTTCCCCCAAATACACACTTGCCTAAAGCAAACTCAAATCTTCTCAATCGTAGCCTTTTCGCCACATGTAACTAAACAGAAGTACCCACATTTGACGAATGACATTTCACAAAGGCCAATACTTTTATTTTATTTGTATTTATTTGTCCAGGTTTTCATCGCATCATAGCATGTTTTAACTTTTTTGTTTTAGTTTTAAGCTATTTTCTGTTTTCAGTTTTTTTTATTGTTGTTTGGATTCTTATTTCTTCCTCCCTGTGGCAGGGTAATTTCCCTGACAGTAAAACAACTACATTTTGTCATACCTGCGTGTAAGGATAATGCTGTGACTAAATGTATGTAGTTATAATATTGTAAAATATCAGAAATGATACACATTCATTACGTATCCATACCACATTGTTAACATTTGCATAATCTCACAATTTTTCACACATACCTTAAATAGCAGTATTTGCTTTGTTCATTATTTGTAATTTGTTGATTGTGTTTTGTAAAACAAAAGAAAATCCAACTGTTCTTTATCCCTAAAATAAATGGAAATACACCAGTATTTTTGCTGCTTATAAATCCATATAAATGCTGCTTTTGGATAAAATGTGTATTGCATTTGGATTCTTTATATTTTTGTGTGTTTTTTTAAAATGATTGTTTCTGAGATTTTTGGTATATATTTTTAAAAGATATATATATATATATATATATATATATATATATATATATATATATATAGATATATACTGTATATGTGTGTGTGTGTGTGTGTGGTAATGTGACTGGTGGTCAAGGCAGACATTGGCAGGAATAACACTCACCCAGAGACAGAACTGCAAAGTATTAAGTAGACATGCTCATTTGGATGAAGAACAATTAAATGAACTGGAAGATAGCAATATATATATATATATATATAAAATAAATTGCCGTCTTTATACTCAGTCACCCTGACGTTGTCACTTAAAATAATGTATTTTTATCGGTTTGTAAACGCTACAGAAAACCACAAAAAGACACTTCTGCACATTATCCACCCCTCTCAGACACATACCTTGAAAAATTACTGAAATCCGAGACGTTGTTGTATTCTTTTTATTCCTCCCATCTGTTCTGCTCAAACGGGTCTGCACTGTCAGTGACACTGTCAGTGTAGTTCAAAGTTATAAATGGGACTACTTTATTGGCGTAAGGATATTTAAGAAAAAAACTTAAAAAAAATTTGCCCTAATCATAATTTATGCTTTTTTTTCTTCAAATCCACTATTTGACCTGGATTATAAATGCAATAAGGCCCAAGACGCCGTCCATATGCATTGAATATACAGACTTCTCTGGGGTTGGAGGCACTCGACTTTGTCTCATGCCTCACAACGCCCTGAGGCGTCCGTATATTCGACGTATACGGACACCCTGCCGGGCCTTATTGCATACATATACACAAGCTATTTACCTGTCGCGATACTGTTGCAGTGCAATAATGTAAAATGTTGCAGCTTGGCAACCTTGTTTTTTTTGACTGCCATTGATTCAGCTGCACTTCATTAGTCTTGCCACCAGGTGGCAAAATGCAGCAGAAAATACATTAATCAAAACAGCAGGGAGTGCTGGACTTGAAGACAATGTGCATTTTGTCAGAGCCTTGCTAAACTGCACATGGTTTGGAGTTATGCTGACGTCAATTGATTGTATACGCTTGTTCAACGGGGGGGAATTATAGTTATTGAACTAAAATCAATATAGCAGGCTGTATAAAAAGTGCTTACAAGTATAAATACCCCACAGGAGATGATCAGCCGAGCAAGAATCTCAAATGATCTGTAGCACACTTATTATAATATCAATGTAAATATGCATTTACACTACCGGTGCTATTATAAAGTCCTGTTAATTTTGTATTTGTTAACATATGCATGAAATGTGGAAAAATAAAAACTCAGAGCTTTGAGCTTAATAATACACTGAAGTTCAACGATAATCGAAAGTACCGTTTATATAGTTTTAAGATGGCAGTGGCACATATCTTGCTGTGTAATCGGGGTGTGTAATTGTGTAGGTTATGCACATTCGTCATAACTGAGACCATACACATCAGAAATGGTATCACGATTGATAGATTTTACAATGAAACAGTTGTAGAAACAGTTCTTACTACCAGGCTCTGTTGTCTCCTGTCTGCTTCACAATAAGTGATAATAAAATATAATAATCACCATATCCATTTTCATTTGTACTGTAGCATGCTGCATTTCTCCATCTCTTCAGCGAAAGCATTACTTAACTTCTTGATATACTGTAGGCTTTGGCATATTCGAGCTGTTACCGCAATCGTACAGTACAGAATGAAATTTACTCAACGTAAGCTTTGCGCTTTTGGAATTCACAAGCTTCAGCATGTGACATCTGCTGGTGAAATGCTGTATTTCAGTCGTAATCTGTAACAAACCAGTTTCTAGTCAGATAACGCCCTCTAGCATGAAGATGAAGAGGACATGTTAACTGAACTGCATATTGCATTGACATCAGTTTCATAGCGGAGAGTACCGTGCTATATTACAACATTTGTATAGCTGGTTTTGGCTACGACTGTAAATCAATACAGTTGGATCCTATTTTATTCTGCCACTGTTTATATCTTAAAAAGAGATACCTGGGTCTGATAACACACTTTTAGTCTGTCTGCTTTGTTAACACATGTTTTTGATTGTAGTAGTTTTCTGGGGCATTGCCAAATGTACTGTAACCAGCTGCCAAAAAAAAAAAACAGTGTTGCGGTGAAATAACCTAGGAAGTGCAAGTGTAACAGATTTCCTGAAACTAAGCCATGGAAACAGAGAACTTTCTTTAACATAATGTTAAACAGATATCCTGTTTTTAAATTAAAAAATATATATTTTCTATTGTATGTGTTTGTTTCAATACTGCACAATTGAGACCTATGGGCTAATAGAAATACAAGTATGTGACAGGGTACACCCCGCCCCTGTGTGTATTTTGTGTTATTTTGTATTGCATTTGTTGTACTATGATTTAGAGGTATTGTTTAGTGTGTAAAAACACCATTTTTTATTGTTCATTATTTTACAGCATGGATGGCGTTAAAATTCCCCATCTATGTTCGTGCAGAATGTGACTCTCTCCAGATTGATTGATTTATTACTAGTTTGGAGATGGTCACATATGTATATAAATCCGCAGCTTTGGCTGATCGAGGTTGGTGTGTTCAGAGGCGGAACGGGAGTCATGAGTAGGAGAGGAACCTAAAGTGAAACCTAAAGTAAACAATTGCTACGTGTGCTGGGTGTAAACCAGCACTATACTTGCTCCGTGTCTGTTTTGTCTGTTTATTTTGGCCACTGTGCCATGTTGTTTTGTAAAGTGTTTCTGTTTTGTTTAAACCTTTTATTTATTATTAAACGGCGCATTCATACCCCAGTGCTGTCTGTGTCTCTTCCGGGTCTGACGTCACCACCAGCCATCCTGGTCTCAAGTATTATGGACTTATTTTGTTAGCTACAATTAGTTTAAAAACGTTTTCTCAGTTCCAAAAAAAGTGGGTCTTATCAAGTGCTTGGGCAGAAGGCCTAAATTAGTTAGTTTTCTCAAGTTTGGGGTAAGCATGCTTACTATTAGGATTCAGGAATATGCTTGGTACTGTTAGATCTATGTTTGTGTTGTAATTGTAAATACAATCTATTAAATACAGGTGGTGCTTTTGATGAGATGTGAGACTGAAATGCAAAGTATTAGAATCTTGGTGCTCGGTTCAGCACCCAAATGTCTCTGATGCAAGAAAACAATAGAACTCTTGCTGTGCAGATGAAACAGAAAACGTGGATTATAATACAAAGCTTGAAGCAGTGCTGGCACAAGGCAGCCTGGTTTGAGTACAGTATACATAACAAATATATTTGACAATTATTGGAGGGAGAGAAAAAAAAAATATTCAGGCTTGTCAAAATCTGTATTTAATAAAAGCTTATATAAAGCTTTAAAATTAAAAAAAGTGACTAACATGCTATCCTTGAGAAGTACCTTCTTTTTAGTTTTGAAAAGAACATCTGTCCAAAGTGATTACGTTTTGACAGCAAGCGCCAACACAGCTTTATTCTGAACAGGTGTTTTGAATTCTTGCTCTGATGTAGAGGTCTGCCCACAGACTATAAAATAAAGCCTGTCTCTTCAGTGGTTTTGGATCCCTTTGTTGCTCCACAAGAGCTTGCCCAGTGCAAGTGTAAATTTTAACAATCTGCACCCTCCACATGCAGCATTCTAGACTTAGCAAAGCCCAAGCACAGACCACAGGAAGCGAGTCACTGATGAGCCCAGAATTCTAACTGTCATTGAAAGAAGATTTAAAAGCCAAAGGCAAGCAAATCTGAGGTTGTTCCTTTAGGCAATACACATGACTGTAGGGATTTTGTAAGCAGTTTATTTTGAGAAATTTTAGGCCTTTTTTTCATTTCTTGACAGGTTTTGCTAAACTTTTTCTTTCAACATAGTAAGCTCCAAGCTGTCAAATATGTTGTTAAATTAGGAAAATGCTTGTCAAAAATAATGTATTATTCCAATTCCTGACACTCCCTATGGGGCTAACAGCTAAACGGGTAAGGCTATGCTGTTGGTGCAGCAATACATGGCCATCCGGAGGTGTGCATCAACATAAGTCAGCCAAAACAGATTTGTTTAAAAAAGCTGGTATAGTAAAGACTTTTTTCTGTGCCTCCCCCCCCCCCACTTAAAATTGCTATACTTCAATGGTGCTATACCAACATGCATGCAGCACCCTATTCTGCTGTATATTGTTTAGAATGTATTGTACACTTCGAACACATACCTGATAAGTAAGATTACCATACTGAATGTTAAGAGGCTAACTGCTGCTTGAACACAGACTGAGAAACTGGATTCTGGGATGTAAATCTAAGTTGTAAAATACTGAATAAAAAAACACAAATAAATCTTGTAAGTTGTGACTGTTTCTCACAAAACAGTTGACATATCTAAATTCCCTGAATTATAAAAACTGCAATGGTCTACAAAAGCATAGTTGTGTAAGTTTTAGGACAGAGGTAGTAGGATCCGTCACTGTTGACCATGTCGGCATTTTCTTGTTGCACGTTACTGTATTTAGTTTGTGACTGACACTGCTGCACTTTTTAGGCTGGTTGTCAGTATTTAAGGTTGCTATTGTTTCATGGCATTGTTTGTCATTAGTTAAATTTTGTTGTTTCATGAATCATTGTTGTTAAAATCCACATGATAAAAGCCGTCTTACAGACGGACATTTGTTGTACTTGTATCACACTGATAACGGACTGTTGAGTGCAGTCACTCACAAATGATCATGCTGTTGACATTCTAATGTGTAATGGCAAGTGCTTGCACTGTATATTTAAAACCACATTGCTTTTCTTGGTCTCCAGCACATATGAAACAGTGGTCTATTCAATTAATCTAAATGGTGACATATCTAAATACAGCATTTTTATAAATCACTCGGTAGGACCTACCCTACCCAATGTAGTGGCAATTCAATTGTTCTGTACTAATGGGCAAACAGTCATCCCAAGGATCTGTACAATAGCAAAAACCCAATTCATGACTTCAACCATACCATATTGAATTTTTACTGTGCTCCATATTGGTATGGTTGATGTTATCTGTTAAAAAAAAAAGTCAATTCAAAACAGTGAAATCACAATGGGCTACATATCTCAGCCACCTAACGATATTCTCTTCATCAACCTCTTCTCTCTCTTCAATGGAAATCGCAATGGATTAAATAAAGGTTGATCATATATTAACAATAAAGCAGTATATAATAGGTATAGCTATAACTATTATATACTGCTTTACTGTTAATATATGATCAACCTTTATTTAATGCATTGTGATTTCACTGTTTTGAATTGACTTTGCAGTTCAATTTTTTTTTCTATAATTCCTATAATTAGTTTTTGCATGTTATTTTTCATTTGATCCATGTTCTGTAATAATTTGTTGTTTTATTATAAAGCTAAATCTCTACTTTAATTTATATCTTTCAATAGAACAATTAGAAATTATATAAATCACTTTCTTTGTGGTTTTTCTATTTTTTTCTGCCCAAATACTAGTATGCGACTGTGTGTGTGTGTATATATATATATATATATATATATATATATATATATATATATATATATATATATATATATACAGTATATATATAAACACAATACTACTAAAATGAATTATTATCAAGAAAGCTCCAAATTAGAACATCACAACTAAGAGAATATCAAATGAATAAGTCAAGAAGGGCAATGTAATGCTTTCTATGTTATTAAAACCTTAAAGTATATCTGTAATATACTGGTACCTAATGTTTGTTAGGCCAGCAACTGGAGTATTACAATAAGCAATACTCGAGAAAATGAAAGCCTTCATCAATTTCTCGACATCAGATTATGTTCTGAAGTTGGTATTATGGATTTCACCCAAGGACTCTTGACGGCCTGAAGGCAAACATACTGGATCAATGAGCAAACCTTGCTCCAGACTTCCTGTGAAATGTCCTCTACCATTGGTGTAACCAGAGACATCTGCTGGCAAAAGAAATGTGTTAATCCCCCCCTTCATTTAATGAACTAATGTTGTCTGTTTGTTTGTTTGTTCTCCTTTTGTTTGCCTATTTCGTCCACTCTGTATATGTATTTTTTTTAACTCACTTTATATAACCTTTTGAGAGACTCTCCTACATATTGAGCCTTAATTGCCCTTATAAATACTACAAACATGATTGAAAGCACTAATTCTCTCTCTGATTAAAGCCTTGATGCATGTCCTGCAAAAAAATTTAAATAAATCATGAAAGCTGACTGGTGCTGTTTGAGCACAAAAACGCATTTGTTCTCTTCCAATTTTTTCTTTGTGCCTGACAAAGGGTTAATGGGCCAAAACAACTCAATTAAAAAAGTCAACAGTTTGTGGTTCCCATCACCTAAATTGTGGCCATGCAGTCCTAAATATTGCACATTCCAAACTAAAGTAGCACATCTGGAGTTCAAACAGACAAAAGTTTTCTTTCATATTAGATGTTTATTGTTCTGTGAGATTGATGCAGTTAATATCAGCTTTCAAAATGACAGATTAGCATCACAAGTTAATCAGCGCTATTAGCAGATAAATATCGGTAATTTAATCACTACAGTAATTTCTTTCACAATCATAAGATTTACAAATGTAAGTGATTAAGTAATTAGCTTACATCTCAGCAGATTACAATCCCTTAGAGTTTGGTGCGTCTGGTTTTTAAAGATTACAGTATCTAATTAAAGTCACCGCCTTTTTGTGAATGAGATTCATTTGTTTGCTGGCCAAAACTTTAAGTACTTTAGAAATGATCCCCACATTCCTGAAAGGCCTCTTTTATAGTAACTCCACAAGTTCCCAGTGAAAACGTAAGTCTTGCACAAGTGGTGTACACTAGGGAAATGAATACCTTACATTAAATTAAATTGAAAAATTATGTGCACTTGATAAAATAAAGACTGGCTCTGCACTAGCATATCTAAACACTTATCAAGGATCCCTTTGTTGCTCCATAAGCATTTGCCCAGGGCAAGTCTAGGTTTCAACATTCAAACGTATACTCTTATATTTACAAAGTAATTTGACGGTTAGTGTTAATTTCCTAAATGCGACATAAAAGGGGTGCTGAAAAAAAGAAAGAAAAAATTAAAGAAGAAAATCATAAAAATAGCAGAGAATCAGCCAAATTGTTTCCATGTGTGTTGCACTGCCAGAGCAGACCGCTCTTTAACTATGTTTGACCTATTGAGCCTGAGCCAATTCAATTTGAAAGGCAGTGTTCTTTAATGAAGGCCTAATTTTTATTGCCACTCCATTGACTTCAAAGCAGTTCAGGTTGCCAAACATAATTCCACTGGAGGTATTTTCAGGTGCACTGCAAATAGTTCATAAATAATTTCCCCATTAGTCTTTGTTTCCTCTTGAAATACACTCTGTAAATGTTTAGTCTGTTACTTATGCTCTGCTCCTTAGCAGCTTTAGAAGTCAAAAGCCGTTTTGCAGCTTTCAGATTGCTGCATAAATGGTTAGTGCCATTCAAGGGTTACAGTACACACAAATCAGAATTACAGGATTATTCCATTAAAATAAATCCACAGAGCAGTAACACTAACTACTACAGTACAACTGGTTTAGCTAATTTGAGATCCCTACTGAACAGGCCCAAAGGTACAGGTATATTTGAAACAAATCTACTTCAAAACTCAGTTTTAACCATTGTATCCCAGCAGTTTCGATTAAGCACATAACTTAAATTATGAATTAATAGGTGATTATGAAACTCTGGGTTATTGAATACATATGTTTCTGTAGTCCATAAGGTAGTTATCAATCAAAATGTAAAGCCTTAAAATGTATGGAATAAAGCTGTGAGAACAACCTTTTTTATAGTGATTGTCAAATACAATGTGACTAAAACAATGGGTTTTCAAAAACTTTATGAAGCCACAGTGTTCCTCAGAGATTTTTGTTAGCATCATAAAGCCGGGGGCATGAAAACCTTTCTCTCATTTAACTACCGTTATGTATTCCAATGTAAAATAAAAGGGTAGAGATTGACAGTACAGTAGTAGTAGATTGTAATACCTTTAATTTCTCTGCTAGTACATCTGTATTGCAGTGTTCCATACTGAAAGTAGACCCAGCTTTGAAGACCAATGCATATCCATTTTTTAATGTCATACAGGAAAAACACTCAAAAACAGAAAATAGTATGGACTGTAGAGAAATTAAACTTTGACAAGTGCAAAAATTGACCATGGGATTTTTAATTACAACCATTGTAACAATCAGTGACATGATGATAACGTGTATAATAACTTGTTATAACATGTTATAACTGCACAAGGTGACATCTCTTATACCATAACAGACACCCACCACACAACGTATTACCTTGTAGAAAAGAAGGTCCATAGCAGGTTTCATTACAAGACAAGTTTTACTCTAAAGGCTGACATCCGTATAACCTCCTTCACTGTATCCCCTAGCAGGAGATGGGAGTAAAAGCATACAGTAAAGGCAAAAAGTTATTGTTTTGCCCAATTATATATTTGACCCGTTTTTTCCACCATTCAAATACTCAGTCACTGCAGCAACCCACATCATCACTAAGCCACTAACCCACATCATCACTAAGCTACTGAACCCTGGATGCGAGACTTTCAGTCTTTCTTGCACCTGACCAAGGGTCGCTATCGCAACTGTTTGCAACCAGGTTGTGAATGAGCAAGCTCCAGATCTTGTAAAACGTATGCCAGCAACTCAGCGCAGCCTTTAATAGGTGAGCCACTGGGGAGCCCAATTTGTATTTTTATATTCTTATACAGACGTGCTCAAATTTGTTGGTATCCTTACAGCTCATTGAAATAATGCTTCATTCCTCCTGAAAAGTGATGAAATTAAAAGCTATTTTATCATGTATACTTGCATGCCTTTGGTATGTCATAGAATAAAGCAAAGAAGCTGTGAAAAGAGATTAATTATTGCTTATTCTACAAAAATATTCTAAAATGGCCTGGACACATTTGTTGGTACCCCTTAGAAAAGATAATAAATAATTGGATTATAGTGATATTTCAAACTAATTAGTTTCTTTAATTAGCATCACACATGTCTCCAATCTTGTAATCAGTCATTCAGCCTATTTAAATGGAGAAAAGTAGTCACTGTGCTGTTTGGTATCATTGTGTGCACCACACTGAACATGGACCAGAGAAAGCAAAGGAGAGAGTTGTCTGAGGAGATCAGAAAGAAAATAATAGACAAGCATGGTAAAGGTAAAGGCTACAAGACCATCTCCAAGCAGCTTGATGTTCCTGTGACAACAGTTGCAAATATTATTGAGATGTTTAAGGTCCATGGAACGGTAGCCAACCTCCCTGGGCGCGGCCGCAAGAGGAAAATCGACCCCAGAGTGAACAGAAGGATAGTGCAAATAGTAGAAAAAGAACCAAGGATAACTGCCAAAGAGATACAAGCTGAACTCCAAGGTGAAGGTACGTCAGTTTCTGATCGCACCATCCGTCGCTTTTTGAGCGAAAGTGGGCTCCATGGAAGAAGATCCAGGAGAACTCCACTTTTGACAGAAAAACATAAAAAAGCCAGACTCTAATTTGCTAAAATGCATATTGACAAGCCACAATCCTTCTGGGAGAATGTCCTTTGGACAGATGAGTCAAAACTGGAGCTTTTTGGCAAGTCACATCAGCTCTATGTTCACAGACAAAAAATGAAGCTTTCAAAGAAAAGAACACCATACCTACAGTGAAACATGGAGGAGGCTCGGTTATGTTTTGGGGCTGCTTTGCTGCGCCTGGCACAGGGTGCCTTGAATCTGTGCAGGGCACAATGAAATCTCAAGACTATCAAGGCATTCTGGAGCAAAACGTACTGCCCAGTGTCAGAAAGCTCTGTCTCAGTCGCAGGTCATGGGTCCTCCAACAGGATAATGACCCAAAACACACAGCTAAAAGCACCCAAGAATGGATAAGAACAAAACATTGGACTATTCTGAAGTGGTCTTCTATGAGTCCTGATCTGAATCCTATCGAACATCTATGGAAAGATCTGAAACTTGCAGTCTGTAGAAGGCACCCATCAAACCTGAGACAGCTGGAGCAGTTTGCTCAGGAAGAGTGGGCCAAACTACCTGTTAACAGGTGCAGAAGTCTCATTGAGAGATAGAGAAAACGTTTGATTGCAGTGATTGCATCTAAAGGTTGTGCAACAAAATATTAGGTTAGCGGTCCCATCATTTTTGTCCATGCCATTTTCATTTGTTTTATTATTTACAATATTATGCTGAATAAAAAATCAAAAGCAAAGTCTGATTTCTATTAAATATGGAATAAACAATGGTGGATGCCAATTACTTTTGTCAGTTTCAAGTTGTTTCAGAGAAAATTGTTCATTCTTCGTTTTTTGTGGAGGGGTACCAACAAATTTGAGCACGTCTGTATGTTCATAGTCTGCTTACATCAGTATATTATCATGTAATAAGAGCAATGGATATATCATGTAATAAAAAGCTACTAATGGGCTACATTCTCAAAGCCATTGCCTCCAAATTGACATGAGTGCCATTTTCTCTGTAATGGACAGTTTAACTGCTTACAAACCCTTAAAAAATATGACTGATTTTTTATTTGTGATATTGATTTTGAGTAAATAGCATTGAGAATCTAGCCCTATGTGCTATTTTTATGTTACCTGTCTTGTTATTTCCATTCTGATAGATGGAATTCATGGCCAAAACATACAAGGTATAAAAACATTTACATGTCTTAACATTTCCTTCATTATTTGTAATAATCTCTTTTTTTCTTCTAAATGAAGGATCAATTTGTTTCTGAGTAGATCTAGAAAAGCCCCTTCTAAAGTAAAAATCATAATTCATGATGGGAAATGAATAATACATGCAATGATAGCATCAAAGTACAGTACATGTGTTCCGCACACTTCTCCTTTTTTCAATTTTTTTACAGAAATCTCTGCCTTAGATCCTGTGGGGCCTGCTTAGTCAGAGTATGCTATTAAACTATTTTTATGCTTTGTAAAGAACTTCATAAAAACTCAGAACTTTTTGAAAGGTAATTATGCAGAGGAAGTAGGGTCAATATGATTTTTTTATATGTTTGGGCTGTGCACAGTTCAGAACATAAATTTCAGAAACAGAAAGACTAGTTAACCAGCCTTTAAGTTACCTGTTTTTTTTCTTTTTGTGTTATTATTGTTTTTTAATTGCATTTCCTTCCCTGCAGCAGTCTGTAACCTTTTGGGAAAAAATGGAACACTTGTTTTATTGTAACAGGTTAGGTATTTTGGCAATAAACCATGCTTGTGTCAATGTACACCTAACATGCTTAATGTGCAAACAGACCATAAATCATGACTTTTTTCAGTGATATCTGATTATACTCACATAATTACTGCTGCCTTATTTAAATCTACAGCTACAGCTACATTTGTTCTCCAGTATAAATTAGGTTTCATCTGTTAAGAAAATATACAAAAATCCTGGACAGTTTATAGTTAAAGCTGCTGATTTATTTGTTGCTCTTGTACCTGTATCTTTTTTTTTTGCACTACTGTATTTGGTCATCCATTTTAACAAGTTAAAAATAATAATAATAATAATAATAACAATTTGATTATAAACCTTTATTTTGGTTCTGAAGTTCTTTCTGTCTAACTACCCAGACCACATGATGTGATGCTTTCTTTTCCCCAGTTATTCTCATACACACTAGCACTCCATTAGCCACTGGGATAGTAAATAAGTCCAGTACGTTTACATCAGCAGCAGATAGAGATCAAACTGATAATGAAACTTGGCAGGTGGTGGCACCAAATGCTGATCCAAAACATATTATGACTACCACCATGGCGTAAAGGCCCTGCAGCTGATGCCTTGAATGGTTATTGTATTGCTGCTTAACATGGGCATTATTTGTTTTGCATCCTTTTTACCTACATTATGGAAAGTAGCCAACTGGTATGTAATCAAATGTATAATGTTGAAACACATATATCACAATGCCATCTTCTCACTCTTACTCTACTGCCAGTTCTTTCAGTAGGCCCTCATAATAAATACACAACCACCTCTGTCTGCCTGGTGGTGTTCTGTCAGTGTGATCCCATTCCATCACCGTCCAATGCAGCTTACGGTCACCCATCCCACACACATGGCCTAGTACTTGCAGCCACCTGCTCAATCATAAATGTAAATGAACTAATGTATATTGCAAAGTTAACATTGACAAAAAAAGGTTTTGATAGACAGAGTATTATAAAATGTGTTCAGTCATTCACATGTATCACAGGTTATCCAATGTAACCAATGCTAATAAGAGGTTTGCAGTATTTGTGCACCCACAAATAACAGAGGAAAGCCTTTCAAATATAATGACAACTTGTTTTTTTTATTTACAGTTAATCCCACTTGCTCTGTCTCTCATATGTTGCTAACTTTTAATGTTAAAAATATTAAATCTAGAGGCAGATCACCACCCATTCAGTACATAACCAGCATGTTTTGAAGGTCGTACATGTATTACAGTAATTATTTCTCTGATCTCTTAGTACCCGTTCTTAAATGGCTCTGACAGTACAAGCAATGCACAAAAACACATAATGCCCATAGGTACAGACCCAATTATAATTGAATAATTATTCTCCTCGAACTGAACTTTCTGGGCAAAAGGTTCAACAGCTGCAGCTGGAATCAGGGTTGACACAAGACCTGTCAAGCGCTGGTAGCGCAGGGTCTAGCAGATAATTGCAGAGAGTCAATTGATAGCAATTCAGACAAGGGAAACTCTTCAAAAGGCTTCACAAAACTAACTTAGACAATTTAAACAAAAGCTCCACATTGTTTCTAAATATGATTATGTGTGTCACTATTGAAGAAACTGAAAATACCTTTTCAGCATAATCTTTATACAAATATACCATGATAGTTTTTTAGTTTACAGTTTATTTATATACATGTATTTACGAAGATTTACCAAGGTGTACAGTGACATTTACCATGCCTTACCATAGTTTTACTATGCCCTTACAAAGCTTTCCCACATTTATTAGGCTTTTGACATGGTATACAGCTGTAAACTTGAATTGCAGAAAAGTACACCCTAAGTCTTACCACAGTATATATCAAACAATACAAGATGAGTTCAATTAACACAAATGTCTTTGAAGGCCGTGCAAACCTAATTTTAAAAGCACATGTATTTATTAAATTTTTTCATGAGCAGGTTATTGGTTAATCCCTTGAGTCGCTCCTGGGAGACCCTGTCTTGCCCCACCCAATTTCAGTAGTTCTGTACAGGAAATGAGTAAGCTCGACCTATAGCATTTAGGAAAAGGAGCATCTCTAAATGAGTTAGGAAGACAGTGGGAATGTTTGAATGTTTTAAGCCCTACCAAAACTATGGTAAGAAGAAAATAGTTAAGTGCGTCATTGTTGGTAATGTACTAGTTTGTAATGTGTTGGAGTTTTTTTTCCTTATCGATTTTCCATGGGGTCACCATAGCCTATGTGTTCATACTGGAGCAGGATGTAGCTCAGTTGGTTTGTGAGGATCTTTTGAGACATCACACTAAAACTGTCGAATCTAATTGTACCACTAGGGCATTGGATTGCTCTTCTTGACACGTCGTGGGCTTCATTTCACAGACTGCACAGCTCTTCTCCAGAGATAGTAACTGTAAATCAATCTACAGTTCTATGTATTTAGACAACTGATGCCAATTATGTAACATGTTGTTATGGTTCAATGATTATATTTGTATAGTTCAAAGTCATTTTTGTGTTTGTTTGTGTGTGTGTGTGTGTGTGTGGTGTGCTCCAATTACATTTGGTGTTTTATCAATGTTTTGACATTTTGCATTGTGATTTAAAACATTTAAATGAAAATACATCAAACAACATTTCCAAGTTAATATTCCCTTGGTATACCGTATAGCACAATTCCACTATCTTAATACCACACATCTCACACGATCCATTAAAAAATCTAGCATTTCTCTAATATTCCACTGGAATTCCTTATTCATTGGAGGTCATTTTTTTGAAAGACACAGTGCCTTTTTCATACTTTAGGACAGGGGTGTCAAACTCAGTTCCTGGAGGGTCGCAGTGTCTTCTGGTTTTCGTTCCACCCAAGCTCTCAATTACTTAATTGGTCTAATTATTTGATTAACTGGACACATTTAACACTTCTCTTCAAGCCTCAAAATGTTTCATAGGTAGTGTACCTTGAATCAAGTGCATTTTTAAAACCATCAACTGTAAAAGACCTTGAAAAATATTAAATATGTCAAATTGAACAAATAATTAGATCAATTATGTTAACTGAGAGCTTAAGTTGGAATGAAAACCAGAAGACCCTGCGGCCCTCGAGGACTGGAGTTTCACACCCCTGCTTTAGGAGCTCTATATTTTGCGATAGTGATATTTAAAAAAAATATAGCACTTAAAAAAAGGGATAGGGATAACATAGATTGAAAATATAATGTATAAACAGTGTGGAGTAGTGGTTAGGGCACTGGACTCTTGACCGGAGGGTTGTGGGTTCAATCCCCAGTGGGGGACACTGCTGTTGTACCCTTGAGCAAGGTACTTTACCTAGATTGCTCCAGTAAAAACCCAACTGTATAAATGGGCAATTGTATGTAAAAATAATGTGATAACTGTATAATGTGAAATAATGTATAATGTGATATCTTGTAACAATTGTAAGTCGCCCTGGATAAGGGCGTCTGCTAAGAAATGAATAATAATAATAATAATACTGAAAGTAGGTGGTGTTGGTGTTAAAGGTTTTAGGTTAAAAGTTTTTAAGGTTTTAAGTTAAAAGTAATTTTGTGACCCTTCAGATAAAACTACTTTTGAAACGTGGAGGCTACAGCAGACTCGCAACAAGAATGCACAGTAGGCTAAACTCCAGAATAATATATCATCTGTAATATAAAATCTGAATTTTGAAGCTACTCTAATATTACTATATCTACATAGTTTTCCATTTGCTTTCAATTGTGACATGTGTTTTGAAATGATATCTGTAACATCTATTTTTAAGGTTGAGTAATTGATCCTAATATATGAGTCCATAATATATGTGCACTACAAATTTACAGTATTTTTGGAACTTAAAAAAAAAAAAATCCTTCCAGTTATGTGTATTTTGTGTTAACCCATACATTAAATTTGTACCTGCTGAATTAGTCCAAACCAAACAACATTCATATGGAACTAGGTTGGTGTAATTGTTCATTTTGGGGATGTAAAATTAAACTCCAAGAACCATTTCACCATATGCAGGCAAAGTGAAAGAAACATACATTTTATGCCAAAGCTCACATGAGTTTTTATTTACAGCTTCTCTGGGGATCACGGGAATCTGTACCCTTACACGCTAATAAACATGTACAGTGGTATACCATGGTAGAAGCACAGCATAGTAAAACATATTAGTGTAATAGTGTGTACTGTGGCCTGTTGGCATTTCAGCAATAAACTCTCTAAAATGCCAAAGTCAAAGTAAGATGTTGCCTAAACTACAATAAATGAAATAGCTGCAAACCTGTGTTTTACATTCCAGTTATATATCTAGTATTCAGTTATCAGAAGCTGCAAGAATCGTCAGAAGGGACAACATGGTAAAATCATAGTGAAGAATGAAGCCTACGTTACAGTTGTTCAGAGTCAGATGTATTTTACATGTTTTTTCCCCTCATTTTATAGACACTTTTAGAACTACAATTCTTGATGATGCAAACTGTACAGTATTGTCTCTTCCTCTGCTATATTAAATAAATACAAATATCAATATTGACCCTATCGACTCTTCTAGTAGATTATGTTAAATGCACAAAAGCAGAGTTGCATAAAAGTTGCATAAATTCGTAAAATCTTTTAACATTTGGCTCTAGGTTTAGAACTATTCTTTTTTGTACTGACAGTGTAAACCTTTCTACTTTTTCCATTATTAATTGGTTCAAAATTACATCATAATAGTTTCTATACCTCATTATTATTGTATTTAAAATTGTATTTATGTAGAGAAATAGTTGAAGTGCCAAAGCATTTTAATTGTGAGTCATCTGGGCTAATGACAGATAGAAATAGCAAGTGTACTTTATTTAAGCTCATTTATAAACGAGTAAATTAAATATGGAAACTAATGGAATTCCTTCCAAAGTCATGTCTGTATTTCTACCCTCTCCTACAAATAGATTACTGCATTAAGGTTTTTCCTTAAATGAAAGAAATTGCATTGACCTCTTCTATCTATTGCTTCCATATGAAAGCAGTTATCTTTCTTGCAAATGGAAATGAGACCAAAAATTGCAACAAATGGGTCCATGCCACTGAATGCACATGTTTTCTGCAGAAAGTATATATGCCTGATTGAATTAACTTTAACCCTTCTGTCCACTGAACAGACATCCTTTAATGCCGGCCTTATTTTTTTTAAAACAGCACTTGTTAAATTTGTTTTGAATCTCAGCTTGGGTAACACTGTATCTGAGCCCCAGCAAGTAACTTCTGTTAATATTAAACACCTGGTAAGCCCTGGCTCTCTGGGGACCTAACAATGCTCGATCTGTCCTCAGGCTTCTTGTCGGCGAGTTAGGCACTACTGATCCACTCCAAATAAAAAAGTGTTTTGAAGGAAAACACCTGTTTGTGAAGCTGACCCCACACCAGTGAAGGGATGAAAGGAGTCAGCTGGATGGAAAGGGGCCTGACAACCATTGCAGGTGTTTCCTATGTTCTTCAATATACTGGGAAACTAAAGACAACATATGGCAAGAAGTGAAACTCTGTCTCACATTCTCTTTCACTCTTTTGCTCTAAGATATAGCTATCTTCAATTAAATCAATAAATTAACATTTGTTGGGAGCTTAATGTGTTAATGCATTGGGTCATGGCTTAGGTCACACATACATTTGGTGTTAGTAGTCTCATTTTAAATCTTCACACCACAGAAATCCACATCACAGAACACAATCTGACACAATTGCCCCTCTCTTGTCAGGAGAGATAAAGGACTGAACAGCAAGGGTGGTCCTCTTGTCAGGAATGAAGTGTGTTAAAGTGCAGTAATAGTCTAACCTTGCATTTAGCCAATACACTTCTTTATTATTATTATTATTATTATTATTATTATTATTATTTATTTATTTATTTCTTAGCAGACACTCTTATCCAGGGCGACTTACAATTGTTACAAGATATCACATTATTTTTACATACAATTACCCACTTATACAGTTGGGTTTTTACTGAAGCAATCTAGGTAAAGTACCTTGCTCAAGGGTACAGCAGCAGTGTCCCCTACCAGGGATTGAACCCACGACCCTCCGGTCAAGAGTCCAGAGCCCTAACCACTACTCCACACTTCTCATGCAAGATAGGCAAATGAATAATAATGTAAGCAGACAGTGTTACTAACCTGTACTACATGAATTGTAACCTTAGCATGTGATTCAGGGGGTAGGAGCTAGGGCTCCTCCTCCATTCTGTTACACCAAAATATTATTATTATTATTATTATTTATTTCTTAGCCGACGCCCTTATCCAGGGCGACTTACAATTGTTACAAGATATCACATTATTTTTTACATACAATTACCCATTTATACAGTTGGGTTTTTACTGGAGCAATCTAGGTAAAGTACCTTGCTCAAGGGTACAGCAGCAGTGTTCCCAGCTGGGATTGAACCCACGACCCTCCAGTCAAGAGTACAGAGCCCTAACCACTACTCCACACTGCTGTCCTATCTGTATCTGTCAATCTCCCTTTTTCTCTGTCTTGCATTTTCGTTTGTGTATCGCTACACAGCTCAGCAGACTCCGCCACACTTTTTTCCTCTTTGGAATCTAAATTTTCAGATGGTGACTGCATTTCTGTTTCTGGACATCCTTTCAAAGAAATCTGTCTGTCATGCTGGATCTCCACCATTGGACAACACTATTGACTCATCTTCTCTTGCCACCGCTTGACCTGCTGCCTCAGTCTCTGCCGGTCCTGCTGCCCGCTCCCGCTGTCTCGTCATCCAGGCTTCTGAAGCTACTATTACCCTCCCTGCCGCTCTAAAAGCCTTTGCCCCTGGGATACATCTGCAGCTCCGTTTTTCTTTAAGGACTAGACCACTAACAAGCTTCTGAAAGCTCTTTAAAAAAGGAACTTCAATTACAACAGGAAGCGATCAGACTTCTTTATTTGCTATGTACTGCCAATCCATCTCAGCCGAACCTGTTGTACCTCCTCATCTCATTTCAATGAACCAGGATTTTCAGCGGACACACCTCCCCCTGCTGTGCGCACTCCCGATCCTGCTCTTTCTACTTAGCTCTCCAGCCTGCCGTGTTACCCAATCCTTTAGCTTCTCCTGATTGCTTCTCCGACCTGCATATCCAAATTACCAATTATACCAAGCCATGTCAGCCTCTCAACTCTGCTGTTCCTTCATCCATGACCACCTGGACGCGCTTGATAACAGATTACTCGCTTAGAACCAGCACCACTCCCTTCCCCTGCTTCAGCCATTGCATCTGTGCCTGTCAATTCCACTGCACCTGCAATGCCCTCTCCTCCTGTCGAGCTGCTAATCTTCACTCTCACTTCTGCTTTGATCTGGCTCCTCCCTTGCTTCCTTGGTCCACTGGCACTCTCTCTCCCCTCAGCTTAGATGCAATATTATTGAAGGTCTCCCGGTTCAGACATTTGGTTCTCTCAACTCATCTGTTCCCCCTGCCTGTTCCTCAATTCAGTGATCTGATTTTCAACTAAATTCATCCCTTTGAAATCTCCTCACGTCCACTCAAGATTAGATAGCCGCTGCTCTCACTCCATCAACTCACTCCTCCCATGCAAGCGGCTGGTCTGCCTTCACAACACTCTGCAAGCAAAATCGAATCTCATCTGCACCCTTTAAACCAGGATTTAATTCTGTCTTTCCTTGTTCATGCAAAAGATAATCTACACCTCTCCTTACCCAGCTGGCATTCAATTGTCTTCCACTGCAGTGAAGTCTTACATTTGTTCTTCTCTATCTGATAAGAAAAAATAATAAGAATAACTCTGGTCTCACTACCAGGTGCTGTTTTACACAATCCATCTGCTCTTCTGATTTTTTCTCCGATATGCGCCTCCAAATCTCTATGACATCAAGCAACTCATTGTAACACTCAACACCACACTTTCACCAAACACTGATAGTCTGGATGCACTTTAAAATCAGATCACTCATTTGGAACCATCAATCTCCTCCCCCTCACACCAGCTGCATCAACCGCTGCAACCACACCCATCCCTTCTACTGTTCCCGTTCCACCTGCCCAGCTGCCAAGCTACCAATCTTCACCCTGCTACTGCTTATAGATCTTTAAATGTGAGTCATCTGGCACTCTGTATCTGCCCCTGATATGGTGTTCCTTCAACTCATTTGTTTCCCAGCCTATTCCTCAGTTCAGCGATCTGTTATTCAATTAAATTCATCACAATCTCCTTGCCTCCATCCAAGTCTACACAGCCACTGCCCTCACTCCTTCCATCCTCTCCTCCACGTCTGGATAGTCTCCCTTTCAACCAGGACTGCATTACTTGTCCTTGCAAAAGACCATCTATTTTTTCCATATAGGTGCAGCAATCTCAGCAGCCAATCAATGTCAACAAGAACAGTGCAGTGGTCTTGTGTTCGTTCCTTTTGCCCAACAGAGTATTGCTAGTATGCCCGGAGTGGGAACCATCTCTCTGAATGTGACCACCAGAGGTTTCCTCCCACCAGGAGGGTTCTCCTCGAGCCAAAGGGGACCCCTGGCCAAATCTATCCTAACTCTTTAATTTCCCTTTCTCTGCCCATGCTAGGTTCCACTTGTGGGAAGTAATGCTTGCTTCCCAGCCTTGGAGGCCGATTGGTTCGTTCTCACCTCTTAGTTGAATTGTTGACTTTGCTAGTGATTCAAGTTTAAAACAGTTTCTAAACCAATTAAAAAAGAAAATATACTAGAACTTACCCACAACTTGAGGTAAAACTAAACAGCTTGCTGTAAAAGTAAAAATCCTATTCAAGTTTCCGCAGCTCAAGCAAGCCTGGTGGCAGTCCAATTAAAAATGTTGTTAAATTAAATGAGATTAAGAGTAGTCCGCTAGATCGACGGAGTGATGATGTCCTGCGGGCCAGGAGTGCTTGAGGGACTGATGATGGCCTGCTGGCCAGGAGTGCTTGAGATGATGGCTTGCGGGTCAGGATTTGCTTGTTTTGAACTGTTAGTGGCCTGCGGGCCAGGGCAAAGGATGGGGTCCGGACTTTATACTGCAAGAACCTCGAACTGCAGAGGTCGGCCCCATGGGCCCCCGGGACCCCCTGAAAACATAGAAATCCTCTGACTCTACAGAGAATCCTTGGAGGCGCGGCCTCGTGGACTGGGCTATGCCCTCAGAGGATGGAAAGGTTCATAACCTGGAAGAAGGAAGGAAAGAGAATCCCTGTCTCCAGGAGCCGCCCTCAGAGAGGTGAGGGACTGGAATGCGCCTACCGGGGTATCTGAAATTTTTGTTAGTATTTGGTTTTAGTATTTAAGAATTGTAGAAGACCACCGCTCCTACTGGTACAGTGAGAGAGAAACGATAACGTCTCTGGGTGAGACACTGAAATAGCGCATGAGCTGCGAAAGAACAGTGTGCCCGGTGGTCCCCTCGGACTCGCTGCGACGAGGACCCCCCATTTTAACGAAGGCATGCGTAGCTGCAGTTGACTCAAGGCCGGGGAAGTGAGATTCACTATCCCCCCAAAAGGATGGACCACCGGCTCCCCGCAAGGACTGCACCTGTGAAGACAAACAAAAGACTGCGTGCCAATGCGCAACAAAAACAGAGAAGGACAAACAAGGACAAAGAAAGAGATGGTTAGTAAAATGGGCTTTTTGTGACCCTCTGCTCGGTGGAGAGGAAAAAAACCCTTTGTTAGGAGGAAACCTCGGTGGGAAGGGTGTACCCACTCTGGGCATACTAGCAATTGATTGGTGAACTACTGAGATGTCTGTAGGAAGAGAACAAATGTAGGATTGGACTGCAGCTGATGTCCAGTGACCCATAGTTTTTATAAGGTGATGACCAACATTGGCTTTTACTGCTGATGAGGCTGGTTGTCAAATGGGTTGAAACATCTTGAGCGCAAAACTGAAATTAATTGAGAAAGAATGTCTGTAGATATGGGTAGTCTAGATGGAGATGACGTGGGAAGGCTCTTGGAAATTCCTCTGAGTGTGAGGCACACTGCTGGGATAGAGAGAATGGTCAGTGAGGGGATGGACAAGCTGTGATAATGAAATTGAATACCTGAGATAGAGGATTTTATGGATGCTGGTGAAAGATGAAGAATGTCTCGTGCGTGGATGATGAATGCTACAATCCAATTTTCATTGAATGGGGTAGGGGATATTCGATTCTGGGCACAGAATGAAGAGAATGACAACCAACCTGTAGCATAGGAGGACCTGGTAGATGGAGAGAGTGCTGATGACATGTATTCTCTTGTAGATGAGAGAAGGTTGGAGAATGATGTGTTTAATTGAATATAAGATGATGGAACTGGGGAACCTTAACCCTTTGAGTAGTGAGTTCTAAAATGCACTGCCGGTCCTATGGGAGTGAGTTTTTTTTTTTGCATGCGCTTGATTATTACGAGTACAGCGTACAAACAAGCTAAAAGTTATAGGTTTTTATGTATGTAATGAATACTGACGAAATACAGACACATCAGACACACACAGATAGAGAGAGAGAGAGAGAGAGAGAGAGAGAGAGAGAGAGAGATGAATAAATCATATCCGGGTAAACAGGTTGTGGGGGCGGAGGGAGTGAGAGTGTCTAATGCTTCAGCGTACACTCCTGAAGCACAGAGCAACGCACAGAGATGGACGCTGCCTCTTTGCTGTCACTTGATGTTGATGGTAAATATTCTTCGCTTATGTTTTCACTGACACACTCGCTGACACCCGATTCAGTGGAAGGATTGTGTGTATTTGAATTTAAATCGGAATCTGAATTCAGTATTATTACTAATACTTCTTTCTCACTGAGCGATTTTCGCTAGTTTACAAACACTGTTGACATTTTGTGAATGGGTTTATTATATGTAATTCAATCAATATCTGGCAGAGGGCGGAAAAGACCAATAAAAGGTGTTACAGAAACCTAGTTTTAATCTAAAGTTGCAAGCAACTTTACGGCTTCCAAGCAGTTAGCCTGAAATTTAAGCACATTGGTTGTTATAGATGAAATGTTATTATCACAAATAATTTTGGACACAGCTGACTGTCAATTTTGGTAAAAATATGGGACTCACTGGTTAGATGATCAATGCTGAAATGTCATTGGCCCACAGCAGCCATGTTTTGTACTGTAGCAACACATCACATCTACAATAAGAGACATCTAACTACTATAAATACAGCACTTAACTATCAGTCTGTGTATTCATCAATTATTCAGACCAGAACTTCTTAACCATACTATATAAACCTACTTATGCATTACACATTCCACTATTTGCATTACCTATATTACCTGGTATATATCTAACACGTGTGCGTAACTAAAGTACTTGCGTTACTTGAGTTCAATAACAATGAGGCAGGCCTGTACGTGGCTAGGGAGCGTAGAGGCTGGAAAATGCTGCTTCACCCTACATCCAGGGCTAAAAAATAAATTTAACCAAAACAATGCGGTACATCCAGCTATAAAAAAAAAGCAGCGTTCTAGTATCTCCTCCATGAAAAGGAATGGTTATACAGTACTCACAACCTCCCGTCTTTGCAACAGGAACCCAATAAAACAAAACAATTTGAAATACAATAAGTGTTAGTAATTTCTTCAAATTTCAAATCCCTCGTTGCTGGAGGAAACACCAAGTTTTGACAGGTCACTTGGGTTGCTATCCGGTGTTCGAATCAGTTCCAATACTTGTTTTTTTTTTTGGGAGGCGGCTTCTATTCAGCTACGACAGCTGTGTTAAGCCAGCATGTCCATGAGGATATTTTCAAGTAAGCAAATAACATTACGCAGTTTTTTTGTTTTCTCTCTTCTAGTGGGTACTGTTGAATTGGAACTGAATCGGACCTGATTTATCTCTAAACACAGCCCTATAAATACAATTTAATATAATTAAAATAATCGGTAGAACGTAACTGACATCTGCCATATATTCACCTATATATATATAGTATATTTTAAATTATATGTCAGTCAATCGAAAGCGCTCAAGCATACAGGTGGAAAATGTGGACGTGAAATGTGTATGTTTTCATCTGCGGTTCACGTTGAGCTGCTAAACAGCGATTAAATAATTATACACAGTGTTTTAGAGAATATTTATAGTAAAATGTCCATTTTTGGGGAGGATTCGCTGTGAATAGCCGTGCGGTCTTCTATACAATTGTATTTGATAGAGCAAGCGAATATTTCTGTGTGTGAGCATGTGTGTAGTTGTGTGAAGCCAGCATATCCACAAGGTTATTATACGTAAGCAAACAACATTACGCAGTTTTTTTTTTTTTCAGTGGGTACTGTTGAATTGCAACTGAATTGGACCTGATTTATCTCTAAACACAGCCCTATAAATACAGCTTAATATAATTAAAATAAACGGTAGAACGTAACTGACATCTGCTATATATTAACATTCTCACAAAATTATACTCATGGTAGCTTTAATAAAACAAATTTGTTCATAAGTATTACAAACCGCGTATACCTTTTGTCTCGAGACTTTGAATATTGCCAATAGGTTGTTTTTTTTCACGTGGATGCAACTGTTCTTAAAATAATGTTTTCTTAGTTTACAGTATGTATCTTTGTATAATATACTGTGTGTACGTGTACTGGCCTCGTTGAATGTAACTCGTATCCAACAATCCAGTCAGGTAAACACTCATTCAAATGATTCTCCAAGAGACAGGGGGTATCTTTAGAGGCTTTATTTGAATAAAAGTGTGAAACTGCAAATACAAATCACAAATGCGTACTCATGTAAGTATACATTCTCACAACAATGTAAGTAATATTCACATGACGCTGCCTAAGTGCAGTAAAATAACAGCATGAACTACACATAAAAGTATAAGGTAAGTATTGCAGTAGCTACGAATAACTAGTACTAAATAGCTAGCTAGCTAACTAGCTGCTTATGCGATGCAGCTTACATGCTAAATAACATCAATGAAAAACATCTTAAAAACATGTCAAAAATAATGACTTAATTCAATAATAATATGTTAATATCAATGATATCTGTGTAAATAATAAACGTACTTACAGATATTGCTCTCTTAAGAACTATGCAGTGAGGATGACACAGGATTGTTGCCAAGCATTGCACAACACTAGCCTCATGTATAAACTGTAAGTGTCCAAACCTCTAGGTTCTCACTTCCTATAACCTAACATAACACAGGAAGTAGTTGCTTTACTGGAGAATAATGAGAATTACCACTAGGTGGCACTAAACATAAAACGAGTCCAGAACAGTACGTCTAAATTAATATAATCCTTTCCACTGTAATTACTGTGTTTTAAGTTACATGAGTGTGGCAATGCGCCCCGCCCCTGTGTGCATTTGTGTGTTGTGTTGTATGTTGCGTGTGTTAATGTTGGTGTATAGTCATTGGTACACGGGATATAAACGGGTCTGTGTTTCACGTGTATTTAAAAAGTGTAGATTTGTATTTAGGCACGAGGAGGGCACAAATCACTTCACGTGCTGGTTAAATGTAATATGTGAGCACGGGGTTGCACAGAATTAATTCACGTGCTGGGATTCAAGTGAATAATTAATTAGTAATTGAATCCCAGCACAACAGTATAAATAGGCACATTTTTAGTCACTCGTGGTTAGGTGTTCAGAGAGTGGAGAACGGGTGAGAGAGAAGGAGTAAAATAAGAGCGTAAATATAATAAGTGTTTTGTTTGTACTCACCGTGTTTGTTCGTCTGTCTGTCCTGCACCGTCTGTTTAGTGTTTAGTCGTTTTGTATGTCTGTTTATTTTGGGCTACAAGTGCCATGTCCTGTTTTGTATTCCATTGTTTAAACCTTTTATTTTGTTATTAAACGCTGAGTGCCACCATTGCACTCAGCTCATCACAAAAAAAAAAAAAAAAAAAAAAAAATAGTAAAGCGAGGATGGGAAGAAAGAGCTGCAGGAAGCAGCAGAAGCAGCAGCAGCAACAACAGCTGCAGCCCTCATCCTGCATGCCGGGCTGGGAGGAGGACAGCCACAACGGGGCAGTAGCCACCCCTCTACCCCCACTGCCACCGGGTTCCCCACCGTCACGGGAAATATGGGACTGGCTGGTGCACCCCGAGGGGAACTTCGCCAGTGACCTCCCCATGGTTATTCACGCACTGCAGATGCGAGATGGGAAACGATGGGAGGACTGGGAGCAACAGCACAACCCGGCATCCGTTCGTGACCTCACCATGGTGGTGCTGGGTTACCTAGCTGCAGACATGGGAGGGATGCCTTCCAGTGAGCAAGAGGGAGAGGAGCAGTCGCTGCCCTCTCCAGTACCTGAGCGGGAGGAGCCTGAGCGTCCACAGCCCGAGTGGGAGGAGCCTGAGCGTCCACAGCCCGAGTGGGAGGAGCCTGAGTGTCCACAGCCCGAGTGGGAGGAGCCTGAACGTCCTACGCCTGAGTGGGAGGAGCCTGAGCGTCCTACGCCTGAGTGGGAGGAGCCTGAGCGTCCTACGCCTGAGTGGGAGGAACCCGAACGTCCTACGCCTGAGTGGGAGGAACCCGAACGTCCTACGCCTGAGTGGGGGGAACCCGAGTGTCCACAGCCCAAAAGGGAGGAGTCGGGGCGTCCACAGCCCAAAAGGGAGGAGGTCGGGGATGATGGCTGGGAGGTTTTTTTAAAGAACCTCGCAGCAGAGTTATGCCCTGGCTGTGGGGCTTATGGGCACACGTTAGCCATATGCCCCACCCAGTATGAAGAGGAGGAACTAGCGCCCAGACGGGGGGACCGCGAGCGTCCAGCGCCCAGACGGGGGGACCGCGGGAATCCGAAGCCTGAGAGGCAGCTGTTCCCACCTTCACCAGCAGAGCAAGAATGCCTGCTGGTTTCCCCATCCCAACCAGCAGAGGTAGAATGCCTGCTGGTTTCCCCAGCACAACCAGCAGAGGTAGAATGCCTGCTGGTTTCCCCAGCACAACCAGCAGAGGAAGAATGCCTGCCGGTTTCCCCAGCCCAACCAGCAGAGGAAGAATCCCTGCTGGTTTCCCCAGCACAACCAGCAGAGGAAGAATGCCTGCTGGTTTCCCCAGCACAACCAGCAGAGGAAGAATGCCTGCTGATTTCTCCAGCACAACCAGCAGAGGAAGAATGCCTGCTGGTTTCCCCAGCACAACCAGCAGAGGAAGAATGCCTGCTGGTTTCCCCTTCAGAGGCAGAGCCGCACCAGTCCGCTGCAAGAGAGGCAGAGCAGCACCAGTCCCCTGAAAAAGGGGGAGACTACACGCTGCTCCCACCTCCATCGGCAGGAGACTACACGCTGCTCCCACCTTCACCGGCAGGAGCAGAGCAGCCGGAGCTGCCTCTGCCTCCGCCACCTACATCGGCAGGAGCAGAGCAGCCGGAGCTGCCTCTGCCTCCGCCACCTACACCGACAGGAGCAAAGGAGCAGGAGCTGCCTCTGCCACTTCCAGGAGCAGAGGAGCAGGAGCTGCCTCTGCCACTTCCTGGAGCAGAGGAGCAGGAGCTGCCTCTGCCACTTCCAGGAGCAGAGGAGCAGGAGCTGCCTCTGCCTCTGCCACTGCCAGAAGCAGAACAGCAGGAGCTGTCTCTGCTTCCCATACCTCCACCACGGGCAGTACGGTGGCCGGAGCCCCAGAAAGGGGAGCTGTCGGCCACGAAGAAGGGGGAGGAGGTCTGGAGACCACCAACCCCAGCAGCAGTTTCGCGGCCGGAGATCGTGGGGGAGGTCCGGAGACCTGCTCCCACTGCAGCAGTTTCGCTGCCGGAGATCGTGGGGGAGGTCCGGAGACCTGCTCCCACTGCAGCAGTTTCGCTGCCGGAGATCGTGGGGGAGGTCCGGAGACCTGCTCCCACTGCAGCAGTTTCGCTGCCGGAGATCGTGGGGGAGGTCCGGAGACCTGCTCCCACTGCAGCTTCTTCGCTGCCGGCAGTACTGTGGTCGGAGCCCCACCAAAGGGAGCTACCGGCTACAAAGACAGGGGGAGAGGTCAGGAGACCAGCATCCCCCGCAGCAATTTCGCTGCAAGCATGGACCAGAAGGCTGTCAGCCGTGCCACTACCGGCAGGGGTGCTGACAGCATTGCCAGCCATGGGCCCACTGAAGCCTCCCTTCCCAGCCCGGGACTTTGGCCTGGACTGCTGGATTTTTAAGGGGGGAGGTGGCCGTTGAGGCCATGTGTGCTGCGCACAAGGGGGGGTATATGTGGCAATGCGCCCCGCCCCTGTGTGCATTTGTGTGTTGTGTTGTATGTTGCGTGTGTTAATGTTGGTGTATAGTCATTGGTACACGGGATATAAACGGGTCTGTGTTTCACGTGTATTTAAAAAGTGTAGATTTGTATTTAGGCACGAGGAGGGCACAAATCACTTCACGTGCTGGTTAAATGTAATATGTGAGCACGGGGTTGCACAGAATTAATTCACGTGCTGGGATTCAAGTGAATAATTAATTAGTAATTGAATCCCAGCACAACAGTATAAATAGGCACATTTTTAGTCACTCGTGGTTAGGTGTTCAGAGAGTGGAGAACGGGTGAGAGAGAAGGAGTAAAATAAGAGCGTAAATATAATAAGTGTTTTGTTTGTACTCACCGTGTTTGTTCGTCTGCCTGTCCTGCACCGTCTGTTTAGTGTTTAGTCGTTTTGTATGTCTGTTTATTTTGGGCTACAAGTGCCGTGTCCCGTGTTTTTGTGTTTAAAACCTTTTATTTTCTGTTTATTAAATGCTGAGCGCGATCACGCGCCCAGCTTATACCAAACCACATCTCTCTGTCGTTTGTGTTCCTGTTTCTGGTCTGACGCCACCCACTCCGGCCGTCTTTGTGACAATGAGTTAGTAAAACTGTTCTCGCACCAGCAAAAAATGGCTGCTTTCAGAAATATTTTTCCAAGGCTGTACTCACGTTTCTATGGCAACAGCTGCCCCTAGTGGTGTGAATGTATCATTTCAGGGTGAAATTTGGGCAAAAGTGGCATGTCACCCATATTGATTGGCTCATTGCGGTCATGTTTGTTGATGTAGGAACTTTTTCCTGACTAATTTTTTTAGAGGACAGTACAAAGATAATGTATAACCAAGATTCACGTCAATCGGCCAAAGGGCTCATGAGGAGTTGATGTTTAAGCGTTTCACGCAAAATCCAACATAGCTGCCACACCATGTGACCGATCCATTTTTCCTTAAGTAGAATCAATCGGGGACATGAGCGCACTATGTACAAAATGTTTCACAGCTGTACTATTTACCGTTCATGAGAAGAAGAATTTTGAATATTGTCCAAACTTTTCATTACATCCAAGATGGCTGCCACACCATGTGACCAAAGGCCGCCATATTGACCACGACACAACATCACATAGTCCTCAACATCCGTGTCAAATTTTGTGCATTTTGATGCAGCCGATAAGAAGTTATAGGCAGTTTTATAGCCAGTTGCATATGTTGATGATGTCATGCAGCGTGGACGACATGATTTTCACAGTAGCAACTTCCCTTGAACAAGCGTAACAGATGACCATACTGAGATGTTTTATTCCAGTTTTTGTTTCAATCGGATAAGCTGTTTCAGAGAAGAAGATGTTTGAATTTTGATGATTTTATATTTTATGGTAATTTTATGTCATTAATCAATGTGGTTGCCAAACCACATAACCAATCAGCTTCATATTAACACAGTTAATCATGGACTATCGCTCAACATGTATAGCAATTTTCAGAAGTAATTTTCTTTGAAGTAAGCGGTTTCTGATACATAGGCGTTTTAACAAATTCCACAAAATCCAATATGGCTGCCAAACCATGTGACTTGCACAAATTTGCTGAATATCACCGACTATCATCCATAGGCATCTACCAGTGTACCGAATTTCGTGAGTTTTTGAGCATGTTTTGGCAGAAAAAAATGAATAATAATAATAATAATAATAATAATAATAATAATAATAATAATAATAATAATCCTAACAAAAACAATAGGCTTCCCCAGCCTACGGCTTGGAAGCCTAAATATTATGTGATCAAGGGTTTTGTAGGCTCATTAATTCAAGTTTAAAGTTGCAGAATGTACCGATACATTCATACTCCCTGGGGACCAGACAGCAGCGAACGTACTTTTGTACTACTCAAAGGGTTAAGAGGGATTGGAGCTGCTGAAGGAACCAGACTGCGAAACTTGGTGATCTGCAAACAAGATAAAGCATCAGCTGCATTATTGAAAATACCTGGAAGATGACGGGCATTATATTGTAAAGTTGTAGGAAACTGAAATCCATATGAGACCGCGGAGAAGTTGCATGATAAGGGGGGAGGAGGCTCTGCCTTTGCTGATGACATGCACAGTAGATTGATTGTCGCTGAAAAATAAAATTGATTTCCTAGACCAGAAGTGCCCCCATAGATGAGCTGCTGCGACTACAGGATAGATTTCGAGAAAAGCTGATGATTTGAGATGCAGGGAAAGATTTTGAATTTCATGAGGCCAGCTGTCATAAAACCATTCAATGCCTTGGACACCTCCTAGGGAAGAAGCATCGGTAAATTGTGAGGGGCAGAAATGAAGTAATCGTAAAATAGCAGAGTCCGTTCCAGTGTTGCAGAAGAGTAGACCACATTTTTATGTCTTTTCTGGCTACTGGGTAGATTGTTACATGGGAATCCAGGCTTTTTGCTGTTGAGGAAAGGGCAAGAAGCCGAGAAATGAAAGTCCTGCCTTGGGGAATAATATGGATTGCATAATTGAAATGGCCCAGAAGAGATAGAAGGTTGTGCTTAGAGATTGATTTTGCTGCTTGAAATTTATTGATGAGATAGCAGATGCAGACTATTTTATCAGAAGGAAGGCTGGCTTCAAATTTAACTGTATCAAAAGTGATTCCAAGAAACTCGAGTCGGGAAACTGGACCAATGGTTTTATCTTCTGAAAGGGGGACTCCTAGAGAAGAAAATAAAGGTCGATAATTATAACCTTTTGGGATCTGCTGTAGAAAAGAATGAATTGGGGCTGTTATGCGGTCTCTGAATCTGGGAGGGGTAGCTGGCCGTCTGGAGGATGAATGGGCAACCACTGTTTTTGGGCATATAGCTGATGAGTGAGCGGTAGAGGTGCAGACTCTGCATGCATTAGCTCGAAGGCCACTGAAAATACAACTGAAGAGATCATTGTCTGGGGAAGACCAATCAATAATAATGTTATCTGTAGAGAGAATTGCTGCTGCTTTGGCTGGAAATGCTTTATGGTATTCAAAAACCATGATTCCCCGTATCTCACAGATAACTCTACAATGTAATACAGATACTGATCCAGTTCAGCACGGCGATGGGGATAGGCAGAGCAGAGGACGTCCCTGAAGATAGAGAGGGAGAGAACAAACTCTCCAACAGAAAAATTTCTGAGAAGACAGGGATCACAGGATTTTAATGTGACTGATAGATCCCCACAATCAACAACTCTATGATCAATTAATTCTGATGATGCAACAAGAATGGCAACGAGATTAACATCCTTACCTTCAATTATTTGACGGTGTAATTGAGGGGAAAGAGTGGCGGCGAGCAGCTGCTGCAGACTGAGACGAAGCTGATGCGAATTCTGGTATGATTATGGTAGGAATTCAAGCAGGGGCTGGCTGAGTTGACGTGGCAGGAGGGGCGGAAACTGAAATGCTTGAGGAGGACTGAGGGGCGGATACGGAAAAAGCTGCAGTGGCAGCTAACGTTCCTGCTGAAATGAAACGGCCATCTATGTCATCCACAGGTGTTAATGGATGACAAAGCATCTGCAAAAGGTTGCATAAACTGTTTGACATCCTGGAAGATTTTGGACTGCATTTCAGACGTCTATTTCAGCTGTGGATGGCTGATGATCCGACCCTGAGCTTCAGGCAGAGCTGGAGTGATATATATATATATATATATATATATATATATATATATATATATATATATATATATATATATATATATATAATTAATTAAGACTGCCATTTTTGTATTACTGTTACTAGTGAGTCTGAATACTAACTTTCATTCATCGTGTTGAGTTTGAAAAATAGTTGAACTGACGGACACAAAAGCTGTAAACCGGATTCATTCTCCTGTGTCTTTTTGAGAACTTGTATAATTTATAGCACAAAACAGACCTCGAAACCACTCAGGGATGCTACATACATATTTGACATTATTTTTTTTTCTAACATAAGGTGGCTAAAGAAATTAAGTTTAACATAGCACTAGCGTGTACTTTAAAACATGTTCTGCCTATTTAAGCAAATTAGAAAAACAGTCAGGATAACAAGCTGCACTGTTTTTTTAAAACATTTAAATCTGTTAACCTGTTCTGCAGTCTTACAGTACCTACACCAATTTCAAACACCATTTCCATCACTTCATACCAATTCAAATAAAATATTAATACTGACTTTTAAGCTTCAACACACACACTTACTATCGTACTAATAATCAAGGGGCATTCAACGTATTTCATAAGGTACATCTGCAAAAAAAAAAAAAAAAAAACTGCACTCTTACCGTAAACTTTCGACTATCCATATGGGGTTCAGATCAGCGGGAAGAATGGACGTTAAACCTGCTGAGCATTGTCTCCTCGAATGACATTGAAATGCCAACTAAATCCTGTATTTTCGACCTTGGTGATACTGCAACAGGTTTTCTGCTTTCCTTGCAGACACTAAAGAATCTAAAGAAAAAACTTCAGAAACATTTGTAATCTGGCACCACAAACAGTGTTCTGAAAGGTGGCATTTGTTCAAACAGTCAAAGAAAGTAGGTTCTGACTGTAGCGTCACAGTTATCATATTCTTACAAAACGGTGGTGCGTGAAAACAGACAGTATGCTATGAAAATATTTTGCCACAAGTTCTGTAAAATCAGATTCGGATCAAGCTGTTTGTATAGATAACAGCAATCCGAATAAATGTAGAAATTGTCAAGAGGCAAGGGAATGAGCAAAAAGGATTCAGAGTTTTCGTCGACTGCCTCCTGCAGTGGTACGGGGGGCTCAGATGGGCGGGAAGAATGGACGTTAAACCAGCCAAGCATTGTCTCCTCAAATGACATTGAAATGCAACTAAATCCTGTATCTGTACTACAGTGTTGATTTTGATATCCCAGCTGCCCTAGCGGTCTGGCGGAGAAATATGTTTGTTAGACTTGCTTTGCGTGCTTGCTGGGGAAAAAAAAAAATCGATCTTCCCTCACAAATATTTTTTGTGTTGGTCAGAACAATTTCCTGTGAGGGTTTGGGCAATTTATTTTGGGGAGGTTTAGCCTCACCAAGCCTCTTATATGTGCCGCCTATGCCTGCCACCAAATACATTTCCTGTAATATATTAGCTACCTTAACAAAATTGTGTCAGTAACACAAATGCCTACAAATATGATTATCTGTACATACCTGTCAAGTCTTCCGTTTTGATCAGGACCCTCCCATTTTCAAGGCCAATCTCCCACCTGGGACCCGTTTAATCTAGGAATTTCCTGGTTTGTATATTAGGCTATAAATACATTATTTTTCTATAAATACATTATGCCTACATCAATTTTGAAATTGATGAACATAATAATATATGGATGGCAAAATGCAAGCATTGTAACACAAAGCTGACAGAAGTGCAGGGAACTTCTTTTTCTAGGTAAGCCATTTGTTTTACATGTGTATAGCTGTTATATCCAGCGAAACCATCTTCAGCCAGGGGGGTCTGATCATAACACCACATCGAGCGAAACTGTCGAACGCAGCTTCTCTCATCTCTGGTGTTCCTGAGATGCAACAAACACTTGTAATTGTATCACAAGTGTCCAGCTCAGTTCGTAAGGATGGGGGTATAAAAGGTTGTAAAATAATTGCAGATTCAAGTTTCAAGTTCAAAATTCTCTTAAGATGTTTCCAATTATATGTAAATATTTCATGTAAATGTTTTTATACACCTTTTCAGGGTGTGTAGTGTGTAAGTGAATTGATTGTGACTGGAAAAAGTCAATAGAACACATTTTTCAGTTGTTGCATTTGTTGTGTTTATTTGGTTTATCAAAAGAAAAATAGCTTTTAAAAAATAAATAGTTGTTATTATTATCATTGTTGTTGTTGTTGTTCTTCTTCTTCTTCTTCTTCTAGCAAAAATTAATTTAGTTTGGTTGGTCACAACAAAAATATATTGGTCTCAGTCTTAGTCTCGGTCTCGATACATTTGGTCTCGGTCTCGGTACATTTGGTATCGCTCTTGTTCTCGGTCTTGGTACGTTTGGTCTCGGTCTTGGTATGTTTGGTCTTGGTCTTGGTCTCGGTCTCGGTACATTTGGCCTCGGTCTTGGTAAGTTTGGTCTTGGTCTTGGTCTCGGTACATTTGGTCTCGATCTCGGTACGTTTGGTCTCTGTCTTGGTCTCGGTACGTTTGGTCTTGACTACATCACTGCGAGGTAGGTAACTCCATGTTCGGTGTCGGGTCCGATCTTAGTTCATTAATCAAATCAGGTAGTTGTGCTGGAACAGGGTAAAAGCCAAATCAGATCGGGTAGTCAAACAGGGTTTATTTCATTTCGACAGGTTTCTTTCACAATAATTATTCTCGTATTCTTTCTCTTTCTCTCTCTCTCTCTCTCTCTCTATACGGGCAAAAAGCAAAATGCAACAGAAATAACATAGATTGTGACGTGGCTTAAATAGGCAGATAGCTTTGATAGGCAGGAAAAAAAAGGGGGAACAGCACCTACAGCTTCCGCCCCCGAACTCCACTTTAAAGTTAACATTTAAAACAAAATCAGCCACTAATTCAAACAAAACATTACCTGGTTTCCATACCGCTATCACTGTTCATAATTAATGAAAAGGATGCCCTTGAGTTGATTTGCACAACCTTTAAATTCTTAGGTAATTGTGGAGAGAAGAGTCTGAGATAATTTTCAACAAGAGGTTTGTTGTGTTGTTTTAATTGCTGTCGTGTATAAAAGCTGGTCTCACACGGGTAGGTGGTGCAAAGCTAATTTATGACTTTTTCTGACAACCCAGGTTACTCACATTTAACCCCATACCAGAAAGTTTCTAACGACTGGGAAGGAAATCTCAGCTTCAGAGAATTATCACATGATAATTCAATAAACTCATCCTTTTCTTTGCTGTCCAGAGAATGCAGATTTTCTGAGCTTACTGTGAATGGGCCCTGAATCCAGTCATTGTAGTTAGATTCCAATTCAGGGAAGTAACATGAAAACTTTTGGTGAAGTGTTGTTAAGTGTCACAAGGTTTTGCTTGATGCTATCAAACCTAATGTTGTCAGTGCTATCGAGGTATTCTGAAAGAAGTGGAGACGTGTCTTTAACTCCATTCTCAATTCCAGTTTCCCAAGCGAAAGCCTTCCAGAGGAAAATTAAGAGTGTACCTTGCAAAAAGCAGAGTATTGTTATCATTACCATGCAAAGATAAATGAAGAGCATTTGCTATGCTAAAGATGTCCATAAAGTAAGCAAATCTCACCATCCAAACACCATTTCTAAAGAAACTGCAGCAGTTACTTCCTAAGTTCAGACAAAACCTTTCCACAAGACAGCCAATGGTGCAAATTCTTTAAAGCATTTTACATGACCACTGTATTTCCCAGTCATGGCTGCAGCTCCATCCATACAGATGCCTGTGCAGTTTTTCCATTTGATATTGTTGATATATTAAAATCATCTAGCAGTTTAAAAATGATCCCCCCCCCCCCCCCCGTCACATGACTTCACAAACCATACAAACGCTACCAAATGGCTAGTTGAAGCAATATCAGTCATAGAGCATATGTATCACTAGCCTTAATCCTGTCAATGGGCTGTGTTTTGATATCAGAAGCCATATCTTCAATTCTTCTTTGTACAGTGTTATCAGATAGCAGGATGGTTTTCAGTTTTTGGGCAGCTTCACACATGTCAACAGCTGCTGGAAGTAGTTGTTCTCCAATCGTGTAAGGTTTCTTGTTTTTCGCTATCCTCAATGATATAAGATAGGATGCTCTTAACACTGGCTCTGATACTGTTACAGCTTTAAATAAGCAATTCAATGCGGGTGTCTGGTATTCAAACAATGCTGCAATTTCGATGACTTCATGGACTCATTTGCTAATACCTCAGAACAAATCAGACACTGTGGTTTTGTATTTTCGATGGGGCCTACAAATCCAAAACCAAAGTTTAAATCATTCTCATCATACCTCCTGATCAGACTTCTGCATTTTCACACATAGCTCTCTGCTGGCGTGTTCTCTATTTGTTTCACTGGATTCTTTACTCAAAACATGTACTGTAAAATCGTTTTATAGGTTTGTGACAGAGAGTGAATGAATCCTGGTCAACAATCTCCCTCCCGACCTGTGAGGGCACGGTATAACAGGAACAGTGTGCCCTGGACTGGATGGTTTGGCAGTTCATTCCAAGGTCAGTTGGAAGTTGGCCACCCAGAAAGGGGGCAGAGTCACAATACTAGAAGTCATCTCCGTAATGCAGTAGGCGATGTGTCAGTCATGGATTGGACTCACTACCGAACGGGGCGTGACTGAAGGTATATCAGGGGATGTGGCAAAGCACACTGTTCCTCTGTTATGGTTACGAAACAACCGAGAGGAATAAAAAGAAATCGTGAGTGTTTAGTGTTGTCTTGTCTGTGTATTTAACTGTTGTTATTTGTCATTATAGATGGCTAAATATCCAGGAGTTGTCGCTGTTAAGCCAGCATCAAACCTGGACTGCACTGCACCACTGTTATCACTGTTTCATGTATTCACAACACCACTTGCACACGGAGCACTCACTGTTGGACTGATGATCGTGTAGGTGTTTTAAAGTGTGTTATTAGTATTTCGGGACTGATCCCCATGGTTTTGACTGGCTTTGCACATCGCTGTGTATAGCCATTATTATTAATTCAGCAATTAATAAAACTTCGTTTTCACCATTGAGCTGTTGTTAGTAAGCACTGCATCACCTCTACACCTGTGCACTACAAACCACTTTGCCACAAGGTCGCACTGGCATAAAAGTCGCTCCCCCCTTTTTGAGACTTCAATTTTAGGAAAACACCTTTGTGTTTAAAATACTTTATTTTACAATTATTTTTTTCCTACAAAATCAACACTGATAAATAAAGAAAGATACACACATTTAGCTTCAAAATAACCCTTGTTTGCAACATTTTATTCCATTAATAATTTTACAGTGTTGTTTTTCATTTTTAGTTAAACTTCTAGAAACTATTCAGTTTTTCAAAATTTCTAAAATTTAAAAAGTAATAACTAACAGAGTGTAAAATCAAGTTATACACCCCACATCACATCTGTATTAACATACCGGTATTTTATTTTATCTTATCAAGTACCCAAACAAGTACAAGAACATATTTTCTTTGCTTTACTGAACATTTCTTTCCCAACTTAGATAATATTTCCCGCTGCAATGGCTGACAAATTCGTTGTGTTAATTAAATTTAAAAAGAAAAGTATTAAACAGTGCTGCTTGCATCAATTAAAAAAACAAAAACTAAACAGTACATCATCTAATAACCAGCAAACAAAACATCTTAGTGTTGCATACGGTGCACTACAATTGCATTACATTTCCAGATGTGCAAATACATTCATTTTCTTAATCAGAACCATAACCATACACATACTTTACAAGTGGACCACTGCGTCGCACTGACATTTAGAACAAGTTACAGTATGTATTAAAGTCAGTAAAAGTACTCTATTCAAACAAAATGTTTTTTTTACATCGGGCCATAATCACTTTCCTCCTCTGTCAGCTTGTTTTTCTTTCGCCATTTTAAGTTTGTCTTTGTTTCGTCTCCAGTCACATACTGTTTTTTCAGCATTACAGTTAACATGTATTTCGGTAAATTCAACACCGCGAAATTTCAAACCTGTTGAGTGGCATTTTGTTTTTGGTTTTTTTCTGACTGTCCTACTTTATCCAGTCTCAGAGTCACCTGCATTATTATAGCATTGCAGTTACAACGAACAGAAGACTTGAAAAGTTTACTACTAGGCTTTCTAACCAATAGCTGTGTGCTAAGGATCCCAGGGGCGGGTTCAATCTGAATGTTGACAAATCAATGGCTTGGGAGGATGGGAATAAGGAAATTCATAGAGACTGACAGCTATTTTGTTAACAGTGAAGCAGTATAGCTGTGATGTTTTTCGAGAGGAGGTCAGTCAAGAGTCTGAAAGCTTGTGTTTAACATTCAAAATGACTATGGGTATTGAAAGTAACAAATTAAAACTTTTAATTAGAAAAAAAGTGTTTTGAGGGGAAACAATATACCATTCACACATTATGTAAGGCCCTATAGAAATATTAAATCTAATCTTGCAGGTAATACCACAGAATGAACTTTAGAAGGTCATAAATGGAAGCCATCATTTTACATAAAACTCTTCACATGATCTCTGCCATGGTTGCTTAGAATGTCAGATTGCTGATGGGCTTAGGTCATTGTGCATTAGAGTAGCACATGTCAAAAATGTCAAGCATTTTTTTATACCATAAGTTAACTCCAAGAGATATGAAACTGCACGACAGCCAGTATTATTGTCATCCAGAGGCAGACTGCTGAATCATGTGATGTCCTTATTATTCATGGGAACATGATCTGGGATGAAGGCTCTGGCAACAATACTGAAGACATTATTGGATTGGTCTCTCGGGAAACGATGGGACAATTAGACCCCCATTTTCTCTCACCCTACCACAGACTTCTTCAAAGGTTGTTAAATAATTTAAAATGCACCTGAAAAACTAGTGGCAGATTGTAAAAGAGTTTGCGTTTAACCTTTGACTGCTTGAGGTTATAGTATTGCCAGCATTTATGTGGTTAAAAACTAATTAAATAGAGAGACATTTCTAAAACATTGAGTACCATATTGATAAAAAATATTGCATTCATGTTTATATTATAATGACAAATTATTAAATGTAGCATCCAAAAATGCAAAAAAATTGGTAGTAAACATATCAAACTTATCAGGCAATATGGGTAGACTTTCTCATTTTGTTGACTTATTTCTTTCTCCCTTGGAATAGGCTAATATTTTACACTCCTCTCTTTAAGGATAATATTACAAGTTTAGCTTTGTGCCAGTCAGAGATAATTTTAGTTTCAATTGTCTCTCATATTTTTCTTTCATTTATGGTTGTATGAACAGAATCTGACTAATGAATGTGGCACAATGTTAATTGGACTGAATAAACACCCTTAATGATGCATTAATGAAATCAAAATAAGCAATTTGTTCACATTTACTTTGTTTATTGAACATAAAATGTACCCAAAACATTTCAACTTTATAATTATCCGCCCTTTAGGTTTCAAATATAGGTTTTAAGTAATTAATGGGAGTCACTTTCTGTATGTGCTGTGTGTCAGTACTGTCATTTGAAATTGATAAACAAAGTAGGGGAAACCTAAACATGCCTACCAAATTAACAAATGAGTTATTTCAGGTGTTTTTTTTTTTAAATAAGACACATACAGAACTTGGCTCCATTAAGATTTTCAACAGCAACCTGACAAAAAAATCTCCTGCTGAGCAGAATAGTTTCAACTGAGTTTTTTTTACCCTCAATTTCACAATTTCACGGGGAGTGATGAGCAGTCAATATGTAGAAAAATTTGAACCTTGTTTAGGAGTTCTGTGTTGTATATAACTGAAAATGTAACCAAATCAACTGTAGCTACTGTAGTACGTCTGTTTGTTACCAGTAGGTGCAGCTATAATGCAACATAGGGAGAGCAACACCATGACCTTCAGTTTGCTTTCAGCTGAGCAGTACAGTGTTTTTTTTCTTTGACAGATCATTATTGATACCTCATCACAGTATGGGATATGTTTACCAACTATATAAATTCAGGTGGTATGGTATGTAAGTAACATCATTTGACCAATTTAGCTTATTATTTACTGCAGACAAAGGTTGACAAGTGTGTTGATTTTGTCAGTAACAAATAAAGCACACAAAAGACTACACAATGCAATTTTTGGATGTGAGTTGAGGGTGCATACTTTTATTTATTTTTCAGTACAAGGTGCTGAAAGTATTTTAAAAACTATCCTAGGACCAGACCAAATCAAAGTTAGCACTTAGCAAATGAGGACGCAAAAGCATTTGCGGTAATAAAACACAAGAAAAATTCCAAGCGAAATCTTGCAGAACCAAAACAAGCCCTTTTCACCCTTCAAAAAGCAGCTATCACTTGTTGACTACAAGTGGGTTGAGAAGGGGGAGTGGTTTGCTATTGCCCGACCAAATCTACTGAATTCCAGCTATAAATCACATCGCAAGACTTTCGCAGGACCAGATTTTTATAGTCAACTTTGAACTTGTCGCGTATTAAGCAAATAGTAAAAAAACACAAAACATCCTGATATTTGCAAAAAAAAAAAAAAAACAGTACATGCCTCAAGACATCATATATCAAGCACTTGCACACTGAATAATTTAAAAGTAATAATTTACAGTATCAAATATTAGTATATGTATTATTCCTATTATCATATTATATGTTGTGTTTGTTGCACCCTTAAACGAAACACGCACAAGACCGTTTTCTTCTTTAGCCTACTTTTTTTTTTTGTTGCCACAGTTCAAGTTAAATGTTTAATAAAACAATATGTATTATTTCGTTAATACGTACAAACAATAAACTCTTTTCTACTCACAGAGAGGTTTGCTTGAAGCAGTGTCTCTTTCAGTGAGGGTAAAGCTTTTATTTTCTTTTATTTCTTATCTTTGTAGTAAGCTACAACTATGAATGTTTAACCACTTTAAAGATATAAACTTTTAGTTTTAAACATTTGGTTACTCTCGAAAAGTACTTCAACATGTTGGCCTACACAGAAACATTATATGAAGCCCAAATTCTCGGCATGTAAGAACAAGCCCACCGTTCCAGTACAAGGGAGCACATTTTGGCTATACCGTGTCAGCATGCCAAGCGGTCCCCTCGAAACGTATAAATCCGTGTAGATAACAAAGTTACGTAATACCTGTAAAGGTCATCTCAGAAGCATCAAGATGAAGTTTTTAAATTTGCTTTGACAGAAGAAATAATAATAATAATAGTAATAATACCCGACACTGCCCGTTTAAAGAAATTTAAAAAATCTGCAATCAACTTATTTATTTATTTATTTATTTTTCCCCCACGGCACTGGATTCAACTTCTTATTGTATGTAATATGTACCAGTACTGATCCTGGCAACAGTGTTATGTTGATTTTTGGATGTTCTATTCACCCCAATATATTTATTTATTTATTTTTAATCTTTGTTCTTGTGCAGTTACTATACAGCTTTGTGCACAACAGGGCTCTGGGCAGCACCGTGCCAGTCGGGTATGAGGATGCTGGCATTGCATGGTGCTGACTCAAGCCAGGGCACGGTATGGATTTTTACAGAAAGCATGAAAACAATGTGGCACGCTTTCATAACTTTGACAGAACAATGCAGCATGATGCTGCAGACGTCGTGGAAAACAGGTAATTGCCAAGTGTGTGTGTGTGTGTGTGTGTGTGTGTGTTTTGTTTCAAACTCACATCTGTATTTTTCAATATTTTACATAACAAAAATAAAAGCAGATAATTGTTATTATTATTACATGTATTTTTATTATTATTACAACTAGTAGTAGTTGTATGTAATAGCATTCATTCACTGATATTTAAACAAAACAGTAGTACAACACAGACTTTTATTTTTTTTTCTGCCCTGGCTGTCTTTGTCTGCCTTTTCTCAAGTTTCCGCCCATTCAAACTGTCACAAATACCGGCTGGGGATTGGTCAACAGCTGTTTTCATGTTGCTTTTGGCGGTCCCTCATACACCTGCGAAACTTCTCTCCACCCATTTCGCGGATTGGAAATGGCTAGTTTTGGTTTTGTATGGTCTTTATGTGAATTTATTTTGCACTACAAAAACTGTACGCAGATAATGGTAATTGTTATGAAAATACTACTACGTTCAATAGAACAAGGAAAGCAGCATTATAATTACAATTGAATTCCCAGCCTCTGTCACACATGATACCAGTTACACAAATGCCATGAAAAAGAATGATATTTAAAAAAAAATACAATTTTATGATTTAAAACGTTGATTAGGCAGAATGGTGCTAACCACACAATACATATTTCTCTACCTTCTATAGAAAGACTGTTCATTGCAATAATATGCTTCTTATTATTTATATTGTATGTCTTTATTGTAACTAGCAGTACTGCTTTTCACATTGTATTCTTCTTGAACGTTTAGACACATCTCCTTAGGCTTAGAATCAATTATTCCCGACTCTGCCAGCTTGAAATTCTGAAACTAAAAGCATTGTTATGTCAGGAGACATTACAAATCAGTACCATCTATGCCATAAAGTCTGCCATGGTTATAATCCAAAGGATCAGTCCACTTAGAGGACTCTTACCCATAGTTTTACAGAGGTCTGCTAGTCATCTTTGCATGTTCCCATCCTGTGAGGTGACATTTCTTACTAGATATTTTCCAGTGGTGCAGCAGGTCTGTAGCAAGAAGTGATTTTAGCTGCACAGATGATTAATTTCTAAATCATTTCCCAAATGCTACATAAAACTGTGGCCTTGGAGGACATGTTTGTTTTGAGGAAATGGTCATATGTTTTGGAGGACTGAAAGATGGAATAACTGATAATTACAGTAAAAACACTTTGTACAAGGGGATAAAGGATTGCTCCTATTAGCTTTAATTAGCTAACTGCTTTCTTAATAGCTAGTAATTGATCTCAACAGTGGATTGCAAAATCTAAATTCTTAAAAAGAAGATGAAGGGAAAAAAAAGAAGCACAGGGTTAAGCGGAGCAGCTGACATCTGCACACTAATGACCCAATTGTTATGATAGGTGTTTTCTTTACCCTAGAGTGGCATTGTAATTCATCCATCTCTGAATGAGTGGGAACAATTAGTACCGTCAATCTGTCCCACGTGTTCCTTCTAGCAATATAACTAGGACTGCTCCTGGGCCCCAGTGGAGAAACTAACCCTGAAAACTGAGACCTGCTCTCAGTTGGATGCAATCATGATTATCTAAAAAGGGCCACCTGCTGATAGTGGCTGCTCTTTTGTGTGTGTGTCTGTCTATGTATGTGTGTGTTGCGGCTTCCATTGCCCCAAGGGAAGGGAACATTGAGGGCTAACAAAGCTGGATGTACACAGAGCAAGTGGGTATGTCCTCCCCAGACACAGGCATCCTTTCATAACTGCAAATGAACGCTAAAGCAGGGCTTACAATGTTTAAAGTTAATAAAAAAATCAATTTAAAGGAAGGCTGAAGCCAAGCGTGGGCAGGGGACCTTATTAATAATAAAAGGTTACTATATATTAAATACATATCACAATGATCAAATACTGAACAATAATTTCAATGCGATAGTAAGATATTTGTTCATAAACAAAAAATACCCCTTAAGATAAAATGTCCCAATTTCCCCCACACTCACATGCCTTTAACCACAATTATATTGTAACTCCCATAGCAAGCATTGCTCTGAAGTTATTTTTGAACTACAGGTTTTACCTGCATATACTCGGGTCACAATTCTTTGGAAATACAATAAAATTTCTACCATTAACAGTTTATACATTTCCAAGTACTGTTTTTGTATTTTGCTTTTTTTGGTCTTGGTGTGAAATGACACTTAACAATATTGTAGGGAATGCATAACCTCTAACGATACCAAGTCAGTTAACAACACATAGTTGTCAAATTCACCAGGGACTTTGTTTGAGTAGTAACTATTTTTTACCTGCGGATTCAATAGGATATCACATTCATTAATAGGTTTTAGCAGCCAAAATGAAATGTAATGATACATAGCTTTGCCAAAAATATTTGGGATAGAAACATTAAAAGAAAAACAATGTAAATCAAATATAATAATGAAGGAATGGCAGAAGAGGTTATTGTCCTAAAGTGAAAAAAGTCCACCAACACATTATTATTTTACAGGAATTATGCATTCTACTCTAGTTACTTCCAGCAGAGCCTACTCCAGTATTACTGAAACAGACAGACATAATGCACCTGTTACACTCTCCGAAGAAACCATGATGAAGTGGCAAATTTCAAACAGTAGGACTAAAAATGAAATGATCCAGCCTTGAAGCAGAAACTACAGGGACAATGAGGACAAGCAAGCTGCTGTAAAGTTTTCATTAGCCATCTGTGGAGGTGACGAGGGAAAACATCTATAATGGATTTAAACCATTGCTCTTGTATAGTGGTGAACATGCTCCATTAAAGGAGTGATCGAGGCTTTCTGTCAATGGCGGTATAGTGGAAAGGGCCTGTACATATGTATATTAAGAGAACTTATCAATTTTTTATTAAACGTGGCTAGGACATTCTGTAGAACAAATTATTGTGAATATCGGAATATGGGGATAAAAGAAGGTGCCTGTCTGTCTTTACACACACACACACACACATTATATATATATATATATATATATATATATATATATATATATATACTGTCACTCGATAAAAATATTTGATCAGTTAATTTATGGGCATTAGTTGATTAATTGGTAGATTAATCGGTGCACATTTTAAAATAAAGGTAACAGTCTTAAAGCGGGTCCTGTTCAGTAATACTTAAAAAAAATACTAGACAGTAATAGAATATATGTAGCGCACAGACGTTACATTGTGCACTTGCTTTAATGCGTTGGAGCGTTTTGTTGTTTACTTCCAAAGAATGTCGGCACCCGTCCCATGCAAACTTTTTTTTTATCTCGATGCAGAATTTTTTATACAGTATCTGTCACAGCAGCACTCTTACCAATTCTGAAATAGTGTGCTATTTTATTCCTGTTAACACCCTTTCCAGCAGTGAAAAGAGACATCTCTCTTTTAAAAAAAAAAAATTGTAAACACACTTGCTGTAGCCTTTTGCATTGGCGCTGTCCACACGACTGACGTTGATGAAACTTTGATCAGGGTGGATATGTGACATTTTATAACGTGAAAAAAATAAACAAAATTATGCTTGATTAAATTTATGAAAAAATGTATCTCTGATCAATTCATTAGTTGATTTATCAGCCCAATTAATCTGTTAATCAGAGCAGCCCTAATATATATATATATATATATATATATATATATATATATATATATATATATATATATATATATATATATGCAGACGTGCTCAAATTTGTTGGTACCCCTCCACAAAAAACGAAGAATGCACAATTTTCTCTGATTAACTTGAAACTGACAAAAGTAATTGGCATCCACCATTGTTTATTCCATATTTAATAGAAATCAGACTTTGCTTTTGATTTTTTATTCAACATAATATTGTAAATAAGAAAACAAATGAAAATGGCATGGACAAAAATGATGGGACCGCTAACCTAATATTTTGTTGCACAACCTTTAGAGGCAATCACTGCAATCAAATGTTTTCTGTAGCTCTCAATGAGACTTCTGCACCTGTTAACAGGTAGTTTGGCCCACTCTTCCTGAGCAAACTGCTCCAGCTGTCTCAGGTTTGATGGGTGCCTTCTCCAGACTGCAAGTTTCAGCTCTTTCCATAGATGTTCGATAGGATTCAGATCAGGACTCATAGAAGGCCACTTCAGAATAGTCCAATGTTTTGTTCTTATCCATTCTTGGGTGCTTTTAGCTGTGTGTTTTGGGTCATTGTCCTGTTGGAGGACCCATGACCTGCGACTGAGACAGAGCTTTCTGACACTGGGCAGTACGTTTCGCTCCAGAATGCCTTGATAGTCTTGGGATTTCATTGTGCCCTGCACAAATTCAAGGCACCCTGTGCCAGGCGCAGCAAAGCAGCCCCAAAACATAATCGAGCCTCCTCCATGTTTCACTGTAGGTATGGTGTCCTTTTCTTTGAAAGCTTCATTTTTTCGTCTGTGAACATAGAGCTGATGTGACTTGCCAAAAAGCTCCAGTTTTGACTCATCTGTCCAAAGGACATTCTCCCAGAAGGATTGTGGCTTGTCAATATGCATTTTAGCAAATTCCAGTCTGGCTTTTTTATGTTTTTCTGTCAAAAGTGGAGTCCTCCTGGGTCTTCTTCCATGGAGCCCACTTTCGCTCAAAAAGCGACGGATGGTGCGATCAGAAACTGACGTACCTTCACCTTGGAGTTCAGCTTGTATCTCTTTGGCAGTTATCCTTGGTTCTTTTTCTACCAATCGCCCTATCCTTCTGTTCACTCTGGGGTCGATTTACCTCTTGCGGCTGCGCCCAGGGAGGTTGGCTACAGTTCCATGGACCTTAAACTTCTTAATAATATTTGCAACTGTTGTCACAGGAACATCAAGCTGCTTGGAGATGGTCTTGTAGCCTTTACCTTTACCATGCTTGTCTATTATTTTCTTTCTGATCTCCTCAGACAACTCTCTCCTTTGCTTTCTCTGGTCCATGTTCAGTGTGGTGCACACAATGATACCAAACAGCACAGTGACTACTTTTCTCCATTTAAATAGGCTGAATGACTGATTACAAGATTGGAGACATGTGTGATACTAATTAAAGAAACTAATTAGTTTGAAACATCACTATAATCCAATTATTTATTACCTTTTCTAAGGGGTACCAACAAATGTGTCCAGACCATTTTAGAATATCTTTGTAGAATAAGCAATAATTAATCTCTTTTCACAGCTTCTTTGCTTTATTCTATGACATACCAAAGGCATGCAAGTATGATAAAATGGCTTTTAATTTCATCACTTTTCAGGAGGAATGAAGCATTATTTAAATGAGCTGTAAGGGTACCAACAAATTTGAGCACGTCTGTATATAATTTCTGCCCCCCTTTGTGCTGAAGATCTTTTGCTTTGCCATATTTGTTTAGTATATGTACAGGATATTTTTCAAATACTCTATAGATTCCTGGCACCTAATCACTGCCTGTGCTGTAGGTCTTAATACCGTTGGACCATCCAACATCTAAGGAAGAAAGAAGCAACAACCTTTTAATCTATAGGAAAGAAACAATAAATCTACATAACAACAAAATGGTAGTGTAAATATCAGTGACATACAATCCCTGTCACAGCTGTAAATACCAAAGGGAGCCATCAGTATCATAAAAAGGTAAATCACCATGAGCTGCATCCAATGATTTTCCATGGAAAAATAGAAGTTGGAAAGACTGATATGGTGACTACTCTTATCAAGTGTCATCACAATTTAATACAAAAAGTACATAATCTCTAGTGCAGGTCACTAAAACAGATATACATAATGCACAAGTTACAAGAGGAAAGGCATTGATTTAAAAATCTTAAATATCACATTTTTTGTTGCTTATCTTATTTTATTGGTGGGTGTGGCAAAGTGGTTTGTAGTGCACAGGTGTAGAGGTGGTGCAGCACTCCAACAATAACACACAGACAGATTTCAAGGTGCAAACAGTTCTTTTATTTTTCTTTTTCCCAGTTTTGCACCGTTCAATAATAGCACTGGCAACTACACAGCAGTGTGTGGTTTGCACAGTGAAATAATACTGGGTTTCAGTCCCGAAACAATAATAAACAAAGGCAATGTCCAGACACAGCTCTGTGTCCTTTCACTGTGCTCCAGTGCTGGTGGTGAATACACAGAGATTAGTGACTTGGTGCAGTAGTTGTAATCCGAGTTTTAATGCTGGCTTGACAGCGATAGCGCTTGGGTGTTTAGCTGTCTAATAACTACAAATAACTAGTTATAAACACAAACAAAATACAGCACTCATAGTTATCTTATCTCTGTACTCCTTTTACATGTCCGTCCGTAACCATAACCAAGGCACAGATTGCTTGGCCACATCCCCTGAAATACTCTTAGTCTTAGCCTCTTTTGGTGGCGAGTCCAATCAAGAATAATCCAATCCGTGACTGACACATCGCTTACCGCATTAAGGCGATGACTTCTGGTATTGTGGCTCTGCCCCCTTTCTGGATGGCCGACTTCCAACTGACCCTGGAATTAACTGTCAAACCATCCAGTCCGGGGAACACTGTTCCTGTAATACGTGCCGTCACAGGTCGGGAGGGAGATTGTTGACTAGGATTAATTCGCTCTCTATCACAGTGGGATTTGTGAAGTTGGCTTCCAAACAGAAGGTTTGTCATATGGCTGCCAAATGGCCAAATGCCCATAATCAAAAATAACACATTTAGCTCAATTATGAAACTAAAATGGAACATATAACCCATAATATAAAATACGTATTTGTATGTGTGTGTGTCATATTGTAAAATGGCCTGCTTAACTCGGAGCAATTACTTCTTACAAACTACTGTATCTACTGAATTTCTCTGTTTCTTATCTTCAGCCATAACTTCATTAGTTGTAACATGCTGTTTGAAACAACTTTTCCCACTAAGTTATACTGTATGCCCCTGGGACACTTTGAAAACTTCTTGGTTCTAAATTCTGGGTGAAATATCTCTCTCAGGACTTTTTTATATTCATATTTTAGTTTTTTTTAAATGTGGCTATCAATATATTTCAGCCCTCAATAAACCAACTGCATAAACAGTCTATTCTAAAGTCAAAGTTCTGAAATGCAAGATGACAGACCAGTATGAAATTATGTATTTTTGTTTTTACAGAAAATTGGTAAAAATACCATTGTGATACCATTATCATACTAGTGTACTGTATTACCCCCAAGAAACTACAGCAGCCATTACTTTCAAAACAACACAATCGCGGTCCTTATGTGGTAGCATTCTTGTACCTGTACTGATATTATTTAATGGTACTACAATGCTGAAGATTAGAAAGTATAAAAATGGATGCATAGTTGCCCATTCTGTGACAATTTCCCCTACTACAGAAGAACATCGCACTGCCAACAATGAATGTGGTGCCTTAAATTAACTGCAGGGGGAAAAAAGTAGGCAGACCCGAAGGCTGTATTAGTTATACTATAAATATGGTGAATTAATTTACAAATCTTGTGTTAAATCCAGTTGCAGTTTGGATTGTACAGAAATAAATCTCAGCCTATTGAAGTGAATGGAAGGCAAAGGCTGGACGTGAATCACAAACCATATGGTTCAAAGTCATCAGCAGCTAGGAGGAGATTCAATACACTTCAGATGGAACAGTTTGACACTTTGACAAGACATTCATTCTCTGACAAATGCCACTGTTGCACTGTGACAAATTGGGCTCTAAAACATGTAAGGTTCTGAATCCTTATATCTTATTCATTAATGGTTAACATTTGTTGGGCAAAGAAGCCTATTAACAGAAAAGTTGGTAGTAAAAAAAAAAAATGTTGTGAATGTGTATCTGTGCTCCATATGTTTCTAAAACACAACTCATAGTCCCGCAATGGACTTTTTCAATAACATATTCTGAAATAAACAGAAGCCCATAGATTCCAATTCTCCTTGTACTGTTCTGCCCCATTTAAGATGATTTATTTCCCTTATTTCATTTGTCCACCAAATTGTTTTTTCAATGTGAATGTAAATCAAAGAAGTTTTCATGTAAAACTGGGCCCTGCATGGTCATTTCTGTTAACAGCATTTCTTACCAATACAGTGTTGGAAAAAATTAATAGCCGTCTTCTGTAAGGTTCTCATTTTTTATAGGGTATACAATTACAACATATCATGATGTCACAAAGACCCTTTTGGCTATAAAAAGCAAAAGTAACATTTAACCATAATTTCTATAAGGGGACCTGTTCTTTCTTTAAGCTTTTGGAGACATTCATAATGACAATTTAATGTTTAGCAAAATATATCTTTTCGTTTTTAAAAGTAAGCATACATGGTATGCCATACAAAAGTAACACTTTAGTTTATTACATGTCTGCTGTCAATTAAAAAATATAAACATTGAGTAGTAATGTGATTTTAATTAAATGTACATAAATCAGCAAACAACTGACTGGAATTACAAGTAGCTTTTCATTGAGGCTGCATTTACATTGGGTCAGTTTTAAACTGACTCAGTCTTGTCAGTTTGCTTGCTGTTCACACTTATCTGTGAGCAAAAGGACCAAGTTCATTTGGATGCGAGCTAAAGTTATTTTTTGTGGTCTTTTTCAAACTTTTTTCAGGACCGAATTATTTTGTGTTCACAACGCAGTTTGCAAGTGCACTTGGTTCATTTACAAATGGTCTGTGAAGCGGATGTTTATAATATACTGCAAGGCATCTTGGTCTTGAAAGATATTGATGTATTGCTCCGGTTTTTAATAGCATGTTTTAGATTCTTACATATTGCTGTAGAAGAAAGCACTGGGGGAGCACTTAGTGCAATAGTGCAATATTCAGTTACGCAACACTCCACTGTTCTTCTACTGTAGGCATTAATCAAAATAATTTGAGAAAAGTGAATATATTTGAGTATTTTTGTGAGCATTGTCCAGTTCAGCTTGGATTTTGGTGTCTCACCAAATCTCTATCAGAGCTTCAGTTTCTTGCACTATCCATGTACTTTAGGCTTACCAGATTTCCAGAGTGAAAAACTGCTGGGACTTCCTTTTCTTCTTCAATTTACTGACACCGTAGCAACTCTGAAGCCTTTAAAATAACAATATATAATAACAGAATCATAATTTATAAATTAATCATCGGGTGTATTCATTGCAGACTATAACAACTCATTGTTTTCTTTCTATTGTCATTTAATCAAAACATGTTAAATGTACAAAAAGCCAGAAAAAATAGATCAGCTATTACCATTTAAACGTGTCATATACACATAATCAGAATGATTAAACAAATAATCTATAAGACTGTTTTATTTTATTTTGGAATGGCACTAACACAACTTAAGAAATGACTCTGCTGGTAACTTGCTGAGCACACTGATACTTAAAAAAACAAACTGAATACAATAGCAAAACTGGGACGATTTAACACTTGTACTGTTTCAGACCGGGACAGAATATGATGGCTGAAAACTGAGACAATCTCAATTTTCCCAGGATGTCTGGTAACCCTAGTAGTTCCACAAGACATTTTTAGTTTGTTGCTCTACTTGTTTCCTCAGAATATAAACTAAACTACGCACAAAGTGTTTACTTCTGAGTCAGGTTCCCTTGTACAGCTCGAATCCAGCAGTTGTTCACATTGAGATTTAGCAAGAGAACCAGACTCGGTTTGTTTGCCAAACGGATTGAGACCTCCTCTTCAGGTTTCCCTAGTGGACTTTGTTCACACTTCACACCAAACCGTACCAAGTGCAGACCAAACCCTCTAAACGGATCCAGTGTGAATAAAGCCTAAGAATTATACAGCAATAAGTAATGATAATGCTGTCCTTTTTATTTTGTTTTTGTTTTTAAATGACCAATTTTATGCTTTAACTAAAATACTGTAGCTCAGTTTGTTACTTTGCTGCCTACTTAATATGGATATTAATATGGATAGGCCTTGATCATGGACAGTGTCAGAGACACAATGGAGGGTTAGCAACGGAAGTTAATATTATGATGTTCAGACACAAGGATTGTCCTTGTCTTTGAGTTGCAGCTATAATGGGGTTCTATAATTTCTGTTATAAGCCACCTGCAAGTTACTTGTATCCTATCCCTAGGTGGAAGATGCAGTGAGGCATGCCAAAAATTAGTCAAATACAGGAGAGTTTATTACATACTCCAATATATATATATATGTGTGTGTGTGTATATATATGTAATATCTGTGTAGCATCTCTACATGTCTGCAGTTGATGGTAATAACTCCTAGGCACTGTACTAATGCACATACCTTTAAATGCTGCAAAAGAAACAACATGTTACTTTATAATTGTATTTGATGTAATCTCTTGCAGAGGAAAAGTATTTCGCATTTTAAAAAAGTTTATTTTGCTTACCTATTGTTGCAGAAACCAGAATGCCATTCACTACAGATTAGTCTCCAAAATGATTACCGGTACTGTAAAGTAAAGATTTGGCATTAGAAAGCTTCTGGACATTTTGCAAATCACAATGCAACATAGTTATACCAAGTTAAAGGTTATTTTTACGTGTAGAGCTGCTCTGGTGGTTTCCAACTTGCATGTCTGAAGTTGCTGCAGTGCCATCTACATGACAAACATACAAATTCTGCACCTGCAACTTCACTTAAATCACTGCCACAAGTGATGCTGATCACAAGACTCTACACAAAAGAATGACATAGCTGCGTTTATGGTTTGCATGGTATGGAAACAGCCTGTTATCCAGGAGATTGTTAAGTATTATGCCAAAACATTTTATTGCATATGGATGGAAGATTATACAAAAATATATATCATACATTTAACTGGGGTTTGCTGTTACTTTATTACCCTTATGTCTGTGTAAATGTATACAAAATGCACTGCTTTACATTGTATATCAAAGAATGTTGGCATAATGGATGGAAGCTTTCCAATCTGTTTCAATTATCTTCTCATTACGGCCAGATGATAATACTTTGTTAAGTGTTTTATTAAGTGTCTGCCAAAAAGTTGTGTGCAAGTCTGCAAGCAGGTTTTAAAAGTTTTGTAGATGGGCGACAATTAAAGTTCTGAACTTTGGCAGAATATTTCAGGATCGGCTAAATTCTAAATGCTCAGCAATACAGCTGCCCCAGCAGGTCTCTTTGATAATTTTCAACTCTTGCGCTTAAACACACTTTAAGAATGCAAGGAGTCACAGGGTACTTACGTTTTTAATAGTCTCAAAGCAAAATGTTAAACAATTTGGCAGTGTGGGAACCAATGGGTAGTTTATGCACTTTCCAATGAATGTTTGAGGTAGCTTTATGCCTTTCTTCTTTGCTCAGTGATCCCTCCCCCTTCCTTTTCAATCTCTTATGGAACTAATAGCATGTATGTAAATAGAAGTCCCTTGCGGTGAGTTCTCTCAAGCTCCTCAGAATTGGGGCTTAAGCTTTAAATCTACATATATCCAAAAGAACTCTACTCTGGGAAACTGGGCCAGGTAGTACTCAATTTCACCAGCCAGGAAATGTTTGTTCCTCTGCCAGGCCGTGATTTAGCAAACTGTTTTAGCCAATACCGGCACTAGAAACAATCACACCGATCAAAATTACTCTAACGGACGTGCTGGAATTAGAGTAGGCATAACGTGTCTTTAATGGGAACCTTTGCAATGCAGCTGTTAGTTGGTTAACAAGAGGCTCAATAAATGGCAGCTACATAACTTCCCTTAATCAGATTGGAGCAATCAGCTTGAAAAATTTTCCCATATGTTGCTGGAGAGTATAGAGCTAAGGCCCAGGGTTATTGCAAGGACACAGGCCACTCGACGGTTACCAAGTCTGGCTACAATTAGGCACTCAGTAAAGAAATTGTGATGATGCTTCAGGGAGCTATTGCTCCTCAGTCATTTGTAATTACTCATTCAGAAATTACTCGCTTCGAAAGCAAAGTGTGGCTGTGTTTGATGGTTTATAACACATGTTTGCTTCAAAGAACTTGGGCAATTTAACATGTTAAATATTTAAAACTTAAATAAAGCATTTTATGTTAACCAAGTTGACATGGCATTTGTTTTACCCTTCTGCATGTTTATTTTTTTAAATGACAGAAAGTTTGTGCTGGGGATATACTAATGTTGTTTACCAGTGCCAGATGCAAGCAATTGAAGTAGATCATCATACTGGATACCTTACTGCTCTCTGTTTCTCGTCACATGATGATATTTCACCACAATGAAAACATTTTTATCTACCTGTTTGTGAAAATAGGATAAGGGGAGCACCACTTTAGAACTGATAGGCCAAGTGGACAGCTATACCACATTACCTACATGATCTCCTTAAATATGGTCCTAGAACTTACATTCTTTGCACTTAAGTGGGGACTCATCTGTTTCTCTGCAGTTGTTCTTTTTCACTGCAGTCTCTCCCATATAAACATAAGGCCAGATATTCAAAAGTGTTGTGAGGGCAGTTACTGAGATTTTTTCCCCCTCAATTCTGCCTTCAGGGAAACAAAAAATAAAATGGGAAGAGGAGTTATGAATAATTATGCAAGTCCACATACAAGTGCGAAATTCAAAAAAATATGTTTTCTGCAAAACACAATGTTGGGGACAAGTTTGTTGCATGTCTTGACTTCACTTAACTAATATGCAAACAAGCTAATATCCTATTTAAAGGGCGATTGAGGGTGTACATGTTTGTAATTAGTCAAGATGGCATTTTGAAATTGTATTTTCAAATGCTGAATGAACAACAGCATCAAGAAAAAAATAACACAAATAACTGAAAAAAGACACTTTAGTTATTGTACATTCTGGATCAAAAATTACACCCACGTGTCTCATTTCAGCCTTTAGCTCAGAGGAGAAACTACCAAATGTTAAATCTGATGGATTTATACTACTTAGCTGATTCTGAGATCCCAAAAGCATCACCTCTGCTTTAACTGATTTTAAAATTAAAACATTTTTTTGACATCTATTGCTTAATGTCAGCAAGACAGGTAGTCAGAATATTTTCAGATGAGGTGTCACCCGGTTTCAGAGATAAATATAATTGAGTATCATCAGCATAACAATGAAAATGTATCTCATATCTATGGACAATATCATCCCCGGGTAGCAAAATTGGACCAAGAACAGAACTCTGCGGGACACCACATATAACTTCAGATAAAAAATTTAACAAATTGAAACCTATTTGAAAGATACAATTTAAACCAAGACAGGACACAATCTGACAATCCTACTAGATTCTCAATACGATCAATCAAAATAGAATGATCGATAGTGTCAAATGCTGCACTTAGATCTAGAAGTATTAAGAACTGAGCATGGGTCCATATTGGAAAATAACCGCCCATCATTTACAACTCTAATGAGTGCAGTTTCAGTACTATGACCTGGGCTAAAACTTTGGATAAAAAGGGGATTAGAATAGGCCTAAAATCATAAAGAACTTTTGGATCCATAGTAGGTTTTTAAGCAATGTATTGATACTGCAGAATAACAGTTTAGTAGGAATAGGGTCTAAAGCACATGTAGATAATGGACCTGTAATTTGGTGTCTTTCCATCTAGTTTATGACACACTCATTTAAGCAAGGGGAGACTCTTTAAAAGACCACTTTTCGAAGTTATTAATTAGAGTAGTGTTATAATTAACTACTAACTCTTCAACCGATCCTAACTGAATAAGAGCTGGAGCAGGCAAGGCTTCCAAGAACATATAAGTAGTTGAAAAATCATACAAAAAAATGCAGAGTATTGGAAGCTTGATAGAACTAGGTAATGATATTTAAAAAAAGAACAGTGGAATGGTCTGAAAACATGAGAACAGTAATTAATAGAAACTACGAGTATGGCCATGGATATGGATAGGGCCAGTAACATGTTGAGTAAACACAAGTGACTAGCAGCCTCCTAAAAGCTCTAGCAAGGGGATCTCAATCCACATCTACATTATTATTGTCATTATTATTTATTTCTTAGCTGACGCCCTTATCCAGGGCGACTTACAATTGTTACAAGATATCACATTATTTTTACATACAATTGCATTATTTTTTACACATTATTTTTACATACAATTACCCATTTATACAGTTGGGTTTTTACTGGAGCAATCTAGGTAAAGTACTATGCTCAAGGGTACAGCAGCACTGTCCCCACCTGGGATTGAACCTACGACCCTCCGGTCAAGAGTCCAGAGCCCTAACCACTACTCCACACTGCTGCCCTATACATGTATATTTAAGTCGTCTAACAGAATAATCCTATCACGCTTAACAGCTGTTGTAGATCAAAAATTCACCAATATCAGATAGGAAAAGAGATTTGGGTCTAGATGGCCGATAAATAACTATAATGTAGATAGGTAATGGATTACAAACAGCAAAAGATAGTATTTCAAATAAAGAACAGCCTTCAATGATATCATGATTAAGAACAAACTCTTTACCAAAGATAGTAGCAATACCTCCTCCTCGCTCTGTAGGACACACCCCCTCTCAGAGAGGAGAAACCTGACAGACAAGCCTCTACTATAGGACACACCCTCTGAGAGAAGGAGAACCCTGATGGACAAGCCTCGACTAGCGGTGCGCTCTCATTCTGATTCAACCAAGTCTCTACTGGGGCTACAATATCAATATAAAATATTGCAGTATATTAATTGTATTTTTACCTGTGGAACTAAAGCTGTCAATATTCCGCCATCTTGTATGACAAGTCACATGACAAGCCACGTCACTTAAACCTGCTTCACCATTGGCTGACACCCTTATGACTAATCAGTCTCAGTCAGTCTTGGTCGGTAACCACCGCACACAGACAGACTGATCACATCTGAACGAAACTGCATCTGAAAAAGATTCAACATGTTCAATCTTCAAATCTGAAGACATCCGGACTGAAATCTGCATAATCTTGGTTTTAAGGGCACACACACTGCTACGATTCATCCAGATTCTGTACGGCTAATTGAGATGAGATGAGTTGGGATGGCTTGAGTCGGGCTGTGTGCGGCGGGCTTAATTAAACTGTACTTTTGAAATCATAAATTTGTTTGCTACGACCAAGTAGTCTGCTCCCTGACTATTTTAGGGAATCCTTCTGAATCATATTATATGTTAATTCAAATCGTGTGATGAATACTATCCATATATGGACTGTATCGGGGGTTTCCCCAAATATAAACCAATCAGAAGTATTAGTATTTTTTTATTTTATCGTGTCACTGCCAAAAATGTGCTGATTTGCCTGACAATCACACAAGCAAATCTTATTGAATGCATCACCTTTTGCTAAAGATATTAATTTAAAATAAATTACTTAGTACACACACACCCCGACTGCAATTTGTAAATGAAAGAACTGTCAGCATTATTTTGTATCATTTTGGATGTACGCAATAACACAAACTGAGAAATAATGTCGGAATTTGTTTTATTCTTTATTCAGTAATTATTAATTATTTTCTCCCATTTTAAAAGTGAGCTGATTTGGTGCCAATAGTCTCCTCAAGTTTCCACTGAATGTTTAATTGTCTTTTTCTTAAGAGCGCCCTTTATATATATATATATATATATATATATATATATATATATATATATATATATATACACATACACACACACACACACGCTAGTAACCTACACTGCTACATAGAATTGGAAGACTTCTAACAAAAGAGCAGAAATAGAATAAGCAACCTTTAAACTAGTGGGAAAATATGTGAAAACAATGCTGCAGGTTTTATACCTTTACCTTTGTAAGTACCTTTTACGCATGCAACACTTACTAACATCATCTTTGACACTCACTGCAGGTTCAGTTTTCCCCATATGGGATGTACATTTTATTGTTGGTTTTGTGAACTGCATATGTGGAACAGGGCCAAGGTTCATTGATTCAGTAGAATATACTCGCTAGACTAGAAAAAAAAAGTATGGAAAATCATCTGGCGAGTATATTTCTTAAGAATAACCTGAAAATGTAGCGACACATGCAAATTAGGCTATGACATCACAAAACGTCACAGGGAATTCCCTTTGACTCGCTAGAATTTGCAGTGGATGGAAAACCATTTTTTCGCCCTTATGTCACTACTATTTTTGTAGCAATTTTACCGAGTAACATAAACTCGCTCGATAAATGGATGGAAAGCGCACTATAGAAAGCTTAAAACAGTTGCTATACTTCTTTGGTTATTCAAGTTATTATTTGTTTGTTCTTTTGGTCAATGTGCCCTTTTGTTTTGAGTGTTTTGTTTTGTTAAAACATTTACTTTTGTTTGTTTAATAAAATACTGAGCGCTTTAGGGTCTCAGTTTGCCCCGCCATTTCCTTGTTTTGGTTTCTGTTTCTGGTCTGATGTCACCCCTCCAGCCATCCTGTTCACAGCCTGTTTAGTACATTTCACCCTAGACTTCTGACTTGTTGCAACTGGTTTGTGACTATTGCAACAGGCGCAACACTTTAGTACATATACCTCTTAATCTGTAAAATTTGGTCATTTAAATTGAGGTCATGAAGCACCTCTTCTCCCATTTTATTTACCCAAGAATCTTTCAGATAAGTCTCTATATTTTCTGCCAATTTAACTGAACCCCTCTTATTGAGGTGTAAACCATCTTTCTTAAAAGTTATCAATAAAACCTAGTTTCTCAGAAGTACACCAATCTGCTAACCTTCTATTTAAGGAGAACAGTCTACTGAAAGCTTTGCAACACCTACCAACAGCAGGTAGAGGTCCTGAAACAATAATCCCCCTGTCTGGTTATTTTAATTTACAACAAAGTGATTTAAAATGATTCGTGAGAGTTTCAGATTCTCTGTACCTAATCCATTAGTACCTATATGGACAATCACGGTGGACACCTGTTTATGCTGTTCAATTAGATTGTCTATTTGAAAAGCAATATCAAGCACTCCATCACCTGGAAAACACTTAACATGAGTGTTCCTAAATGCTGTGCTAACATGTTTTACAATAGAGTCACCGATTAAGAGCACTTCACTAGAATTTATATCAAGGATGTAAGAACATTAAATCTGTTTCAAATGTTGAGTTTAGAAGACAGATAAAGAATCCCTAACCTTAGATCCTCTTCTAACAGTTATCCATTCCCCTCCACCCACTGAGGGAGAGGAACACACACCTTGTTCAAGTCCCCCTGTGTGTGCAGACAAGCACATCAAAGGAGAAATGGGTCCCCCAGATCCACGATAGTACCTGCAGAACCAGAGACTCCCTCAGCCCCTCCACCAGTTTCAGAAACAAGCTCTCATAACAACTGTAATAATAATCACTTTACTAACTAGAGTTTGCCTTAGTCTTCTTTGTAATACTCTTTTATTTTATTTTTTTAATTGTACATATTAGACAGCATTGAAATACATTTGGTTGGCAGGAATGTAAATTCATCCCCCTTTTATCAAACTGGAGAGAAAATGAGATATAGACACATAATGACAGGAGGCAAACCAAGCCTCGTCACCCTGTTCCTTCTGAGGTTTAATATAATGCACTAATGGGCTAATTAAATCTGCCAAATCTAAAATCATGGCCATTATGGTTTTAAACCTCTGTGGTTTTTGTTTCATCCCACCAGAAATGGCATTGGCAGAACATAGAGCTTTGGGAGAAAACAGCAATTGTTGAAACGTGCCCCAGAGAAACACTCACCTCAGGGTCATTATCTTACAGACTAAAGCTAGATTTATACAAACAACCTCATGTAACTGATGCTGTCCAATAATGGAGACACTGGGACAGTAATCTTTTAAATAGCTTAGGGGAGTCAATTCAGGTTTAAAGTTGCTGAGCCCCAAAACTATACTCAATAAAACTTTCCTATTGATAGAGTAAGAGCCAAAAACAAAGCAGCTTCGCTTAAGTCGGATTAAGAGGCCCTCCCTTACTGTTTTCATTTCTGAGCCGGAAAGAAAAAGCTGCAAATCCTCTTTTTTAGGTAATTTCCCTCAATTGATTGATTCTCTTATTAACACAATCAACATAATTAGTATACTATGAAGTCATTTAGCATCTGAGTCTATGCATGGCAAGCTCCATTAGAGGTGTCGTGTCTGTAGAAGAGAAGGCAGATGTGGCCAGTGTCACGCCTGAGTGGCTTCCTCAATGTATACACCAGATACTCGCTCACAGATGCTTAACGAAGGGAAGAGGTTACATTAGTTTCTGACCCGAGGCACAAAATTAAGACCAAAGCATCATCTACCCACAAGCAAAACAACATTATTATACATTCCAACAACTGAGTTGAGGGCTATCATGATAGGACTGATTGTACACCAAACTGTTGTTAATTCAGTTCTAATTAGTTAAAATATTAACTAATTCTTAGAATCTGCAGAATCTGTTTTCAGCTTTTATTCACAAAGAAGAAGGAACAAAATCCTAATCAACAAATGCCTATAGAAAGAGGAATAAGTAATATATTAGTTATGAGAAGCTTAGTAATGAATACATAAATATTTTATACATATGATTAACACCATTTGTTACAAGGGGAACACAAAATGAGTATGTTTTATGGAATACACAATACCTTGCCAAATTTCAATAGTAATTACTTTGGATTTCAAAGAAAGTGTATTAATTACTCTGTCACCATCCTAAGGGAATTCTTTATAAATTGGTGTACATCATTCCTGTGTTGTATTTATTACAATATCATATTTGTTTTAAACAGAAAACAGTCATTATCTTTATCACTTGGCAGCACTGTACACTGAAGTGCAGACAGCCACAGGGTAAGACTTGACACTGACAGCTAGCCCAGTCACTGTGCCTCGCGGGGAAAACCCTGTATTAGGAGAGAAGGTAGTTTTAAACCATTTAACTCTTGTCCTATCTTGAAGACAAAGGTTACAGGTGAGATTGTAGTGGATATAACAATAGCTGTAATTCAAGAATATTTAAAGTCTCAGATTAGTCTGTATGTTAGAACTGTTTATTCAAATCTGCTAAGCACTTCCACTTTAATTCAAATGTAATTATGATCTGTATTTAAAATAATTGGCCATCGTGTTGTTTTGTTTTGTATAAGTGTATAAGTTAAAATGTTTTATTTGTTATTAAATCTGTGCGCCAGCGCATTCACTCATACTCCAGTGCTGTCTGTGTCTGTCTCCTCCCTGGTCTGACGTCACCCACCAAGCCAATCTGTGACACATGGTGTCAGAACGTGGGATAACACCGCCTCCAAGACGCAGGCCAGGGAAAATACTGCGGAAACACATTACTGGGCCCTGATGCAAGACGGGAACCCCACCCCCCGTCTCCCAACAAAGAAAAAAAAGCACAGCGCTGCTGCAGCACAACCTAAAGAAAACCTTTTAAAAAATAAATACAACAGCAGCTAAATCTGAATCGGTCAAAAACTTATTTTCAACAAAACTTATTCTAACGTTATTATAAGATGACTGTGAACAAGACAGTAATCAATCAAGTAAAGCTGCATCCACACTGGATGCGAGCGAATAATTTAGAAGTCACTGCAGTCAAATGGGAGTATCCACACTAGCAGCGAGCGACGTCGCTTTGAGAAAATTTCGCATCGCTAAAATAAAACCTGTTTCTATTTATCTTTTTTCGTTGTGCAACTGGAATGAAACTGACCAATCATAAGTAAGGTTAACACCCTTGAAACACGTCAAACACATGGCTCAGAACACGTCACGCCTCAAACCAAGTTAATCATTTTATGTTGTCCCAGTAGTTATGGCCTGCTGATGGTGCATTTAGCAGCACCGAGACATTTTCTTTCCAATTATGCAACTTGCATAAAAATAGGTTTATTAATAAGCAAAAATAAACCGGACCATACATGCAGTCTACATATCCAGCATTTAAATGAAAAATGTGCACTTTTGCGAGCTTTTAAAAATTACACAAAAAAGGTCCAGCATTCACACAACTTGAACACGTGACCGAATTTTAAGCTATGGCTTTTTTTGGTTTGTTTGTTTGCTTTTATGATAAATAACGTTTTGTAATAATAATAATAATAATAATAATAATAATAATAATAATAATAATAATAATGTTGCACCTTAAAATACTTAAAGAAGTTAATAAAAAAGGATCAATGAAGGACTGCAGTAAGCTTATATATATATATATATATATATATATATATATATATATATATATAGTGATAATAGGGCGTAGGCCCTTTAAGAAATGGCTGTCTGGCTTCAAAGACTATATTCCCCAGAAGCCCCGGGGTTAATGAATTAAGGGAGGAGTCTGCTGACATATAAGGAAGCCAGTGTTGGGTAGCAGTGGGGTATACAGCACCAGAGAGATCTACAATGTATCCAAACATTTTAATAAATCAACTGAAAATGAATCAATTTGATTAATAACTTTACACATGGCACATGACATTTAATAGAGAAAAGTGTAAAGTATTGCATGCAGGCAATAAAATTGTGCATTATATCATATGGGAGATACTGAAATTGAAGAAGGGAACTATGAAAAAGACCTAGGAGTTTATGTTGACTCAAAAATGTCTTCATCTAGACAATGTGGGGAAGCTATAAAAAAGGCCAACAAGATGCTCAGATATATTGTGAGAAGTGTTGAATTTAAATCAAGGGAAGTAACGTTAAAACTTTACAATGCATTAGTAAGACCTCACCTAGAATATTGTGTTCAGTTCTGAACCAGAATTATCCCGGGTTTAAAAGGCATGTCGTATGCAGACAGGCTAAAACAATTCAATCTATTCAGTCTTGAACAAAGAAGACTACTCGGCAATCTGATTCAAACATTCAGAATTGTAAAAGGTATAGACAATGTCGACCCAGGGGACTTTTTTGACCTGAAAAAAGAAACAAGGACCAGGGGTCACAAATGGAGATTAGATAAAGGGGAATTCAGAACAGAAAATGGAGGCACTTTTTTACACAGAGAATTGTGAGGGTCTGGAACCAACTCCCCAGTAATGTTGTTGAAGCTGACACCCTGGGATCCTTCAAGAAGCTGCTTGATGAGATTCTGGGATCAATAAGCTACTAACAACCAAACAAGCAAGATGGGCTGAATGGCCTCCTCTCGTTTGTAAACTTTCTTATGTTCTTATGTTCTTTAGTTAATATTGAAACATATTAATAGCTTCAAATTAGTCACAAAATGCATTAATCATGGGCATCAATTGTTTTTTTTAATTAATGTTATCAAGTACAAAAGTCAATACGAAAACGTTTCTATATAGAAAAAAAAACAAATAAAAAAAAACATGTGCATGTCAAAACCTAGCCCAAGTGAAAACATCATTCTATGAACAAACTTAACAATTGAATATCCTAAAAGCATTTTTTTTTTTAAATACTGAATTTTGATCATCAGTTAAGGCGGAATTTTATGTGGCAGACAGACTCTGACACGTTCAGCTTTATCTATTAGAATACAGTGAATTAGCAGTAAAGGTGCACTCCACTCATAATGGACTCCAAGGGACAATGGAAATCAGTACTTTATAAATGAAGTACCTAGTAAACACAATTTGAAATGCTGTATGTAACTGCGAACATAAAAGAATGGGAGTTTATTATTTATACAAAACACACCCCTGTGGGCCATACAATGTAATCAATAGTACCATTTTACGAATTTATATTTTCGCTAAATATAATTAAAATTGTATATGTTACATGTTTAAACTGTACAACGACTGCACCAATAAAAACCTAGAATAAAAGTAAACAGCAACTGTTTTCCTGTCTGACGTCACAAATGCCGCCGTGACTGTCATTTACTGTCCCGGATGTACCTCATATGCATAAATATCAGGAAATCTGTACCTGATAAAATGGTACTGTATGTATTAAACGCAAAAAACCTGCCTGTGGAACATGAAAACTGTACGTATTAAATGCAAAATATCTGCCTGTGGAACTGGAAAACTACCTAATAAAAAAAAAACAGTACTGTATATATTAAACTGCATGTATTAAACGCAAAAGACAAGCCTATGGAACAGGAAAGCTGTACGTATTAAACAGTATATACGTTATAAACGGGTCAGTTTTAACCAGAGTAATTCCCCAATAAAACCTATGTTGTTTGGCAGGGACATGCCTCCTCAATACTCTGTAAACAGAACTATGTTCTATCAGGATCCGTTATAAGTGGAGTGCACCTGTACAGCTATGGCCAAAAGTTTTGCACCTCCCTATATAATTATATAATTTTGCTTCACAGAGTCGAATGAAGCCTGTGGAATAATGCTACGTTAACATACTGAATTACATACCGCTTTGTAGTTTTCCATACTTAACGGAAAACTGTGACATTTAAAAATGTAAGGGAGGTACCTCGCACTGTTCTCTGGGGAAGTGTTCTCTGTCTAGGACAAACCTCTCTCAAGGACTCGGCGGTGGCTGTCCACATTCTTTTTTTCAATTCAAACCTTTATTTAACCAGGTAAAGACATTGAGAACAAGTTCTCATTTAAAATGCCGACCTGGCCAAGAGGCAACATAAATACAACAAACAACAATACATAGACAATTAAAGACATTACAGCAATACAAATCATAATCAAAAAAAAAAAAAAACTAATAAAATCAGTTTCTGCTCTGACAAACACATGAAACAGGGAAAAGAGCTTCAAGTCTAGAAAAGAAAGCACCCTCTGAGATAAACAGGGAGTTTGAGCCTTGATTGTAACTCATTCCAATCGTGAGCAGCTGCATATTGGAAGGAGTTATGCCCAACAGCAGTAAAAACACGAGGGACAATTAAACTAATCAAATTGCTGAATCAAAGGTTGTAGTAGGAGACAATTCGCTTAAATACAGGGGTGATTTCCCGATTAGGGTTTTATAAACGAGTCTGTACCAATGACATAGCCGACATGTTTGAAGTGCGGGCCAGCCAACCAAAGTGTAGAGATCACAGTGATGAGAGTGGTAGGGAGCACCAGTGACAAATCTTATTGCAGAGTGATATAAAGCAGAGTATTTATTTTTTTGTGAGGATGAAAGAACCTCACAAAAGAAGACCCCCGCTCACGACAAAAGAAATGACATTCTAAATTTCTTTTTGACCAGAGTACTTTTATTTTTGCCAAAACAGCTGCTTTTTTCATGAGAATAATTCCTTTTTCGTGAGACATGTGGCGAAAAAAGATTTTAAAAGATAAAATAAACAAATTTCCAACTCACAAAATGGCAATGTTACAGTCAATCTTATGGAGTCCCAATTATATACAGACATGTCATGGTTTACTAAAGATATATGATTTTCAGACAGCTTTCTTTTTCTTTTTTGTTTTTAAAATGAAAACAAAATGTCAGCCTCACGAACAAAGATTTTGTTTCCGATGAAAAAAGATTAGACATTCTCGAAAAAGGATATTTTGTCGTGAATTCATTTTTCAAGATCAAACACCTAACTGCAAGAGCTGTACTGAGCATGCTCAGAACCAAAATTTCAAATCCCTGTAACTCAGGAAAGATTAATATTTTTTCACCAAACCAGGAAAAGGCACTATTCTGGGCCAGTCCCCTTGTACCCTAAAATTGTCAAACAAAAATGCTAAACCATTTTGGAGCTACAGACTGAAAAACAAACAAAAAAAAACAGCAAAAACCCGCAAAAAACACAGATTTTTTTATTTGTTTTCACTATCTGGATCTCGGAATCTGCATATCCGAGCAGAACGAAATGGCCCACATGAAGAGATCTAACCAAAGGGACCACACATCTAAATCCATTGAACGGGGTCAGAGTTATTAAAGTACAGAAATTGGAGTTTAATGGTAAACTGCCTACTCAACCCTACTGCGCCACTATAATAAATATATTTCCTTTTAGAATGTCTCTCAATGCTAAAATTCTAGGTGATTAAAATTCGAGGGGCCCCTGTTTGGCTTAAGTTGCTTCTGCTGATAAGAAACCCAGCTTTAGGCACATTCCAAGGTTATTGGATTAGGTCAGTATTTTATATAATTTTTATAGCTAGGCCATTCTTGGAAAAATGTATTATGTTGTGTCACAACTGACCCTCAAACCCCTTCTCTCCTGTATAAGGTATTAGTTCCTTTTCAATTGAAGGCTTATGCTGCAAAAGTATATGGTCCTTCAATAGAACCAACTTCATTTCTTGGGGGGTTCCCCACTAATGATGGCGATGATAATTAGGCTTGAAAACTCATTGATAGAAAAATAGTGAATTCTGGCCAACTCAGATATTCTGGATGGAAGTGATACCTAATAAAATAGCCCTCTATGATCAAATTGAAATGCATGAACATAATAATTATAGGCCCAGAACCATTACTCCCTGTGGGAAATTCTCTCTGATGTTAGAAGTGTAGAACTGGGCTGCCACAAACAGAACCAAAAACTTGTCCTGCATGTGCCCACATGGTAAAGCATTGCAAAATAATGTTTGTATGTAATGATGTACAAGGATTATCATTTTCTCTTTTGAATGTTGAACCTGGCAATGTGAAAAGAATTGAATGTATGGGGTGTGATGAAGGTCACCAAGTGGAAAATTAGAATGCAAAGATGAGAAGCCTGATATTGTAAAACTCTGCACTGATTTAGAAATTGTTAAACTAGCAGAAATAATATTGCAGAAATCTGTGTTAGCATAAATGACAAGATTCAGCAAAACTATAAAATACTGACCTTGCAGTTATCAAAATACAAAGCATTATTTTACAAGGAAAGCACTGGTATGTGGTATGACCTGAAAATGTATTGTAACTATTGCTTAAAGAGTATATTGAGAGTAGTAAATATTTCCCTTTATGGGATTGAAATGTAATTAAGGAGGGAAAAGTCAGCCTGATATTTGATTACAAACTTAACTTTTATTACGGTACAACAAGTATAACGCAGCTACAAGATTTACTCTAATTCATAGGTTATATTATTATATTTTAATTTGGCTGACACCTTTATCCACGACAACTTAAAAGTTTTACAGGAATCAAATACAATGCATTACATAATGTTACAGTAATATACAGTGTAATAAATTATATAGTACAGGGAACAATGATAAAATACAGTAAATTAAGTGCAATATCCATATACAAACATTGGGCCAGCAGCCAGGCAGATGAGTACAGCAGTCTGACAGTTCGAGGAAAAGATTTGCAGGGTCTACAAGTACAGTCTGAACAGGTGAGTTTTAAAGAAGCACCCTTCTTGAGGGTACAGCAAGATGGGTTTGAAGTGATTGACAGGCATTGCAGGAGCATGAGAAGGAATACGCGCCATGGCTGTAGGAGCCTAGAGCGGATCGTCTACTACCTATCCGTAGTAGCTGAACAAGAGTCTCTGCCCCAACGCTGTTCATGTACAGTCCTCCGCCAGGCCGAGGACTATACAGTTACTTGCTTTTAGCATAATGTTCATAATATTTGTGAATATTAATATCATGTGACGCACCAATACCTGTTTTATATTTATTGTGTTTAAAAATAAATATTTTGTTTAACAACTACTTGTTTTTCAAACATATAGAAATACTATACAGCTTACCGTGTCAATCATGAAGCTGGTAAAAGGGTCCTGTTGTGGAAACATGCAGGCCTTGTGGTCAATGATTCTGAAATGCAATGAATTGAGATAAAAATCTATGTGACCCTAAGTATATAGTTAGATACATACATACAGTGCCTTGCGAAAGTATTCGGCCCCCTTGAACTTTGCGACCTTTTGCCACGTTTCAGGCTTCAAACATAAAGATATGAAACTGTAATTTTTTGTGAAGAATCAACAACAAGTGGGACACAATCATGAAGTGGAACGAAATTTATTGGATATTTCAAACTTTTTTAACAAATAAAAAACTGAAAAATTGGTCGTGCAAAATTATTCAGCCCCCTTAAGTTAATACTTTGTAGCGCCACCTTTTGCTGCGATTACAGCTGTAAGTCGCTTGGGGTATGTCTCTATCAGTTTTGCACATCGAGAGACTGAAATTTTTGCCCATTCCTCCTTGCAAAACAGCTCGAGCTCAGTGAGGTTGGATGGAGAGCATTTGTGAACAGCAGTTTTCAGTTCTTTCCACAGATTCTCGATTGGATTCAGGTCTGGACTTTGACTTGGCCATTCTAACACCTGGATATGTTTATTTGTGAACCATTCCATTGTAGATTTTGCTTTATGTTTTGGATCATTGTCTTGTTGGAAGACAAATCTCCGTCCCAGTCTCAGGTCTTTTGCAGACTCCATCAGGTTTTCTTCCAGAATGGTCCTGTATTTGGCTCCATCCATCTTCCCATCAATTTTAACCATCTTCCCTGTCCCTGCTGAAGAAAAGCAGGCCCAAACCATGATGCTGCCACCACCATGTTTGACAGTGGGGATGGTGTGTTCAGGGTGATGAGCTGTGTTGCTTTTATGCCAAACATAACGTTTTGCATTGTTGCCAAAAAGTTCGATTTTGGTTTCATCTGACCAGAGCACCTTCTTCCACATGTTTGGTGTGTCTCCCAGGTGGCTTGTGGCAAACTGTAAACGACACTTTTTATGGATATCTTTAAGAAATGGCTTTCTTCTTGCCACTCTTCCATAAAGGCCAGATTTGTGCAGTATACGACTGATTGTTGTCCTATGGACAGAGTCTCCCACCTCAGCTGTAGATCTCTGCAGTTCATCCAGAGTGATCATGGGCCTCTTGGCTGCATCTCTGATCAGTCTTCTCCTTGTATGAGCTGAAAGTTTAGAGGGACGGCCAGGTCTTGGTAGATTTGCAGTGGTCTGATACTCCTTCCATTTCAATATTATCGCTTGCACAGTGCTCCTTGGGATGTTTAAAGCTTGGGAAATCTTTTTGTATCCAAATCCGGCTTTAAACTTCTCCACAACAGTATCTCGGACCTGCCTGGTGTGTTCCTTGTTCTTCATGATGCTCTCTGCGCTTTAAACGGACCTCTGAGACTATCACAGTGCAGGTGCATTTATACGGAGACTTGATTACACACAGGTGGATTCTATTTATCATCATTAGTCATTTAGGTCAACATTGGATCATTCAGAGATCCTCACTGAACTTCTGGAGAGAGTTTGCTGCACTGAAAGTAAAGGGGCTGAATAATTTTGCACGCCCAATTTTTCAGTTTTTTATTTGTTAAAAAAGTTTGAAATATCCAATAAATTTCGTTCCACTTCATGATTGTGTCCCACTTGTTGTTGATTCTTCACAAAAAATTACAGTTTCATATCTTTATGTTTGAAGCCTGAAATGTGGCAAAAGGTCGCAAAGGGGGCCGAATACTTTCGCAAGGCACTGTACATATGCACCTCGCACTGCACATGATACAGCCGACTGGCTCATGCCTGCAGTATAACCCACAATACGTTGGAACAAGCCAGCGGCATAAAATGTTAGTGCAGCGGATATCCTTAGTGCTACAGGCAAATAGTGTGCTCTCCGCATGTCTCCTTCCAGGTCAGCCTGAAGCAGTTGTCAGTGATTGTCTATCTGTTGAGGTGAAATTGCTGCATAGATTGTGTGTCAGACAGGCTCAGAAAAGACAGATGACTTCTAAATATTTGGGGACGTCTCCTCCTCCTCTCTCTTTGTCTGGCTACTTAGAAATCCAGTGCGCACTCCACATTTCTTTTATTTCTCTTTTTTCTCTCTCTCTTTTCTTTATCTGCTTCACTGTTAGTTTCAGCGTTATTTATAGTTGACCATGTAATTTGCGCACAGTTTAGACCTGTTTTTCACATGTCAGTTGAAACGCAAATGCTAGCACCTGTTGATGGTTTGCTAAATCGCTACAGTTGTATGTAAATGAGGACAGTCCCCCAAAGTTCAGCCCATGTCCAGCGCTAACGCTGACTTGCCAACTGGGCGCTAAAACACGGTTGCTAAATCACATAGGTGGGCAAAGTCTGTTTGCCCACATGTGCGCCTGAGTTTGGTGCACTAACTGTCCGCAAAAGTGTTTTGTGATTGCCTTAGGGGTTTGCGAATGTTGCTAAATAGGGCCCATAGCGTGCTACCTCTATTTTCGTTGTACATGTAATCAATGTAAGACATGTAGTTAGAAAGAAAATGAAAGTTGAAGAGAATGTATCCAGCTAACACCACAGGCAAACAAATTAATTCTATTAACAGTGTTTTTTTTATTAATTCACCTGTTTTATGTGTTCAGTTTAACATTTAAACTGTTCCTTTATACTTTTTTCAGTTATTTTACTGCAAATAAAAAAAAAAAATTCTTAACATTCAGATAAATGTAACCTTTGTTTTTTATTTTTTACTGAATTGATTTAAGTGATTTTGACAGCCCAAATCCAATAGTTCCACACAAGCTGACAAGCATGACATGCACCTCTGTATACAAGCCCTCAATTATGCATAATCCAATGTTTTCCAGGGTTTTAATTGAATCACATAGTCTCAAACGTGTTCTTTTTAATTTGTTGCATTTGATTTTTGACACCAGCGTTGAGGTGTCATGAATTATACAGGCAGAGACCTTAATTGTGGATTTTATTAAAACAAAGCGAATTGAGTTTGATTAAAAAAATGAAACTCAAGATGCTGAGACTGTCAAGAAAGCATTTACTTGCTTTTTTTGTCTCTTCCAGAGAATGTGCACTGTTCAGAGGAAAAGTGATTGAATTTGACACAAATGAAAGAAAATGTAGAACATGTACAACAATTATATTACAACGTCAGGTGATGTTGAATTCTCCCATAATGAATATGAAGAACATGTAAAACAATTCCTATTCTTGGCCACCTCATCACATTAAAAGGTCAACTGTTTTATTGCACATTTATCGTGGCCATAGGTAGGGACTTTTTGCAATACGACAGAAAATGAGTGAAGATTAATATAAAATGACTTTTAAATTGCCAAAGTCCCAGGTGTTCTGAAAACACTACCCTTAAAAAGTCTTGACAATGTCTGAAAGGATAGCGTCACGGCCAAGGCTGGTGAATGGCAGGAAACAGACCCAGTTTAAGTGTGTATGTGCACTTCTAATAGACAAACACAACAAAAACACTGGAACAAATAAACAGAGGCACGGTGGCCAAAATAAAAGGTTTAAACAAAAGAACACTAAACACGCCCTGATGTCAGGCTGGGCAGTTGCCTTGACTGACTGATACAGAGTACAGCACAGATTAATACAGGTTACACACCACCACCAAACAATGGATTTCCCCTCCTTAAATGCCATGTGGCTGGAGCTTAATTAACCTTTAATCATTCAATTGAGGCTCCAGCCACATTCTCACATGTATTATGGCAGGAAGGATTTTAATCCCCTCCCTGCCAACCCTATATTCCCAATACACACACACTCTTTACATTTAGGGCTTTCGCCCTGCCACACACCTACCCTCATGTGTGCAGCATACATAGCTGCAATCAGCCACCTCCCCCCTTAAATAAAGCCCCACCCCCTTTGAAACGAAGTCTGTCCTCCAGAACTCCCCTTGGTTCCTGTGGGTGGGCCAAACCGGACTTAGGCTGTGGTGGTCGGGTTGGTACCGGAGGTTGTTCCTCACACCTCCTTCGGCTGGAGAGGGGGGTCCTGGGTATTGAAATAGGGGCGCCTGTCTAACCCCTCTTGTAACCCCTGGGCTTTTATAAGGGGGCACCCATTTAACCCCCATGACTACTCCTGAGCTTTTGTAAAGGGCAATCAATTTTAACCCCTTTTGTGAACCCTTGGCTTCTGTGAGAGGGTGTCCGTTAAACCCCTTTCTACCACCTAATCCCGATTGACTTTTGCCCCTACATGGGCTCCTTACAGAGGGTGTAAATGCTGTGCCCTCCGGCGGTGGCAGCGCTGGGCACTCCGGCAGTGGCGACAGTGGCGCTGGGTACTCCAGTGGTGGGCATGGCGCAGAGTACTCCAGCAGCGGCAACGCGAGTAACGGTATGGGGCACACCAGCAGAGGCAACACAGGTCACGGCACAGGATCTCTGACAGCAACAGTGCAGGTTTTGGACCCTCTGGACATCCTGCAGTCTTCTGCTGTGCTCCCCTTAGCAGCATATGTAACGGCTGCTGAGGGTGGCATGGCCGTTACATGGCGGCTCTGCTTCAGGTACTGGACGGCAGCAGCTCCCTCTTGGACCCTGGAGTCAGCCGGGTCTCTCCCTCAGGCACTGGAGACAGTGGGGCCTCTCCCTGTGGTGGTGGAGACAGCAGATCCTCTCCTGGTGCTGGAGACGGCTCCCCCTTCTTGTACACTTGAGACAGACCCTTTTTTTGAGTGATGGAGATGGCTCCCCCTTCTTGGGCGCTGGAGACGGTTCCCCTGCTTGCTTTCGGGAATGGCTACCCCTCCATTTTTTCGGGTACTCGGGCAGGCAGCTGTTCCTCTTCCTGTAGGAGGGGACAGCAGGCCACAGTGTGTCCAAACTCTGTGCAGGCAAGGCACCAACCTTGGTCCTCAAGGCAGGTGAGGAAGGTGTCCAGGCCGCCATTCCCCAGCACTGGGAAAGAGGGGGGTCTTCGGCATTTGCGCGGCATTTGGAGAGCCTTCAGTAGGAGCCATTCGACCACCTCATCCCAATAGAAGGCCTCCATGAAGAGGTCTTGGTATAGGCACTCCTCAAAGCCCAAACTCCGCACATGCTCCACAAATGAGAGCCCCTAATGCCTCCAACCGGCATTGTTCTTATTACGGTATGGTCACATTTCCGTGTGGTATAGCAGATTTAAATTTTTTTCATCCCTGTATAGAGACAAGACTAATAAACAATTTCTTATTAAGATTGGCGTCCAGGTGACAAGTAGAGTTGCAATAAAAATAAGAAACCACAAAACATGCAAATTATCACACAACCATAGACTTTAAAGGGATACTTAATATCATCTACATTTTCCAACGCATGTTTAATATCCTGTTATGTGTGTTTTGTATGATGCTATACTGCTATTTCTACTTACATCATTATTATTTATCTTGCTAAAAATTATATATAATATATAAAGTGTCCTTCTAATGTATCGTGTAATTAGAATGCACTATTGCAGAGAAGGATTTATGAAGTCACATGTTGTATATTTTAGTCAGACTAAGAATGTCAACTATATAATGATTGCTCCTTTTCAATTCATTGGAGACCTATAGCTCTACAATTTAGCCTGTAGGCACAACTGCAATACCTGACATAAGGTAAGAATCCTTATTTCCTCGCAAGTATCATTTTAGTGCTTTCTTGAAATATTTTCCTTTCATGCTAGGGAGGGATGGGCTCCTTTTGTTTCATGAATTTTCAAGCAATTCAATAGGACAGCTTAACTTTTTTTTAACAAAAAGTGATTAAAGCCCCACAGGCAAAATTAGTGGATTCAGATATTGTACTTTCACCTTTGGGGGCTAACTTGATGGCCAAAGAAGAAAGAATCAAAAGCAATAAAAGCCTTTTTGATCAAATACATGATTCCGAATTATTATATTAGCCTAGCTAGTTTATTTAAATTGTTAATTAGAAAAACATCATTTTCATAACAAACTAAATACTATACCAACTGATCAGTCATTTAAATATCAATTAGTAGCAATGATAATCCAATTATAGATTTGTTTGGGACAACTGCAAAATATTGACAGAAATCAACACATAAGAAGAACATAAGAACATAAGAAAGAGGAGGCCATTCAGCCCATCTTGCTCGTTTGGTTGTTAGTAGCTTATTGATCCCAGAATTTCATCAAGCAGCTTCTTGAAGGATCCCAGGGTGTCAGCTTCGAGTTGGTTCCAGACCCTCACAATTCTCTGTGTAAAAAAGTGCCTCCTATTTTCTGTTCTGAATGCCCCTTTATCTAATCTCCATTTGTGACCCCTGGTCCTTGTTTATTTTTTCAGGTCAAAGAAGTCCCCTGGGTTGACATTGTCTATACTTTTTAGGATTTTGAATGTTTGAATCAGATTGCCGCGTAGTCTTCTTTGTTCAATGGAACAGAGCAGGATCAGTTTCCTCATCAGGTCAACATATGATGTTCTCCCATCACCACAGAACCTAAACCTCTGGGTAGGAGAGGATCCCTCATGTCCTTTGTGTTCATCACCTGCAACATTAAGGCACATTTTGACAGGATGTGAGGTGGCTCTTAGCCAAGGACGGTTTACTTGGCGCCATGACCAGGTGCTGCGATGTTTGGCCTTAGCATTGGAAGACAAGCGTAACATGACCAATAAGCTGTCACCTGTTCCATCAAAACATTATACACAAAAGACAACATTCCTCCGCCCAGGAGAGCAACCACCAAGAAAAGGTGTTAAAACCAATCCTCGCCCAGGACAACTGGAAGTTGCTAGAGACTGGAAAATGCTGGCAGATGTTGGTCAACGGCTTATTTTTCCACATGAGATTGCCACCACTAACCTTCGACCAGATATTGTCTTGTGGTCTGGATCAGCATGCCTTGTTCACCTGGTAGAGTTAACAGTGCCATGGGAGGATGCTGTAGATGAGGCGTATGAGAGGAAGAAACAGCGGTATGCTAAACTAGCCAGTGAAGCGGAACAGCGAGGATGGAGAGTTCGGGTTTACCCAGTGGAAGTGGGTTGTCGAGGATTTGTGGCACACTCTACAACCCGGTTTCTCAGAGACATCGGATTCAGTGGCCAAGAGTTGCGTCGCACAGTGAAGAACTTATCTGAAGCAGCAGAGAGGAGCAGCAACTGGCTGTGGTTGAGACGGAAAGATTCTGGTTGGGGATCTCAAGCACAATAGAAAGAAAGAAACGCTGATGTACAGGTAAGTAAGCTGGGCTGAGTTGAGTGGGGGACGGAGGGGGGTGATGCTAGGACGCCAGAATCACCGTCGAGCCCTCTTGAGGTGTCGTGGGCTAGTCGACGAAACACTGAGGATGGAAGGTGCCCACTTGAAAACCCCAGAGATGTACCCTACGTAGCTCAATCCAGACGGTTGTCATGCTGATGCGCTGGGGAGGCCGCACTATGGTTGATCCCCAGAGCCAGCATCGCAGCCGTTGTGTGTGCTGATGCGCCAGGGAGGCAAAATAAGCTGATCCCTGGAGCCAGCATTACACTTCAGCCATTAACACACACAGAAGGATATCTACATCATCATATGGAAGGAAACGTAAATGGATGGAGACACATATGGATCACATTAGTTTACTGTAAAGCTACGTCTTAGTTGGTGCTTATCTTGGCGAGAGCCGAGTTCAAATCAGCATGAAGTTTTAACATCTACTCTTGTGTAATGGAAATCATGTTCAAGACTGAATAGATTAAATTATTTTAGCCTGTCTGCATATGACATGCCTTTTAAACCCGGGATAATTCTGGTTGCTCTTCTTTGCACTCTTTCTAGAGCAGCAATATCCTTTTTGTAACGAGGTGTCCAGAACTGAACACAATATACTAGGTGAGGTCTTACTAATGCATTGTAGAGTTTTAACATTACTTCCCTTGATTTAAATTCAACACTTCTCACAATATATCCGAGCATCTTGTTGGCCTTTTTTATAGCTTCCCCACGTTGTCTAGATGAAGACATTTCTGAGTCAACATAAACTCCTAGGTCTTTTTCATAGTTCCCTTCTTCAATTTCAGTATCTCCCATATGATATTTATAATGCACATTTTTATTGCCTGCATGCAATACTTTACACTTTTCTCTATTAAATTTCATTTACCAAGTGTCTGCCCAATTCTGAATGCTGTCTAGATCATTTTGAATGACCTTTGCTGCTGCAACAGTGTTTGCCATTCCTCCTATTTTTGTGTCGTCTGCAAATTTAACGAGTTTGCTTACTATACCAGAATCTAAATCATTAATGTAGATTAGGAATAGCAGAGGACCTAATACTGATCCCTGTGGTACACCACTGGTTACCTCACTCCATTTTAAGTTTTCTCCTCTACTCAGTACTTTCTGTTTTCTACATGTTAAACACTCCCTAATCCATGTGCATGCATTTCCTTGAATCCTTACTGCATTCAGTTTGAGAATTAATCTTTTATGCGGGACTTTGTCAAAACATACAATACTGGCTTAAACTGAAGTATACAAACTACTGTTGTGCTGGTACTGCATATACTTAACTACAGGATGCATAGAGTGTGTATCCTCCAGTTACAGCTACGTATAAAAAGTGGTTTGGTTTTTACTTGTTTTAAGATGCTGTTTTTTAATTTTAAAAAAAGTAATAACTCATTCAGCTCAATGGCGGGCTGCTGTTGCTATGCTATTAATGGATTTGTAAAGGACACTGTACATATCATCCAGTATAAAATGAAAACTCATGTCAGGGGAAACAGATATAGAAAGCAGATGTCTAAGATTCAGGCAGTAGGCTGTTCAGTGTACAATAGTTATTATTAGTTGTTTAAAATGTTACAGTTCCAAGTAACATGTGCATTCATGGAGGTAGCAAGCAACCTACCTGCATTTATGACATTTCTACATCCAAAAAGAATATCACAGGATAACAGAATTTGGAATCCGTGTGAAAATGAATAGCAGATATTTCACTTGTCATATAATGTAGGACAGCAGGTCTATGTATGAGAGAATATTGGAATGTATTCATTTTAACCCAATGTTTTCATAGGAATATAAAGCATTTTATGGAGACTTAGCATAATTCTATGGGCAAAGCTTATCGGCTAAGCAGTCCATTAGAAAACGATTCAGTATCATCAGCCAATCAGCTGACAGCTATAGTGGGCTTCTAATAGACAGAAAATGCCTTTTGGCACTTCACTCCATCAACTGTGAATCAAACTTAAAGTCAATCCATGGAAGTGGTGGCTTTTTTATTTTGACTTGCTGTATTAAAAGCTCAGTTCACATCTATTGGACAGCAAATACTAAACAAAGACAAAATTGGTAATTTTCTTATCCACCAAAAGCAGCCAATCAATACTTTGCACCGATGAAGCAACCAGTCTTGTACCCATCACTACCGAGTCAGCCAATCACAGCCTGTCAGCTCGACTGGAGCTCAGACAGCAACTTTCAACAACAACAACAACAAACCACTAACCACAATTCAGTAATATTGCTCCATTCAGATATCTGGCACTGTCCAGATAACTATAAGCAACTCTGATAAGGAAAAAAAGTTACTTGTTTATTAAAGTTATATGTTTCCTTTCTCTAATTCTGTATGTGGTCCTGTCACGATGGTGAGTAGTGATAGGGAAGTGATGTCACACACACAGGTATTTTCCGGTATAACCAACAATAGTTTAATACGGTGATCGGTGTACAATATAGTTCAACAACAATTGTGACAAAAGTGCAGTTCAAATGGAAGTGATCCGTGTTCCACTGTGATGTACTGTGCAGGTTCATTGCATGGTGGCAAAGGTGCTGGTGAAAGTGCTGAGTGGAAGTCTCAGCTCCAGTTATCTTTGTCTTACTGCGCTAGTATCCTCATTGTTGGCAAACTTCTTCTATTTGGAAATTCGTGCTACCTGATGCATTCTGGGAAGGGTCATGACAACTTCCTTCTCCATATCCTGAAAACAAACAAACAAAAACACAGTGCTGTCTTGCAGTAAACAAGTTACAACATAAAAGGGTGTAACTGCCGTTGCTGCGGGTCCCGAATGACTTAGGCCTGTAAGCTTACTATGTTGTAGCCACTGTTGACGTTTTAACTGGGTTAAATAATTAATTGTATTATTCTTATTGAAAAGCAAATCTTTGATGAAATTGTCATGAAAGGCACAATTTAAAAGAAATGTTGTTGTTGTTGTTGTTACCTTTGAGGCAATCCACTTACGAGAGATAATAACGTGGACTTCAAAGTCCCAAAAGTTTAGAATCATTTGAACTCCACCACAATACTGAGACAAGTGTCATCAATATAAGCTTCATGAAAAATACATTCGCTGCTATTCAATTAGAAAAGGGCATTTTATGATTAATCTCACGTAATTTTGCGTAAGAGTCCAATGAGTGCAAAAGCTCAGTCTGAGTGCTCGGGCCTTCTAATTCATCAAAGATAATATAATTCAAGCACTGTAAATATTTTATGCATAGCCACCATACTACCTTCAACATTCAACCAGCAACTCCTTTATTTATACTTGCTCATGTGTTAGTAATGGAGTCTTGTTCCAAACTTGCAAATCATAGCAATTACTTATACCATTTAACCATTGCTTTATGTGTAACTCCTGCTGTATTTAAAAGTCTATTTCAATAAACATTTCCAACATGGGCCTCTGTCAATATGATAAACTATCTTGCTAAATTTCAAGATCGACTCTTTTTAATGGCAGCAGTTTCTTGTCTTCTTAAATGACAAATAGAGTCAGTTTCCACATAACTTAAATAACATAACTCCTGTCAGCTACCAATTGAGCTAAATATTCAAAGACAGAAGAAAAACCTTTATCTGCACCTGATTTAATTTTTCCCATGATCTTGTCATTGACCACTTGATATTGAAAACAAAAGGGAACTGTTGAGCAGAAAGATATTTCTTTGTAGCAGTGAAGTATGGGACACTGGGGGTTCTTGGAACGCTTTCCACATTTATTCACTTTTCTTCACCTGGGAAATTCACTCTGCATGTGACTTCACAGCTCTTTTTTATTTATTCATATTTATATTTACATTTGTATTCCGACACCAGTCCCCCTTGTTTTTCATTCAAACTGAATACATATGGATGCAGTTTAATCTAAGCAAAGACATGTCTCAGAATCTCTTAACTATTAAATCTGTCAGTTATGGCAGAAACTTTCAAATGTTCATGAATCCACTTTTTACATACAAAACATTGGACTGGGTATAGGATAAGTGCACTCCCCACTGTTGTATTTTATGGTATGGCAGGCAACCTCAGCACTTCTAGTCCAGGTCTTTGTTCCAGCCTTGTTTACTTTTAAATAGAGCTGCAGTGAACACATTTGAATTCGAACAAGGCATTTGGAGTTTGTACAGTTTTTGAGCTTTTGGCATTGTTTGTAAAAAAAAAAAAAAAAAAAGGCTTGTATGGAGTTTGTGTCTTAAATTCAAACCTGAAGCTCTATAAACTGTGCAGCTCAACTACTTTATTTTCTTCTTCATGAGGTTTGAGAGTCAGCATGTTGCCACGGTAACCGGCTTGTTTTGAGAGTCCCACTTGCAGCCAATTCACTTTGAATACCTTTGGCAGTCAATCTCGGATTGTTATTAACCTTCCTCACAATTCTTCTACTTGTCCTTGGTAAATGAACCTTCTTTCTTCCAGACCGTGTGAGTGTTGTGACAGTACCATGAGTCTTGTACTCCTTGATAATAGAAACAATAGTTGAAATTGGAAATCTTCTTGTATCCTTCTCCATCTTTATGACAATAAATCACTTTCTACCTAAGGTCTTCAGATAGCTTTTCACTTTTTCCCATATTGACTTATTGGTAATGACAGCAATCATCCTATGCCTAACCCCAAGAATGTTCCCCTACAATCCAGCATTTTCTAGACTTTTCTAGAATTAAGTTCTGCATTATCATATTGATATTTCTAGCACCTTGTAGACAATACTATCATAGCATCAAAGTGCATCAGACTCAAGTCACATTTTTTGTGACTCTAGTCACGACCGGCAAAAGACTGGGACTCGTCTTTTCTATTATACAAGTAATATTACAGTTGCTAGGAAACTTTGCATAATAAAAACACCCAACAAAACATTATCCAATCACTGGTTAGCCCTATTGTCTTTGCAGTCAATCATAGGTTGTAGCGTAAACACCCCCCACACAAATCCAACTTCAAACATTGCAGACTACGTTTTTTTTTTCTCTTTTGCATTACATTTTTTAAGGAATAAATAATGTCAGCATGGTAAACAAGTAAGTAATTATTTGGCTTTTAACGAGCCTTTCTCTTTACTACTTTAAACCGTGTTCTAACTTTTTTAAGCACTGTAGAAATACATTTCTAAAACTGCATTCTTGAAAAATACGTAATTTGATTTTGCTGAGCTCCCTGAATCTCTGGAATATAATTTATTTGTTTGCACTGAAAACAATAGAACATTGGTCACCTTAATAATGTTGAGTTTACTGAAAACAAAAATCAATGAAAAAAGAATAATCATAAGTTATAATCATATTTTTAGAGCTTCTTAATTCATATCAGAAAGCTGCTGTGTGATTTAATATTCTATGCCTTGATTCTAATCTCCACTCGTTCCAAACACACGCCATCACTGTTTGCAAGCAACCTCAATGAATTCACCTGGCAAATTCAGTGTAAAACTAGGCACTAAAGTCTCAAATCGAAAATTGCCTACCGTCACAAACAGGCAGATATATTAGACTGATATGACAGAAGGACCGATTATATACAAAATCATAACTGCCCTTTGGAGTCCTACCTAAACCTCCCCTTTTCCCAGCACCCAACAGTCTTTTTCTGAGTTGTTTAACTACTTCAACACCATGACGTACGCACGTACGTCAAATGAAAAACAACTTACAGTACATGCAGTACCTGTGTACGTCAAGTTTCCCATTATATTCTACAATGGGTTTCTCAGTCTAGCGTTTCAGGTTTCATTCTCTAAGGCAGTGCTAGTACTGTGGAATGTGCAATGAAAGTCGGGGGAGGGTCAGGTGACATTTGTATCCAGTTGCGTGTCATGTAGCGATTCCAATCTACCAGTGGGCGTTTAGAAGACTGAGATATATAGTGTGTGTATATATATATATATATATATATATATATATATATATATATATATATATATATATATATATAGTGTTATTTTTTGTTTGTTTTATTATTAGTTTTACTTGTTTAGTTGTAGTTTATATCGTTTTTAGCGAAAGCTAAACATGGCAACGTACGTGGTCTTTCTATAATGAGCAACGGGAGTGAAGTTGGTTAGGAGGATTTCGATACCAGCACCACTGATGCTGACTTATCACTCAGTGATGATGTTGAAGAGGATGTGGAGCCAAGAACAGAACAAACTGTACAAACAGTAGAGCATGCAGCTACTTTACAGGTAAGTCAGCTGCTTTGGTTTGAAATGGCAGTGCTGTAACAAAATACTATCAAAACACAGCACTGGGTACAGGCAATGCGGCAGCCAGATCCATCACAATGCCTGCGCAAAGTAGCTGTGTAGACGCATTTGTGACTATCCTTCCAACATAAGGGAAGCAGAGACCATAAAAAAGGTACAGGGTCTGCTACAAAAATGAAAACAAAAGAAAAGACACAAGAAAAATGTGCAGTGGTTGCGAAGGTAACCCCGGGTTCTGTTAATGTTCGATAATGGCACACGTTTTGATGTTGTTTGATTTTTATCTGATAATTACTGTTTACTGATTATTATTGTTATTATTATTATTAGCAGCGTTTTTGTTTTCATTGTTAAAAAAAACCTGTTTTTATCTCTATATTGAACATGGGTATGTAGTACACAGGAGCATAAAGGGTTAATGAAAAACACAGTTTAGGTCATTTATTTGTGTTTTATTCATTATATGTTAACATTACAGGTTTGAAAACATTATTATTATTATTTAAAAAATCTGGTACCTGGGAAGGGGTTTCATTTTTACATCTGAAGTGGTTAAATACCTTGACTAATCAGCAGCAGGTGTGCCGCATTGAGTAAATTAGCAGCAGGTGTGCCGCATTAACCAACTCTGGGTTTATTCTTGATCAGCCATGTTCAAAACCCTCCGGGGTTTCTGGGTCATGTAGTCCTCCCTATGACTTCAAGGACTACATTTATTGTTTGTTCTGTTACAGAGGATATAAACTGCTCCCTATTTGGGGACCAACATATCACCTGTCTATAACTTTTCCCCAGACACTTTTTAAATTATATATATATATATATATATATATATATATATATATATATATATATATATATATATATATATATATATATATATATTCTACTGGCTAGAGCTTTGCATTGTTTCTGCGGAATTCAGAGGTATTTATTATTATTATTATTATTATTATTATTATTATTATTATTATTATTATTATTAGTTGTCGTAGTCGTAGTAGTATTATAATCAGTGTTAGCCGTTTACAGCCCTATAGATTCTATTAGAACGCCCGGAGTTTACAGTCTTTTTATGTACAGCTATAATATTTATTAATAAAAATGACAACCAGATTTCTAAATATTACTGAAGAAGACAGACGTGTTCGTTGAAAATCAGGAAAATGCTGCCACAAGAAAAAAAGACATATGAATATAAATTTACTAAAAGTGTGCCTAGAAGAAAATGGTGAAAACAGGAAAATTCCAGTACAGGAACTCGACAACATGCCGCGTCAAAACAGAGAAGCATTTGAGCCACATATATTGGGAAGCCTAGGCAGATATTTTAAAGCAACAGAAATATGTTCAATTTACTACGGCAACCAAACAGACTTCACAAAAACAAAAGAACGTTTAGTGACAAAAACAAGTCACTAAACAAAAGTATTAAAAAAACAAGGGAAGGGAAATGGTTTTACAGTATGTGAAGAATATTATGTAGTGGGAAATGAGGATGAATAGGCTAGCCTCTTTTAGATTTACTACCAGTATTTTGAAAATGTACTGTACTAAACATTTTGACTTGATCGTTTTCTTTTTTTTTGTATTTGTGTAACATTATGTCTTGGTTTTTGTTTTGTGTCCCGTACATTTTTGTGGTGACCAAATGAGGCAGGCTGCACCTGCGGTGGTTCAACACAAACTAAAAACTTTGTGGAAACCCAGTTTAAGAAACATACAGAAACATTTAAATATACCCTGGCGTATTGTAATATTAATTAGGTTATTTGCATTTGGAAGGATAATTTCTCTCCCTAAAAGAAAACTACATGGAAACCCAAATTACCAAAAAGGTACTACCAAAATAGCATGAGACAAAGGTGAGACCTGTTTTTATTTTTCCATAGAAACCCTGCCATCATGACTGATCAACTCTGCTGGCTCCACCAATGCTACATATAAACAGAAAGAGTAGGTGGGGTTGACAGAGTTGAATATTGGAACAGAACCCAGAACCACTCAAAATAGTAAGAGAAATACAAGCAATTAAAATGACTACTTACTCTTAAGTATACCAATTAAACCTGTAATAGAAAGGTTTTCCAGGACTGGAGTTGCTTTCCTTGCCCCGCTCTCTTGTACCTAATGCAGTATTTCACAGATTCCAAGTCTGTAGTGTGTCGGCCAGCTGTTACTGTACATCTCTGTTGGTTTCAGTTTCACACCACAGAAATTGTATGAAGCGGGTAGGGCCAGCAGAGTTGAAAGGTCTCTAAATCTTGTGATTTATTTGGAAGGTACTGGCAACTAGGATTCAACAGGCTCAGAAAATGCCAGATGGATTCTGATACACAGAAATATTCTTCAAATTTAATACCGGAATAACAGAACTCAGAATGTTTATAAAAATCTGTGGCTGCGTGGACCGCCCCTGTGCACATTTAATGCTTTATTTTGTCTACTATATGTATTATTGTAGTGGTGCACGGAGTGTGGGTTATGTAGCACAAGTGATGTAAAATGTATATTTGTATTTAGCCACAGGGATTGCACAATTAGTTCACGTGCAGACTGTGCCGAGATTCAATTGAATGATTGATTAGCAGTCTTGGTACAGCTGCATAAAAGAGTGAGTGTTTCACGCACACGGGGTTTGGGCGTTCAGGGCGAAAGGATGGGAGAGAGAGAGAAAGAGAGAGATAGAGAGTAAAATTAAAACTAAAAAGCAATTGTTACTCGTGCTTACAGCTCAGCATGGTACTTGCTTGTTTAGTGTTCGTCCACTTTTTGTTTGTTTGTCTATTTGTTTTAGCCAATGTGCCGTTTGTTTGGAGTGTGAAGTGTTTGTTTTGTTTAAACCTTTTATTTTGTTCATTTACAATAAACCAGCGTAACAGCGCACTCACTCACTAAACATTCGTGTCCATTCTCTTCCTGGTCTGACATCACCACACGAGCCAGCCTGTCACAACATCGTGTGTAAGTGCAATTTTATGAGCGTTACATAAATACCAGGGAAAACTAACTCATAGACCGGGATAATTTGTATAATTCTTTTAACACAATTTATATTAACATCGGCTAGGGGGGTGGACCAGATTTCAGTCTCACACACTATAGTATGGAAAATATCCCCTGTTTCCTATTTCATTTCACTCTCACCAATAAGACAATTATATCACAACCACATTAATAACTTTACATTTCTCACCCCAGTTGTCTATCTAGTAAAAACACAGGATTTATAAACAATGCACCCTTTCACATCACGGCAGCAACCTGTTTTATTCTTACTTTTAATGTCTGTGAGATAATGAAATGCCCTGGTTCCGATTTCAAACAATGAAACCACGAAAGTAATAAAACATGCATTCAATCCAGCAATAAACAGCAGTATGATTTAAAAAAAGGCTGAATTTATTTTTCAATGTTTCAAATCTTATTTTCTTTCGTTCTTTAACTCTGTTCTCACTTCAGTAAACCATCAGTTTTGTTTTCAATATCTAAACTCCAATTCACTCACTGCGCAGTATAATTTTTTTTTATAACTAGTCAGTAATCTAGCTTAATACCATTTTGCAATAGCACAATAGAATTTCACAGTATTGAACATTTACAAAAAAACAACATCCAGTGAGTCATTCAGTCCTTATACAGCCTTATCTTCTTTAATGCAAAGTCCCGAAATAATAAAAAAATCTTCCTTAAGCAAAGTCCCAAAAACTTCAGCAATTTGTAGGTTTTTAAACAAATTTCTTCCAGAGGGAAAATATCTTCTTCTGGAACAACTAAACTTTCTCAGATATTAGATTCTGGCATGCACCTTCAGTCTCTAAACACTATCTTCTTTGATTTTAATTTTTTTTTTTACTATCTCTTTTATTGCACTGGCGTGTATAGGCCCTGCTGCATCACTATATAAAAAACTTCTTTCGAAAAGTAATTTTCAATCTGAATGACTACTCGACCTACTTGAACACTCAGTTAACTTTTCTGTTCAGTATTTGATAATACTGTGCTTAGAAAATACGCATCCATCCATCCATTATCTGTAACTGCTTAATCCTATAAAGGGTTGCGGTGAGTCTGAGCCTAACCAAGCAGACATAGGGCGCAAGGCAGGACTACAACTTGAATGGGATGCTAGTCCATTGCAGGGTAACTAAGGGGCAATTTAGAGAGGCCAATCCACCTAGCCAGCATGTCTTTGGACTGTGGGAGGAAACTGGAGTACCTGGAGGAAACCGACGTGAACATGCAAACTCCACACAGACAGACCCCTGAGGCCGGAATTGAACCCAGGACCCTGGAGCTGTGAGCCAGCAGTGCTAACCACCGTGGCACCGTGCCGCCCGAAAATATACATGATATATATATATATATATATATATATATATTGGATCCAAACGACTTGGAATGCAACACACTCCATGTGTCTTTCAGCGCCATACCCTTCTCTCTCTTTGTTGACATAGTATCCCAAGGAGTCCCATAATTCCTTACGAATTATGCTGAACACAACTCTGTATTCTGTGTACTGCGTAGAATCTAAACGATTAGCAAAACAGTTACTACTATGCATAGTACTTAGAAACCTGCATAGTAAAGTAATATATTAAAGGCTTTGTCCCTTACAATAGGTAAGGAACATTTTAAAACATTGCATTTTAAGCTACTCACCCTTTAAGCATCAGTATAAACCATGTAAATCAGGGAGCTGTTAGGTGGTAATGCATGTTGACATTTTTTTAACTTTTGCTCCTAATAAAATTTTAGCCAAAATCATCTAAGAGTCTTTTGGTTAAATTCCTCTGTCCCAAGATAATGGAGGTCATTCTTTATGCCATTGTTAGCCTGTTTTCAAGATAAATGCTTTCAAAAATGAAAGGAGAGAACACCTTTCAGTCAAGCTATAAATTACAAAAGATCACCATTGATAATCATTTAACTATAAGAAGATTGTTCATGAATAAATAATAATAAAAAAATAGATTTTGTTGTTTTGTCTCTCTTTCATGTACTTGCTTACTTAGAAAGTGCTTTTGTGATCACAGACTTCTCAAATCAACCAGTGACTAAAATGATTCCTACCATTTTATTTAAATTAAACACCAACTCATCTTCTTGAGTTTACGACTTGAAGTATTTATTCCTAGCTAATATAAGATGGTACCTCGATCAATGTTGTGGGTTTAGTCTGACATTTCCACATTTAAATAAGTTAAAACTTCAGATTAATGTGTAATTTAATTTGAAAATGATTTGAAAACCAGAGCATTAGTTTATGTCTTCTGCATCCAGAAGAAACCAGAATGTTTTACCAGTCTTAGGTAGCAGGGGAAAGATTAACTGAGTTTAGCAGAGAATGTAGCCTTATGAAGCTATGCTTACTGCTTTAGTTTTCAAATATTTTTAGATTTTTGTAGGTGATGTCACAAAATGTCAAATAGACAGTTTTGTAGAGGTGTAAAAGTCTCCCAAAATGTCATTGAAAAGTATCAATGGACATACATACTAATAGAGAGGAAGTGATATCCAAGACAGATTATAAACATATCCATTTATTGACAGATAGACAATAAGACAAAATAAACATGCAAAACAGACGTTTCAGTCACTCATGCAAGCTTTGCATCAACAAAGAAGTAATATATGACTAATATATCAACCAATTAGCTGTTTATCACAATTAGCAAAGCAATCTTTGAGGGCAGTTATTGAAAAATCTCAAAATAGGGTACATTTAAGAAAAATGCTGATAAAATAACATTTGGAAGCTATGTGGGGAAGCTATAAAAAAAGGCTAACAAGATGCTCGGATATATTGCGAGTATATAAGTGTTGAATTTAAATCAAAGGAAGTAATGTTAAAACTTTATTAGTAAGATAGTAAGACCTCACCTAGAATATTGTGTTCAGTTCTGGTCACCTCGTTACAAAAAGGATATTGCTGCTCTAGAAAGAGTGCAAAGAAGAGCAACCAGAATTATCCCGGGTTTAAAAGGCATGTCGTATGCAGACAGGCTAAAAGAATTGAATCTATTCAGTCTTGAACAAAGAAGACTATGCGGTGATCTGATTCAAACATTCAGAATCCTAAAAGGTATAGACAATGTCGACCCAGGGGACTTTTTTGACCTGAAAAAAGAAACAAGGACCAGGGGTCACAAATGGAGATTAGATAAAGAGGCATTCAGAACAGAAAATAGGAGGCACTTTTTTACACAGAGAATTGTGAGGGTCTGGAACCAACTCCCCAGTAATGTTGTTGAAGCTGACACCCTGGGATCATTCAAGAAGCTGCTTGATGAGATTCTGGGATTAATAAACTACTAACAACCAAACGAGCAAGATGGGCTGAATCGCCTCCTCTCGTTTGTAAACTTTCTTATGTTCTTATGTTCTTCTTATGTAACATTTAGTTTTTCGCAGCATAATTAATAAATATTGCACAATAACAAAAGATATAAAAAATCTGTTTTTGTTATATATGGAAATGTAAAACACACATTGTTATATCGAGTTACAGGTAAGAGTTTAGGAAATGTATTAGCTAGGAATAAATATAAAAGTTTTATTTGTAAAACACAATAAAGGTTTAGGTTAAAAAAAAACTAAAAGCATGAGAGAGGGCTCCTCTGCCTTGTGGCTACTGTATAATGTTGATCCTAGTGTTTAATAACAAGCAAGAGTTGCAATTCCAGTTGAAAGCACTGCCCATAGCAGCCAAATCCTTAAGATAGCCAGGAAATTGCAGACATAGTGGTGTGAAAACTGTCTGAAACTACCTGTTCCTGAATTGGTTAATTGTGTGTATTACTGAATTTGAGAGTGTGCAATTTTCAAAACATCGAAATGCGATCGGAATTACTGTGATCCAGATTTCACTTTGGTAATCTGATTGCACTTTTAATCACGATTAGATGTTGCAATTGGGTTTTTCAGAATTTAAAGAGCAGATCAAGATTACTTTGATCCAAAATACCAGGATTATTGTGATCCTACTGCGGAGGTGGATTTAGCTTTTAAATGATCATAGAGCATCGATATTTTGTTTGAATTGTCATAGCAAACACACGCTATATGTCCAAATAGAGTGTTAGAATATAATATTTACATATTTATTTAAGTTTTGTATCCATGCAAGAAAAAAGGAAAACGTATTTAGTGATATAGCTTTAATAAAAAAGCATACACATACGCCTTCACATATGCCTCCTTAAAGCTCGTCTGAGAGATGCTGGACTCCCGACCGACGAGGAAAGTTTTGTTTTTATTCAATTTAGATTTAGTTATTTAATTTCTGCCAAGCAGGCATAAATAAAATAACCATTATTTGCATGCTTTATATGTTCACTAATATTAAAAGTGATTTAGATTTTGTTAAAAGAAATAATATGAAACAAAATAAATTGTTGTATATTAATCATTATTACCTTGATCTTATTTCTTTTGTTAAATTAGATTATATCATAAATAAGGCCTCTTTATATATATATATATATATATATATATATATATATATATATATATATATATATATATATATATAAAGAATTAGCCTATCAAAAAAAATAGATTTCGTAATCGTGATTATTTGTTATATGGATAAATGTAATCCAGCAGTGACATTTTCTGAAAAACTGTATCAAAATGATCCAGATAAAAGTAATCTAGATCACAAAATATAGGTTTACAAAATTCGGATCACTTTGATCCAGATTGTGGCCTTCCTGATCACCTGACCCCATTATTAAGTAGCCACCTGGAGACTGTATAATACGCTAAAAAGTGCTGTGTTGTGATTTCTTCTGTTGGATTCAACCAAAGACAAGTCTACTATCTGCATTAATAGGTGACAAACTCTCTTTCCATTGGTGAAACAGAAAGAGAAAGGCAACAACACTAGCAATGAGCAACACACAAAAGCACTAAAGTGTATTACAGTACTATTATATATTTTGTATTATTAAAACTAATAGGTCAAAGTGTATTTTTAAAATCTGTATTTAACTCTTATTTATTTGAAAGGGATCAAACACCTGTGCATTTTACAATACGGATACCACATGTTGTTCGTTTTTTTTATTTTGTAATGGAATTTCTCCTTTAAAAAAACAGGGGCTACAGTAATTAAAAACTGGAGTAACTGCTTTGAAAATGTTGCACCTTGTATCTTAAAAATTGAAACGAGGAAACTTTTAATCCCATCTGCCATTTCGGATGCACTGGGCCCTAAAGGTTTGATGGTTGTCAAATGTAACAGGCCCTTCTGAGTTCTTGAGAATTATAAACTGATTACCACTTGAAATGAAAAAGGTAGGTAAATGAGCTTCATCTGAGGTGTGTGTCGACAACTAACTCTTGGTCATGGGGAAATTCAAAGCTACATCAGCTGATTTAACGTTCTGAACAAGCTTTGAAATTCAAAATGCAAAATGTGGTGAGTGATGTGTACATAATGAGGTTTGGCAAAGTGATGTGGTTCTAGTTGAGTCTGTATTAGAAAGATGTAGAATGTTGCAACACTTTCTACTTGCCTGAGCGCCACAGGCACAATTCCTTTTGAAGTTTGGCATGCCATATATCATTCTGTTTAGCTCAATGCCCTCTAAAACATATGGATGTGATTTCAAAACGTATTTGCCTTTTTGTGATATATTAGCATTTTTAAAAAATATTTTCAAATGTATGGACTCAGGATTTGTTTTTCCTGAATTTGATTTTAATGTTGACAATAGCCGTCGCTTATCTACCGAATTTTAAAAACACTGACTAAACTTTTCCCTTATAAAAATGTACTATTCTCCATTATAGAATTAATTTACTTTTGCTTTGTTTAACCTTTTTACAATGTATACAGGGTGGGACAAATCACTTTGTATGCTGGTGGCCATTTGGCCACTAGCTTTCAAACCCTGGTTACCAAGTGAACTTTTATGGCAGCCAACATTTTCAAATGGGGACCATATTAAGAGACGTGCATATTTTGCTAACAATTGCTTTTACTTGCTTTGTTATCATGTAATGGCTGTTTTTTTTTTTTAATTAACTTTAAATTGTGGGAGGGGAACTATATGCAACTGATGCGCCAGGTAACTAACCAGGGAACTGCAATATAGTGTGTGCATAAAATGCCAGGCAACGGTATGCATTAAACACCAGGGAACTATAATTTAAAATGCCAGGAATTAGAACTATATTAATCAGGGAAGATAACTATATATCACAATTCTATGGAAGCGAGCACATTTCTTTTTCAGTTACTGTCATATTTGCTTTTGTTTTAACTCAAAAAATGCCAGGTAAGCAACACAAAATATGATTCCTAAAAAAACAAAAGTGATGCAATGTATAGCAGTTTTTATTTCAGCTCACTTTGCTTAAAATTTGAATTGACCTTAATATTTTTAATCGCCTCTAATCCGGCCCCTTAGACGGGGCTCAAGTCAGCTTCTCTCTCTCTCTCTCTTCCCCCCAAAACCTAGCTACTATCTCCAACTGCAAATACCATTTTTTTTTTTATTTCTCGTGCCATCTAAGCTGATCAATCGTACTGCAGCCCAAAGCAAGTTGCCATGGATCAGAGAAAATTGAGTTTTTATTGAGTTTAAAAGGATTGGCTCTGCAAGATCAAAAGAGGTGATACAGATTTTGCCAGTTTTGAAGCAGAAAGCTTTTTATTATAGAAACTTATAGAGTTCTGTTGTATGTACAGTAAATGCTTAGTTGCCAACGTGGTAAAATCTTCTGGCCATTTTAAAATTGAAAGTCACATTTTGCGATCTGGTGACCTGATTTGACCCATCTGGAATGTATAGCTGACTATCTGTGATTCGCATGCTTGTTTGTGCTTTAATAGGATTTACTACACATTGCTCTGTTTTACGATCATTGCAACTTTTCTACACAATTTTATTTTATCAGTTACACTACTTTTTAAACCCAGTTCAACTGTCACCCTCACCGATGTAACCCACTTACTGATCAGCAGGCCTGAAGGGACCTTTTCCTGCTGTCCAGGCTGTGAAGTCTCTGCATGAACTTGTCTGGATTTTGACCAGTAGTGGTCGCTGACGTGCGATTAGACAAACTAGCCCCAGTCAGTTTTCCTCCCTCACCCAGTGGGAGTGCAAAGGACAGCGCAGTTCTCCCTGTGGGTCTCCAGCCAAGATTGTGAACTTGGCACAATAACCACTATACTTTTTTTCTTAAAGGAAACCAAATAGTATAACAGATAGTAGTATAAGAACCATAGCAATTTTAGGTGCTCATTAAATTACATTACCATGAATTCTTTATTTTTTATTTGAACACATTTCCAAAAAATGTAGGGTGAAGCAAAAGCAGCAAATTGTTCTTCTGTCTAGCACCTGCACATAATGTGCTGTTTTTTAATTTTTTTTTTTTATTTTACCCTTTCCACCCCACAAACTTCCATATACTGTCTAATACTGCCTAATAGACAGACAGATGTACACAATGCTGGATTAAACAACATGTTGACTTAAAGTGTTGCTGTTTTGTTTACTACATTCGCATTTTAACAATCCTCTACTTCAATCTAGAATTTAAAACCATTTTAATTGCTTTGTGCTGTACTGTACTTACATTATTGAAGGCCTTAACCTAGGGAAAGGTTGACCTTTTGGTGTGTGGAAATCAATACGAAGTTGATAAAGCCAAGTTCATTGCTGCCTAACATAAAACAAACCTGATTTGTTTACTTACCTAAGCCTATATCTGTCAGGCCCATTATGAAATGATTTATAGACCGCTACCCAATGAAATTGTTTAAAGTAGATTAGATTCAGGGAACGATCACCTCTAATATGACAAGCTGATGCAGGGTGACAGGTAACCAAGCAAACAAGTTCCTGAAATTCTTATTGAATTAGAGTACTAATGATACTTAGGGGGGGAAAGATTTAATCAAGGTGGGGAAATTCTGTTTTGGCACCCAAATGTAAATACGTATCTGCACAGTGAAAGAGGTGACAGGCACTGTGCACAAGCAATGGATAAAATAAACTGCCAAATAGATTTTTTATGTTACATTTTTTACTTTTTTTCAGGGTACCAAAGTATCAAAAACAAATAAATTAAATGTAGCAAATACATTAATTTCATTATATACTTGTTGTTAATTGTATAATATAAATTCAGTATTTTTTTTTTTAATTATAATGTAAATATTGTTGGTTTCACAGACTGATTAACACAAGTTTTGGACTACTTCATGTTACTTTATTATTTATACAAAACACCCCCAATGTAATAAGTAGTACCATTTTACAAAATTTATATTTTGGCTAACTGTAATTAAAATTGCATACGTTATACATTTAAACTGTACAACGGCTGTGCCAACAAAAACATAGAAGAATAAAAGTAAACAGCAACTGTTTTTCCTTCCTGACGTCACAAATGCTGCCGTCACTGTCATTTACTGTCCCGGATGTTCTTTATTTGCGCAAAATATCTACCTGTGGAACAGGAAAACTGTACCTAATAAAACAATACTGTATGTATGAAACTGCACGTATTAAATGCAAAAGACCTGCCTGTGGAACAGGAAAGCTGTACGTATTAAACAGTATATATGTTATAAACGAGTCAGTTTTAACCAGAGTAATTCCCCATTAAAACCCATGTTGTTTGGCAGGGACATGCCTCCTCAATACGTTGTAAATGGAACACCGTTTTAACAGGATCCATTATAAGTGGAGTGCACATGTAATTGCCAAAGGCGGCATGTCTGTTTTAGCCAATCACCAGACGTGTGCCATCCCACATTGGTGATCTTAGACAGGAGCGCCCCCAGAAAGCTTTCACATGGTATGCACAACTGAACCACACCAACATCCCTTCTTATGCCATGACTCTGCATCACCATGCTGTAAAGTGTTTCAGCCAATCAGAGTGCTGCATTTTTGTTCTTTCCTGAGTTTCACAGCATCTACACTACATTAGAAAACTGCAATCAAATTGCATCACTGTTTCCCTTTCTAGAAATGAATAAACACAGCGCGCTGCCATTGAGACAGAGCGGAGTGTGGAGTAGTGGTTAGGGCTCTGGACTCTTGAACGGAGGGTCATGGGTTGAATCCCTAGTGGGCGACACTGCTGCTGTACCCTTGAGTAAGGTACTTTACCTAGATTGCTCCAGTAAAAACCCAACTATATAAATGGGTAATTGTATGTAAAAATAATGTGATATCTTGCGCTGGCCTCCCTCTTCCTGCGCCAGCTGCACCGCTTGGGCTACGACCGGCAGCTGTTCTGGCTCGACCTCCCGGGGATCCGTCTCCCCGAGCTGCCGGTCTTTTACAGGGACCTGCTCAAGACCCGGAGCATGTTCGACATCGGCCGAGACGCGGTTCCGACCGAGGGGGAGGAATTCCTTCTGGAGCCCCTGCTGCACAACCCCCATCTAGGAGCGCAGGCGTTGGAATCCCCCGCGGTGCGGAGCCTGTTGATCTCGGCCAAGGTGACCAGAGTCTGGGATCTCCTGGATCACCAACGCTCGGCGTGGCTGACTCCCGAGTCGCTGGTCGCCAGGGCGACTCGGGGGACCCTCAGAACGGCCCGCCGAGCGATCCGGGAGTGCAAGGCAGCTTTGCACCCAGACTCTGTCGGGTATCTCGAGGGGGTCCTCAGGACCTGGGAGCCATCGTCCCTCCCTACCCCCGGCTCTCCGGTCCTGCTGATCAAACCAAAGGATCGGGCTCCCCCTCAGCCTCCCCTCGAGAATCACCTGAGCAGGATCTCGCAGTTCTCCTCGACCCCCCTTCGTTCCGTGTCGAGGAGGACCCTGTACGCGATGGCGCTCCACACCCTCCACTTCCTCGCCCTCGTCTCCCGCCGAGACACCGCTTGGCGGGAGCCCCTCCAACCCCCGGAGGGCGAGAGTCCCCAGTGGGAGGCCTTGTACTCCCCGCTGGTCCCCAGAGGCGCTGGGGACCTGGGATGGAGGGTGCTACACGGAGCGTCAGGAGAGGTCCTGCGTCACTTCACCGACTCGGACCCCGCATGCCCTTTCTGCGGCGAGTCCGAGTCGGTGTTCCACATTTATTTCCTTTGCGCCAGGCTGCAGCCGTTCTTTTTGTTCTTGAAGAACCTCCTGCTGCAGTTCTGGCTGCATTTTTCCCCCACCCTTTTTATTTTCGGGCACCCTGTTCGTGGCTCCACCAGGAAGAGAGACCTCCTGGTGAATCTGCTCCTGGCTCTTGGCAAACTCACCATCTACAAGACCAGGAAGCGTAAGATCACCGGGGAGGGTCTCTTTGACTGTGGGGCCATGTTCAGGGCCCTCCTTCGTTCCCGGGTGGCGTTGGAGCACGCCGACGCGGAGTCCACTGGCGACATGACGGCTTTTGTCGACCAGTGGGCTCTGGGTGGCGTGCTCTGCGCCACCCCCTCCTTTGTTTTGAACATTTAATTTAACAACTGGCTTAGTTAACGGACGTTTTTTTGTTGGCCCCCCCTTTTTGATAAGGGGGTGCCAAACTGAATCTTTCCACCGGCTGCCTTTGGGCCATTGCTTACCGGCCATTAAATAGGCTGTACCCTTGAGCATGGTGCTTTACCTAGATTGCTCCAGTAAAAACCCAACTGTGTAAATGGGTAATTGTATGTAAAAAATAATGAAACTGTATGTAAAAATAATGTGATATCTTGTAACAACTGTAAGTCGCCCTGGATAAGGGCATCTGCTAAGAATTACTATAATAACAATAAAAGCTACAAATAAATGTCTTTTGAAATACAGACTTAAACTTGGGTAAAAACTAGCTCACAAATATTTTATTTTGGTTCCATTTCTAATCACTTTACACTCACAATCACTACAACTAATCATTACTCATCCCCTAAGCATGGCGTATAAACATAAACTTTTTAAATTTTTTTTTTTTTAACAGGTAGTTAAAAAAAATAAAACATCAATAACAATAATAATAATAATTATATAAGGAATAAACTCTCGTGTCAAGATAAATGACGAGACCAAAGGGGTAGGTTCCATATCAGCAGAAACCTGAGATACAATTACAGGCTTTTTATTGCACACTTTGGGGTACTTTATTTGTTATAATTATTTGTAGCCATTTACAATAGCTTGTAAAAGTAGCACATATGTCCATTTCCCTTCCCTGATTTTTTTTTTAATGGTTTTGTTTTGCCACTAAACTGTTTTGTTTTTCCGAGCTGAACCGGAACGGGAAAAAATCTGGTTCGAATCCCTGACCACAACAACTAATTCCTTTAAAATGTAAAACAATAAAACCTGTGTTTAATTAAATAACATACCTTCCAAAGAAAACTTGGAATTGAGGCGAGAGATTCAGCTTCTGCTGCTTAGTAAACCCTTCTGGATATTTTTATAGGGTCGATAGGGTGTGATTGATTTTTGTCTGCCTTTCTCCTGCTTTAAAAACTTTGTTTAGAAAATAATTTATGCAAAGTATGTTAATGTGACTTTAGTTTGCATCCAAACAAACTCGGTCACTTTGCTCGAAGATAATTGTAAACACAAAGCACATTGATACAGTTTCAAATGAAACGAACCAGACCGAGTCCGTTTGCAAAGGACCCAGTGTGAATACAGCCTAAGTTACCCTGTAAAATAATAATTATTATACATTTCTGTTACAGCTTTTTTTAATGCATTTAAAATATATTTTGTATTATTCATATAAAAGCACAATAATGAAGATGTAAAGCTTTTATTTTTAATAGTGTAACCAAAATTATTTTAGTATACATATTTGCAGTTGTAATGAACAAAAGTATTTAAAACAATATGATTCTTTTTTTCAGGAAATGCATTTTTCTTTATTAGAAAATAATGAATACAAATGAGTAATGCTCCCAGCCTCCCTGGATGCATTAAGCAAATTGTATACAAATTAGAATATTAATGTATAAATAAGGTACATTGTTTAGACACAGAATACATAATGTATATTAGGTTACAGCATCTTGGAATACAAAATGCAGAAAAAAAACTATTTCAACCCCACAATTAACAGTTTCTTGTGTTAGTAATCAGTCATTTTAATATTTTAAGCCTCACTGTTTTGCTTTAGTGAGTATTATCAGATTTGTATGAGATACAATAAAAATCTTTAGGTTGCATTCTACTTAATATTACAGTATGCTATGGTAGTATTCAAAACATAGTTATTGACTTCCATTTTTTATAATTTTTTATAGCAAGGAATAAAAATGCATTAAAAATACAGTAATAACTTCCACATCTAAAAAGGCCTTAGAATGAAATAATTGCATAGAAACAACGAAAAGTAAACACATTTTGTTTTTTAGATTAAAAAAAAAATCTTAATAAGCTACCTTTCCTCCTGTTGTTTTCTTTCCCCTAACTGGGTAAAATAATTTAACATGTACAAAAATAACTGTATAGAAGTACAATGCAGAAAGAGCCAAGCTAAGAACAGGCACAGTAAACAAGGCATAATTCAAGCCCCTTTCTGAAGATGCAATAAGTAATGAAGGTCGAGTTTAACTTGTGAATGGGCCTTTCTAAAGGCAGTAGGCCCAGCCAAATCGGCAAGTTTTAGACCAAAATGTGGGCAGCGGATGGGCAAAAAAACAAAAACACAGCTACTGAAACATATAAACTGCTTTCTTGGTAATAGCTACATGTTTCAGTTGCTGTTTTCCAATTTGAAAAGCCTTTGCTATGAAACGTTGATTGGTCAACAGTTACAGGCCTACAACCAGTAGCTCCAATAAGAGCTTCACTATGTAATGCCAGTAGCTACATACAAACAGCTGTACTTTGAAACAATCATTTTACCACTTGAGAGCTTATAAAACACTCTAATAACAAAAATTACACTTACAATGCATCTCTAGGGGTAAAGCACAAACTGCTTTTTTGTGCTGCCTCCTTACCTAGCATTATCTTTAACATTGTCCACACAGAGAGACAGAGACAGGCAATAACATCAGCTCATCACCAATTGTATGGGGCTGCTTGCTTTTTCAATCTGGAGAGAGGCTTTTTTTTTTAGGGAAAAATGAAGCAAACCCTTTTTTTTACTGCCACGACGAATACTAACCAAATGGAGGGCAGGCAAAGTAACACAATTTTTTAAATTTATGTTTCTTATAGGCTTACTAATAATATGACAGTGAATTTCTGTTTGATTGCATTACATATTGGTGGGAGGTACAAATCTGAAGTATTTAAATGTTTAGCCATTTTTTATTTATATAATAATATTAGGGTTTAGATTTAGGTTAGTATCACATGAAAACACTGTTTAATATATACTATTAATGATACATGAATAAATAGTAATGTTGATAGTGCAGTTTTGCCCCTTGAACATGTTGTAAAAAAGGGGGGGGGGGGGGGAAATGTCCCTAATTGTCCCCCCATAGTCCCGCTTATGCCCAGCCAACATACTGTGTAACTGAAATGGAGTTTTGCAAAACCCCCAAAAGCATATTTGTTTTATAATGTATTTGGCAACAATCAATAGCTGAAGAAGCTATTGGAATCCACACAGAGAGAGGTTAGTTTGGCCATAAACTATTTGGAGAGTAGGTTTATTCCTGCTCATACTATGCATTTGCTGTGCTTTGCCAATGCTTGCCTATGGTTTACCTTGCTTTCACTTAAGTGATAACTACAGGGTGCATCAAGGGTACAAGGAGATAACTCTCTTTCAAGTGGCTAAAATCTTAAGTGAAGTTTTTATACTAGCGAGTACATTCAAGGCCTGTTCTAGTTATAAAGAGATACCAAAAGAAACTTAAATTCAATGTCAAACATTTCAACTAAAAGATAGTGGAAAAGTTATCAACGTTGCAATCGTGTTGACCGTTCTGAAAGCAGGCAAACATTGACAACAGCGATATGATAGGAATGCATATTGTTGTTGGAAATGACAATCAAATAGCCATTAACTAACTTCCCCTTGCTCTTTACTTTGGGAAGTAGTATGTTATGTGTATTGCTTGTCAAATAAACAATAAGGTTTAGGTACTGTACACCTGTATGTAACTTCAATAACTTTGAACCGCTCTCTACAGTATGTTTTGTGTACATATAATGTAACGTGATAACGTAATACTTTAGGTAAGAAAGTGAACAAGTGCATATACAGGTTAAAAATAGGATTGTAGCCAAATGTAATCATTTATAATATCTTTGCTATTTTTTTCTTTATTATATCTCAGAAAACTTTTGTGAACTATGACCAAGTAACTACGCAATATAATGAATAATCTTTTAAGCAAACATTTCTGGTTTCACATTTTGTAACATTAACATGCAATTGCCTCCTTCCAAATAAATCACAGTCTCAATTAAATGCTTTTAAAACATGCCCCAGTGTTTCTTTTTACTTAATGTCATGAAGAGTAATAGACTCTGACAGGTAATGTGGCTGTCTGAGTGCAACAACAAGAAACACTCCTGCAACTATATAAATTAAATATACTAAACATGACAAAACAATAAATAGCTACCTTTTAAAATATAATATTGCTACTCATGTAACACATTAATAAAAGTATTATTTTCGTTGCAAGATACTAGTATATACTATACACTGTTTTAGAAACCAAAAGTATTTGATCATTGCACAGCTTCACCTATCCCATAATATTAGTGGCCAATTGCTATACTTAAACGTGTCAAGAGTCACAGCAGGCTGACTGAAAGAATTATTGCTGCACTAAGGAATTGGTGATACCTCACACAACATGATCTGCAGCTACAAATCCTTTACAAATTAATAGCACAGCTTTGAATTTTTCTTGAAAAAAGAAGCAGTCATTGGAAAGTGTGTGTTAAGATGTACTGCACAATGAGGACTGTGTTTTTTCCAAAAGCCTAAATAAATAGCAAAGTCTGCAAGTATTTTAGATCTGTACAAGCTGTACATTGCTTAGATGTTGGTTGTTCTTTGGTGACACTTAAGACAATATTTTAAAAGTAAAATCACAAAAAATATGTAAAAAAAATATGTATATTGTACTCTTCACACATGCACCTGCTTTGTACAAATTATGCACCTTTAAAGTAATTGAAGCAAACAGAATAGTTCCGTACGTTTTCTCATCCATTCACATCTATTCATTTTATAGGTCTCAAATGTGCAGTTTTGAAAGAAACAGATGTTATAGCAAACAAGTATTTTCATTTCAAAATACGATATCTGATCCTTCTCTAGGTTAAAGAAAACACTGTTGGAAGCCATGCTTTTGGACTGTCTTGCACTTCCTGGCTCATTTCACCTGGAGTGTGAAATTGGCCCCTCCCCTTCAGTGACTTGTTTTCTGTCAATAACCAATCAGTTGCTTCCCATATTGGATGACATGCATTTAGCCAGAAACATGCTTTGACCCAGATGACCCAGACAGTTAAAATGCAACCTCCCAAAAAAGGCATAGAAACTGAGAAGTTCCTTTAACCTATAGTAGTACCAGATCTCAGGTTTTAAAATGAAAATACATGTGGGCTATAACATGTGTTTCTTTTAAAACTGCCCGTTTGAGACATATGTAGCTAATGGAAGTGCAAAATGGCTAAGATGTATGGAATTCTTTTAACTTTAAATCCCCTTGTTACATGTTGTTAATATGAATACAATATTTGGACTCTTCAGTAGAGAAGTAGGGTCTGCTTTGTCACTCCATTGTCCTCTACTTCTTTCAGAAGAGCATTTCAGCTCTTCTAAAAGTAATATACCAAAACTTGTAATGTACACACACACACACACACACATAATGATAATTTAACATGGTAATTTAACATGAAAACGACACAAACTATATACTGTACATATATATACCTGTATATATATTGATGTACAAAAGAAATGAAATGCCCCAGTCTAATGGATTTAATCAAAAATTTTAAACATAGACATCAAACGAAATCACGGAAAATGAGAACAAAAATACAGATCAAAGAATCATGATAAGTTTTCAGTATGAAACATGACACACTGTCAAAATGAAAACATTACTATCAGGTATGACCTCCCTGAGTATTAACACAATCCTGGCAGCATTGACGCATAGACCTGATCAGCCTCTGGATAGACTGCTGTGGGATGTTCCGCCACTGTTCCTGTACAGCTACAGCCAGCTGGTGAAGGTGTCTCCTGTGGATGGAACTGGTGATTTTGGCCCCACAGGTGTTCTATTGGACAGGTCAGGAGAAAAAGCTGGCCACGGTAAGACCTCGACATTGTTTTCTTGAAGTTGTGCAATTGTAATCCTAACACTGTGTGTTCTTGCATTGTCCTGCTGGAAAATTGACACTTCCGGATTGTCTTGCATGAACGGAAAAACTGTTGCCTCAAGGACTTTGTCAGTGTATTGCTGAGCAGTAAGGTTGCCCTCAATCTGCACCAAAGGCGCTCTTGTGTTAAAGGAGATTCCTCCCCACATCATCACACTTCCACCGCCCCACCGGTTGGGTTGAACAATGCATAACACTCACCACGACGTCCCCACACACGTTGTTTTCTGTCAGGTCTATCAAGGGCAAAATAGCATTAATCTGTGAATAAAACACTCCACCACTCTCTGCCGCCACCTCAGATGTTCTCTGGCCCATAGAAGACGGCGATTCCTCTCTCAGCTGTCAACATGTTACCCCTGAACGGCATCCGAGCATGCAAATTATTTTCATACAGACGGTGAGCTACAGTCGTTCTGCTGATGCGCAGGTTATTTCTTCCTGGAATTTCTCATGCTGTATCAGTCGGATGTGACGGTCCTAGGCCGGTGTGGTGACCCTCTGACTTCTAGGATGTGGCCTGTCCCTCACAGAGCCGGTTTCCTGGTTTCTCTGGACTAATCTGATGATTGTTGAAGCAGAACATATCATTCTCCGGGCAACTTCTCTCACAGACACAGATCTTCAACCATGCCGATACAACCAAGCGATCTTCATTACCCAAGTGGGTCATGGTCGTATCTTTCGCTGTTCTTGCATTAATTAAAATCATGAATTTTCAAATGGCTATTTATACAGATTGTTAATCAGCTCATTTTGGAAATTTTAACTCAACTCAAATACCAAACACTGAGCACCTGGCGTTTTTTAATGAAATCACATGTCTTGAGCTCAGTATTTTGTTATCCCAAGGAACAATACTCCTCAACCAATCAACCAACCTATTTGCTCACTATTTAAAATGTAACATTATGTATGTGCCCAATGAGCTATTGATGTAAAACAGTTGCATTTTCATTGTGCATCAGTATGTGTATATATATATATATATATATATATATATATATATATATATAGTGTGTGTTTGTGTGTGTGTATATATTTATATATATATATATATATATATATATATATATATATATATATATATATATATATATATATATATATATATAATGTGACAGGGTAAATGTATTTAAGCGTGGTTGTCCACCCAACTACAGGTGGTGCTGCTGCCAACTGCAGTTTAAGGCCGCCATGTTTGTGAGGTATAGTAATGTAGATAAAAGGATACACATCACGCTGGTCAGCCATATTGAGTTGTGCTTGGGGAATGCTGGAGACGGAGACTTAAAAAGTGAGCTGTTGGAAGAAAGAAGGGGTTGTGACAGTAAACTAATCGCTGTGTTGTGCTTTACTACAGGGGCTTGATCCTAAAAGAAGACCCAGTAGCTGGGGAGCTGAGAAAAACTAGCACTGAACTAGCATCCTTTGCAAATACTGTAAATAAATCATTATTTTTGTTCACTAAAGAGACTTATCGTCTGGTCCATCTATACAAGTTATACTGCAATTCTATTATGAGACTCATCAAGTGTATACTGTAAGCCAGGTGCACAGCTAGAACACAAAATGCTTCAGGCATCTGTAAATTATGGATTCCAGGCTGCACAGATACAAGACATTTGCAGAGTGAAACACAATCCCCCTTTACAGGAAATTAGCTAATTATCAATTATCAGTTGAATGATTAATATCTATTTAGCAGGTGGTAAATGCACAGCCGTTATCTTCATCAAGTACATCATCCTTCATCCATACCTTCCTTACTTTCACATGTTCAATGGTAATCCTCCAGTATTCTATTACAAATGACACACGTTTAACCCAATGTGGACTACATTTATGCTGCGTTCCTTTTCCTGATCATTGATGTCATGCATTACAAAACATTTTAAAAGGCTTGTTCATGTATCATTTATTCATTGAAAACATTAATAAAATATATTGATATAGAAATACTAAAAGAAACTTTAGTATTTATACATTTATGACCAACATGGATGACAAACAAACTGGCCCTGTAATAACTCCCTCAGAAAATAAACTACTAAGCATGGGTGTTAATATTCTGCAGACAAAAGAAAAAAATGCATTCCTTCATTATTAGGTAGATGAGAAATACATGTAATGTAATACATATAGCAATCTTTGACCTTTGTGTAACATCTTGTTGGAGATTGGTGAATTGCAGGTGAAGCCATCAGCAGCTGCCCCAGTTTTGTATTGCAGGGAGATGAGTTTTACAGACTGCTTAAAAATGATGTCAGTGTCTAAAAGGGGGGGTGGGGGGCTTCATTTTTGGTATTAGGGAATCGTTCCTCATCTTTCAAAAGAACAAAATAATAATAATGATAGGGGCTTTCAGAAAAATACATCTTCACTTACAGACAATTATGTGCACAAGTAAAGGTATTAGGGTAATTTAAAATATTTAACACTGTCATATTAGGTGTTAAAACATCATGTTTCTCAAAATGCACACTGCATTGTTAAGGCAGCTGTTATTCCTTCAAATTTTAGATACACTTTTTAAACCATTGTTTGCTTCTCAAAAATAGCCTGTCTTAAATTCGAGTACAGTATAGTGATGCGTGTATTAAAATTGCCAACAAAAGACGTGACTACCCGAGTACACAAACAGCAATGTGACTTACTGCCGAGAAAAGACTAACCAAAACGTTACTGATCTCAAATCATCCATGACATACAGGCAGCCGTTTTCAAAGAAGCGTAATTTCCTTTCTGAGCAATTTGAAGAGAAGATTTTACAATTTCAGCGTTTCTAACAAACAGTACCAGCTTGGACAGATCATAAATGCTGATCAGACCCCTATATTTTTCGGCATGCCTAGCAATATCACAGTTCATAAATTGGGAGAAAAACAGGTGAGTGCCTGGAAATGAGAAGCAGCACATAACTGTAATGCTCTGTGCGATAGCAAACGGTCACAAACTGCCTCCATATGCGTAACTGAGGTTGTATCTTTGTAAATTAACATTTATTTGATGTTTTATTTTTTCCTCAACTTGAGGGTGGGAAATTTGGTCTGCGCCTTAAATTCAAGGACGTCTTAAATTCGAAGGAATACGGTATGTATCCTTATTTTAGTACCATTTTAAAATGGGGCTAAGTAAAATTATCTTCATAGAATGCGAGTTATTATATTCTTTATAACTTAATGCCATTCTTTATTGTTTAGCCAGGATAAAAAAAAGAATTGAGATCTCCATCTCTTTCAAGGGTATCATGGACAATGGCAACAGTAAACAAAAACAGTCAGCCAAGTATAAGTATAAAAACACACAATTAAAAACAAAATTGAAATTAAGTGGAGAATCTGAAATGTATAGTATCCAAATTGATAAGGTAATGTTAGTTATGAACCCAAATTAAATAGCTCAGGCTCAATCCTATTGTACACATAAATTGTCAATATGTTTGAGCTTCACTGATTTAGCGGGGATATGTAGAACCATTTTAACCAGAAACTTTTTTTTTTTTTTTTTAGCAATTTTTGTTTTTAAACACTACTACTAAAGAGAAAAATATATAAAGAAAAGCATATTGACAAAGACACTTTCAAACTTTTGTCTGATTATACAGTATGTATATACAAATAAAACATGTAAAACATATTTAAAGTATTTGCTGGTCCTGAATATGGTAGTTTAAAGCTCACATTTGGTGTATTGAATTCAGGTTAAAGTCCCCCACTATCAATAATAAAATATGCAAATAAATAAATGTTTTTTTTCAGAGAATGAATGAACAAAAGCGAGTTTGGATTTCAATCAGCAGCTCATAAAGGAGTAACTTCAGGTCTTAATCAGTCAATGCTTAATAGAGCAGCACTTTAAAAAATATTATTAACCTCATCTGTCTAGATTAAGAACTAATAGCCCATTTTGTGTGTATTGTCTTTGTAACAGCCAGTAACGTACACATTTATTAATCCACTCTTACCAGAGAGATTGTGCAAAGCCAAACAAACAGTAACCTTCAGAGTGAGCAGACACAGGTTAGTGGGAGCACTAATTAAATGTCAGACTTGACAGATTAAAATTATGAAATTTAAAATCTCAGAGTAGCTCTTTGTCATTGTCAAATTAGGGGGCAGTGTGATGAGGAGCAAGGGACTGAACGTTTTAATGGATTGAAAGGGAATGTGGTTTAGCAGCAGAGGATTTAGTGAATAAAGATTTTCCTCTAGCTCAGGTATAGGGCTGCATTTTCAATTTCATATTCAATGGAAGCATTTGGTAGCTAAGGTTATTTGTGTACTAGAGAGCACTGCCTGACATAAAGCATTTGTATTACTCTAAAACAAGGATGAAATAAAAGGTATCGTTTTGAGTATTACAAGTTTTTTTTCTTGTCTGTAGACATACGTTTCTGCAATTGTATCATTATCTGTGGAAGCAGATTTAATTATCGTTTGTTATTTGTATATTAAAGTGTTACAAAACACCCTGCAGTGTTTATAAGAAACATTACATTAGTATCCCATGTTTTCCATATCACAGCATTTTTTTCAACATGCACAATTGTTTTGATATTTTAAATAGGTAAATTATTTGGGGTCATACTTTTTTTCAACTTATACTTGGGAACGTTCACCAGTAGAAAGACCATTTTTCTTCTAAAAAACACAGTGTGTCCCATTCGTGCTCCATCTCAGCAACAACGCTTGTCCTCTAATTGAAATGAGTGGAGCATTGTGGGAACATAAAACCAGGATTGTTGCAGGAGGGAATGTAATCTGGATACACTGGGCCCGATTTTCATGACATCGCAAAGTAGTGGGGCTAGCGCAAAAGTGGTTTTGTGCGCAAAGTCGGGGCAAACTTTTTTGTGCTGGAATGTGATTTTGGAGTCATGCTTTATACCGTCTTTTAGGGCCAGCGCTAGCGCCATTGGTCAGCAAAACGTTTGAGGCGTGGTGTCATTAACATTTAGTTGTGAAGTAATTTTTAATATATTAGACACACACATACATATACATGCATCCTCAACTCCCTCTGAAGCACATTGAAACCCGACTTTGCGGGATCGAGGAGCTGTCACAAACTCTTTGTAGTACGGATGGACTTTTGGGCTGGAGAACTCTGTGCTGGTATGATGTCATTGTCCTGTCACCTCATCTCCCTTTGTTCTTCTCTTCTAGGGCTGTCGATGTGACAGAGGTGTTGGTCCTTCTCCTTGCCCTCTGTTAAATGGGACCTACGGAACAAACATTTTGGCTGTGTTTTTGTAGTTTTTGTTTGTTTACTATATACTGTAACTTAATTTCAGCATCAATAAAACATATACATTGGGCGCTACTCTTTTTTAATTGTTGTTTCTCACACACTTTTACGATATATTTATTAAACAAAATAGACAACGCTTTTGAGAATGTTTTTTTTTTAAATGAATCATATAGGTTTGCAATCAATACGTAAATAAATAAATAAAAACATGCCGAATACATTTAGTTATTTTAAACAGTGAGGGATTGAAATATATAAGCCAGTTACACAATTTTGGGTAGCCAGCACAAGTTTTAATAACCTAACAATTCATTACATATATTTTTCACTGGTTGGAAAAATGAATGTTTAAATAACATTAAATATATATTAAATGAGGGGAAACTACTATTTCCCCTGTGTTCTGGATGCTTTGTGCCATATATTATTGTCAACCTCCTGCAAAAATATCTAGCCCTGTGGCAAGAAGAGTTCCTCTTGTTGTCTGGGATTTGCCAAATTCCACTTCATGATGCAATGGTGTCTCTTCCATGTTGGATACCAAACACACAGAGTTAGCGCTACTTATTCTTTTTCTCAATTCAACATTGCTGAGCGTCCTGGTGCCAGCGCAAACAATTGGGCATCAGGTTTCACCTCCCCCTCGCCAGTGATTGGTGTAGCGCAAAGATATTGAGTTGGATTAAGCTTGCGCTGGGCACTAAATTTGGTCAAAAATCTTGGGACAGACCACTCCCTGCAGCGTTACCGCAATGACTTTGAGTATTGCTGTTGCGTCAGCCCACTGTGTTAAAGTTGAAATGGCATATGATTTTTTTAGGAAACAGGAAGAACAGTCAACAGTCAAGGTATGTTTCGATTTCATGAGACAATTCTTGAAGGGTACGCTGTTCCAATCTGCCATCCTCTCCTTATGCAAGCAGGTCCATTCAGGTCCCACTGAGAATGATTAGTAAAAGTGCAGATTGAATGTGTTCACATCATAATCACTATTATAACACATTTATTTTCGAAAAAAATAAGGTATGTAAATGATGGACTAAATGCTTTTGGTTTCTTTTTAATCCCTCGATCATTCATCCTTGTCCATGATATGCTTGAGTGACTATGACTCACCTAATTAGTGAGAGTTGATTAGACACTGGATATTGAGTGATTTCAGCTGTTGAATTACAAGCTTGAATAAAAGCAATAAAGAGAGCAGCGCATGTTGGAAGATGGACTAGGGCAGCGTACTGTGGCTCGCCATCTTGGGTGCTCACAGCCAGCAATTGCAAACCTGGTGAGACGGTATAACCAGACACACTTTGTCAATGACAGACCACGAACTGGGAGACATAGAATCACAACACCTGTCTAAGATCAAGAGGCACTCTTGTTTCTTGATTCCTTATGCATAAACATCAGTTACTTTTGAATTCTACAGAGTTACACATCAATTAATTCAGTAGATCAGTGTGACAGTCTGGCTCGCAGTGGTGAAGTGTGATGACGTCACGGACCAGAAAGTACAGAAACCAAACAACAGTGGATGGGCGGGTGAAGCTGAATGCAATTACATTCAGCGTATTTAATAAACAAACAAATGATTTTAACAAAACACAAAACAAAAGGGCACGAGGGCCAAACGAATAAACAAACAAACACGTAAGTGTCATGCTGGATAATCCAGCACGTTTTAGCAAGCGTTTTTAAATGTTGTTCTTTCTCTCCGCTCCCCATACTCTCCTCTCTACACTCAAACCCCGAGTGCAGAGAGCTGCAGGTTTATATACTCTGGCCGAGGGATTAACTAGTTGTTAATTATCTTATTACCCCTCGGCCAGAGTCTGCACGCGTTTGGTAAGGATGCATGACTGTCAGCTGGTTAAATAATCAGTAGCTGATCAGCCATGCATCCTCACAGGGTTTTTAAATATAATAATAAAAGACGCGGCGCTTTTATCCGCGCCGCAAAAAATAACACTAATAATAATAATAGGGGCGGGACACTCCGCCACAATCAGTAATACAGAATTAAACAGACATGGATTTTAGAGTTTTTAATTATCAAAGCAGCAATTTAGTTAATCACATCCATGTTGGTGATGTTTTTTTTTTTTGTTTTGTTTTTTTTAAATGAAGTCTACATCAGATAATTTCTAGACATGTTCATGTACATTGAGCTGGCCAGTCAGCATGTCTGGGGTTAATAAGCTCAAACAAGTTTGCTTTTTTAATTTATTTATTTTTGTTCTACAAGCGAACAAGAAAAACAAATTCCAATTTCTGTGCAGCATTTTGAAATAAACAAACCCATGCTAAATTAGCCTGATGTGTGTTATTGCAGTCGTGGTTCAAAGGCTGAAACCAGGTCTCAATTTAATCCACAGCAGTCAGGTTCAGAGCACAGCTTGTAATAAAGAAATTAACAAACTAGACACTGCAATGCTGCATTAACACTCAACAAGGATACACAAACGATGGGGATTTAAAGTGACAAGATCTAATTAAATTTAATTACACAAGCTGTATTTTCATTTTAACTGACACTTTTTATTAAGGAGCCACATGCACAGATTGTATCTGTGTAATACAGTTAGGTTATGCAAAAATCTTGAGTATCTAATTTAATGACATTGAATTAGAGGCAGGAGGATTGTAAAGGAGTTCAATTGTTTGAAAAAAAAAAACATAGTCAAAGGGCTTGGAGTGCATTACAGAATTTGTGGACTTGTTATATTTTCAAAAGGGAAAGCACAACATTTGAAAAAAAACTTTAAGCTCTTCTCTTTCATACCTGGAAGTGAAATAAACCAAATGAGGAATGATTGCATTCTCTGTCTCTAACTAAAAGACTGCTTAGGGGCCATAAATGTGGAGGCTGTGGAAGAAAATGGGATATAGAGACAGTATCTATATTTCCAAGTGAAGTGTTTAAATTTTAAAGTGAAACAAGTGACTCATGTATATCTTTGGAGACCACAAATGAGTTGGCATTCCTCCAAATGACAGCGCTGGTGCTGTGTTATCAGGCAAAGTGCGGCCTGTTGGTAATAGCTGAGTGCTAAACATCTACCGTAGGCACTGGCCTAATACATGAACTTGAACAAGTTACTGAAACTGTAATGCTAGTCCCACTTGAGTCTCACTCGCCTTTCTTTACATAAACTCTATGTTGGATCAGGGGGTCCTAATACCTAGTTATATAATATGGCTAATGTTCCGTTTACATCTAAATGTTTTATCAAGAAACGGAATTCTCAAAAGTGATGTCATGAACATATACACCACTGTGTCAAGTGCATTTAAAGAATGGCAAACGAAAAAAAAAAAAAAAAAAAAAATACTAGTGGTTGATTTATGACTGTTAACTCATGGGGAGAGATAGCATCTGCAGAGGACAGTGGCATCAGAAAGATGTCAATCAAAATCTCCACAATAACACAAGCAATGAAAGCTGGTAGTGAGCAAGCTGTGTAGACTTGAAAATTTGCTTGGCTCTTTTGGAAGGTGGAGTTGGATGATTTATTCGTCACTCAAGAGGCTCTGCTTTCTGAAGGCCCAGTCTAAACTGCCAAACATCCCATGAAGGGCATGTGGCTGAGGTGATTTCTTACTAAATGTATGTTGCTTATTGTTTTTCTAAGCATACTTGCATCATTCTGCTGTTCCACAAATGTCTCCCTGTCTTCTGATTATACAACTTTAAATCTGCAGGCCATTGTTGTTTGTTTTGGCATTGACCGTGTTTTGTTGTGTTCATGTACTGGTAGCAGAATTTGTTTTTAAAAACTAAGGTTAGCAGTTTTATTATTAGCGTTATTATACACGGTCAATCTTATAATACACAGATCTCGCACCACCACCATGAATAATAAGACTGTAAAACACTGAAGTTTATAAGAAAATTATTATTCACCATAAATAATAATAATAACAAAACATTTGTACCAAGACCCACTTTCATATATGGAAACATTAGACTGAACCCAAAGCATTGATCAGATCTAATAAGTTAGCTAGGAAAAACTACTTTAAACCATGAAGCATTAAACCAATTAAAGCAAACTGTAAATTCTCTATTCTTTATTTACAGGAAGGAGGAGAGGACAAAAGAAATGCTTTAATGCCTCTTACCAAAACATTTAAGGCAGTTTTATTAGTTTTTTTTTTTTTTTAAATACCATTAGAGACCGTTTGTATTCCTAAGATTTAAAAAAGAAACACTTTATTTGCCAGTTAAAGAGCCCCCCCACCCAGCCCCCGCCACACACACACGCACACACACACACACACACACACACACACACACGCGTACTAATCCTCCATCTGCTGCCACCTAGGCCAGGCTCAAGCAGTGGTGTCTATTCCAGGGTCACGCAGGTCAGCAGTGACACCGGATTTAACTGTTATTTACTATGATTCTACGACAAGACAGATACAGCGCCGACTGACTAAAGTAATGTATGTTAAATGTGTTCCAAATTACTGGCATGATGGATCTATCGATAGGCCGTTCTAGCTGTCAGGATGTCTCTATCAGCCTTTCAGTTATCCTTCCCTTGGCTGTGCTTCCCATCCCCCCAACCTGTCTTTCCCCTGTCTCTCTCGCTCTTGCTCTCTCTCTCTCTCTGCCCCTTTTAGTCACTATTGTGAACCTTGCTCCAAGATGGAAATTAAAGAGCAGACAAGAACAGTGCTCCAGTGTTAGGCCAGGTTGCTGTCTTGTTTTAGACAACTATGGTCATCACTTCTTGACTGCACTTTGTCTACAATAATGTAAACCCTTTTGCTGGGTGAAGAGACTTCAGATATAATTTGTATTGCTATCATATTTTGAAACAAAAGTTTTTATCACCCAGTTACAACAAAAAACAAACATTTGCTAGGGCTACATTTATTTATTTATTTTTTAATTAGAAGTAATAATACCATTGCTGTCATTGGTAGCTGCTTATTTTAAAGAACACCTCCCTGGAAAAATGTAATTATAAATGTCTAACTAGCTGCAGAGAATAATCAGTAACACGATGCTGTTGAAGGGTGCAATTATTATCTTAATTCTATATTATTATCTTAATTCCAGTAAGGAGAGCAATTTCTTATGGTAGATTTGATGGTAGATAATAATAATAATAATAATAATAATAATAATAATAATAATAATAATAATAATAAGTATTATTATTATTATTATTATTATTATTATTATTGGAATAAATCCATTGAGGCCAATGTTATAATTTCCAGCGGTTTTGCTAAATTTTGGTCAGTATCGATTTTGGAGGCATCTATTACTGAAAACAGAAAAATGTCTAGAATGTAGATGAAAACAAATAGTTAACTGGTTTTAGATTGGTCACAATAGGTTTATAATCCAGTTGGCACATTTCTCCTCTACACCTGGAAAAATTACATACAGTAGAGCAGCTGTATCCCAGTAGACATTTGCTTTACCCATGAACAATTCATCTGCCGTTTAGGGCCCCCAAGAACATTTATTAATCCTAGATGGTGAACAGTCCAGCAAACAACCCCCCAAAAATATTCTCTCATCCGAACCCCAACACTAAGCATTACACAGCCAGGATGGTACAATTGCCAGCTGTATTTCTACTGGTATGACTTTTTAATATTGTTATGATTAAATTACACAATGTTTATTTTACCTTTAGTTCCTGTTTTTTTCTTACATGAGCATGTGTTTCTGTGAGTGTATGTGGCAAGGACTGGGAGAGGCAGGCAGGATAACTATAGGCTGTAGAGATAATATTTTTATTTTGCCACTTAACAAATTACCCAGAAAATGTCCCACTAGGGCCGGTCCATAATTTAATTGCAACTGGTGACTTAGGGCATTTGGTATGTTTGCCCTGGGAAGTAAATTCTCAAAACTTCATCTGGAGGCAGTCAAGCACAATGAAAGGTAATATCCTTTATCTGCCCCAGATTGCTGCAGATGAACTACTTTAATATGAGCATAAATAAGATTTAGTGTGATCCATACTTCAGCTGGCCTCAACTGAAAGTGATTTGGATCAGTATTGCTTGCTAGCACCATGGCAGGACTGGCGCGCTTTACAAATCAGGCGGCTGTATTAAAATTTCTGTGTCAAATTAATTTCCATGTTATCTCGAAATTCAATTAGAAGGAAACCCCCTGTTGTAACTAAGAAAGTGTCCGACATCCCAATGTGACAAATTACACCGCTCAGAGTGCATATCAAGGCGAAGTGTTGAGCCTTGCTAATCTTCTCACTAATTCTCAATTACTGTAAAATGAAGCCATAAATCACAGAGACAGGGAGATCGATGGAAATGCTGTTTTCTGAGTGATTGGCAGCCTCCCTAAAGGTTGTTTTTTAAGTTGGTTTAAGGTTACCACTCTCTGAGGGGTTGGGAGAGGGAGGGAGCAGGAGCGTGTGGAAGGGGGGGGGGTCTCACTCAATCTATATGATGCAGGGATTCAAGCCTTCAGGGGATACAGCAGAGGGACAGCACCAATTTTTAGCCCATCAGCCATCCAATTTTTTCTCCTTTTCATACCTGCTGTAGTAAATGAGAAACAAATTAAATTTCTCCCCACTATCTCCACAGAAACCATTTAAATGCTTTATGGAAACTAAATTGTCCCCAGACAAATTGCCCCTGGTTCTTTGAAAATATACTGTGGCAGTGCAACCGAAATAAATTTGTGTCACTCCAGATATGCCATTGTCTGTAATGTCATTCATTGGAGACCTATATAAAAAGGGGAGAGAAATAAAATAAGGGGCACTTTTGGTAACACAAAAGGGGACCAGAACCTGCTTTGAATTCTTCCTCCCCTTGCCAGCCTCCCACTTTCAGTGTTATTAATTTACGGCCAGAGTTTTACATTCATGAAGCTGAGATTGAAATGTAAATTAGGGAAGGAATAGGTAGTCAGCAGTGGCCTCAGCCAAGCTGCTCGTGTCAGAGACGCGGGGACTTTACAATCGAGCAGTTATCATTCTGAGAGATTAAGAAGAGGTAACATCAATCACTACATCAGGGAAACAATGAATAAAATGACCCAACAAGGGTGATGAAAAATTACCAGCAGATAGGAATACGTATTACTGCACTGCTTGTTGGTGAGCTGGTGATTTGTCTGAAATCTAGGTGCTGGAGTTGCCAGGGAAATGCTGAAGTGCTTTTTAAACTGTACTGCAGTTAACTTGGGGCACATTTTAGGGCTACTGTGGAGGTGTACCAGCTAGATAATGTGCACCTGATTCCTGAACTGAGGAAATTCCTTGGCTAGTACTGGGTTAAAGGGAGCCTAACCAAGGTTTGGGAAGTTTAAATACATGCACTGTTTCAGCCCAAAGCCAGAATACCAGAACATATTTATATTAAATTCAAAATATACACACACACATATATATATATATATATATATATATATATATATATATATATATATATATATATATATATATATATATATATATACACACACACACATATATATATACAGTATATATATATATATATATATATATATATATATATATATATATATATATATATATATATATATATATATATAATGTAAAACATATGAATTAAACTCACGTGAAGATTTATATTATGGTCAAAAGACAAACATAATGAGTAATAATATCATGATGAACTATGATGAACTGTAATGTACGCACTCCTGTATGTGGTACTTGCATAAGCAACTCAGGTGCTCTTTAAACAGTGTGCCCGTCTGGATGCAAAAACAGCATCATAGATTTATGTTGAAAACATTTAAAATACTACTGGTTGTCTCCACAGACCCCAATTAGCACTAATCTTGGACTGCCTAACCTTAAGTAAGGTGGTCCCAGATAACTGCTAATCAGGGTCTGTGAAACCAGATGTTTAACTGATACATAAAATAGCCTTGTAAGTTTACTTTTTCAAAGTGCCACCTGCTAATCTGAAGACATTTTATATTTATATTTAGGAGGCCCTGAATCAGCAGTGTCGGTGTTAAAGTCTCTGGATAGCCAGTCTTGGTACATTCAATCTGAAACGTGCCATAACACATCACTGGGATTAAATTAGAGGAAAAAGATTAATCAAGAACACAGACATATTTATTAAGCTGCTGATAACTTATTATGCAAGAGTAAAAGGGGTAATAACCAAAGCTTAAAAAAAATTCTTTATCATTTTTAGCTTTTCCAGGCTGTTTCAGTTGTGTAAACCCCATTTACGTTTAATAAATCCTATAACAGGTTTAATAAGATCCCTGTCCACTTCCTGTCACTTGGGTATTTGGACTCCACCTGACCAGACCAAACATGTAGTCCTATCTGCAATATGAAATGTGATTATGAAGCATAGGTGGTGTTCTAATGCCTGCCACACTGGAAGGGAACCATGAAACCAATTGGTTTTCCTCTTAATGTTGTGCTTCATTCAACTCAGTGAAAAGTCTAGAAAAAAAGTTCTACTGCAAAAAGGGACTCAAATTGTAGTATGCAAATAAGAGGTAAGATAATAGTTAGGGCAATAACCATGTAAGTCTTTGCAAAATTAATTTGCTCAGTGGAATAGATGTTGTTTATTGTAACCTGTTCTTTCCCGCCAATAATATCTGCCAATCTCCCTATTTAAACCCCAAGTCATGCTGTTCTTTGTCTTGCTTTTTTTGTTTGCATATCGCTATGTTTGTGCATCACAGCTGACAAATGCCTCTGACCAATCTACCCTCAACACCGCTGGACCCACTGCTACATCCTCCGCTGATCCCGTTGTGCTTGCAGCCCTGCAGATTCCGACTCAATCATTTAAATCTAAGATCAATTTAGACAGAAAAATGTCTTTCTCTTCGGAATCTGAATTCCCAAATGGTGACCGTGTTTCTCCTTCTGGACATCCTTCAACTAAAAGAATCCCAGTGCCGCTGACCCATCTATTCTTGCCACCGCCAGACCTGCCATCTCAATCTCCGCTGATCCTGTCATGCCCGCCAATCACCCAGGCTTAGACAAGGCTTAGACAAGTAGCTGATGCTACTTCTCCTCTTTGATGCTCTAAACGGCTTTACTCCAGCTTCTCCAGCTCGGCTTTTCTTTAAAGACTGTCTGTGACAGACAACAAAGTTATTTGAACTGTAAATCTCCCTCCTGACCAGAAAAGGCGCTGTGTAAGGCTGGTTGTATGTGTTCCCCTCGACTGGCGGTTCGACAGGAGGTGGAAACCGGAAGTCGGACATCTTGGGGAAAGTGCATAGCTGCAAGTACTCTAAACAACTCCATTGCGATCAGGTACTGGTCAGGCAGTGATTGGATAAATCATGGCAACGGGCTGATTGCAGGGAGGAGTCTGGTGGTACAAAGGGGACGCAGTTGCGTGAGTATGGCCCCTTACGGTGACGATACTAACGCGCCGGAGTGCTGTTTGTTGTTTTGTGTTTCACAGGAGGAGTGAGAGACCCAGGAGCTGCAGCCACAGAGTCAGCACAAAAACCCTGAGCACTTTCCTTCACTGCACAAGCTCTGCACAGACACGAGCACCACTTTCCCTGGGAACTACAGAGCACAGTTTCGTGCACAAAGGATTGTGGTTTGGAATGTCATTTGTTTGGGACTGCAACCCACCCTATTGGCTTACCATATACCATTGTTGGTATAGGGGCAACTGGTTATTATTTCATTTGTATTAATAAATACAGACGTTTTTCATTGAAAGTTTTGTCTGGACATTCACTTTGTACACCGCACCACTCGCATCTTGTCCCACTGTCCCAATGACAAGCTTCTGAAAGTTCCAATGGGGAGCAATCAGATTTCTTTATTTACTATGCACTGCCAATCCATCTCGGCTATTCAGCAAACCAGACTTTGCAGCAGATGACCCCCCCCCCCCCCCCCCCCCCACCATCCCGGCTGTTCCCTTCCTCCTACAATACGCTGCTCCACTTCTCCCCAGTTTTCAATTCATGATGTTCTTCCTCCAGGCAGACCTTTCTCCTTTCCTGTTTAGTCCCTGTAACAAACGCTATTGCAAATCGTGCTGCAAATTTGCAGAGTACACCTTCGGTTACAAAAATACTGAGGCACTGCAGAATCCTACCTAAAGAAAAAAAAAAGGTTAACCTTGCCAACAAACTTAACTCAACAGAAGAACAAATGAAAGTTTATGAACATTCAATTAGGCAATGCTGTGAGCTTGTAAATACCTCTGCTGTCTCTCTGGCTCAACCTACTCTGTCTGAAAAGCAAATGTCTGCATGTAACACCACTTAATACTCGCTGTAGCTTATCAAATACAAACCTAAAATGGATGCATACAAAATGAGCAGGGTTCTAGAGGCAGAACACACAGTACTAAGAAAACTAAGAACATGTTTTGTTTTTTATTTCTTCAAGAAACACATAATGTTACCTTTACTGTGTCCGGTGTTGTCCGTATCACACAGATTTTTACTTTTAAACATATTGCCGACTCCTTTGAAATTTCTAATCACACATGGGTCATAAATCAGCCAGGCAATATATTTCTTAACATTTACTCGCCATGAGAGAGAGAGAAAACTCCTCTAAGGATTGCAGTGTATCCTGGTCTTGCATTGTTTAGAAGTAATCCCTTAGTTCATTGATCTATGATGTGTGAATAAAAAATATAAAAACAATCGAAAATATGTTCACACAAAATGCTTCGATGGGGACAACACAGAATCCAGCAAATGTAAAGTGTTGAGTTTCATGTAAGCATTGCAGGGAGTTCTGGAACACTCTAATCAAAATGCTTGCATTGTTATTTCAATTTTATTTGTACAAATAAACTGTATTTACCTTTTAAAGGGATATCGCAGATCAAACATTTCTGAAGCAGAAATCACAGGACCCTGGCACAGTATCTGTAAAAATGTGCTGTGCTTTTCATGGGGGACTAGCTGTCGTATTAAGGTTAGGTTATTGGATTTTGAAGGGTGTCTGGTTAGAGTACGATGCAATGTGATGTAAGTGTGTGGCAAAGTGGTTGCTGATTATGTACAGGTGCAGAGGTGATGCAGTGCAGGAATAAACAGACAGAGATTTGTAATATGGATAAATACACGTTTCATTTTCGTTATAAAATCCTGGTCAAATAATAAACTCTGGTTATACACAGCAATGCGTAAAACACGGAGAACAGTAACAGGGATTGCAGCCCTAAACAATAAACACAGTATCTCTCCCACAATATACAACCATGGTCATCAGTCCTGGGTGCATGCTGTAGTGCTCGTGGTGGGTGATACAGTTTAAAGAGTGACAGTGCAGTGCTTTTCCGGGTTCAGTGCTGGCTCTTAGCGACAGCTCCGGAACGTGTTAGCCATCTATAAACACACAAGTAACAATTATAGACAAGACAAACAAAACAAACACTCACGATACTTTTAATACACAGTGCATGGATCCTTCCGGGTCTATTTCGAAACCAAAAGCGAAGGAAAAGATTTACAATTCTCCAGCCCCTTTTATGCATGACCCCTTGGTAAACGATTTCAGCTGACTCTATTGCCTGCAGCTGCTACCTCGTTTACCTTCTAGGTCAATACGTTCCCGCACCGGAGCCTTGCCTTTTTCCAGACTGACTGACTTCCCGACCCAGGGAATGAACTGTCAGGACAACCTGTCCAAAGCCTTTCCCTTTCGCTACTTAGTGCCCTCACAGGTCGAGAGGGAGATTTACAACCAGAACTCATTACAGTTCTGTCACATTTAAGCTATGCCTATCATTTGTATGTTTAACCTGGTGATGATGTCATCACCACGTGATTTACAGTTCAAAGTTTTTTGTTTTTTTATATAAATCGTTTTTGTGATTTAACTACATTAAAATGGACCAATGGGAGGCTGTGTGGTCCAGTGGTTAAAGAAACGGGCTTGTAACCCAGAGGTCCCCGGTTCAAATCCCGACTCACTCACTGCCTCACTATGTGACCCTGAGCAAGTCACTTAACCTCATTGTGCTCTGTCTTTCTGGTGAGATGTTGTTGTAAGTGACTCTGCAGCTGATGCATAGTCACACAACCTAATCTCTATAAGTCGCCTTGGATAAAGGCGTCGGCTAAATAAACAAATAATAATAATAATAATCACATCTTAATACAAAAAACAGTAAATACAAAACAAATGTGAAACTAGAATATACATTTGTATATTCGCTTCTCACAATGAGGTCAATCATTCTAATTATAGAGCAATAAGGATTATTAAAAACATATTTTAAAACTGCAAAGTTTACAACATTAATTATTGCATATTCCCTTACCTCATGGGTGCCGCCACCACGGGGGCCAAGGGGGCCAATTTCCCCCACTTTTCATACTGGGGAGGCCTACATTAAACTGTTAATAAACGGATGAATTTAAATTAGCAAACATTTTGAAACATGTCTCAAAATAACCGTTCGTTATGGGAAAGGGAAACGGAAGTTTGAACATATCATTCTCTTAGTGGGATTTTAAACATAAAAGAGGTGAGATTCTACATGACAACATTTATTTATCAGGTAAATATTTTTTTTTAATAATCCTTATTGCTCTATAATTAGAATGATTGATCTCATTGTGAGAAGCGAATATTCCTCCATTCAGATTTAAACTGCGAGAGAAAGCAACATTGTTTGGGCTTGGGCTTGCCTCTCCATGTTTGTTTTAGCGTAAAGAATCAAGGCAGTGGTAATCTGTTTATTCAGGGTAATAATAACTGTGCAGTTTTGTATGAAATCTGAACTGAATGAAACCTTGCACTTTTTTTAAATACCCTATTTTAGTAAGCTATATAAAATGTTTTTAGATCTATATAACTACATTTCCCCTTTTCTTCTTTTTTTTTGGATAAGCAATGTTTTTGAAAATGTTTTTCAATAAACTGCGCTACTTATTTTAAAATATAGAATATTAGATGATGTGTGATACAACCTAATTTGTTTTATGTAGCTAATTACAGTCCATGGTTGATTTATATGTGTTTTACATACCATATGCATGTATCAGTTTAGTGAAAGCTGTATATACAGATTTGTGATTGACCCTGTCATACTCAGCAGCAGTAGCAATACATGCCTCAGGGTAAAGTCAGATGCTTTAAATGTACTTCTTTAAAGAATGTTACTAGAAGTAAGAGCTACCCTTGTGTTTTGCAACTTTATGCACAGATCTATTTGTCCAATATTGTGGCCCTCCCACTTTTTTTTTTTGATCCTTGATGGCACCCCTGGCACACAATGTTTAGTTGTGGTTACACTCTTTGTATACTTTTACTTCGTGTGATGTTTGTTTGAAACAAAAGTGCATTCTCAAAATAATATTTTCATTTATTCATCAAAACCGTTGCCCATCATAGTTTATTGTAATAAACTTAACTGTTACACACTGCCAGCATATGTTTAAAAATGTACTGTATACAACAATAATATAGCATTTAGATTTCAAAACAACGTTGCCTAAAATATTTTTGAAACAAAGTTGTTCAAGCAGGAGAAAGGCAGACAAAAATGAAGCACATCCTTGTCGACTTCTTTGCTAAACTTAAAAAAATGACCAACGAAATAATGATATACCATTCTGTATATATGAAACATATCTATTTAATAAAAAGGAAGCAATTCAACCAAACTTTAATTCCGAAGCAAGGTACATTACAATTTGAAGAAACAAACAGAAACAGTCCTCTTAATTAACATTTAAAAAAACATAATACAAATGAAATGAATCGATCTATAGATTCACTACGTCCTTCTAAACCACGCTTCATTCATTTCACTCTTGTCAGTATTAGCATCCGAGGTCATCAATATGGGAGGGCACACATCCGGCGATTGGCTAAAATGGGACAAGACCATCTGCCTCTACCGAACGTCCTGCAATGACTGAGTGGAGAATTTGGATCAGACGGCTGCCTCCACGTAAAGCTATGTATGTATGGTTATATTACATATATAAATATATAAATAAATAAACATATTTATTTCAACATTTTCTACTGGGCAGTGCCTCTACTGCCTCCTCTGAATAGCCGGCACTGATCAGTTACTGGTGAGCTTAAATATCACATCTGTGGCTTTCAGAATCATATCTAAACTCATTAATCTGCCCCCCTGCAAATCTGTCTAAAAGAAAGATAATATTGTTCCTACCAATACAAGTTTCTGTCTTGCTCTTGCCCTCAACAAAGAAGGTGGAGCTGGTTTACCAGTTTGTAAGAGCTGCCTCTCCCAAGTCAGTGTCAGTCACAATGGGCATCCCTTCACTGCCAACATATTGACCTGTGACCTTTAGGACAAGGGTCCACATCTAACTCAATGAGTGCAATTGCTGACGACAACATCATTTAGTGCTAGCCTAGGGGTAAAAGGATTAAGGGCTCCCCCAAGCCTGGCATTTTTAAAGCTCTGTTTTTGAAACAGTACAAGCTAATGTGCTGAAATACAGTTCACTTCAAACAATGTGCATTGAGGAGGCATGTTGATTCTTACAATTCACATGTAATTTACTCTTAATTCCTCAGGTGGGTTGTTGAACAATAAATATTTGTAAACAACATAATTTTAGGTGGCAAATGGAGGCCATGTACCATGTTAAGTTTCTCCTCTATGCTATACATCACTATTATATTTTTTGTATATTCAAAACCTTGGCAGGGCAACTTCTTGTACCCAATAGAGTTCACATAAACAGATTTAAAAAATTCTACAAATTAAATAAATAAAACAAACGTGAACAAGGATACTTGTCCTTAGCCCTAAAGGAAAGTACCATATTTATCATCATGACAGGAAAGCTTTTTTTGTTTGTTTGTTTTTTAGAGGAAACACTCAGTAGTGTTTGGGGGAGAATGCGGTTATTGTTTTAATTCACTGCTGGACCTCACTGGAAGTTCTAAACACACATTTCAATTTCAGAGTCTAATTGTTAAACATGCGTTCTCAATTTGACTAAGTGGTATATATCTTCACTCTTAAGATTGCAAAGCCATCATCTCACTCAATCAGTAAGATTTAGCTCTAATCCTGTTACGCTTATTTGGATTCCCTCAATGTTCAGTTGTCTTGTTGTTTCTTACGATTAAATACTGAGGCTCACCATGTGAGATGCCTGTCACTGTAGTTTGTCAGCAAAGCATAATATTTCTTATAGTTCTGAAAGCTGCACACAGCAGGGTAGAAATGAAAAGACTGCACTATGTAAACTGTGAAACCGAGCTGTAAATCACATCTGTGAGTGCAGACGCCAGGTATAAAGCTGCATACTGTCAAGTCCGTAGAATTAAATGGACTGGACATCAACACAGCACTTAAATGAACCTATATACCCTTTTTCAGCTATAGTGATTTGCTTAAAAGAAAGTGGCTGTTTTGCTTGTTTTTGGAATGAGTTTACATTGTTGGATTTGTGTCTGTCTCACATTGGCCTTTCCAAGCAGCTAAAGCTTCTATTACGTAAGCAGTAACTCATGACACGGTGTACGCAAAGCATATGCCTGTAACCACCCAGAAGTGCAGTAACATACTGTGGTGGTGGGGTGGGGGCGGGAAGGGGGGGGGGTATTTTCAAAAGTTCGGAATTGATAACTCCATTGTTAATGAACAACTCGGTATGTAGCATTGATTTTGGCATTTTGAAGCGGTTGTTATGCCCATTTTGTTATTAAATAATGATGCTAACGTGAATTCCAAAATTATGTTGATTTACGAAATAATGTTAATATCTTAACGAGCAGTGCTTCTTACTATTTATTTTGTTTGCATGGAAATTTAAAAGGAAATCCATGTTAATTGTCATAATCTATCAGGAGTTAATTTGCACTTGGAAAAGGAGGGTTTTAATTAACAGAAAAGTATAGAACTCACCTTGACACAGTATTTAAGTCCTTTGGTATTAAAAATAAATAAACAACTACAGTATGGATTTGCTGGGAGTGGCAGCAGTTGCATTAGCAGCAAATTACATTTTAGAGCTTGAGAGCGAGCCTGAGATTGACAAACCTTGGCTGTGAAACCGATGATACAGAGATCTAAAAACTCAATGTTTAGGGCATTTTGTCAACCTCCGTAAGACTCTGTGGGAAGACCTTGAATTGCCTACGAGAAGGGGCCGTGTCGTACCTTCTCATATGAAGGTGTTGGCTTGGCAGCATTGTCCTTCTATGTCTCTGGGTCATTTCAAAGGGTCACAGGTGACTTGATAAAGAGAGTTTTATGACATTGCTGGGTTTCCCAGAGTAATGGGAGCCATCAGTTGCACACACATTGTACTCAAATCATTGCAGCACCATGCATATGTGAACAGGAAGGGTTCCAACATTAATGTTCAGGTGATTGGTGATGCATCCTATAACATCTGGAAGTATGTGCAAATTTCCCTGGCTCCTGTGACTCTTACATTTTGATACAATCTGCTACGTTTAGTCATTTCAGAGACTGAATACACCAGATGGCATGTTAGTAAGTCAGTATTGTAAGACTACCTAGATCATTCAATATTTGTAGTTATGAACATATTTTAGCCTTTTCTATACTTGTGGTTGTGAATGAGATTTATTCACTTGTTTTAACCATTTGTAACCTTATGGAACATTTGTTGTATTGCTAAAATGATATACCATTATTTGCACCCAGTGTAATGTTACTACCAAGAAATTATCAATGCAGCTGTAGCCTGAACTCTGGATATGTACATTATATGACAGCTGACCTCTACTGTAGATTTTATTTGAATTATACAAATAAAAACCTAAGAGTAAATAATGAAATCTTGGTATTGAAAATGGCATACTATTACAATAAAGTTTCCTTACATGTGATTGCGGATTGGGAATGCGTCCTTGTTAGGGAGTGCTATCGTAATTTTAAAAGCTTAACAAATATATAATGAAATGTTACCTACATGTATAATAACTAACAACTACAAACACAAATGGCACTTCAAACGTATTTATTCATAGCCTACAATCATTTTTTTTTAAATCCGTGCCGTCCAATTTTTACCCACACGCCAGATAACTGTAAATCAGCATTTTATATCTGAAGTGTTCTAAATAAATGTACATTCTGGATGACAAAATGCACAACTGCGAATTAAGTTTATAAAGTATACACAAAATAGATATTCCCATTACTTTTTATTTCCATTTGGCTGCTGCTCGCTGGTGCCATCTCCCTGTACGCTAGTAGTTTCCATAACAGCAAATTATGCTTCCATTCATTTTTCTTGATCTTGTTAACATGCATTTTGATTAACGAGTTTCCCTTATTTAGTCGTTGAGACAGGAAGTGATGTACGTGACCTGCGACAATTAAGCTTTTTAACAAGAAATGTGTTCATTAATGACCATATCGATTCAATTTCAAAGCATTATCGGATTGATTTTATTAACAAATTCTGTTTGAAAATCACTTGCTTCTAAAGCTGTCGTTGCTATACCACAATACAATAACGCTGATGTTTGAAAATTCCCCCCTGTATGTCTTACCACACACCCTGGAGTGGGTAATTGTGCTTATAATGGCTCTATGTTTATTTTATAAAAATAAAACAAAAAAACCCAACATTTTAAACTTTCAATTAAGTTTTATGTAATGCATCTTTCTGCCAGTGCAAAATAGTTCCTATACTTTGTATTTAGAGGCTACACATTAGCTGGAAAAACTTTATTTTTTTATATTCAAGGTTATTTTTTTTAAGTGCAGTTTGAAAAACTAAAAATATAACTGCTCATTTACATGTTTTATATACTTTGGTAAGTAAAGCTGGCATTTGAAATGACTTTTTCCCTAGTATAATAATCGTACTCTGCACCTATTTGTATTGCTCCAAACATGCTACCTATGTCTCTTGTCAAGACTAACTTAACTTCTCCAGAGTCTCCCAGACAGCATTATATTACATACTGATGTCTGCAAAAAAACACAATGTATTTTACTTTTGATACCATATTCCTGAAAATATGAATCTAGGTTTTTTTTTTTTTTTTGCCATATGTGGGCCCTTTGTTGTTAAGATCCAACGCAACCCATCTCCACCGTGGACATCCTGCAGCCTGATGAAGTTTGGTACTAAAGCCCAGGGTTTTTACAAGAAATATTGCCGTGACTGAACAGCTTGAGATTTTGAGAGAGAAATCCACGGAAATTGATTATCATTTTAATCTAATTTCTGTTCATGTTTGACTATAAAATAAATATAAAAATGCTGAATATCTATATGGCCTGAAGTCCTTAACTGCCTATGGCAAGAGAAGTTGTTTTAGTTTAAGGTGTTGACCCAGGCGCACTTTGATCTTCAGGGGTGATTCGCTCCTAGCCATGCATAAACAATTCTTACTGCATGATCATGTGATCTTGTTCAGCCACTCATGGTGTTTAATTTATCCAAGCCTTTTTATAATTTTAAACATACTTCTGTTTAACCCATACATACAGTAATAGCCCATGCACTAAGTAGTTTAAAATATTTACAGACACTACAGAGTTGTTACTGTTAAGCCATTGTTTTCAACAACACCAGATGTTTTGCATGCTCACTGTGCAGTTTGTGAATCAAAATTACCTTTAATCATGGTAATTTTGTAACATTTCATTGTCTTTTTATGTACAGTGGCACCAAAAAGTATTCAGTTACTGTATTCTGTACATTATAACTGTGTAAAAAACTATTTCTAAATAATGCTTCTTTATGTTTTTGGTCAATATTGGCAAAGAGATATAAACATTATTAGTTATTAAATAGTTTTTAAATCAGTAGCAGGGATAAAGCACCACTAGACATATGCCTTGTTTCCGGCCGTAGCCAGCCCATGCCAACAGACAGGCCAAATTCAGAAGTTCTTGTCCTGCATCATCAGGTCACTGGGGGATTGTGGGAATGTATTGTGCTGTGTTTCAAAGAAACTCATAGTAGTAGAAGTTCAGAAAAAAAACTGCCCGAGCCATGGATGCTGCAATTGAAAAAAGTTTTGTTGCTATTTTTATTTTCACGTTATAGACGATTGTAGACAGCATTCTCAGGACCCACTAGAAAGGAACGCATCTTTAAGCATGCAGAATTTCCAAGCATGTAACATTTGTGTTATCTATGACAGAAACAAACATTCTTAACATCGGCTCAATGCAAATCAAATATTCCAAAAGGGGGCAGACAGCAGCCAAAACAAACAGCTGAGTTGTGTTGTGTTTAGCCTGGGCAAAATAAAAGTATCATGATCTCTCCCGTAAACCCAAGACATATTTTACTCATATTTTAGAATCACTGCAATGCTCTAAATGTTTACCGAAGCATGATTACTGTTAGCAGACACAGTTTCCTGCTTTCAGAGAGAACAGCTTATATGTACTGTATATATCTACAAAATCACATGCATGTTTTTTCTACAAGCTTCTGGTTTACTAAACTTTACATAAATTATATATTTTTTAAATGGTAATATGTGAAACCCTACCTGTAGAGTGCTGTTCCATCGTGGCGTTCTCCACACAGGTACTATTCAAAAGACCCTGCAGCTCATTCACGGGCCGGCACCCTAAAACACTGTCCATTTGTTGATAAAACAAAAAAAATAATTTGGCTTTTCCTGCTCCGATTGTTGCTGTCTTTAATTTTTCTGTAGTCAGCACGCAGTTTTTTATTTTGTCCCGACTTGTTGTGGTGTTCTTGTGAATCCGTTATCTGCAAGGACTTTTGCTATTTTTTCATTATTATTATTATTATTATTATTATTATTATTATTATTATTATTATTATTTCTTAGCAGACACCCTTATCCAGGGCGACTTACAGTCGTAGACATAAATACATTTCAAGAATCACATTACAAGTATAAATACAATTAAGAGCAAGATAAAATACAATGACTTTGATTCTAGCAAGTACAGTATGACAAAATACGATTCAATAACGGAGCAGGTAACAGTGTCAGTGATAGTTACAGCAGGATATAATTAAATACAAAATAATACAGATTAAATAACACTTGTGACAGATTAAAGTATTCTAAAGTACAGGATTAAATGCAGTAAAATAGGGAGCAGATAAGAGCAAGTAAAGCACATTAAGGAAGAGTGATAAAGTGTCCAGAGGGAAAAGAGGAGTTCTACAGGTGCTGTCTGAAGAGGTGAGTCTTGAGGAGGTGCTGGAAGGTGGTCAGGGACTGGGCAGTCCTGACATCTGTAGGAAGGTCATTCCACCACTGCGGGGCGAGGGTGGAGAAGGAGTGGGCTCTGGAGGCAGGGGAGCGTAAAGGAGGTAGAGCTAGTCTTCTAGTGCAGGAGGAGCGGAGAGGCCGAGTGGGGGTGTAGGGAGAGATGAGGGTCTGGAGGTAGCTGGGTGCAGTCTGGTCAAGGCATCTGTAGGCGAGTACAAGAGTCTTGAACTGGATGCGAGCGGTGATTGGGAGCCAGTGGAGTGAGCGGATCAGTGGAGTTGCGTGGGAATGCCAAGGCAGAGAGAACACCTGGTGAGCAGCGGAGTTCTGGATGAGCTGGAGCGGACGGGTGGCGGACGCAGGGAGGCCAGCCAGGAGGGATTTGCAGTAGTCTAGGCGGGAGAGAACCAGGGCCTAGACCAGAAGCTGGGTGGCGTAGTTGGTGAGGAAGGGTCAGATTCTTCGTATGTTGCTCAGGAAGAATCGGCAAGTGCTTGCCAGAGTGGAGATGTGCTGGGAATAAGAGAGGCAGGGGTCCAGGGTGACTCCGAGGTTCTTAGCTGAGGAGGAGGGAGTGTGGTAGATTCCAGAGGAATGGAGAAAGAGAGATCAGGGGAGGGGGAGGAGGAGGAGGGAAAGAAAAGGAGGTCAGATTTAGAGAGGTTGAGTTTGAGGTGATGCGAGTGCATCCAGGAGGAAATAGCAGACAGACAGGTAGAGATACGGGAGGGGATGGTGGAGTCAGAGGAGGGGAAGGAGAGGAAAATCTGAGCATTATCAGCATAGAAATGGTATGAGAAACCATAGGATGCGATGAGGGGGCCCAGGGAGCATGTGTAGAGAGAGAACATGGGAGGACACAAGACTGACCCTTGGGGGACTCCTGTTGAGAGAGGGTGAGGTGTGGAAGTTGCTCCACGCCAGGTTACCTGGTAAGTACAGTTGGAGAGGTTGGAGGAGAACCAGGCCAGAGCAGTGCCAGAGATTCCCAGGTCAGCGAGAGAGGATAGTAGAATAGAGTGATAGTGTCAAAGACAGCAGAGAGGTCAAGGAGAATTAGGACAGAGGAGAGAGAGGCAGCTCAGGCAGGGTTTAGTGAGTTAGTGACAGACAGGAGGGCGGTTTCAGTGGAGTGAGCAGAGCAGAAGCCAGATTGGAGAGGGTCGAACAGAGAGTGGTTGGACAGGAAAGCAGAGAGCTGGTGGTGTACAGCCCGCTCGAGGGTTTTGGAAAGGAAGGGTAGGAGGGAGACAGGACGGTAGCTCTGGAGGGAGGTGGGGTTGAGTGTAGGTTTTTTGAGGAGGGGAGTGATAGAGGCTTGTTTGAAGGCAGATGGAAAGAGACCAGAAAGGAGAGAGGTGTTGAAAAGGGAGGAGATGAAGGGAAGTAGAGCAGGAGCAGCAGTTTGAAAGAGATGAGTGGGGAGGGGGTCCAGGGCACACGTGGTGGGTTTGTGACCCTGGAGCAGGGAGGAGAGGTCAGAGTCTGAGAGGGGAGAGAAGGTGGAGAAGGAGGGTGAGTTAGTAGGGGATGCAGTGGGTGTAGGGATTGTAGCGGGAGGGGGTGAGCGGGAGGGGGTGGGGGGGAGGGAGTGGTGTTAAAGAGTTTGCGGATATCTGAGATTTTAGAAGAGAAGAAAGGGGCAAAGTCATCAGAGCAGATAGAGGAGGGATGGAGGAGGGGGGGAGTGTTTAGGAGGGAGGCACAACGAACATTAATTGTTTCTGTATTTCTGAGTCAGTCCATATGGACAACAAACATTTTGTCTCCTTATTTTCCCACATGCCACCACAATTTTATTTAACGACAGCCATTGTATAGGGTTAACTGTTTTTCTGTTCCTGTCTGCTTCCTACACAAGCACACGGCTACATTATGACGTAGTTCCTTTGTCAGCAGTCTGGCCACATCGGGTATGATAAAGCAAAGCGGGTCAGAAAAACCGGCCACGGCCAGCCGGGGCTGTTGTGGCCAGCAGTGGAAACACCACTTTTACGGCCGTGGCCACGGCCGACAGTAGAAATGAGGCATTAGTTAGAGCATTTTACAGAACCAGAGAATCCTGATGAAATCCAGGTTGGTAATTATTTCAACATTTTGATGATATGAGCTGTTTGAATTTTGATACTACTGTGTATGGAGTAATAATTATGTATATTAAAAAAAAAATCTCAGGAATGCATTGAGAAGCAGTGGTATAATTTTCTTCACAAATGATAAAGGTCCTTCCCAGTAATATTATTTTAATGTCTCATGATAAAGTCCTACTAGTTTATATTACTAGGTTTACTGTACTCAAACCAATTCGATTCATTCATACAACATATAATACCAGTTTGTTCAGTATAAAAGTAAAATCCCGATTTCATGCATCTTTCTACAAATACTGTTTGAAAAAATAAACCCTTTTAACCATTGTGCTTTCGGAAAGTCTTCTCTAACCTGTTGAGTCTAAATGGTTTTAAATGTTAAATCCCCCTGTATTGTAACAAATTTAATAAGCTATAATCAAAATTCTCACATTAGCCATTGGCTGCCTTCTACAATCAAACTTTCAGACATTCTGTACCAGCTGCCTGTCAGTTTTCCTCATCATAATGTCAGCTCATCTTCAAAACAATCATGACTCTCAGAGTCCCCTCGGAGAAGCAGATGTTTGACTTGTCTCTTTGAAAAAAATTGAGTTATGGCTTTATGGTACAGGATTTGTAGTGTTTGCTGCAGTTTATTAGTGTTAACCAAATAAAAATGACATTAGTGAAAAAGATCTACATGATGCTGCAGAACTCCTGAGATTAGGCCAGATGGCCATATCTAACCTTTGTAATCTAGTAAGGCGTGTTGAGAAGCAGGATATTGATTCAATTTATGCCTTTAGATGCATGCCCCATATCTGCATGTGTCTACACTGATATCAGTTGCAAGAAATCCAATACTCAGGCATAGACTAGAAGATGGTGTTGGTTGCTGCCTATTAAAACTGTCAATTCCATCTGTTCACTATATCCCCCTAGATGCTGCATGTAGTTTTAAATAGATCTCTATTACAGAATATCTTGCCAGTATTTCCACTGGTTAAGAAACTCCTGCACTGTGATAAACCCTAATGAATACACAGTAGGTGAAAGTATGCTGCCAGACATGTTTTAAGGTGCACATACTGTGTGCAGTGTTATAAAACAGATGGGCAACTGACTTTGACACTGCATCTGGGAATTATGCAATATGTATGCGGAGTTATCCCAGTCCTGTCATGGCCTCATTATAGGGTATATCGGTGGTGATGTTGAGTCTTGGAAACAACTAAATATGGCATGATCAATGCCCTTCCCAAGTGGATATGTATTGATCCAGATAAAGGAGATACTGGGTGATAAATCTGTGTTTATATAGCAAATCATTCTAAGCAAGGCAATTTGGGTAATACATAGGGTAGGTTAATGGTGCTTAATTGTTACTTTTCTTCTCCAGAACCGTGTCCCAATTATGTCCTTAACTAATTAATTGAACAGTACGGTCTTGTTCCAACCAGGTCTTTAATTATTTAATTGGAGGTGCACTTAAATGTAAATGACAAGGTTGTACCAAGACCCTGCACTGATAGCACCCCAATATCACTGGGGTAGGTGATAACAGGGGGGTTCATATTCATGTATCCCTCAAGCTATACTTTGGTAATTGTGCTCTCAAGCTAGAGGCATTTTGTTTCTTTTTGGCAAGGAAATTGCTTGGTTTTGGCTAAATGTACTTGAAGTGTTCATTGGCACTCATTTACAATCTCTGATTGGTAAATGTGTGGTGAAAAAAGAATATATACAAACAAACAAGTACAAGGGATTCAATGCATTGTAATTGGTAGTGCATAGTACTGCTGTTGCTTTTGAATCAAATTTCCATTGAACCTGCACATTCCAGTTACTCTGTCTTCCCAGTGACTGTCCACTGTGGGGAATCAATCATTTATACAGTCTCTGTGGTCTTTCTATACAATTAATAAAAATGATGTGTTGTTTGTGTTGAATTTAATTTTTTTGTATTATGGTATGTAGCATTTCACAACATATCACCTCTATAATATTCTTGTTATGTTCTGTGTAAATTCTGTATGTCATTATTTATATATTTATTTAAGCTTTATCTTCAATGGTTTTCTGATATGCTGTCAGTTAAATTTCGTGATCTGCCCATTCACCATGACATTTCAAATAATAGCTTGGGTGAATTAAGTGTTTTGGATGAATTGTATGAATAATAATAATAATAATAATAATAATATGTTTGTAGCAGAGTGTCCCGTCCCTTTGTTTATTATTTATTTTATATTATGATTTATGTTTATATTACGACGAAACGCCACTTATTTGTTATTGTTTTTCTATTTTAAAAACCTTGTGAGGATGCGAGACTGATCAGCTACTGATTATTTAACTAGCTAACAGTCACGCATCCTTACTAAACTCGTGCAGACTGTGGCTGAGGGGTAATAATTAATTAACAGCTAGTTAACCCCTTGGCCAGAATATAAAAGACCCACTCTCGACTCAAAGGAGGGAGTGTTAAGAGGAGAGTACGGGAGAGCGAGCAAGGAGAGAGTTATTAAAATAGAAACAATATCTGAGCGTGCTGGTTTATACACTAGCACGATACTTATTTGTTTATTTCTGTTTGTTTGGCCAACGCGCCTTTTTGGTTTGTAGTGTTTTGTTCTGTTTAAATCTTTTGGTTTATTTATTTAATAAAACGCTGAGCGCCATTGCGTTCAGTTTCACCCGCCATTCATTGTTTTGGTTTCTGTTCCTGGTCCGTGACGTCACCACCCACACGCCACTAAACAGCTCGGTCACAATGTTACATAGATAAAACATAATATAAATAAAATATAGTATGACATTGTTTTGAATGTGTGTAGAGCACTAAACAAACTGGTATTGTATTTCTATAAATTAATCTTATTGGTTTGAGAACCTAAAACTTGCAAATATGATAAATAAAAACTAAAAATACATGTTTTTTTATCTTTAGAATGATACTGTATCTTCCATACATGGGGCGCTTTCTGCACAGGCTAATATGTACTGGAGTTTTGACAAATCCATAACAGTGATTGGTTGATTTTGTACATGTGATTTAGAATATTTCTGTTGTTTGTTTTTGTGAATCCAGTATGACAAAAGGTTTAATAGAGAAAAGTGTAAGGTACTACACGCAGGCAATAAAAATGTGCATTGTATATATCATATGGGAGATACTGAAATTGAAGACGGAACCTATGAAAAAGACCTAGGTGTTTATCTTGACTCAGATATGTCTTCATCTCGACAATGTGGGGAAGCTATAAAAAAGGCCAACAAAATGCTCGGATATATAGCGAAAAGTGTTAAATTTAAATCAAGGGAACTAATGTTAAAACTTTACAATGCATTAGTAACACCTCATCTAGAATATTGTGTTTAGTTCTGGTCACCTCGCTACAAAAGGGATATTGCTGCTCTATAAAGAGTGCAAAGAAAAGCGACCAGAATTATTCCGGGTTTAAAAGGCATGTCATATGCAGACAGGCTAAAAGAACTGAATCTATTCAGTCTTGAACAAAGAAGACTACGCAGCGATCTTACTCAAGCATTCAAAATTCTAAAAGGTGTTGACAATGTCGACCCAAAGGGCTTTTTCGACTTGAAAAAAGAAACAAGGACCAGGGGCCACAAATGGAGATTAGATAAAGGGGCATTCAGAACAGAAAATAGGAGGCACTTTTTAACACAGAGAATTGTGGGAGTCTGGAACCAACTCCCCAGTAATGTTGTTGAGGTTGACACCCTGGGATCCTTCAAGAAGCTGCTTGATGAGATTCTGGGATCAATAAGCTACTAACAACCAAACGAGCAAGATGGGCTGAATGGCCTCCTCTCGTTTGTAAACTTTCTTATGTTCTTATTTGCACACACTTTTTTTTAATGTTTCACTTTTTATCTGAAGGGTTATTTACCTTGAATACATAAATACATTAGAATTTCAAAATCACAAAATGATAAATCATGATAAACCATGGTGGATGCCAATGCGTAGCATATGCATTTTGAACTGAAAATATGATAAATTGACCATGGTTAACTTTTGTAAGAAATGTTTCACATTGTATTTTTCATAATGTACTGTTCTCCCATCTCTTGTATATGAGGCACTTCATTGTTGTCTCCATTTTATTTCCACAGAAGTATTTGCCTTAACAAAAAGATATACCATGCCTGAGTATGAATACTCTTTCCGTGCTCGCCTCTAATTTGATACAACCCCATTCAAGTACTGAAGCATGACCTTACAATATAGTGTCACACATTTTAACCACAAAAGTCACTTGGTTGAGCTTTCATTGGCAATAAATAACCTATCTGGCATCTCAATAAAAGTAAATAAAATCATTATTGCATTTGCTTCTTTTATATATTTTATTTGAAGAACAGTAACTCAACCACATTAAATAAGTTACACCCCTCCACTTTATAAAATGGTGAAATTAAGTTTTCTGTACTGCTACCAAGGGACTGCAGTAAATGACCCTGGTAACAGAGTTTACATTGATTCAGAAATAAGCACTTGTCCACATGTAACAATGATAACCTTTTAGTGGATTTGGAAAACAAATCTGACACCCATTAAAAAGCAAATGATTTTCCCTCCTCTAAGGAAGTGAAAGAAACACAATTTAGACAGAAAGGACCATTAATAATGAAATTTCTTCACAGAAACTCAAATATAATAATTCTAATAAAGTAGAAGAAATGCAGAATTACAGAAGTTGTGACATGTGTACAATAGCACCAACACATGTTTCATAATTCCAAAGTTATCATGATTATTAGTGGAGTTTTTAAATAATATTTATAGTCATATAATATGTCAGGTTAAAAAAATCAAACCATTGTGTAAGTGTAAGCACTACAGATGTGTACATTTTGCACGTAAGTGGCATACATGGCCAAGGTATTCATCCCATTGACACCGTATTTATGGTTTTGTTAGGACCTGTTAATATATTTTTGGAATTCCAGCCTTTTTTAGTGTGAACATTTTTTTTTTTTAGAATGTCCATTTAGGTTCCCTCACTGCATACAACAGCGCAGGAGAACTTTAAGGTCAGTGGCTGCCCTCCGTTCACATGAACAAGCCAATTTTCTCTTTAGACCCTGGTGCGCCATAGCAGATGTCACTGAGTGAAGGACAAGAGCCATCACTGCAGGTTCTTACTTGAGGTCACCGGGCAGCTAGTAAGATCCGCTGTAATGTGGTGAGGTGACTCAATTCCTGTTGATCTTTCCTCCTTATCTGGTGGGAGCACCAGAGCCAATGCAATGTTTTATTTTTATTGCACTTGCCAACCTGGCATTGGCGTCTCTTGCGGCTCTCAGCAGGGTTGCCAGCTTCAGCTGTGGGTACACCTGACAGTCTCCCTCTGTTCCAAATGCTTCTTGCGAAGTTCCTGTGCTAGCTGTAAAATATATTCTCTCCTTGGTAAATTCTTCTCTGTGCATTCTTTGTAAAGTACCCAGGTGTTGATGGCTACTAGGTCCAATACATTGTAAAACACCTTAACGGACAACTGTCGGGAGCCAGCTTTCACGGAATACTTCCGTGCTTTCTGATCCAAAACATCAACTCCATATTTTATTGTGTTGTAAAACTCCACGGTCTCTGGCATTTATTTTCACTAGTCCCAATGCTAATTGACTGACCAAAGCAGCGCAGCTGGCAAGCAAGCACCAGCCTTCAAAAGGTTGTTTGAAAACAATAGACTGTCAGTCACTCACTCAGGCAGAGAGTAGAGATTAATCTGATTTACAGTAAATAACTGGTAAATAAAAATAATAAAAGTAGAATACCGTTCTGTATAATCCAAATACAATTGTTTTCTGTTTGGCCGTCAATGTGCCTGCTTCCGGGGCTTTTAGGTATAATGTAATATATCGCCTTTATTTCTGCACTCCCGTGTTTCACGCTTTGTGAGAAAAGTTAATACATACGGACAGAAAGGTACACGAACGCACAGCCCCATATGTGTTACACGACTGGAGAAAATTACATTTTAAAACCAAAAACCGCCAAAATGACTGGCGTGGGGCTTCTAGTGTTAAATAAATAAAAGTACCAGTAACTTTTTTTTTTTTAAATTAGGATTTGAGTGTAGGTTTGTTTATTTATGTAAGTTTCAGTATTTAAGTTGCCGTTAGGTTACTAAAAATGATTAGGGAAATACATTTATTTTTTTGAAATTATAAATATCTAGTGTTAATGCTGATAGTACTATTTGTTCAGTAACTTATTCACATTGTGTTCATAAAGTGTATTGAAAGTCCTTCTACCTGTCTTTGTTACAGAAGAGAGCACCATCCTGTGTTGTTACCATATTCTGAAATAACCTTGCTGAAAGCAATCAGACGACACTCGGTTGTTTGATTTCTTCAACTTGTCATTCAAACCGGAGACTAATTGCTATTGTGGTGACTGTATTGTCACTGACAGCATATACTATTCTCGTTTTTTTTAACTTTTTTTTTTTTTTTGCTATGCTAAATTTAAATAGATAGATTGAATTTATAGCACAGCGAGGAAGCTGATTTAGTCTATATTGACAGACAACATTCACAGGGTGTGTACTAGAATTAACATGTTGTTTAATCAAGCAGAAAAAGGGTAAAATACATGAATACTGTATTTACGGATTTTCCGATGGATTGATCTGGAACAGTGATTAAATCTGGTTTGAAAGCGAGCATTCAAGGTCCTTTACCGGAGATTAAGGACCTTATGTTGACCAATCAGGTTAAAGGAAATCTCTGAACCATTTTCTAATTGCAGGTTAAATCTTTCTGCATAGTTCCAGAAATGTGTCTGAATACAGCTCTATAGTCAGATAACCTTAGCTGCAGACTTTTCTACCAAATACCACTTTGTGGCTGTCTTTAAATCTTGATTTACAACATGTACTGGTACATTGTGTTTCATAAAGTTTTTAAAGTAGGTGTTAGCTTATTTTTAACTTATAAAGCTCCTTGAGGTGGTTTCTACTAAGTTAATTACTGGAGCTCTGACTACATAAGTGGAGAAAGTCCATAGTGTAAAGTTATTATGAGGTCTCAAGTCCAAGCTTGACATAATCTTGGCACTGTTAGGTCAAGTTAAATCGAATCAGACCAGAGATCTTGCTGGGTCAGCTATTTATACCATCATTCAGTGAACTGAAAAGAAAAGTGGTAAAGACACAGTTTCTTCTTCATTTCATCCACTTAGATGGCGCTCAGACACAAGACAGCAACCAGAAAAGGCTGACAATTGCAACTGGGTTAAAGGCACTGCTGGACATCACCCAATAAGAAGAGCTGATATATGTTGGTATCAAGAAATATCTAAGTTGTCATCACCTGTTTAGCCACTATATTTAAAACAACTCTCTGGCTACGTACACATGCACTGCAGTTGGCTCCACAACTGTATTTACAAACAGCACTCGCTGCGGTTGTTTGTTGTACACAAACACCTTTCATTACTGAAGTGAGTGCACTCCCTGTTTAAACAAACCCCTGAAATCGGACCATCATTACATGTCGATCGTGAGGTTTTGTGTGACAACATGGAGGCTGTGTTTTTGTTTATGCTTTTGGAAGACTGTACGTAATCGATCACGAGCTTGTCAAGCACACAGCTATGCTCTTTTCTGCAAAACCAGCGGAGATACCATTTTCATTTTTCTGCACTGCTAAATACAGTGGCGACAATCTGCAGTACCATGATGGTAGATCGAAACATTTGGGCGATATTCTGATCAGAAGGCTGGTGGAAACCATTTGAGTGGTTTCCAAATGACTGGATTAAAAATATAAGCATGCCTAAGGAGATGAATATGCATCTTTGTCATTTACTGAGACATTTCCTGGAGTGCCAAAACACACAGATGAGACGTTCGGACGAGTTGTGGTCACACTGTGGCGTTTGGGGATACAAATTGTCCCATATTGTTTCATTTAAGTTGCACGTTTATTAGAATATGGAGATCTGAGTATTCACAATATTTCTCTTGCAAAATGGAGGCTGTTCTGTAGTTTCTGACAATGACCACATTTTCAGTGGTAGAAACATTTTATATTTGTCTGCCTTCAGTCGGATGCAGTTAAAAACAAATGTTTCCAGTAAAAAAAAGTGTACAAAGTGTAGCTCAAATGTAAATAGGTTAATATTAAGTTATTGAAGCCATGTAAATGTATATGCTTTTCCGTTGGTGCTTCAGGGTACTGGTAATAAAATGATGATGGTTCTTTCATAATGTAACTATTAATATAGGCCATTGCATTAAAAATATAATTGGAGAGAACTGGTGGGACGCACTTCTAGTAATGTTGTATTGTCAAAATAGTGCAATGCAGTACAAACGCACACACACACACTATGCACAAATACCATATCCATAAAACTACACACTTGTTTACTTGACCATGACAGCTGTCCATGTTCAATGAGCCACCTGGTTTAAATGTTCTCTCAGTGAGGGTTAAAGAGGCATTTAACAGTTTTTTCCCCCTTCCAGACACTTCACACGTGAAGCATCTATCATCTAGTAGATGGGTGGACATTAGAAATTCAAGATTGGAAAAAGGGGAGGGGGGGTGTGTAAGTATCCAATGCATCTATTATCCAGATGACAGATGTGTATCCTCTTGTGTTAGCCAGTATTGTGTTTTATGCATTGAATGAAAAAAAGCCAATGTTATCTGTTTTAAAACCTATCCGATTCAAAAGCCAATGTCAGTCAATTGGACATGACCAGAGTGTCCATCCCATTTAAAAATATGTTTTAACTGAAATCCGTAAATGTACACAAAGTTATTTTAGAAATATTGTATTTCATTGGTCTTTTGTAAAACAGGTAAAGGCAGGCCTGACACTAGTAATAAAATGGTTGCATAAATAATTCCTAGAATTACTGCAGTCTCTCACAATACTATTCAATTTTACGCAACA